>NC_140587.1:925690686-926367829 GCF_964204655.1 Triturus cristatus
TGGGGAAGGGAGGGGACGGGGCCTGAGGTGACGTGTGCAAACACGCCCTGTGGCGCATTTTAAGAGGTAGTTTTAATCCCCTGCCCTATTATTTACTAGGGGCTTACAGAGGAGGTCATGCTAATCACAGGGGGACCCCAACGCATAGTGTTCCCGAGTGTATGTAGGTGTTTTCACTGTATTCTGAGTGTCTTTTAACATAGCACTGGCTCTAGGACTGGTTAGTCACACTCAGTTACCACCAGTATCCGTCTGAAAAAGTTGAGGGTACAGGATGATTTTGCAACAAGGCTTCTTTCTGCTCTTCTGTTTGTTCTTTCTGCACGTTATCCTTCTTCCTGCACTTTTCTTCGTCTTTGAGGACTTCTGTTGCTTCTTTCTGCATTTCTTTTTTTTCTTTCTGTGCGTTTTTTCTTCTTTCTTCACATGTCCTATCTCTGTAGGCATAGTTAGAAATTAGCATTTAAAAAAACCTTTGAAATTCACTGAAAAAAACCATAGGTTTCAGGCACGTTATAGTTAGGAATTAGCATTTAAAAAACCTTAGAAATTCACTGAAAAAACCATAGGTTTCAGGGGCGTTATAGTTAGCTGGACTTTTCACTCGTACAAAACCATTGAAATTCCTCCGTTATAGTTAGTTCAGCTAACTATAACTTGTGCGCCCGCAATGCACTGCTGATGACGTTACATATTTCATCACTCATGACATGGTCAGTGACATCACTCATGACATCACTGATAACATCTCAAATGACATCACTGATGAAATCATCCTTGTGATAGAGTGGCAGACCTCCTCTACCCCTAATATAACCTTTGATACACACATTCAAAAATAGAAACTAAAATTTTCAAAACAATGGACATACCAATACCAGTTACAGCAACCTATTCAGTAATTCTAAGATCCACATACACATCCACTCATTCACCAACAGTCCTATACAGTCACTCATAGATGTACTCACTCATCATATGTACTCATACACCTATACAACCTGTTACACAACGCCACTCATCCATAGAGTTACTCACACACATAGTCACTCATGCTAATAAAGGATCAAACATCCATTTACTTGCATATACAGTTATATACACACCACCACACTTGCTTCGACAGAAACTTACACATACTTAGTCTTTTAAACAATCACTTATAGAAACACATACTGTCGTAAATAAAATATTACGCTCTCATAATTTCATAATATCAATAAGATCATGCATAAAGCGAGAGGCTGAGTCTGTGGTATCAGGTTCAAAAAGGGCTTTATTACAATAACTCGAGTGATAGGGAGAATAGTTCCATCACCACAAGGGATCTGGAAGGGTCTCAAAGTATTCTCAGAATATTCTCAAACTTTATTCACAGAGTACAGTATATATACATTGTAATAATATACGTATGAAGGAGTGCTTCAGGCGGAGCAAGAGAGAATGAGATAAGAGCATGTGGGCGTGTAAGTAGGCGTGAAGGTGGGCGTCCACTTGATGATAATAGGTAAGTGTCATAGGTGGGTGGATGCCTGGAGGGGGTTGCGTGATCAGCTGGAATTCTACTGGAACTTTGCCTTACTTGTGCTCAACTTGAGCATGACGTGTAACTGACGTGGGGAAGGGTTGCTATGCAACCGGGGAGTCTGTAGTCTAGAAGTGAGGCCTTCAGTGTCAGGGCGACCAGCACATCTTGTATTATCTGGTATCTAAAGTCTGGAGCAGGGACTGATTTGTGACATAGGTTGCCCATCACCAAGAGCCAATGTGGCATTTATTTCTTCGTTTACTGCTGAAGTCTTACATGGGGGCTATGGGCTTTTCACTGACGTGAGCTTTGTAATCGCACAAAAAGAGACAGGAAGGCTAGGCTTTCTCCTTTGCAGATGGGTCATGTTTATCCCTCCTTCTCCAGGCAGGAATGTGGTTTCGGTAGGAGTAAGCAGATAACCGTGCTCAATACTGTCTTGGCACCTCGGTCAGGGCCCCTTTGGCTGAGGCCCAAGTGTGCAAGGCCAAGGATACGCAGCTGCAGCTTTCAGAGCGTTCTGAGGCCTGAAACCTCTTTTCGGCTCTGTCTGAGCCACAATAATGGGCTTCATGAAAATGCAGGAAAACATGATGCAAAACGTGTAGGCCTCAGTGCAGATTTGTCGTTTCTCTCATGGGAGACTGGATGATGGCAGGCCACGTTTATAGCATAAGCATCATGATAGACAGGCCATGGAGGGGAAATACATAGGTTACATGCATGTGCACATAAGCGTTGGGGGGGGCACATGGGGACACATAGGCCTCATAATTTTTATTTTCCTCATTCCATCCTTGTCCCCTAGTGGACCCCTTATGTCACATCTATTTTCATGAGACAGTCGATCTGTTCTTGCAGCATTATTTTTCCATTTTCAATGCTCTGTAAATGGGGATGTGGAACACATGCAGTAGCACACAGGCCGCAAATGGCCGGGCCACACTGCAGACATAGGCAACAACTGAATATCATTAATAGTATCAACCCACAGACGGTCAACACTTTCCATCCCCAAGCCGATATTAATCCCCAGAGCCAACTGGACCAAGTCCACGTGCCTGGGTCTTGATGTATGTTTTGGGCAATCTTGTGGAGCCTTGTTATTGCTTTGTATACAGACGGTGCGTTATTAGGAATGAAAGAAATGATATGTAGTATGTCCCACCCCAGTCTAAGGGCAGCTGCACATAGGCTGTCTGGCCACAAATAAAGTAGGTGTGTCGTGATGCTCTGAAATAAGACTTTCCTTTGTCTTTGAATACTATTATAGTATCACACTCACTGTGCCCCAAATGTACTGAGCCTTCTTTTCTGACACACAAGTTCCCTTTTACTGGCAGGACTGTAATTGAGGATGGACCTAAATTGTGTATGGGCTTGACATTCAACACTATAAAGTCGAGGGTCGCATTTCTTTGCAGATACTCTTCATTTTCTAGATCTGTACCTTTTCTTTGGGGAAGACCTTCTTCATCTGGGAAACATGCTTCATTCATGACTTTATTCAAGTTACCCCATACCCAGTCGCCCCTACACTCCTTGTCTTGACATTCTTTGGCTTCACCGTTGATGGATGTCATTAAGGCAAACCATGCTCCGCAAGATCCATTATGGGAGGATGGAAAAGGGAAAAGAGGCAACACTCCCTTCACCTTCTGATACGGGGGAAGTCGGCCACAGACCCAGCAGTCTGTAGCATTGCTAGTCTGATGTGAATGGTGCAGCATCTGAATAAAGGTATTGTTGCGTAAGGCAAGTCGATATGATAGCTCATGGGATGGCAGATCACTAAATGTGTGCTTTATGGTATCATTAGTGGAGGAGTGTAAGAGTGAGGCAATATGAGGAAAAATAGCATGTAGTATTAAGCTGATACATATTATCATGATACACAGAAGAGATAGAAAAATCAAAGTCACTATACATCTACCACGCAATATTTTACAGTATTTGCTTTTTATCTTGCTCTTTTTATCAATGTTATTGTCCAAGATCTTATGCAAGCCAGAATACATGTTCAACCGCTTCACCACCTAGTGGACTTAATTGATCAAACGGGTCCTGACTTATTAGATCTAAGTTTAGCTTGAGGAAGTTAGTGTCCTTTTTGAAAGAATCGTTATTCCCGAAGTAACGTTTACAATGATGAAGATGAACCCATCCTTTCCGTCCTTTGACTTTAACGACTTCGGCGCCTTCCACCTCGGCTCAAGAGGGCTCGATCTATCAAAGTTCCTTATTAGGCCATAACACCCAGGAGCGATGGAGTGTTCCTTGACCTGGGTGTTGTCAGGGAAGGCGGCAGCAACCTGCGAACGACAAGAGAGTAGTGCAGACATCAAGGAAGCCAGGTAATCTGTCAGCATGTTACTATCAACATCAGTAATCTTTTTAGGCATTGGAGGGAGATAAGCCTGATCTAGAATGGGCTACCATTCGCATGTAAAAGAGGGCAACCGGCAGGGCTACCATCCAATCTACACCTTTGTCTGCGCAAATCTTTGCTAGTTTTATCTTTAATGTCTGATTGTGTCTTTCTACAAGGCCTGCTGCTTCAGGATGTCGCACACAATGGAACTTCCAGTTATACCCTAACAGAAGGGACACCTGCTTCATGAGTACCAGGACATATTTGTAACCTCTACATCTGTTCATTTGGATATAATCCATTTGGAGCACTTCAAAAGGGTGGTCAGGTGGATGGAATCCACCTTGTTCCATCGGAATGCCTTTACCTGGATTGAATTGGCAACAGATCATACATGTTCTGACCTTTTGTTTCGCTGCTGCACGCAGGTGCTTGTTGAACCATATATTCTGTAAGCTGTCTAGCATTGCTTTCTCTCCTAAGTGTGCAGGACTATGTGCGGTATTTATGATCACTTGTACCATCGAATCAGGAAGAAACCATGTTGTTTTGCCCTTAGTCATCCAACCCTGATCAGTCAGTACCCCTCCTTGTTCCGACCATTTCTTTAATTCGTCTAGAGTAGCATGTGTCTGAATGTCTTGTACATCCCTGGAAGGATCCCTAACTGTCATGGCTTTGGACAGTGATAGTATCTGTGATTTTGTCATGTCTAGTGGGGTCTGAGCTGTCTGTTTAGCTGTTCGGTCTGCCAGATCATTGCCTTGAGAAATGGTATCTGTGGCTTTAGTATGTGCTTTGCATTTCAGGATAGCTATGGCTGTCGGTAAATGTATCGCTTCCAGAAGTGCTTGTATAAGGGGGCCATGCTGTATCTTGGCCCCGTGATTGTGAGTCGGTGTAAATGTTTACCCTCAAGTGCTTAGCTCTTATGCATGCTTGTGTCAGAGCGATGAGCTCTGCTGCTTGTGCTGACAGTATGTCTATTCTTTTAGTCTCTATGATTTCAGTAGCAGTGGTCACTGCATATGCTGCTACTAATTCTCCCGCCCCCGTCCTCATGCATGAGCCGTCAACATAGAGTGTTAGGTCAGGGTCTGGGAGTGCAACGTCTGTCAAGTCTTGTCTTGGCTTAGTCACGGTATGTATTACTTCAACACAGTCATGTGGTAGAACGTTTTCTGTACTGGAGGGCAAAAGA
Organism: Triturus cristatus; assembly: GCF_964204655.1. NCBI lineage: Eukaryota > Metazoa > Chordata > Amphibia > Caudata > Salamandridae > Triturus > Triturus cristatus. The sequence goes on from NC_140587.1 coordinate 925,695,787, forward strand.
GTAGCAGGATTCAGTATGTTGCATCGTCTGATCTCTATGTGTGGTTGAAATAACGTCAGCTCATAACCTGTCAGTCTCGCTAAAGTCAGGTGTTGTGTTTGTGTCCGGTTCAAGAGAACCTCCACTGCGTGCGGTACTTGTACTGTCAGGGGGTGGCCCAGCACTATTGAGACACTTTGTCTTATGGCTAAGGCCGTTGCTGCAACAGATTTTAAGCACGCAGGCAAAGCCTGTGCTACTGGGTCCAATGTACTAGAAAAATAAGCACAGGGCTTGTGTTTTCCTGCATGATCTTGTGTTAGGACAGATAGTGCTGTTCCATCCCGCTCTGTCACAAAAAGCATAAAAGATTTGTTGTAATCAGGGATCGCTAAAACTGGTGCTTGACATAAAGCTCTTTTTAATTCTTCAAATGCCACAGTATGTTCTTGTGTCCAAGGGAGGACATTAGTAGAAGCTGCCTCCTGTGTTGTCAACTGTATTAGGGGCTTGGCTATGTAAGCATACTGGGGGATCCACTGCCTGCAATATGAAGTGAGGCCAATGAATGCACGTACCTCCTTTTGTGTCTTGGGCTGTGAAAGGCCAGAAATCAATTGAATACGTTCTGGTGTCAGTCGCCTAAGCTTAGTAGAACAAAAGAAACTGCTCACAACTAATTCCCCTGAAAGATCACAATAAAACATGAGAAAAGGGAAGAGCAACATACCTATTTCCTCGGCTTAATTTCTAAGGGGGCTAATTTAATTTCCAAGGGGCTTAATTTCTAAGGGGCTAGCGGGAAGCGAACCTCCTCAGGGGCCAGCAGGAAGCCAATATTCTCCTCAAGAAGCCAATATTCTCCACCTTCCCCCCTTTTTGACAGGAGGAAATCTGAAACAGATTTCACTGCTGTCAAACACTATCAAACCCTGTGTCTTGTCAACACTATTAATCCCTGTGTGTAACTACTGGGCGTAAGCAAAATTATAGGAGATACACAGCGTATTTGAAATGGCGAGAAATCCTTCTAACAAATGTACAAACCTCATTGTGTCAGCTCATAGGCTGGCCAAATGACATCTCATATGCAAATGTCCCTATTATGTAAACCTACACCAACCTGAAGTCAATATTAATGCTAGGAGGCCCTAATAGGAATGCTAAGCTTCCTAAATATTTGGAAAACCAAGTTTAAGAACACTAATTAATGTTGATAATTTCATAATTAATAATTTATCTGCTAAAGAAACCAGTCATTTTGCAATAATTTCCACCTATACAATAAACTGCATCCCTCGCCTTTCATATTCAAACGTCTCCCTTCAGAAGCCCAAACCCAATAGCCTAATTTAAAAACAAGTCAACTTTTGGCGCCACCACTTACAAGAATGAGCTTACTAAAGCAAACTTTAAAAAGGAAATCCTGGGGTGGCAGTCCTTGTTTAAAACAGGCATTTCAAGTGTTAAGATGCCAGTGTACAGATCATAATTGTTCCTTAATGTCCAATCTGGAAACATATGACCGAGGCTGCCTGTCTATAAGAGAAGGGCAGTTATGTGAAACATATTTTAGCCTTTTGTTTTATTCATCTCCAATACCAATTAGACATACACTGATAACGTGTAGTCTGCTATTTTGACAGCATGATAATGGTAATATCATGTCTGTGAAATTTAGTAATTGTGAACAAGTTCCAGTCAAGCGCCGCGCAAAGATTGACGTCGTCACGACCATCTCTGTACCGCACAGGACAAAAACAAAACATATATAAAATACATATGCCAAGCCATCAGTATACCAAGCACAGAAAGCATAGACAATTTATAATAACATATATAAATGAGCAGTGATGCGCAATTACCATACCTACAGCTCAGAGGCGAACATTCTGGCCTGCTTAATTTGTCAGGCTTATAATCAATAACTGATTTTCCTGCCCTATTCACCCCCATCTGACAGCAGGTCATCTTAATGACGACCAGCTGTCAGCTGAACTGACTGGGTCCTCTCTGACACACAGGACCAGCCAGAATAATCAAAAATGAAAAACACACGAACATTTCTTCCTAAAAATGTGTTATGCATCTTTTTCAACTCAATGTACCCTCATTTCCCATTTGAAGACGCATCTCTCATCATTCCTCACAGACTTGTAACCATTGGATCATTTTTCAATTCAACTGGTGGCAGCTTGTGGCCACAATTTAAAATTGCCTGAACTTGAAAATCGTTTTCATATAGGCATATAGCCCTCAAAATTTCAAGCAAGAGCATCATTTTACTTTTTCTCTAGAAGCAATGTAACATTTGCTAAAAAATAAAACAACACTTTTCCATAGACATTTCCTCGGGGCACTGGATTTGCACAGAATAGAACAAACAAAGGCTTGAGTTTCGTTTCTCAGCTGCCCTGTCTTATCAGAGAAGCTAAAAATAGCCCCTCAGCGCGGCTTGAGCCTGGGCTGCCAGCCATCTTTTTTTTTTTATCTACTCCTGGCCCTCAAGGCTCTCCGGCTGCAGGCATTACACAGATGCTATGTCAGAGAAGCTTTCTAAGCAGTGCCTGTATCCTGCTCCTTTTACGGCCCCCCCACCTTACTTGCTTCAAGGTCAGAATCTGTCTCCGATTTCTGTATCACATTCTGCTCTATTCAGCCCCCACCTTCGCCTCACTCTGAAGCTGTCAAAGACAAAAAGTCTTCTCAATTCCATAAAAACTGCAATAATTCGCCCTATTGAAGGATCGTTTTTATATACAATTTGTTCTCAGGGGGTCGTCATCTTACCGTCTGGACCCAGCACATTGGCCCACTGGACCACCAAGAACACAAACCTGTATTCTTGAACAATTTGCAAATTCGAAATACCCACAATTGTTTTTTCTCAAGCTAAACTCTTAACCGATCACTAATTATTTTTCGATAACACTTTGTACATTAGGGGTGTCATCAAATCACAGGTGTTGCTCTTTCTCTAGCTACACCCCTCTCAATTTCCTTTTGACAACGTAATCAAATGTAGGACCATGTAAACACCAGCCATGCGCTGTTCTTTTGGTGGGAGGCTCAAGAACATTTGAGCTACTATATCATTATTATATGTATCATTTTGGGACACCCACAGGGTCGCTGACCGTGCTAATTCATTTTCGGTCGGGGTGAGGGGCTGGTTGTTACCTATCCATCTACTCCTGGAGCTGGGCCTGTTTGGGGGTGCAGGGAAAGATACTTCTAGGTATGCTGGTGGGGATTCCTCTAGGTAGGTGGTAACAAACGCTTCGGATGCTGTTGGCCTTATTTTTCGGGGTACTTGCGGTGGCACTCTAACGGGTCTTTCTCCTGGGGCCACTCTTGCTAGTTCCTCTGAAAGGACGGGATAAATACCAGCAATGACAGTATTTCTTTCTCTTTCAGCCTGTTCTCTTTTACCCGCTCCCCTTCCTCCTGTAACATCTTTTCTTTGGCTTTTTCAGACTCCTGTCTACTTCTCTCTGCTCTGTGGAACACTTACTCTGTTCTTCCATGTGACTCCTTGCGCCAAAACTCAATGGCATCCTTCTGAGCAGGTCTACATTTTCTCTTCCATATCTCTTACTCTACCTTCATAATGCATCCCACGTTCCCGTGATAGGCCATCTATACTTTGTCTCTAAATCCTTCCTGTAATCTACCCATAGTTCTAAAAATAACACGGCATCTAAACCATGCTTACAGTACATGAAATGTCCAGGTGTGTCCCTAGGCGGAATGTTAACTGGTTCCTCTAGTACACCTTTTCTGGTACATATCTTACGCAGTTTTGAAAATAACGGCATGTTGGAATGTAACCGAAAACAAAAATCACAATGACCCAAAAAAAACAAAAATTACTGAGCCTAAGACACAAAAATCACAACGAAACAAACTTACATAAAAACCTGACACATTCAAACCTAACTGACCCTGACTAAGACAATAACATTCATCCAGCTAAATCGGTGCACCTGGAAACTTGTACTTGTATGCATGCTCTTGAACATACCGGTCTCACAAGAGAGACACGTCTTTACCGTGTTCATCAAATGAACCCGTCTTGATTGCAACCCCCATGAGAAGCTCACCGGGAAGCGGAACTTGAACTTGAACTTGAAGGCCTCGGATACTTGACGCTGCGCAGGGAATGGCGTATCTTGGGTGGATCTCTAGAAACCTCGGACACAGCTCTCTCGCAGGTGGGCTCTGGGTTAGGACGATCCGCGATCCTCACCGCCTCGTATGGATGCCTGGTCGCAGTCCTCCTCCTTCGTTGGCCTGAGGGAGTTGGCAGGAAAACCCGCGACGTGCGCACTTGAAGTCCGTCACGGCTGTGGAAGGGGGCAAAACCGGACCTTTATCTCCGGCGTGTGGGGAAAGAGATTGAACTGTTCGGGCGCCATTATGTCGTAAATAAAATATTACGCTCTCATAATTTCATAATATCAATAAGATCATGCATAAAGCAAGAGGCTGAGTCTGTGGTATCGGGTTCAAAAAGGGCTTTATTCCAATAACTCGAGTGATAGGGAGAATAGTTCCATCACCACAAGGGATCTGGAAGGGTCTCAAAGTATTCTCAGAATATTCTCAAACTTTATTCACAGAGTACAGTATATATACATTGTAATAATATACGTAAGAAGGAGTGCTTCAGGCGGAGCAAGAGAGAATGAGATAAGAGCATGTGGGCGTGTAAGTAGGCGTGAAGGTGGGCGTCCACTTGATGATAATAGGTAAGTGTCATAGGTGGGTGGATGCCTGGAGGGGGTTGCGTGATCAGCTGGAATTCTACTGGAACTTTGCCTTACTTGTGCTCAACTCGAGCATGACGTGTAACTGACGTGGGGAAGGGTTGCTATGCAACCGGGGAGTCTGTAGTCTAGAAGTGAGGCCTTCAGTGTCAGGGCGACCAGCACATCTTGTATTATCTGGTATCTAAAGTCTGGAGCAGGGACTGATTTGTGACATAGGTTGCCCATCACCAAGAGCCAATGTGGCATTTATTTCTTCGTTTACTGCTGAAGTCTTACATGGGGGCTATGGGCTTTTCACTGACGTGAGCTTTGTAATCGCACAAAAAGAGACAGGAAGGCTAGGCTTTCTCCTTTGCAGATGGGTCATGTTTATCCCTCCTTCTCCAGGCAGGAATGTGGTTTCGGTAGGAGTAAGCAGATAACCGTGCTCAATACTGTCTTGGCACCTAGGTCAGGGCCCCTTTGGCTGAGGCCCAAGTGTGCAAGGCCAAGGATACGCAGCTGCAGCTTTCAGAGCGTTCTGAGGCCTGAAACCTCTTTTCGGCTCTGGCTGAGCCACAATAATGGGCTTCATGAAAATGCAGGAAAACATGATGCAAAACGTGTAGGCCTCAGTGCAGATTTGTCGTTTCTCTCATGGGAGACTGGATGATGGCAGGCCACGTTTATAGCATAAGCATCATGATAGACAGCCCATGGAGGGGAAATACATAGGTTACATGCATGTGCACATAAGCGTTGGGGGGGCACATGGGGACACATAGGCCTCATAATTTTTATTTTCCTCAATACTTATTCATACAGGAACTCTTCCAATCTCTCACTCTCACATATACTCACTTATATACATCAATAGTCACATATACTAGTTTAAAACATATGTAGTTACTCATAAAGACACTATTGAGACAGTCATTCACTCACTAACACACCCATGCACACACTCATCCACCCATACAGTCCTGCACACATGCTGTCTTCAACACATACAAACAGTGAGTCACTCATTCATGCACCTATGCACTACATAATACCCCCCACCGAACCATACAGACACTCATACTGATACTCAAAAAAACAACTAATAACCTATATAGACACTCATGTAGCTACTCACCAACCCATGCAGCCACTTATACACAAAATGAGAGACTGATACAGATATTTACATATTTAAACATTTCTCACTAAGCCATGTATTCACTAAGATACATTTAATCAGTCAGTTATACAATCAATTTTTCATAAACAAATCATCCATTTAGACACTTATATACCAATTTATTCTTCCATCGACCTTGAGGTATACATATATAAAACATATGTAATTTTCAGAAAAAACACACATTCACTGGATGATGCCATCAGTGATGTCATCAGTGATTTCATTTGAGATGTCATCAGTGATGTCATGAGTGATGTCACTGGCCATGTCATGAGTGATGAAATATGTGACGTCATCAGCAGTGCATTGCGGGCGCGCGAGTTATAATTAGCTGAACTAACTATAACGGAGGAATTTTAATGGTTTTGTACGAGTGAAAAGTCCAGCTAACTATAAAGCCCCTGAAACCTATGGTTTTTTCAGTGAATTTCTCAGGTTTTTTAAATGCTAATTCCTAACTATAACATGCCTGAAACCTATGGTTTTTTCAGTGAATATATATATACATACATATATAAACATATATATAATCTGCATATCTATATAAATACAAATATAAATGCATGCATACATATACATATATGCATATATATGCATGTTATGTACATGAAAGTTTGAAAACCACTAATACAAGCAAAGCTAAAAAGCCACCTAATTACAAACAGAATTGCTTTAACTTAAACGAGGGCGAGACCTATTGCATTTACAATGCTTGTTTACTTTGGTTTCATCAAGAAGGCATTCAGATGTGTCACACATTTGCCATAAATTCTGAATGGTAGCACTCTAGTTGCTCATTAGATCACTGTAGTAAAGCTACTGCTCACCAGGGAAGTCTGCTGCTGGTATTGAAAGTGTATGTTTCAGTCTGCATGTCAGAATGTTTTAATGAAATAGAAGAGGATATGAGAAGCCACTCAAAATGTGCCCAAATTTTTCTTTCTGCAGCACTAATCATAATTTCTATGGCAAAATGAAACCCCTAATTTTGTTCCTTTGCAAATTAAATGTTTTAATTGTTACTACTTTATTCCAATCAAGATGGCTTCAGGTGTGCCATACTTTTGTAATAAGTAAGACTGTTAGCGCTCTAGTTGTTCTTTAGAACACTCTGGGACATTCTGTCATTTGGCTATACTTGGGCTACATCTGGGTGATATTTGTGATACATTTGGGCTCTTTTGTGTCTGGTGGCCATGTTGGGAGACTTATTTGTTATGAAGTTTCCTAATTTCCTCATTTACTTCAGTCTCCTCAGTAGGAATACTTTCAGTTTTTTACTTTGGTTCCATCAAGAAGGCATTCAGATGTGTCACACATTTGCCATAAATTCGGAATGTTAGCACTGTAGTTGCTTATTAGATCACTGTAGTAAAACTACTGCTCACCAGGGAAGTCTGCTGCTGGTATTGAAAGTGCATGTTTCAGTCTGCATGTCAGAATTTTTTTATGAAATAGAAGAGGATTTGAGAAGTCACTCAAAATGTGCCCTAATTGTTCTTTTTTCAGCACTAATCATACTTTCTATGGTAAAATGAACCCCCTCATTTTGTTCCTTTTTAAATTAAATGTTTTAAGAGTTACCACTTTATTCCAATCAAGATGGCTTCAGGTGTGCAATACGTTTGTCATAAGTAGGTCTGTTAGCACTCTAGTTGTTCTTTAGAACACTCTGGGAAGCTGCAGTAGAACACAAAGGAATCAACTGACAGTCTCTGCCCTTGTTGGATGTACATGTTTTACTGAGAATGTCAGACTTCATTCTAACATGACTGAAAAAGATAATGTGAATTTACAGAAAATATGCTCTCAGTTTAACTTATAGAGCACCTTCCAAACCTCTGTGGGAAAAGCATGAGAAAATAGTTTTCTCTCAAACATGATTCATGATATCACAGCAGAAGGCTTTTTCACATGGTAAAATCACCTTAGAACATGCCACAATTCCTAAAATGAGTGTGGTACCATCAACAAATGATTTATAATGGAACTAAAGTCTTAAAACCTTCTATTAACTGCAATGCTTTTTAATGAGGTGCTATCATGTATATTTGTCCCAAGATGGCTGCCAACACTTCTTGGATGAAGTACTGACAGCCAATCAGATCTCACGATGAGATGTGTGGTTAGGCTCCGCCCAGATATATATGTGATTTGGATTTTGATTTTCTCAGGAACTACTGAACGGATTTACACCATTTAAGCAAAAGGCACGACTCTGAACCAAGGTCTACCTTTCTGCCAAATTTGGTGTAATTCCGTTCAGCAGTTCGGGCTGTAGCTGCGGCTAAATGTCCTATGGGAAATTGCATGGGGAAAACACGTTTTGGGACCCCCCTTTTTTCTCAGCCCCTACTACACGAATCATCCCGAGACTTTCAGGATAGGAGCGGACCGGAGCTGACCAAAAGTTTTGAAAAGTTCGCGAAGATTTGTCAACGGGTGCCAAAGTTATTCCAAATAGAATGTTGCTGATTTTCTATGGAAAATAGGTCCTAACTATATCTACCTACTGGCGACCGCCAGTAGGTAATATATATTTTGAGGGTAGACTGTTCCCATGGTCGGAGGGACAAGACTGATTTGCATATGGCTGGGTCCAAACTAGAATGGTATGGTGAGCATAAAAACGATAGCTTTAGACCCAGATCTTGGCACTGGGTGTGAATGTTTCACATTGTTCAGCATTCCATCCATCAATTTTCCTTTCTGCATTTGTCACCCTCTGCCACTGAAGTCAAGATTGCCTTGTGGATGAGGGTTGATACTCCAAAACTGGTCCCAGGATAGTTGTTTCCGTTCCACCTGGCCTCGGGGTTGGGGCTGGACTGGTCCCATGTGGAGCAGGGTCAAGACTGATTTGCATATGGCTGGGTCCAAACTGGAATGGCATGGTGAGTAAAAAACTTGATGTATTTAGACCCAGATCTCTTTACTGGGGTTGAATGTTTGAAATTGAAAATATATACAAATGCTGTAAAGCACATCCAGAGAAAGCAGCTACTTGGTAACAAATTGCAATTGCCAGACTCTCATAAAACGTTAATAACAAGCAAACAGGAGGCGTAGTGGTGGTAGAGGGGGCGCTAGCTAAGTAAGTCAAAAGCAAAGCTATAAGACTTGATGTGAGCAAATGCAATTGGAAATGATAAGTAATGAGTTGACCGAAAGTTCACTGTTACTGTAACTATTGGGACTGTACACAATAGGACTTTGTAGTAGAGACCTAAAAAGGTGCAGGGCCAAGGGGGAAATGAATAATAAGGAGCTGCATTCTCTGGGCCTAATAACTAACTAGAAGCAATGTAGGACTATGTTCATTATGAAGCTGCATCGTGGGGCAGTGATTATTTAGGTACAAGTTATAGGAGTGCAGATAAATGGCGTATAATTGAGGACAAACACTGTGTGGCCATAATATATAGGCAGCAGTACTGGTCAAGTCATGAAAAAATAGAAGTATTAATTTGTGGAAAATGCGTAATAGAAAGCAGTACTGTGGGCCTCCTAAACTGAGCTCTGAACCGAGGCAAGAAATGTTTTAAACTGGCAATTTTTCAAAACCTCATTTTAAACAGAATCATGATGTGACTTGATTCCATGCTATTGCAATGCTGGTGCTGGTGCTGCACAGATAAAGAAAATCAAATAACCCTATAGCTCTTAACTGACTCCATTTCACGTGAGTGAGTTTCATTCAGAAGTAATGGGCATGAAAGGGCAGAAGACTGTTCATGTAGTTTGATATCTCCATAAGAAACACAATTCACATCATGCACACAACTGCAGACTGAAACAAGCATTTGCAATGCAATAGGTCTCGCATTTGCCAGAGTTTAAGCTATTGGCTTTCTAAATGACAATGCCTTTTATTTATATGGTTTCCAAATTAACATATAAAATAAAAGGCATTGTCACTTACAATGTCAATAGCTGAAACTCTTGTAAATGCGAGACCTATTTCCTTGCAAAGAAGCGGCCGCCATTGTCCTGGGCTGCTTGGAAAGTGAAAGAGCGCATGGCGCGCTGAATGTTGCAGGAAAGCATGTCGTGCCTGCAGTATGAGAAACTCATTAAAGAAAATAGTGCTTACAGACTAAATAACACATACCGTGTAACAACAGAAATAAAAGGGCCAGTCCTCATGGGAGGTTAATGAAGACAAGGTGATGCTAAGAAGGGACTAACAAGCCTATTAGCAAATCAGAAGCCACACTTTACAAAGGACAATGACATAAGCAAATAAAAAATATGGGTGGAGAGTGGGCGAAGCTTCAAGTCCATACTCGAATACAGCATGCCTCGCAGAGCAGTGCATGCGCTGCACAGACTTAACCTGAAAAGGGCTAGACCACTCATTGTGATATGAGACAGCTGGGTCAGCAGGGGCTGCTTCGAGGGACAGAGCTGTTGCTGGAGATGACTCACTGAGGTAGGTTAGTTATCACGTAGGCACAGACCTCAAACTACAAATTATTCAATTTACTACACATATCGCTCATGATGCCAGCATCTGTTTTCCCCAAAATTGAACACCAAGCATTGCCCCCCCGCGGCTGCAGCATGTGGCGCGCATCATCTGCTCGTCTGCCTTCTCTTCTCGGGAGGCCTCCGTACTGTGAGCTGTATCCGAGCGGGAGGGGAGTCACGGTGGAGGGTGAAACCAAGCACGGACACTTCCTGGCTAACCTCTGCAGTATCTGGCGTTATACGTGCGCTCTTATATATTAGCAGAATCGCATAGAAGGGCAAACAATGGCTAAGCTGCACATCAAACGCGTGTTATGACCAGAGCTGCCGACTTTTGAGTCCGAGTCCCGGCATCAGCTCAACATCCTGTGATTCTGGACAAATAAAATTAACCCCCCTGTGCCTAAAAAACAACAAATCTACCCTTGTGTAATGGGACTGGTGCTGTCTTAAAGCACTACAATTCCTTTCGGTCGAGTCAGCGGCATAAAGCAGGCCCCTGCAGCCCCTGTGATGCAAGAGAGGGTCCCCAGTTCTTCGACAGGCCTCCATGGGGCGCAAGACCAAGGAATATCTGTGAAATATGGCGGTCACACAGAGGCCCCTAATCACATTCTACAGGGGGTGCCCATCATTTTGCGTTAGGCACTGGGTCGAGTTAGTGCTATATACAAAAAAGCGAAACGCACAGTGTGATGCTGGGCAACTGGTGTTATTGTTATTGTCCTGTGCCTACTTCCCTTATCTGCCAGAACTCGCGCCTTGAGGCCATTGATATCACAAAGTGTGGCATGTAAATAAATACATGTATTCATAGTCGTGCCTTCCAGAGTGCTAGCGCTGAAAACCCTCTGTTGTATGAAACAGTGTTAACGTTTCTCAACTTTGTTTGTATACCAGACTGATGAAATATCTCTTTCTAACGCAAGCAGCTGGAAAATTATGCACATCCATTTCTCTGCAGCATAATCTGCCTTTTGGACGTGGCTGAATGCCGACGTGGGATCCGGCAGAGTATGTTTTAATAACACGTGGTTTGTACGTGCCAACAAAATCAATAACTTTGAGAGGCTGTTATGGTCAATTGTTTCAACTCCATCTGCATCATATAAACCATCACTTGCATTGCAAATATAAGCTAATGAAAGTTTTGAAACATTTCAGTTTGGGAAGACAGTGACCTTTTCACACTTCACTTTACACTTGTCATCACTCACTCATCAGACAGATCTCGTCAGTGTGGAATCTTCAGAAAAGGCCGGTGAGTGCAAACCATCAGCTGAGAGGGGCGCCGGGGGAGGGGAACTTTTGACTCCTGTCTCTTCGCACTGCTGATTCCGTTGCATTTCTTCCCTCTCCAGTGGTGCAGGTGGGTAGAAATGTGAGCACATATTTATTTTCTCGGCGGCTACAGCACGTGTCTGTAGCAACAGACACCGCATCTCTTCCCGCGGCCGGACGCAGCCGAGTCGCCTCGGGTTGCCGCGCAGCAGCTGTATCGAAACTGTCAGTAATTAGCTGAAAGCTTGTGTCCCAAAGACCTTTTGAAGTCGTGAAACCCCTTTCTTTCACCGGAGTGAAATTAAATTGCCCTTTATATTCAAGCGTGATTGAAATATTGGAGTCAGATTGTTACATCTTCAACCCTGGCCCTAGAGGTTATGCAAACAGATTAGGTTCGAGTGGGGCAAGAGCTGCGCAGTATATTAATGAAGCCCCTCCGAACTGCAGCCGGGGGTGATGCCTGGATGCTGCATTGTGCGCTTGTCGAGAATAATCTAACACCAGCCTTTTCTTCCATAATTAAGCTTTGCAGCTCCCGGAGTAGTGACAGGTCCTGAATGCTGATGGGAGGCAGGCATGCGGGCAGCAGACATAGCGGCCCGGCCGGTGACTGCTGCCGGAGAGCGGCCCCCGGTTGTTAATGATGCAGTTTATAATAAGTTGGCATGAAGGGCTAATGGTGATGACAAAGCAGGCTTACCTTCATCTGGTCGCTGCCTCTAGCGCGAGACAAGCGCTATTCCTACTCGCAGATTTTGGTAATTAGGCGCTCCAGAGTCATGTGCTTCACCGCGAGCAAAAGAGACGGCGTGTGCGTGCACAGCTTCTGTCTGGGCAGGCACGGCGAGCAGGAGACAGGGAGGTAACAAAACATGCCTCACTCCCAATAAGAAGAGCGCATTTGGAATCCGCGCCAATAAGAAGCATGGGTGGAGCTTCCACCCCTGCTTTGCAAGCTAAATCGACGACAATAGATCTTTCCAGAGCAAGCAGCAAATGCGCTGCATCGCTAGGCGAGACCTAAAAATAGGACTGTCTGGAATTCACTCTGGGAACTGGGGCCAATTGACCACTAAGTAAATAAACAGACGGTACTGTGTGCAGTACAAATGATAGCAAATATCTAGCAACAGAGCCAGCATGAATTCTCCCTCTACCAGTGCTTTAAATGGAACTATAGAAGTGCAGGTACTCACTATTTAGAGTACCTGCTCAAGGGAAGTGCTGGTACTCCCTAATTAAATGTATTGCAGCACTTCTGAAAAGTGCTAGTACTCTCCTTTTCAAATAAAAAAAGTGCAGGTACTCAGTACCGGACAGTACCTGCCCATTTAAAGCACTGCCCTCTACATTCTAAAACTCTGTCAGATGTCTCTGTCAGCTGTTTCTAGCCAGACGTTAAAAAGCAGGGTTCTTCCAAACATGCCCAGCAGCATAAGGCAATGATTTATTTATGCACAGTCACCCAATGCCCAGAAGCATAATGCATCAATTTGTTTCTACTTGGACACCCAATGTTCGGCCACATAACTGCCTTGATATATTGCTGCACTTGTGTTAAAATTGTTGAGATGCACCACAACAATAACTCAAAATGTGAATATAATTCTTATCTTTATTTTCTTTTCTTCTTAAGAAGGATCACATATATGCAGTGAAGACAGCCAATGTGTTTTGTCCATGACAATGAACAATGGCAATGAACTTCTTCAGGGCAAGTATAATCACAAAAAAGAAGAGTTCAGCCAAGTGGAAGTGTCGCTATATAGATCCAAGAGGAAGCCCATCGTAGTGCACTTCATCAGTATTTCCGGTTCATGAATAACAAAATATATTTTGCTGCGCTCGTCATATTTATTTTTCAAAGAATATGTATTCATTCATAGTGGTGGTAAACAGTCCAGCTGATGGACGTAGTGAAGAGGTCCCGGCCTCCTGACAGTAGGAGCTCCTCCATCCCCCTTGAAACTGCTCCATGGTGGTGACCTCCTGCTGCAGTGACTGAGTCCGTGGACCTGCAGCGGCTGCATCGGAACACACAGAACGTGGGACAATCAATGCTCCTTTGCGGAGTAACTTCCGTGATGTCATTTCATCTCTAAGCAACTTCTGCCTAAAAGTAGGGATAGGTTAATTGACTGGTTTTAAGACTACCAGGGGCATATTAACAACAGATTTGTATAATTATCGCAGTGCGCGCTTAGCTGGTTTATATCACCGTGTTAGCGGCGTATTAGCAATGCTTTGCTGACAGGCGATGCCAAAACCAGTGATAGACGGCGATAAGCTGCATTAACGTTGGAATTCCAGCGATAATCATGCGGCGATAATGAACAGCTTGATGATAGTCATGTGTGGACTTAACCATCCAATCCACCTCCCATTCACAGGATGGTTAAGTCATGTTTGAAATAGGTGTTAGATTCCAGCGATAACCACGCCTAGAGCAGCTTTTTTGATTGCTTCGTGGCTCCGGGGCCGTGTTGCTAATACGACGAAGTTGTGATAGCGACTTTCTGAATGCAGTTCATGTAGGGAAGGCCTACTATGCATATAATTAGCGATATTTATCGCTGCGTTTCAAGATAGGTTGCTATCGCAGGTTTAGCATGCGCTAATGAATGTTAGCCTGGCCTTGTTGATAGTCCGTTCAAACATTCGCCGCTTTAGCGCCGGAAAGAGGCGCTAAAGTCGCGATAACATGTTTGATAATATGCCCCCCAATGTTTAAGACTACCAATGCTGCTTAGCCACATTAATCATGCCAATGACAAACGTGGCACTACACAGCTGCTTTTTTTAAATGTACTGTTCCAATGTGGCGAAGGCTAATCTTGGAGGGTTAATAAAAAACAATCATTTAAATGCAAAGCCCTTTTTGAAAAGTCTCAGAGTCGCTTCAACATCCTGTGATTCTGGACATATCACTTTTTCTTCTGGCTTTATAAAAATTAATGTGAACTTGCCTAAAGTAACTGGTACTCATGTAAAACACCTGAAAAGATTCCAGTGGGGTCAAATCCACACTATTTAAAAATGCAAAATAAAGAATAAATAGTATCTTAATCACAGCAGAAAAAACCATTAAGTTTAATTTTAAGATACAAAAGATCGTCGCCACAGCAACAGCGTATGTGCGCTGCCTGTAGGCTCAGCCTAAAAAAATATGAATGTAACGTAACTGGAGCAAATGTTAAGCACTGGCATCAAAGCTTAACGGGGCAGGGAGATATTGAATGGCAGAGTACGGGGCACGTGGCTCAATTCTGTTCAAAGCAACAAACTGAAAAATTGCTCTGGCGGCCATGTTTGAGTCGCAGCATCGCCTCAACATCCTGTGCAAATCACCTAATCGCCTCATGCTTAAAGAAAAAGAAAAAAAGAATGTCATGTTTAGGTCTCACCTGACCCAGCGCATGCGCGGACCTGGCAAGACTTTTAGGTGCCGATCACAATCCTGTAAAAACCGGGTACGAACCGTCGGACGGAGCATATTCTCCGTTCGACGCGTACCCGGTCGTGTAAATATACAAACAAGGAATTACGATTCGTACGGAAATACCTTTTCCGTACGAATCGTAAAAAAGCCCGACCGAACAAAAAAACAACTACCAATGTGATCCGGGAAAGCGCAGACCTGACGTCTGGACGCACGCAGCCAGCCATTCACGAACCAGGAATCACGATTCGCACCGACGTCACCCCGCACGGTGAAGATTCTGCGGCAGCCAAAAACTGCCGGGAAATCAGGACGACGCGAACAAGGACCACCAGTACGCGACGGACAGACGACGACGCGAACAAGGAGGACCCGTACCCGACAGGACGACGCGATCAGGGAGGACCCGTACGCGACGGACACAGGACCACGCGACCAAGGAGGACCCGTACCCGACAGGACGACGCGATCAAGGAGGACCCGTACGCGACAGGACGACGCGAGCAAGGAGTACCAGTACGCGACGGACAGACATGGACCCGAACCTACGAGTCATCCCTGCCCTCATAGCAGTCCACCTGCTCTACAGGCACCGACGCAGACGCCGCAGAAGGTAAGAATAACTAAGGGAGGGGGGAAAGTGGGGTGGGGTGGGGGTGGCACGACCAGGGCAGGCCACAAAACAACCACATAAGTCACACATGGCCTGGACATACCTGACTCCCATGCCCTGGTCACCACGAGGGGGTGGGGGCGTGTCCTGATAAGCCAGCTACCGCCACAACGGAAGTCCGTCACCACGCGAACCGGCAACACAACCAGACAGGTACGTCCCGTACCCACGCCTGAAGAGCGTGGGTACGAGTCGTACCACGCCCACACACACGTCACCCCAACAATGGCGGGACGGATCGTACCCACGTGGCAAAGGCCTGGGTACGGCCCGCACAAGCATCACATAGCGTGGGGATGGATATGTACGGACCCTACCCCCACCCTATATGCATGGAGCGTACCCCCCATTCCAACAGTGTAGTACGACTCGAACCCTCACCCGCGGACCTACGGACTGTACCCCCACCAGTGTAAGTACGACTCCGACCCCCAACAGCGGACTCAGGGACCATACCCCCACCCCAACAGTGTAAGTACGACCCGTACCCTCACCCGCGTATGCATGGAGCGTACCCCCACCCCAACAGTGTAAGTACGACTCGAACCCTCACCCGCGTATGCAAGGAGCGTACCCCCACCCCAACAGTGTAAGTACGACCCGTACCCCCACCCGCGTATGCAAGGAGCGTACCCCCCATGCCAACAGTGTAAGTACGACCCGTAGCCACACCCTATATGCATGGAGCGTACCCCCCATGCCAACAGTGTAAGTACGACTCGAACCCTCACCCGCGGACGTACGGACCGTACCCCCACCCCCACCAGTGTAAGTACGACTCCTGGACTCACGGACCGTACCACCACCACACCAGTGTAAGTACGACTCGAACGCACACCCGCGTATGCAAGGAGCGCACCCCCCACCCCAACAGTGTAAGTACGACCCGTACCCCCACCCGCGTATGCAAGGAGCGCACCCCCCACCCCAACAGTGTAAGTACGACTCGAACCCTCACCCGCGGACGTACGGACCGTACCCCCACCCCCACCAGTGTAAGTACGACTCCTGGACTCACGGACCGTACCACCACCACACCAGTGTAAGTACGACTCGAACCCTCACCTCGAATGCATGGAGCGCACCCACACCGTGTATGTCCCAAGCGTACATATCCAGAAATTGGAGGTGTGTGTGCAGAGTCCTCCCAGCAGTGTCCAGACCCAGGAGGGGTGGGCGCAGAGTCCTCCCAGCAGTGTCCAGACCCAGGAGGGGTGTGTGCAGAGACCTCCCAGCAGTGCCCAGAGACAGGAGGGGTGTGTGCAGAGACCTCCCAGCAGTGCCCAGAGACAGGAGGGGTGTGTGCAGAGTCCTCCCAGCAGTGCCCTGAGACAGGAGGGGTGTGTGCAGAGTCCTCCCAGCAGTGTCCAGACCCAGGAGGGGTGTGTGCAGAGTCCTCCCAGCAGTGTCCAGACCCAGGAGGGGTGGGCGCAGAGTCCTCCCAGCAGTGTCCAGACCCAGGAGGGGTGGGCGCAGAGTCCTCCCAGCAGTGTCCAGACCCAGGAGGGGTGGGTGGTGAGTCCTCCCAGCAGTGCCCTGAGACAGGAGGGGTGTGTGCAGAGACCTCCCAGCAGTG
Source organism: Triturus cristatus (assembly GCF_964204655.1). Lineage (NCBI taxonomy): Eukaryota > Metazoa > Chordata > Amphibia > Caudata > Salamandridae > Triturus > Triturus cristatus. The sequence goes on from NC_140587.1 coordinate 925,713,145, forward strand.
CCCAGAGACAGGAGGGGTGTGTGCAGAGTCCTCCCAGCAGTGCCCAGAGACAGGAGGGGTGGGTGCAGAGTCCTCCCAGCAGTGTCCAGACCCAGGAGGGGTGTGTGCAGAGTCCTCCCAGCAGTGTCCAGACCCAGGAGGGGTGGGCGCAGAGTCCTCCCAGCAGTGTCCAGACCCAGGAGGGGTGGGTGGTGAGTCCTCCCAGCAGTGCCCTGAGACAGGAGGGGTGTGTGCAGAGACCTCCCAGCAGTGCCCAGAGACAGGAGGGGTGGGTGGTGAGTCCTCCCAGCAGTGCCCTGAGACAGGAGGGGTGTGTGCAGAGACCTCCCAGCAGTGCCCTGAGACAGGAGGGGTGTGTGCAGAGTCCTCCCAGCAGTGTCCAGACCCAGGAGGGGTGGGCGCAGAGTCCTCCCAGCAGTGTCCAGACCCAGGAGGGGTGGGTGGTGAGTCCTCCCAGCAGTGCCCTGAGACAGGAGGGGTGTGTGCAGAGACCTCCCAGCAGTGCCCAGAGACAGGAGGGGTGTGTGCAGAGACCTCCCAGCAGTGCCCTGAGACAGGAGGGGTGGGTGCAGAGTCCTCCCAGCAGTGTCCACACCCAGGAGGGGTGTAACACATGTGTGTGATGCCACTATTACCCACATCCATACTGCCTACAAGGGAACATGTCCCCATGAACTCATGTCAACTGACTCCACACACAAGTACAGTGATCACCAAGGATGCCACGATTGTTGCAGGTGGAGACATGGCCATGCATGCATGGCCAAAGTAGAAGGGCTCCGTCACACACACAGCTCATGTACACACAGCTCTGCGCTAAACATTGGGAACACCCTGCAGGGAAGAAACTGGGTACACAGAGGAAGGAATACACCCTGGGACAATTGAACCATGCAGTAACTGCTGACATGACCTAAGGAAGTTAGCCAACACCTTGTGATGGCACACAGATCCTAGGGTGGCCCCAAAGAGCAGAACACTACTACAAATCCCACACACCCAAAGCCTTAAACACCACCCAAAACAATGTAGCAGCCCCACCAACACCAATACCACCATAGCAGGAGTGTGATAATGAAAAAAAAAATAAGCTTTATTCAGCATGAGCACAATGTCCGTGGATCAAAGGCAGTTCAAAGTCAACAAAGGCCATAGGGCAGTCAATGATTCCCAGCTGCATGGGGGACACAGTGGGATGTGTGTCCCCTACCTTGCCTGCACAGTCAAATGCCATCGTCTTCCATACTGGTGAGGGCATCAGGGGGGGGGGAAGCAACAGGCACCGCAGGGACATCAGGGCAAAGGGGCGGCGTTGTGGGTGCAGGGATGGAGGACTCAACCACAGGGGGTGTGTCATGGCCAAAGGTGGAGGCCAGGATGGCACTACACACCTTAGCAAGGTCCTCCAGGGAGTCCCCTGCACCCGAAGTGACCTCAGGCCCCAAGGAGGGGGGGGTTCAGAGGGATGGGTTGCAGCGCCACCTGGGGAGGGTGGAGACAGGGGGGGAGACTCAACCACCCTGACCGAGGACTTCCTTGACCGCTTGCGTGGTGGCGTAACTGTGGGGCTCAGGGACAGAGCGGCCATGAAGGAGTCCTTGGGGGAGATGTGGCCAGGAGAGCTGAGGGGAGGGGATTTGGAGGGAGTGGATTGTGTGGAATGCGGACTCCCACTCTGGCTGCGTGTCACACGTTTGCCCCCGACCCAGTGGGTGTGCCTATCTCACCCTGTGTGTGCGTGTCAGGAGGAGTGCGGTGGACCTTCCCTGCTGGTGTGGTGCCTGTGTCTGTTGTGGTGGGTGCATGCCGACGTCTGGGTGTACGTGGGACAGGCATGGAAGTGGGAAGTGTGGATGGGGCAGGGGTAGGTGGGGGGAGGTCGCGCTGCAGGAGACCCACTGCTGCAGTCAGTGTGGAGTCTAGGGACCTCAGCAAGTTGCGTTGGTCAGCCTGCAAAGAATGAATGCCCTCCAAGAATGCCTCGATGTTGCTGAGGGTTTTCCCGTGGGAATGGAGGACATTCAGGATCGCAGCCTGACCAACCTGCATTTGCCGCTGGATGTCCATAGACTCAGCATTGGCGGCAGCAGTGGAGACAGGGGCAGGGGGTGCGGTGCCTGGCAGGAAGGAGACATGCGGTGACCGGGCACGCTGGGAAGGGACACGAGCAAGTGGGAGGCGGTTGGTGGGAACTGAGGGGGCGGTGGCAGGTGTTGTTCCACTGTCAGCTGCTGGTGCAGCCTCCGCCAACTCTGAGACATCCTCCTCGGACCTGTCAGCTTCGTAGTCTGATGTGCCAGTCGACAGGTCCTCGGCCACACTATCCTCCGCCTCTGTCCCACTCGATGTGCCAGCCCCGATGTCACGGCTGCCACTGGTGCTCGGTCCCTCCGCCTGGTCCGTGTCCATGTCTCCCTCTGTGTCCCCCGACGATGCTGTGGGCAGGGTGGAGAGACAGAAATTAATCAGACACCTGTACACATCTGTCACATGAGTCCAATCTACATAGTCAACATTGCATAGCCTGAAGAGGCAGATCCCTAACATCTGCAAAACAAGGTACCGATGTAGGGCATGAAACACAGTTGGTTGAGCCACCATGCCACAGAAATACCATGGAGAGCATGAGACAATAGCTGAAGACAGGAAACGGAGTCTGACATAGCACCCAGGCCCTGGGGACAATCCTGCACTGCCTCTGCACCACACAGCGTTTGTGAAAATACCTATGACCAGGGACAATAACCATGAACTTGAGACACATGCTGCATAGGTAATGCTGCAAACATGCCCAACATAACTCGGTCACTGCACCTTGCGTGTGTGTCCAGTAACATCACACACTCTCCAGACCCAGCAATTAGGAATCAGGATTTGACACATAGGCATTGCCCGCCCCAAGCAACCCCCACACGATGCTAATTGCTGAGACACAGGTGGCACCAACATCTCATAGTCTGGGTGATAAACACAGTGGCAGGCAAAAGGCAAGATTGGACGCAAAACAGCAAAGGTGCGCCTGTACAAAGAATGAGGTACCAGTGCCCATCCTCAGATGAGTATAACAAGACACACAGGCACTGGCAACTGTGAGTATGAAGAAGGACAATCAGGTCAGGCTGCACAGTGGACACCTGTACATAATAGCACGTCTATATACATGGTGACAGGGGACAATGGCACAGAGCACAACCTACGCTGTAGACAGTGAGAGTGTCCACGTTGATGATGACACAAACAACACTGAGGATAAGGTGCCCCAGGGGACAGTATTGGGCACGCAACTACATGCTACTGAATGGGAATGACTGCTACACACGTCACCATCCCTGCACTATGCGTAGCGCACACTCATGCACATCATGTCACAGGCCACTACATAGGACATGCGCGCTGTAAGGCATGACACATGAGAGACCAACTCCCATGTCTGGAGCCAGCATCAGTGCCAACTGACATGGAACCCACATGCAGTGAACTTGACAGTTCACAGGCAAGGTCCCACAACCTGTTACCCACCACCACCACCCATGATGCTACAGTCATTGTTCTCGTGGACAAAGCGCCAGCCTACATTACCTTGTGAAGGAGTGACTACACACAGACCAGGGAACACATTGCAAGGAGGGGAAGGGTGGCAGGGGCGCAGCGCTACACTGGGGCAAACTGGATGGGCACAGCACCTTTAAACCCTGCCAGTGAATTAATGCCACTGTGCCCTTACAAATGCCGGTGACACACAACAAACGCACATGTACCTACCCCCTTCCGCCTGCTGCATCGCCTGTAAGCGCCTCTCCAGGTCTGGAAAGACCACCGGCAGCACACGCCTGTGGAGGTGGGTCAGACGGCGGCGGCCGCGGTTCTTGTGGCTCTCAGGTGAGTCCCCCAGCAGGAGCCGTGCAATCCTCCGCGTCCAGCACCGGATATCCTGCCAGCGTTTCCTCACCTGGGACAGGCTCCGCCTCCGACCATCCACACGCCTCACGGCACTGACGGCGGTCAGCCAGATCTGCTCCTTGGCAGTGGCGCCTACCTGTGAGGAAGTACAAGTGACACCACATCAATACACCAGCCACATGTCACAGAGAGACATATGTGAACATAATAGCTGGTTACTACATGGCATGTAATGCAGCCAACGCATTGCACCTCTGTCATAGGGACATCATCCTCTGGTGAGGGAAAAGGCAGTACGTGCCATAGTGGGTACACAGGTGGAATGATGGCAATGTCACAATCAATGATCAAGGCTCACACTGTGCATCACACCCACCCCTCCTGTCTCAGGGCACTGCTGGGAGGACTCCACACCCACCCCTCCTGTCTCAGGGCACTGCTGGGAGGACTCCACACCCACCCCTCCTGTCTCAGGGCACTGCTGGGAGGACTCTGCACACACCCCTCCTGTCTCAGGGCACTGCTGGGAGGACTCCACACCCACCCCTCCTGTCTCAGGGCACTGCTGGGAGGACTCCACACCCACCCCTCCTGTCTCAGGGCACTGCTGGGAGGACTCTGCACACACCCCTCCTGTCTCAGGGCACTGCTGGGAGGACTCCACACCCACCCCTCCTGTCTCAGGGCACTGCTGGGAGACATCAGGCACCCCCCCCTGGTACCCCCCCGACAGTACATGGCATGTGTGTCACACCGGGACACAATGCCTGAAGACACAGTCACAACATAGGGACAGTCTGTGGCAGTGGCCTATGCACTCACCTGATACCCTGGTCGCCCATACAGCATGGGGTACTGTGGGAGGATCACATCCAGCAGAGCCATGTTCTCCTCCAGGGTGAATGGCTGTGTCCTCTCCACAGCCCTTGACATGGTTCCAGGGAATCAGTAGCAGCAGCTTGGTCGACAAATGCAAAGATGTGCAGGCAAGTAATCCCTCATGGGACCTGGCTGCCTTATATGTGGCCTTCTGCCCAGTCTCATGCACAGGAGTACAGAGTGATTGGTCACTCACTTTTGCATCCTATGTTTCCACCAATCCCTTCAAACCTAGCAGTCTGTGGGTTCTCTATCGGTTTCATTCTCCTGCATGATGTCAGCCCCAGAAACACATTGCAACAAAGTAGAAGAATTCCAACTGACTTCTGCTGTGCACCTTCCAGAACAAAATCGAAATTTGAACCTGGTCGCCATGACAACCAGCATGCATGTAGGCCTTAATACTTGTCTCCTATGTAATTAGGAGAATCACACACAGGTACGGTGCGTTTCCGGGCCCTAGGGCACCCCAAATGCATGGCAACGGCCCGTACATGCATGCCTACGTTCAAAATCACTATGGGTCTGCACGCGTATGCGTACTCGTAGTGGTACGGACCGTACTCACGCATGTACGCTCACTATCACTATGGGTCTGCACGCGTATGCGTACTCGTAGTGGTACGGACCGTACTCACGCATGTACGCTCACTATCACTATGGGTCTGCACGCGTATGCGAACTCGTAGTGGTACGGACCGTACTCACGCATGTACGCTCACTATCACTATGGGTCTGCACGCGTATGCGTACTCGTAGTGGTACGGACCGTACACTCGCATGTACGCTCACTATCACTATGGGTCTGCACGCGTATGCGTACACGTAGTGGTACGGACCGTACACTCGCATGTACGCTCACTATCACTATGGGTCTGCACGCGTATGCGTACACGTAGTGGTACGGACCGTACACTCGCATGTACGCTCACTATCACTATGGGTCTGCACGCGTATGCGTACACGTAGTGGTACGGACCGTACACTCGCATGTACGCTCACTATCACTATGGGTCTGCACGCGTATGCGTACACGTAGTGGTACGGACCGTACACTCGCATGTACGCTCACTATCACTATGGGTCTGCACGCGTATGCGTACACGTAGTGGTACGGACCGTACACTCGCATGTACGCTCACTATCACTATGGGTCTGCACGCGTATGCGTACACGTAGTGGTACGGACCGTACACTCGCATGTACGCTCACTATCACTATGGGTCTGCACGCGTATGCGTACACGTAGTGGTACGGACCGTACACTCGCATGTACGCTCACTATCACTATGGGTCTGTGTACCCGTAGTGATAGTGAGCGTACATGCGAGTGTACGGTCCGTACCACTACGAGTACGCATACGCGTGCAGACCCATAGTGATAGTGAGCGTACATGCGTGAGTACGGTCCGTACCACTACGAGTACGCATACGCGTGCAGACCCATAGTGATAGTGAGCGTACATGCGTGAGTACGGTCCGTACCACTACGAGTACGCATACGCGTGCAGACCCATAGTGATAGTGAGCGTACATGCGAGTGTACGGCCCTCTCACTATGGTTCTGCACGCGTATGCGTACTCGTTGTGGTACGGACCGTACAAATGCCTGTACGCTCGCCATCACGATGGGTACACATACGGCAGCACTCCCACAGTGATTGGGGAACATACACAGGCCCTCTTAGCAGCAGTACGGCGGTTTGTACACATCACTGTGGTGATAGTCGACACACAGGTAGGAATAGGGCGGACATACTTGTCCATGGATGGACATACTTGTCCAGGAATGGACATCAAGGCATCGTCTGTGCATTACTACATGTGTGGGGCACAGGTGTGACAGGCTGTGATGTGGAACATGCCTCCTGAGTGGAGGAGGCACCAGATGTATGATGAGATGTGTACAGGTGTACTGTGTGAGGGTGCCATGTGTGCCAGGCATGCCCTTGACTCCTTTGACATGTGTGCATGTCGTACTGCGCACTTGGGGTGAGCGTCACTGGCATGGCACGGACACCAACACACAGAAGTGTCCCATGATGCCCGGTACAGGGGTCATGACACATGACTTGTCACTACCCACAGTGCACAATGTGACTATGTCATTTATGTGTCCGGGATTTACATCAGGTTGATGTTGTAGCACCCTCAAAAGCTGCAGCCGTTGCAGCAACCAACATGTGTCTGTGTGTAGATTGTCATTGCACACTGTTCCGCACACCATGCCACATGTGTCATCGGATGTGAGGTGCACATGTATGCATGGGACACGGAGTAGCGTGACAAGGCCATGTCAGCATCCTCACAAGGAATGTGTGGTGAGTCATGACATGTGCACCTTCATGGCAAGGTGTGTGGGCAGGCCTAGTGTAATGTCATGTGACCTGTGGCTCCGGTGTTCCGCTACCAGTCTCTACAATCGGCATCCTACTTCTGCTGATGTGTGGGTGTATGTCACTCCTGTCTTGCGTCGGGCTGTTCACTTGCACTGGGACACAGCTATTCCCATGGCGTGGCATGGGGAGGTTCTCAATCTCCGTGTGTAGCTGGGTCTTGGAAGGAGTGTCACCTTGCATCCATACGTGTCCTGGGCATGTAGCACATATCTGACTCCCTATGTAGCATGTGTGTATTGCCAGATTTACATGTGCTCAGTAGACATGAGTTGTTGTCGTAGTGCACTCACTCTTCCTTGTCACTTCCAAATTACTGCAGAGCGCCGCCTGTTGCCCGAATAATTCCAGACTTGGCTGCCATGCAGGAGAATGACAGGATCCGGCTCTACCGCTTCACCCAACCGTTGATTCTGGAGCTGACCGCGAGACTGGCACCACACCTGCAACCGCAGCACAGGTATCCTACGGCACTGACACCCCAGCTGAAGGTAATGGCTGCCCTACATTTTCTTGCCACGGGTACCTTCCAAAATACCATAGCTCATGTTGGTGGCATGTCCCAGAGCATGTTCAGCGGTGTGCTGCATGATTTCTTGGAGGCCATGTTGATTCACCTGGATGACTTCATCAAGTTCCCAACCCCTGAACAGATGACAGAGGTCAAGCGTGGATTCTATGCCCTGGGAGGGATGCCCCATGTCATTGGGTCCATAGATGGTACACATGTAGGTTTGGTACCACCACACGCACGGGAGGTGGCGTACCGAAATCGGAAGCACTACCACTCCATCAATGCCCTTGTGGTGTGTCTGTCCAACATGGTGATTTCACATGTCTGTGCTCGCTTTCCAGGATCAGCACACGATGCCTACATCATGAGGCGTAGCGGGATGCCTGATATGATGATGCAGCTGCGCAACGAACGGGCATGTGTTGTTGGTGGGTACAGTCTGTCTGTCCTGTATTCTGTATAGCCGAGCAGCACGACCGCTTCGCCAGTTCTAACGATATCCATGTGCTTTCCATGTAGGGGACGCTGGCTATCCCAACATGCCTTGGCTGCTGACACCTCTCCGCAACCCCATCACGCCGGCCCAGCTCCGCTACAACACCGCCCATGGCCGGACAAGGCGTGTGATAGAGAGGACGTTTGGCATGCTGAAGAGCCGATTCCGGTGCCTCCACAAGACCGGCGGCGCACTCCCATATGCCCCGGCGAAGGTTTGCAAGATCTTCATGGTCTGCTGCATGCTGCACAACATGGCAGTTGAAAGAGCTGTGCCACTCATCCTGAATCAACATGACGAGGACCATCCACCCGTGGAGGACGAAGGGCTTGGCAATGGGGCTAGTGATGTGGAGGATGTGGAGCCGCAAGAGGACATCCGGACTCGGCTCATACGCGACTTCTTTGCTTAGTGGTGAGTACCAGTGTCTTGAGTGTGCACGCCTTGGTCCCCGTGTGGCATGCGTTGTGATGTGTGTCTCCACCTGCATGTATGGCATGTGAGTCAGAGGTGTGTGTGGGTGTGTCACTGGAGTGATGGTGGCAGTGATGGTAGTATTTCCCCAGTCATAATTATGACCTAGCATGTTGTCATCCATACATGTGTCGAGTAAATGCACATGCAAGTGGCTGTGCTTTTTGTGGCTGACTTCTTGTGTGTCTCTCTTCCCCAGGTACCTGCGCATGCCATCTGCTGGTTGCATTGTTGTGGCACTGCTATTCCTCATGGACATGGCATCGTGGGCTGACTCAGCGTTACAGGCACGGACACGTTTGGAAGTCTCCATGGGGTAAGGGATGCATCAGGGGTGTATTGGGTGTGGCAGTTGTTCACGATGTGTGCACACTGCCCCGGTCGGGGTTTGGTTCCTCTGCAGACATGGGGCATCCCCATGGGACACGACATGCAGCTGGGTTCACCAGAATAGATGGGCTGCCTGGTTGTCAGTCATCAGTGATGGGATAGTGGATTGTGATGATGCCATCAATGTGTGTGACACTGCCCTCGGACACATACGGTTAACAATTGCTTGACATGGCGTGGGACTTCCACATCAGCGGATCTGTGGTGTATGTTAGGCTCTCCGTGTGCAGCTGTGGGTATTTAGCTGTTGGCCGACGCTTGTGTGCCAGTACCATGGCTATCACGCATTTGTGCTGCAGAAGGGGGGTGCCAGTGTTGGACCCACATGTTACTCCACATGAAGTGTTCATGTGTACTTCAAGTTGCCTCTGCAATCCCGAATACATGACTAATAAAGGTGTCCCTATGCCTCCAAGGTGCCTCTTCTCAGTCAATGCTGGTGTGTTGGCACGGTGCATCCAGCATGTCTGGCATGGTATCCCCTGATTGTGGCTATGTGTCAATGTGTCGACTGGCGAGATGCAAGCTGTGTGTGTTGGCTGACACTGTGTATTGGGCATGATGTCCATGACTGCGTGGGTATTGTGACATGTGCCATCCCCATGCATCCAACGTTGGACAGGCCCCCATTCTCTGCATCCACCGGACTCAAGCTTGCAGGACATGGTTCTGCCACCTGTCTACACATACCTGGGTGCCCCCCAGGACACTGGCCAGGATCCCTGACCTCTGCGCATGACTGTTGCTGTACTGAGTGTGTGTGTCAGCACGGTTGTTCGGCCACCCCCTCAGCTGGTTGTGCCCATCACGGGTGTGTATGGTGCTCCATGTCTGTCTTGCCTAATAGACTGGGACCCATGTGTCCTGTGCCAGACTCAGGCCCCAGGGTGTGGATGGTTGAAGAGAACAGATAACTCAGGCATGTTTCGACTTTACAAGACACATGTTAGGTAATAATGCTACCAGCAGGCATCTACTCTTAGTAGTGTGATTTATTAGGGGGGGGGGGGGACAAAGTGAGGTGCTTTCCGGGATTATGGAATCCAAAGTTCAGTAGGGGAGTTGGTGTCCTTGCCATTGGAAATCCTCAGAGTCCATGCCACAGTCTTTGTCAACATTGGTCAGCCAGTGACCAGCAGGGCCATGTGGCAGAGAATGTCTCTTGATGCTGTGATGCCGTTGCTCCAGTGGGCCAGGTGCCAGGCCAGGTGTCCTGGGAGATGGTGATGTAGCAGCCACCCTCACGGTGCTTTCCGTGGACGACCCGGCCTCCTGCGGGGAACATCACCAGCAGGCCGTGACGACGTCTGGGATGCTCCGTCGGATGTTTCCTCCTCCTCCTCCTGATCCCTCCCTGTGGGTGGTGATGTTCTCCGCCTTCTGGCACAGGGAGGGTCGGCCATGGTGTCGGCCATCCGACGGAGTGTAGCGTGAATCCCCTGGAACGACGTCACTTGCTCAGCCTGTCTGTCCTCCATCCTCCGTTGGTGTACCAGTAGACAGGCTATTAGCTCAGCATGTTGCTGGGCCTGCTGGGTCTTGATCCCCTCGAGGACGGACACAACCTGGGCCATGCCCGTGGTGTCCTGCCGGTATGAGTCCAGGATGTTACGGACATGGGAATATACCGGATCCCCAGCCAACTGGTCAGGCTCGCGCCTCCGCCGTCCTCCACTCCCACCACCCCTGCCCACTTGCGCCTGGCCTGCACTTGTGGGCACATCGGGTCTCCGGGACCCCTGAGGGGTGGCATTTGCGTTGTCGCCTGCCTCCTCCTGGGTGCCCGGGACACCGTGTCCCTCCTGGCGAGCCTGGCTGCATTGTGGTGTTGGGGCAGGGATCCTGGGTGTCTCCTGGGATGTGGCAGGAGTGGGGGTGGTGGTTGGCACGGTTGTACCTGACGCAGGTGCTGCAGGTGGTTGGACACCAGAGGGGCCAGGTCGGTCGAGGTCGTCCGCAGAGTGGTGAGAGTGGTCGCTGCCGGTGGGATCGGTCTCCTGCAGATCCGGGTCCTGTGAGTGTTCCCCCCCAGTGTTGGGGGGTGCAGCACGACGTTGACCTGTGTGTGAGAGAGACAATGTTAATTTTGGTCCATGAAACATCCATGTTTCATCAGTTTCAAAGTTGGCACTTTTCCTCTTGGAATTAGGATCTGTCTTGCATTCCACTCACAGTGCACTTGTGCATGGGTGTGTCCCTTGGGCACCACTTTGGCCCCTTTCACTATGTGTGGCACAGTCTTACTTGCTGCGTCAAGTGTGACTGCAGTCAGCAGTGGAGTGTGCAGGTGTGGCGAGCCATGCATTTGCGCCTTCCTTGTAGCACTGTACATGTGCACATGGAGTGGATCCACACACTTATACGATGCAGGTGGCTATCCTTGTGCTCGTGTACAGGTTGTGACATGGCCCTGCGTTTGGCCCTGATGAAGAGGGGGGGTTCTTGCACTGGCCACCCATGTCTACATGCACGCGGTCCACCTGCTTACGAGCAGACATTCCCACACACCAAAGGACTAATTTGCTCTCCCTGTGTCTCCCTCCTTCTCTGTCCCCCTCTCCCTCCCTCTCTGTCCCCCTCTCCCTCCCTCTGTGTGTCAGCCTCCTCCCTCTGTCCGTCTCCCTGTGTCTCCCTCCCTCTCTGTCCCCCTCTCCCTCCCTCTCTGTCCCCCTCTCCCTCCCTCTGTGTGTCACCCTCTGTCCCCTCAGCCCAGCTTCCTGGGCACAGACTGTTAGCAGATCTTTGAGTGGCCCTTGGCTTGTTGATGTGAGTTTGTTTCTGGTCTCCAGGCACCCATTTGGTGTGATGTGTGTCTGTGCGCTGCTGCTGTGGTGGTGTGTGCTGCCACTCTTTCACAATGTTGGCTGTTCATTAGCTGCCGTCATGTGCAAACCAGTGCCTTCACCCCCATGTGTTGATGCAAGGCGTCCGGCATTTGCTGGCAAGTCATTCCTGTGTTGGGACACACTGTTTGTCTGGCTGTGACCTAGGCCATATGGGCAGAGGGCATTGTTGTCTGCTTTGGAGTCGCACTATGTGATTTTCGGTGTCCAGCCTCCCGCCATCCGGGTTACCGTGTCATGTGTTGTTGTCTTCTGTGGCCTGTGACTTGACATTGTCCAGCTGGGTGCATGGGGCATGGTGGCAGCAGTGGCATGTGCCTGCTCATGGAGTGTGGTTGAGTCATGCGATGGCTTGTGGTAGTTGCGTGCCTGTTAGTAGTTTTGGTTGTGGTTGCAGTTCCCCCCATGTGAGGTGCGTTGTTTGTGTACTCACCCGGGTCTCGGAGTCCTTCTAATCCTTCAACTGCCTCCACCGGCAGTATGGCCATCACCCTCTCCTCCCAGGGATGGTACTGTACGGGTCTGCGGGAGGGCCCTCCTCCGGTGGCGTTGGCATGGTCGAGTTCCTCCTGCCTCTTGGCTCTGACCCTCCTCCGCAGATCGTACCACCTGTTCTGGCAATCCTGCTTGGTCCTCCTGGTGTCCGCAACGGCATTCACAGCATCGACGATGGTCTGCCACATGGCTGTTTTGGCAGCCTGGCTGGTGTTTCTGACCAATGTTCCAAAGATCTGTGGCTCGACTCTGAGGATTTGATCCACAAGGACCTCCAACTCTCGGTGACTGAACTTTGGATTCTTGGTAGTGGGCATGGTGAGGGGTGTGGGTGGGGATGGTGTGGGTGCGGGTGGTGTGTGGATGTTGGGGGTGTGTGTGGATGGTTGTGTGTGTGTGTGAATGTGATGAGAGGGTGTTTGTGAGGGTGGTTGTGTAAAGGTGTGCAAGTGTAAGGTGTGGTGTAGCTTGTAGTGTGGTTCTGTGGTGTCTGGCAGCAGTGAGTCTGTTGCAAAGGCTCATGGTTTGTGTGTGTGGGCCCTTTTTATTGGTCCATGGGTGGGTGTGGCAGTGTTTGAAGTTTGGGTGGGTGTGTTATAAGGAGTGGTGGTGTATTGGGCCTCTGTTTGTTTTTGGCAGTTGCAGGTCAGTGATTGTGTTATTTTAGTGGTTGGTGGCCATGTTTCGTGGCTTTGTGCCTTTCGAATGGTGTATTCTTGTGTAGTTTTGTTTTGTCCTGGTTGTGTACGTGCGTTTTGAGCATGTGTACGGTGTGTACATGGGCCATTTGGTTGTAGGGTGCTGTCCTTGTGTGTGGCTTGGTACGAGTCGTACATGCGGTGGTGATGTTGGGGCCTGGGGTGCGCTCCGTACTTAGGAGGTTGTGTTGGAGGTAGGACCGGAACGTACTGGGGTGTACATAGACGGTGGTACGACACGTACTGGGGTGGGGGTACACGGGGGTGCGACACGTACTGGGGTGGGGGGGTGTACATTGACGGTGGTACGACACGTACTGGGGTGTGGGGGTGTACATTGACGGTGGTACGACACGTACTGGGGTGTGGGGGTGTACATTGACGGTGGTACGACACGTACTGGGGTGTGGGGGTGTACATTGACGGTGGTACGACACGTACTGGGGTGGGGGGGTGTACATTGACGGTGGTACGACACGTACTGGGGTGGGGGTACGACTCGAACGTACTGGGGTGGGGGTACACGGGGGGTACGACACGTACTGGGGTGGGGGTACGACTGGAACGTACTGGGGTATCGGTAGATGGGGGATATGACACGTACTGGGGTGGGGGTACGACTCGAATGTACTGGGGTATCGGTAGACGGGGGATATGACACGTACTGGGGTGGGGGTACGACTCGAACGTACTGGGGTATCGGTAGACGGGGGGTACGACACGTACTGGGGTGGGGGGTGTACATTGACGGTGGTACGACACGTACTGGGGTGGGGGGGTGTACATTGACGGTGGTACGACACGTACTGGGGTGGGGGGTGTACATTGACGGTGGTACGACACGTACTGGGGTGGGGGGGTGTACATTGACGGTGGTACGACACGTACTGGGGTGGGGGTACGACTCGAACGTACTGGGGTGGGGGTACACGGGGGGTACGACACGTACTGGGGTGGGGGTACGACTGGAACGTACTGGGGTATCGGTAGACGGGGGGTACGACACGTACTGGGGTGGGGGGTGTACATTGACGGTGGTACGACACGTACTGGGGTGGGGGGGTGTACATTGACGGTGGTACGACACATACTGGGGTGGGGGTACGACTCGAACGTACTGGGGTGGGGGTACACGGGGGGTACGACACGTACTGGGGTGGGGGTACGACTGGAACGTACTGGGGTATCGGTAGACGGGGGATATGACACGTACTGGGGTGGGGGTACGACTCGAACGTACTGGGGTATCGGTAGACGGGGGGTACGACACGTACTGGGGTGGGGGGTGTACATTGACGGTGGTACGACACGTACTGGGGTGGGGGGGTGTACATTGACGGTGGTACGACACGTACTGGGGTGGGGGGTGTACATTGACGGTGGTACGACACGTACTGGGGTGGGGGTACGACTCGAACGTACTGGGGTGGGGGTACACGGGGGGTACGACACGTACTGGGGTGGGGGTACGACTGGAACGTACTGGGGTATCGGTAGACGGGGGGTACGACACGTACTGGGGTGGGGGGGTGTACATTGACGGTGGTACGACACGTACTGGGGTGGGGGTACGACTCGAACGTACTGGGGTGGGGGTACACGGGGGGTACGACACGTACTGGGGTGGGGGTACGACTGGAACGTACTGGGGTATCGGTAGACGGGGGATATGACACGTACTGGGGTGGGGGTACGACTCGAACGTACTGGGGTATCGGTAGACGGGGGGTACGACACGTACTGGGGTGGGGGGGTGTACATTGACGGTGGTACGACACGTACTGGGGTGGGGGTTGGACTGGAACGTACTGGGGTGTACCTAGACGGGTGGGGGTATACATACACGGGGGGTACGTGTCGGACGTACGGGGGCTGGGGGGTGTGTTGGGCGCGTATGCGGGCACATGTCTCCATGGTTGCTATGGATGTTCGGTGCGGACGGTGTTTTTTTCCATACGGTTGTACGCTCGGACGCACGGGATGGATCGTGATTCCTCGGTCGGACTTGGCTTTTCACGTTTGTAAGGTAATTCGTCCGAGGACGTGTCGGACACATTTTCCGACCCGAGGACGTGTGGGGAATGATTCCCAGTGCGGTTCGTATGGACTTTTTACCATGCGAATCGTGATTGCGAGTTCGTACGGCACTTGTACGATTCGTACGGTAAAAAGACCCGATACGAGTCGCACGGGGATATTTTTTGCCGGATCGTGATCGGCACCTTAGTGTGTGGGTTTTCAAAGAGCTGCCACAGGCTTTTGGTGGCTTAGCGCTTGCGTTCACGCAAGCGTGCACGCGCCCAGCCGCCATCTGTCTTTGATAGCGATCACTTTCACTTTCACGGGCCACGCGGCCGTGTCACTTTCACGGCCGCGCGGCCAATGCTTCTTCATTCTGTATTTTGTGAGCTTCCTATGTGTTTAATCTGCGATCTCTTTCTTCCCCGAAATGAGTAACAAAATTAGTTAAGCAGCAAATAGAAAAATGCCATTCCACTGTATCTAAATTAGTGTGTTGGTTAATAATAGAAACACGCATTTGGAAAGCCAATAAGCCTGGACCTAAATGTGCAAAAGCATGCATGGTGAGCATACATGAATACTAGCCATGGTGAGCATACATTAATTCTGGCCTCTTGCGTCCTTTTTTTGTCCTGCTGCACACTTCATTTTTTCCTTTTTTATTAACCATTCTAAAATGGCTGTCTGCCATATTCTAGCACTAAATTAAAAAGTCCTACACGGACACTGGTGTGCCACAACGCATGCTTCGCAAAACATACCTACCGATTGACGGCATTCTTGGAATATTTCTTTTGCACTAGGAAATCCATTCTAAAATAGCCGGCCCTGCGTATTACCAATACATTACCAATGTGGTGGCCATTTTGGCCAGTTAATGTTGGTGCCTGTCGTTTTTTATTTATTTTTTTAAGGTTCTGCTGAGAGTAAATCGTGGTTAAACGTTATTTTTTAAAAATTATAAATAAGTATAGATTAATACCTCTGTCGGTAGCAATTGCCTTTTGGAGAATGGTGCTGATCACTGTGAACATGTGCAGTCGGCTGATCTAACACAATTCCAAAACCACCCTGTGAGGCACAGTTGTGCTGTTAGGGGTGCCATATCTTGATCTTATGCTCATTATCATCGTTCTGAATTGGTTTGGATCACAATCCGGTCTGCCTTTAAAAGGGTGCTATGGCCCATATCCAATTACCATTTTTGACTGACAGCTCCCTGATTAACTGCCTCGATATACAACTCTGCAGCAGATCGGAGCTGAGAACTCCAACCCATGCATATGAACAGATTATATGTGGGAAGACTATGAATACATATAGAGCAGTGTTTAATGGCTGAAACATCGCATCAGTGAAAAAAAGGCCACTTTGGATCATGCTTTCCATTATCCTTTTCATTTCTGTCTCCTCTCGTCCTTGTTTTATTCCTTCGATCTCACCCCTACCATCGATTAGGTAGAGGTAGGGATTACATTCTGTGCTGCCTGTGTTAATGGTCAAGAACCATAATGACATTTAGTGGTCCTTGCACTAAATGCAGTTATAGGAAACTCTCAGTGCTTCATTTATGCTTCATATAAGAATTAACCACTATATGCAGGGATTTTAATACTGTTACCTAGTTAAACCTTGTTTTTGACCTGTTGTCAATTGATGGGACTGGGAATTCTAACTATTAATTGTGTTTTGCGTTCATACATCATGTAGTATTGTTTTCATTGTGTTCTGTCTTACATCACTATATCGTGATGCCATAGAATCAAGTGTTAGAAGTTTGGAGAGATATGTATAGGGTGGCAGATGAAACTAGATCTTAAAGAGTGAAGTCTGCTATACAGAGTTTAGGGACAGGGGCCATTTGTGATCAATTGAAGAGCCTTTAATTCTGTGAAAAGACCTTACACATCATACCTGGGCATGCTCTGTCCATGCCATGTACATTTTTGTTTTGTCTGCCTTTTGCCCATTTTTGTGGATCGTAAATGATTTTTTTTCATGCTCAGTAACTTCCATTGCTGAGCCCCGGCACAGTTTATATTTCTGTATTTTTTATGGTTATATGAATTTGAAGAATGTTTATTATTTGAGGTGGATTCTCACCCCCCCTCAACTAAAACCTGGTGAGGGTGAACCACAGATGTTATTAAATAAACCTGTCCTTAACCCACTAGTAGCTTGGCACAAAAGTTGTCAGGCTTAATTTAGAGGAAATGTGTAAATTATTTATGTAGTACTCAAACATTATTGAAGCGAAAACACAACAAATGAAAGACCCCAAGCCAATTTACAAAAAGCATTGGCATAGCCAATAGGTCTCACTTTTGGGACCTTATAAGTGTTTAGCCATGCAACTGTTGATGTTGTTGCACCAAGGATATTGTGCTGCATAACTAAATACTTATAAGGTACCAAAAGAGAGACCTATTGGCTATGCCAATGCTTGTTTTAAATATGTCTTCGTACCTAAATAAAGAAATATAAAAAAGCATGTAACGTAACTTGTGCTCCTGTTAAGAGCTCCAGTACCTTCCGGTCGAGTTCACGCTAGAGGGGATAGAAGCACCAGGCACAATAGGGGAACGGGAGGGTGGGTAATAAATACTTAGTGAGAGCAGCAGACGGCCACTAATTAAGTTGAATAATTTGTACTTCGTGCATGCTCAACTTAAGAAACGACACTGACGCAATGGCCTGTGATGTTCAATTAAAAGGCTGCAAAGAAGGAGTGAACCATTGTTAAGTAAGGGTGAGCTCCAATCCCTTTATTGGATACAATACCCCTCGCAGCAACCGTGCATGCATGCTGTTAGATGAGGCCTAAAAATGCTTGTTTGTCAGAGAGGCGTATCGACAAAATGGTCGATTCTGGACTGGGTCATGAAGCCAGGAACCTGCCCCCAATCCCATGCTAAATACCCATCTGGAATCCAACTGTCACTCTCACTAAAATGCAGTCAGCCTGTTGTCAACATTCTAATGATGACATCAAACACACTGCTCTAACATCTGATATGACCCATAGTCACACAAAAAAATCTACAAATGAAAAGACAGCTTCAAATGAATTGAACAAAATAGTAAATTCAAAAGTCAGGTATGCATATAGATATAGTAAGTACCTTCAGATTATAAATCAACCATTACTGGAGTGTGTCTTGACACAGAAATTATTTTTTCATAAATATATACAAACAAATCACAAGTGCAACATTTTAAGTAAACGAATAAGATCATTTTGTACATGCACACTATAGGACACCAGGGGGCATATTATAAAGAACGGCGTTAAAATTATCGCCACTTTAGCGGCAGCAAACTGCTGCTAAAGCGGCGATAATGGGCTTGATAATATGCCCTTGAGAATTCCAATAGAAGCCCATGTTCTGGTGTGAACATGGGCTTCTATTGGAATTCTCAAGGGCATATTATCAAGACCATTATCGCCACTTTAGCGGCAGTTTGCTGCCGCTAAAGCGGCGATAATTTTAACGCTGTGCTTGATAATATTCCCCCAGATTGCTAAGCTATGTAAGATAAAGGGGATAGTCTTGTTTTGATTATAAGTGCTCTAGCTTCAGCATCATGAAATGCAAATTGGCTCCTGTGAAGAATCCCTCATTAACCCTTCCTAAATTGGCTGGAGCCACAAAGTGTACCTCAGAGAAATTGATGTGGCACATGAACAACAATGGTTTTAAAATGTACATCTTTCTGTAGCTGGGAGAATAGCTGTCTTAAAAATGATTTTTTTGCCCAAATTACTCTATCGGTTTTTGAACATTCCCTAGTCCCTCCCTAGAGCATTCTTAACTAACCTCCAATCCATATTTGTTAGCTCCATGTGGGCTAATAAGCAGCCTTGTTTCAGCTGGAAGGTGTTAACGCAGTCGTACTCTAAGGGTGACTTAGCACCTCCTAATTTGGAGGTTTACTACCTGGTGTCACAAGCTAAATATGTATTTCCTTGGACACACCTGGAATTCCGTCTGCCCTCTGACACGATTGAGCATGATATGGCAGGTAACACTCCATTGCTTCTGCCATTGCTGCCAATGATAGTAAAAGCCCAACTGCTAACTATCACACTCCTACAAGTGTGACAATTCGAACTATTCCAGGACCTCAAAGCTATATGAATGGCTTGAAAGACAGGTAGTAATCATTTATAATGTATATTGAATTAATACTTGACTGTTGTGGTCATCCCAGACAGTGCCACCTTGTGCAGACTATCATAAGTGCTGGTGTTGACAATTAAGTGCCGGTGCTGAGCACCGGAAACCACCAGCTCAAATTAAGCACTGACTTCCTTTATCCTATGAGCTAGGAGAACAGAAGAGACTCACTTCACTTGGTGTGCATACGATCGGTGACCTCTTTAATGAAGATACATTTCTTACATTAGAGACATTTACAAAAAGATGGGGGATTGCTCCCATGGACATGTTCTTCTATGGAGAATATGGAAAACATTGCAAGCACACCTCAAATGTCTCCATGATAAACCACTTACTTACACCGCCATTATCTTAACCTTTGTTTCCACAACTCTCCGTGGCTTAATTACGAGTTTATACAATGCAACCATAGACACTGCTCATGGGGATGTGGCATCATCTATGGGTAAAAGGGAGCAAGACTTGAACATAACATTGACTGAAGAGATGGGGACCTACTGTTGTTCACTTTATTGAGAATGTATTGGTGCATCGCAAAGTTGCCCACTCTTTACAAGTCATATATACGTCACAAAGGTTAACAGATATGTGACATGATTGTGCATTTAGCACTTGCTTCTTACTTGATTCAATGACTAATGACAATGTTGCATTCAACATTAATATTAACCCCTTCACTGCTAGCCCCCCCCCCAAGTGCTAAGCCTTTTTTTTAATCTATTTGGGGTAGTTTGTACTTAGGCCCCCATATCTTTTTTTCCACATAAGGTATCCAAGCCACATTTGCGTCCTTTTTTTCCAACATACTGAGGATTCTAAAGGTATCCAGGGTTTGAAGTTTCCCCTGGAGGGGGCTGAGAAATTAGCCAAAATGCAGGTAAATGTTTTTGGAAAAACGTGCTGTGCTAAAATCACTGTCTTCCCAGCTCTCAGGAACAGGCAGACTTTTGTCAGAAAACCAATCTTTTATACACAGTTTTGTCATTTTACTGGAACATAGCCTATTTTTCTTTTTTGTGTGCTTTCAACCTCCTTCCAGTTAGTGGTTGAAATGGGTGTGAAACAAATAATGGATCCCGGAAAGCTATACATTTCTGAAAATAGAATTCTCAATTCAGCAAGGGGTAATTTGTGTAGATCCTTTAGGGTTTTCCTATCAAAAATAACAGTTGAAATAAAAAAAATATTAAAATTGGTTTAAAAACACAGCCATTTGAGCCTACGTTTTCACCTGTAACTTCTTCCAACTATGGCAGATTTTTGAAAGCCATATACTGTTATGTCTGTTGGGCCCTTCTAGTTGCAGGTATATATATGGCTCGTAGGTTTACCAAGAGCCCGATGTACCCAGAGCCAGTAACTGAGCTGCACCATGCAATGTTTTTCATTGTGCATCAGGTGTACAGCTATTAATTTGGTAAAATATAAAGAGTGACAAATAAGTGTCATGGAAACCTGTGTATTTAAGAAATGGAAACAAGATATGGAGTTTAGAAGCAGTGGTTATTTGCACATCCCTGAATTTCTGGGTACCCATACTAGCATTTGAATTAGAGGGCACTGTCATACATTTGGATCACAGAAAGGCATAGAAAGACAATTGGTAAAAACACTTCTTCTACTATTCTGTGTTTCTCTTCTCCCGATAACAATGGTACCTCACGTGTGTGGGCAGGCCTAGTGCCCGCTACAGGAAAAGGCCCAAAACACAATGTGAACACATCACATTTTTCCACTGAAAACTGACCCTTAATTTGCAATGTGCCTAGCTGGGGATTTTGGGTCCTAGCTCAGCTGGCACCTAAAGAAACCTAGCAAACCTGTAAATTTTGAAAAGTAGATACCTGGTTTTGCAAGGGGGTGCCTGCGTTTTTGTCGCCAGGCTTGGCGGACATCTAGGAAAATCTACCAAACATTTCTGAAAACAAGACACCTGGGAAATTCCAGGGAAAGTGTGGCTTGCGTGGATACCCCAACATTATTTTACCCAGAATCCCCTGCAAACCTCAAATTCAGCGAAACAATTACAGTCATATAATATCAGTCCCTCGATAAAACTGATACCTCACTTGTGTGGGTGGGTCAAGTACCTGCACCAGGGAGGGGGCAAAAATGTTTGGAGATTCAAGGAGCACCAAAGAGTGTCTCCACGTTTTTAGGCTGACTCTGCTTTGGGCACACACAAAGTGAGGCCTCATTTTTATCAGGAGATCAAGGGGAACGCTGGGTGGTAGCAAATGTTACTGGGATGGTGTTCCTTCCACTTCCCACACAGAGGTGAGGAAAAGGTGACTGTTTATATACATTTGAGGATTGCAGTGCATTCTGGGTAAGAAAATGCAGGGAGATCCATGCAAGCAACACCGCCAGCCAAGCGATAGTCCACATACACAGCCAGCCAAGTGCCAGTTCACGCACACCACCAGCCAAGCACCATTCACGTACACCACCAACCAAACGCCATCCACTCACCCCACCAGCC
This sequence comes from Triturus cristatus, assembly GCF_964204655.1. Lineage (NCBI taxonomy): Eukaryota > Metazoa > Chordata > Amphibia > Caudata > Salamandridae > Triturus > Triturus cristatus. The sequence continues at coordinate 925,734,915 of NC_140587.1, forward strand.
AAGCACCATCCAACCAACGCACACCAGCTAAGCTTCATGGGATACCTATTCAGGGCAGCCCTCAACCCTGCACAAAGACAAAAATAGTCCCTGGCACCTAGTGGGTGTTCTGCACCCATGGGGGGCATATCTGGGGCTGTTGCCCTGATATGCCTCTGGTGGGGCAGAAAGACCGTGTCCATTTTTGTGGGGTGGGTAGAGGCATCCACATGCCAATTCTGAGCAGCCACCACCCATACACTAAGGATGAAATGCCCCCTGTTGCCTAATGGACTTTCTTCGCCCTGGGGTGGCCAGATCGGGGGCTATTTCCCCACATGCCGATGGGGGCAGAAAGAATGTGCCCATTTTTTGGGGGTGGGGCCATTGTCATACTCATTCCGAGCAGCCTCCACCCCTACACTAAGAAAACAATTATCCCTGGTCGCTAGTAGGCTTTCTGCCCCTTGGGGGTAGATCAAGAGCTATTGCCTCACCTGCCCCCTAGAGGTGGCAGAATGATTTTGGTCCCTATTTATGTGGGTTGAGGGCATGGTTATGGTCATTGTGGACAGACCCCACCCCTATGTTATGTCCTGTGACAGATTGAGGGTAATAACCCCCGGTGTCAGAAAGACTGTCTCATACATGTTTGGGTGAGTCGGGGCATTTGCCTGCCCATTTTGGGCGCCCCCCAACACTACATATTAAAAAAAAATTAATCCCTTGTGCTTAGTGGGATTTCTGACCCCAGGGGCAGATTGGGGGCTATTGCCTCACCTGCCCCCTAGGGGAGGCAGAAAGACTTTGGTCCCCATTTATGTGGGGTGGGAACATGGCTATGCCCATTGTGGGCAGCCCGCCATGCCCCTTTGTAAAAAGAAAAACAATCCCTGGTGTCTAATGGGCTTTCTGATCTGGGGTAATAACGCCCGAGGGGGGCAGAAAGACTTAACATGCCCAATACATGATTGAGGGGAGCAAAGAGCATTGCCCAAGGGGCTGCTCCCCCTCCCTGGTGTCTAGTGGTGGATTCCTGCTTGGGAATCAACCTCCTGCGGCAGTCCAATCAGAGGTCCACTAGGGAAGGGTACCATTGAAAAGGAGAGATTCTCCCCTTTCCAATTATACCTCTCTTGTGTGTTTCAATTCTCTTGGGGCTGAGACAGTCCTGCGAGCACTGAAGCAGTGAAAGTGAATTGAGCCAATCAGCTCATTTTCACTTTCGCTTTCAATGTAATACCTCGGGCGGCTGGGGAAGCTCTTCCCCAGCTCTTGAGGCTGAAACATAAAAAAGGAAATCCCTCTGCTGTAAACAGCAGAAGGATTTCCTGGTCATGTGCAGACAACAGAACGGTTCTGTCCGCAGCACATGTATACCGTGGCTGAGGATGGAACAATTCTGTTTTCAGCATGGAATCGGTTAAAAAGTGCATTTATTGTAGAAGTAGAGAATCTACTCACAGGTGTGTGTCTAACCATGCTAATTAATTTATTTCAATGAAGTTTTAATTAAGTTAAAACCCTCCTTGTTTAATAGATTATGTACTTACTCTGAAGAAGAAATTCGACTTTCATAAATGTGTTCTATAATGTATGATTAACATTTAATGTCTTGAAAATTTGATTGAAACCATCCACATATATGTCGAATGTCATTGTGCTTAAAGCAATATGGTTTATATAATGTGTCCATTAATGTTATACAGACATGCATTTAAATGCAGCTCTCAACCATACAAACACTTGATCAAATCTAAGATTAACTATATGCCACATGTAGTATTAATTAAATGTAATATATTAGAAACTTATGTTCACTTGTGTTTTGATAAGCACATGCATATTAAATGTTCACCATTGAATTAATGTTCAACTTGCCCTAACTATGTAGGCCTGTATTTCACCATGCTGCATTTCATTAATAAAATACTGTTTTCCATTTTCTGCTAACGTGACATTTCTTGCAGATATTCAAATGCATTGTTAGTTTAGAATAGATACATTATTGTACTAAAGATAGGGGAAAGAGCCTGTGAAGAAGACCTTGACGAAGGTACATGGAGAGCCAGAGAACTAACTGAAAAGCCTATTCAGCAATGTGTCGAACCTGCTGTAAGTGTGAGACAGAGATGTCCCATGTTCAATGTGTGATTTTCTCTTAATGTAACAGTTTGCAATGTGAGACAAGGACAATAGACCCAGATGGTGTGACCAAGGGGGTGTTACCTACACACTTTGTATGTTATAATATAGTGTTCAGCTAGGACTTCTTTCCGACCCCTTCCTGACTTCTGACCCCTTGAGACTTCTAGCAGATTTCTGGGCTGAACCCCTTCTGCAGACTCTATCCAGGTCTCTCTTGCCAATTCCTTGTAGACACCTTCCCTGATTACCTGCTACTTGGATGGACTTTGTGAGGTTTAGACCTCAATGTTTCCTTTGATTCTCTCCTAAGTGTGGCTCAGTCTAACACTTGTTCCTGGCCCATTGAGGACTCCTGACTGAGCTTCTGAGATGCACTTTCCTGCGTGATTTCCTTTTGTCTTTGTTCTGATTTCCTTCATGGGAATTCCCTGATTTGCGAGTTTCTTCATTATCAAACCTCAAATCAATATACAAGATTTAGATCACTAACGTATAAGCGAGAGAGTCTTAGACTATTTTTGGAGCATCAAATGTTGATGCTGCTCTTTTGTACACCATTATTGAACAGCTTGTTTATATGATTCTAGTCCACCTCAATTTCTTTAGAGGGTTGGGACTACCTGTTGTTATTTTGTACCTTTATGGCATGGTCTTAAGAGTGCCATATCTGAGCTTGAATATTAATTTGTAGTACCTTGATTGCCGATTCCTGGTCTTCATTGTGTAGCCAAAATGGCTTTCACTATTAACAGTTAATTGATTTAACTGATGTAAATGCTAACTCCCATCACCTCTCGGTCGAATCTAAAAGGTCCATCGGAGGACCAATGGTAAGCAAGTTGGCCCAGAAAATGCTGTATCAATATCCTTAAATAGTAGACATAGGATCCTCCATTTAAAATCTAGACACAGCGTACACTGCACATGCACTCGCTTAGATGCTTGGGGACTTCTGGATCATGCCATGCATCTGCGATATTACCACCCCATGGCAAACTACTTCCACCTAGCTTGGGATTTTTCCAGATGTGTTGTCCTACTAGGATGATATATATAAAATTCTTTGAGATGCTGTCTATTCCTTTCGCCCATCCCCACTTCATGCACTGCTGGAGTATGTGTAAGCTATGCCTAAATGCTCTTGCAGATTCACTGCTATAGCCCTTTGCATGGCAAAAAGAAGAATTGGTATGCACAAGGGAGTGGTCCCACATCTGACATTCAGGACTGAATGGAGGACTTAATCTACTGTAATGAATTCATGAACTTCAACGCAGACACACTATCTCTCACATCTCAACCCAAACATATATGGTCTCCATTGTACTCATGCCTCCTTCCTGCTTAGCCAAAATGTACGCCCCACAGCCTTCCCCAGGCCCTCTTCAAACGGGATATTCCCTTCCGGGCAGGTAGGCTTAAGTCGCTCTTTGATTATTGCCTGAAGTGTTCGATAAAACCTGAATCATGGCATAGGGGCATAATACATCCTATTCATAAAGGGAGCTCCAGATCAGACCCAAGCAACTGCAGGTTAATTGTGCTTCTTGACAATGAAGCTAAATTCTACGCATGTCTCCTCTTGAAGGATTTGCAGCAGTGGGTAGAACTGAAGGGGCTAATTCCCAAAAACTAAACAGGTTTCACAGCTAAATATGGCACACTATCCAACTTGCTAGTAATATTAAGCCTAGTGGATAAAGCAGTCTCCTTGTGCTCCCTGTAGCATTGCTGTTTTGTGGACTTCAAGGAGGCATTTGACAGTGTTCCAAGGGGGAGAGCTCTGGTCCAAGCTAACAAAATGGGGCAACCCCCCAAAGCTCTTGGAGCACATAATTTAGCTGCATTCCAACACCTCGATTCGTATTAAACTAGGTGATGGTGCCTGTGTTAAAAAAAAAATCCCTATCAATTGGGGTGTAAAGCAGGGGTGCTTGTTAACCCCTCTTCTTTTTAACTTGTTTATTGCTGATCTCCCTCAAGCCCATGACTCTAACAAATGTGACTCCCCAAAGATCTAACAGATCAGTAACTTGTCATATGCTGATAATCTTGCACTATTCTGCTTCACGGAAGTTGGGCTACAGCGCTTGTTAAACCAACTGTACCTCTACACAACCACCAATAACCTGAAGGTCAATTTGAAAAATACCAAGATAGTAACATTTGGGAGGAAAATGTACAAGGGGGGCTGCTGGTTATACAATGGCAACAGGGTCACAAAATACGAGTCGAACAAGTACCTGGGTGTCCACATTGAATCAAGAGGTACCTTTACAAGGCAATGGATTTTAAAATGACTCGGAATATCCATTCCTTATCCAATCCACACTGTGCAGGCAGTGCAGCAGTATGACCCAGTTCTAATTTTAGACATCTACATTAAGACAAACAGTTGGCCCAGATTTACTTTCACCACATAAATTGATACACCTTATTTGTCCATCATTCTTCTGTTTCCTACATCACCCCAGATAGTCACAGCAAGATTCAAAGAAAAAGAAAATTTCCGTCTCAAAACCTCTGTCTACACTTGGTTCATTGTAGCATAGGCTCCAAATGTCTTAAGGCTTGAAAAAGTTATACTAATAATATTTCTATGGTTTAGACTTGATGTACAGCACACTTTAAATAGTGAATAGGGCATCATCTAGTCTTCAGCCTGATTTATCTTCAGATTTGAATTTGCTCCCTCAATAGAGAGTTCTCTGCTGAAGAGTTCATATATAGCTCTATCACTCACTATACGAGAAAGACTCCAAACATGGGGAAAGAAAGGTTGGTCCCCAACTTAATTTGGGCCAGCTGTCCCCTAGAGGATAAAGGGAAAGAAAAGGACAAGGGATAGGAAATAAAGAGAAGAAGCCAAATTGGGGAAACCCAAAGGGTTGTAAATACTGCCCTCACCCATTACATAGTGGCATGCTTTATGATAGGGCTACTGCAACGCCCTGACGCAGACCAACGTACAGGGAGGAGTGCAAAAGAAAAACTTTTTTTGTATAGAAATAAGAGAACTCCAAGTATAGGGATCCCTGTTGCAGAAAAAGAAAAATGATAAAACTGTCTAAGTAGGTACCCTTCTACTTTATTCTGGGACCCACTTGGCAGGATTAAAAGAATTATGGGGTATATGAGAGAGGCAACGTCTCCATTACCCTATCTGCTGTATCAACATGTGTCTGCCCTTGTTTGTCGCCCGGTGGGTCAATGACATTCATCAGGATACAGTTCCCTTAAAATACCTTATTAGTTCTTCCCTCCTAGTATTATCACTGTCTGGTAGGGAACGTTTTGGGGGCAATACTTGCCCTTAGTAGACACACATCGTCTATATACCTACAAGAAAAAAACAAGATGAATTATTGTATATTCAATGCTCCCTTCCACTGCAATTATCCCCTTGGTATTTAGCACACTTAAAAATTGTGAACTCCTTATTCAGCTTACACTATATTTCCCCATTAATTCTTAACAAACACCCCGTACCCCGTAAAAAGTGATGCACTCAAGTTACACACAATAACTGGTAGCATGTCTGGCACTGTTCTTGCCGGAGTTCCATCAATGATGCTCCAAACTCAGGGGTAGAGTGGGGACACCACCCTGTAGTCACACCCTAAGAAATAAATAAAAATTATGCATGCATATATTTCTTTTACAACAAATTTTAAACCAATTATCTAAATGTCTTTTGACTAATAGAAAAAGGCCTCTTTTATATGTGAGGGATGTTTTAGAAGTCTCTCACATGTTTGCATCTTGATTACCAGTCGCTGTTTTTATCAAGAAAATTAGGGGCATATTTACAAGCACCTATCTCCACCACAACCTCACTTATTCACAAGGCAGCATTAAGCCACTTAACGTGGGTTAACGCAGCCTTGTAAATAAGGCCCCATTTTACACTATAATTAGCGAGAAAGGAGTGGGTAATGGGTGTTGCCTTGGGTGTTCCACTGATTTTGATGCTGCCCCATATTTACAAGGGCAGTGTTAATATGGGGCAGCGCCAAACTTAAGACCAGGGAAAACCTGGTCTTAAACAGGCACAACGAGGAGAAATGTTGCATTTCTCCTCATTGTTGCTGTTTTTTTGTGTGCTGCGTTGTGCAGCACACATAGAAACAGCAAAAGGCAATTGATAGTTTATGTGCAGGAAGCTGCCCTTCCTGCACATAAACAATCAATTTAAAAAATGACGTTTTGGATCTTCTATGCAGCACACATAAACGTTTCAAAATTCAATTTCAGATTGTTTATGTGCAGGAAGGGAACACCCTTGCACTATGGTGCAAGGCTGTCTGTGTTGGCGCTGAGCAGCTAAAATTAGAGCCAGAGCAGGGGGAAACACAGGGCTGCTCCTTATCCTTGTAAATATAGTGCAGCCCTGCGTTTTGGAAGTGGCGGAGGGCGGCGTTAAGCCAGGGTGGCTAACACTGCGCTCCGCCCCTTCCTCTAAATATGCCCCTAAGTCTTCTGAGGGAGTCTCTTTTTTTAACAACTTCAACCCCGAGTTGTTATATGTATGAAGTTGATTACTAGTGTGCATATTCCACAGGATGATTCCAATCTTGCGTCTGTCTGAGCATATGCCTTCCTGCTCCTTGTAACGGAGTTAGCCGCAGCATCCCCTCAGCTGGTGAGAAAGGGAGAATCATTCATATATATATATATATATATATATATATATATATATATATATATATATATATATATATATATATATATATATATATATATATATATCTTACCTACTGGCAGTCGCCAGTAGGTAGATATAGTTAGGACCTATTTTCCATAGGAGATCCGCAACATTCTATTCGGAATAACTTTGGCGCCTGTTGACGAATCTTCGCTAAATTTATAAAACTTTTGGCCTGCTCCGGTCCGCTCCTATCCTGAAAGTCTCGGGATGATTCGTGTAGCGGGGGCTGAGAGAAAAGGGGGGTCCCAAAACGTATTTTCCCCATGCAATTACCCATAGGACCTTTAGCCGCAGCTACAGCCCGAACTGCTGAACGGAATTACACCAAATTTGGCAGAAAGGTAGACCTTGGTTCAGAGTGGTGCCTTTTGCTTAAATGTTGTAAATCTGTTCAGTAGTTCCTGAGAAAATCAAAATCAAAATCACATATATATCTGGGCGGAGCCTAACCACACATCTCATCGTGAGATCTGATTGGCTGTCAGTGCTTCATCCAAGAAGTGTTGGCAGCCATCTTGGGAACAATATACATGATAGCACCTCATTAAAAAGCATTGTAGTTAATAGAAGGTTTTAAGACTTTAGTTACATTATAAATCATTTGTTGATGATACCATACTCATTTTAGGAATTGCGGTGTGTTCTAAGGTGATTTTACCATGTGAAAAAGCCTTCTGCTGTGATATCATGAATCATGTTTGAGAGAAAACTATTTTCTCATGCTTTTCCCAAAGAGGTTTGGAAGGTGATCTATAAGCTAAACTGAGAGCATATTTTCTGTAAATTCACATTATCTTTCTCAGTCATGTGAGAATGAAGTCTGACATTCTCAGTAAAACATGTACATCCAACAAGGGCAGAGACTGTCAGTTGATTCCTTTGTGTTCTACTGCAGCTTCCCAGAGTGTTCTAAAGAACAACTAGAGCGCTAACAGTCCTACTTATGACAAACGTATTGCACACCTGAAGTCATCTTGATTGGAATAAAGTGGTACCTCTTAAAACATTTAATTTAAAAAGGAACAAAATGAGTGGGTTCATTTTGCCATAGAAAGTATGATTAGTGCTGCAGAAAGAAAAAATTTAGGCCACATTTTGAGTGACTTCTCAAATCCTCTTCTATTGCATAAAAAAATTCTGCCATGCAGACTGAAACATGCACTTTCAATACCAGCAGCAGACTTCCCTGGTGAGCAGTAGCTTTACTACAGTGATCTAATGAGCAACTAGAGTGCTAACATTCTGAATTTATGGCGAATGTGTGACACATCTGAATGCCTTCTTGATGGAATCAAAGTAAAACACTGAAAGTATTTCCTACTGAGGAGACTGTAGTAAATGAGGAAATTTGGAAACTTCATAACAAATAAATCTCCCAAGATGGCCACCAGAGACAAAAGAGCTCAAATGCAGCACAAATATCACCCAGATGTAGCCCACATGTAGCCCAATGACAGAAGTGTGCAAAACACTTATCTTTTGTGTTTTTGCAGTTTTATATAGTGCAGACTTGTCAGGTATTGGAGTGTTTTACATGAGCATTGGTTACATCACACAAGATCAAATTTATTTTGGTTGTAGACATGGGGAGATTAAGTGATTTGACCAGAATCACAGAATGTTGAGCTGAAGCAGAAACTCCAACCTCGTTCCCCAGTTGCAAAGTCTGCAGCTCTGGAAGTAACACCACATCCTCTCCCCTAAGGGCAACATTTAATCAAGTGGTCAACTGGATAAAAAACTGGATTAAAAGTGCTTTGTCGCTATTTGAAAACTCAGAAAATATGTCCTCATTTTAGTTTTTTAGAGCACTAACCATAATTTTGATGCAAATAAGACCCTCTCATATATGTAATTTCTAAAGGAAATGCTCTAGGTATTACAGTTTTGATTACATCAAGATGACGTCAGGCGTTCCACACTTTTGTAATAAATATAGAATGTTAGCAATCTAGTTGTTCATTAGGATACTGTTGAGAGGCAGAGGCCAGGGGCACGGACTCTGAAAATTGAAGGCAGGTAGGAGGGTGCAGAGGCAACAATTTGACCACACTGGGCAGGCAGGAAGGGCAGTGGCAGCAGAACAGACTATGGAGGGCAGTGGAAAGGGGGGCAGGGGCAACAAACCATTGTGGGCAGAAGGAAGAGGCAGTGGGAGTACAACCATACATGCCAACAGACCCGATTCAGCCAGGAAACATCCAATGTTTTTAAGCTCAAATGGTCTTTATTTGATCTGTCTCCTGTCTACAATCTCCTCTTTTTCAATGTAACTCAAAGGGGAAAATCAATACCCCAGTTTTTTTTCAAAATCTCCCTCTTACCAAGTTCAAAATGTTCGCAAGTGTGGCTTGGTGTGCATGTGTATTAAATGTGCCCATCAATAGCTACCCATGTTTGTATAAATAAACGACAAGGGTGTCTACTTGGAGAGTACCCACCGGCGGGGGCGCCGGCATTAGGCAAGGAAGGACGTCAGACACGTCAGAGCTTCACTAGCAGTGTAAATACATTCCACGTGGATTCATTGTATGTATAGTCTCCTTTTAATGAATTTCACGCAAATCGTCATGGTGATAGGTACATACGGTTTGTCCAGCATGTCCTAGGTGTTTCTATAAATATATATATATATTTTTTTTAAATAATGGGGTCCACAAGGTCATAAGTGGCCTGATGAGGGGGGCAAGGCAGCTCCTCCTAAAGAATTTAGAAAAAAAAAAGGCCATGCCCCGGGGTTGGGGTCCCCAGGGCCAATTAAGGCCTTGGTAGGGGGGCCCCCTTCCAAATTTTTTTTTTCAACAAAAAAAATTAGGGGGCAGGTCCTGGGGACCCCAGGGCCAATACTTTAGAAAAAGAAGGGGGGCCACACAGCCTTCCTTCTTAAAAAAATAAAATAAATTAAAGACCGGTATCGTGCCGGAGGCCACGCCCCCGCCTTGCAGCACTCTGCAAACTCGCCCCCTGGCCAGTTGTAAGTTGGGGAATTAATTCCACTTCAATACTGAGGGTCCCTAAGGGCCAACTAGCCCAACAGGTATCTCCAGTATGCGCCAGGAAGCTGCGTTGCAGACAGGTGTTCTGAGGCCACGCCCCTTTTTACACCTCTCTGCAACGCAGCTCTGTGGCACTTACTGGAGGTACCTAGTGGGCTAGTTTGACCCTAGGGACCCTTAGGATTCAAGGGGACTTAATCTCTCAACTTAGAACAGCCACAGTGCGCGTTTACACAGTGGTGAAGGGAGGGGACAGGGCCTGAGGTGACGTGTGCAAATACGCCCTGTGGCGCGTTTTAAGTTGGGGAAATGATTCCCTTTCAATCCTGAGGGACCCTGGGGGCCAACTAGCCCACCAGGTGCTTCCAGTAATCGCCACTGCTCTGCGTTGCAGAGAGGTGGTGCAGGCCGTGCCCCTTTTTACACCTCTCTGCAATGGCGCTTACTGGACTTACCTAGTGGGCTATTTTGCCCCTAGGGGCCCTCAGGATTCAAGGGGACTTAATCTCCAACTTAAAACGGCCAGAGGGCGTGTTTACACAGTGGGGAAGGGAGGGGACGGGCCTAAGTTAACGTGTGCAAACACGCCCTGAGGCGCATTTTAAGTTGGGGAAATAATTCACCTTCAATCCTGAGGGACCCTGGGGGACAACTAGCCTACCAGGTGCTTCCAGTAAGTGCCACTTCGCTGCGATGGTCTAGGCTGTGCCCCTTTTTACATCTCTCTGCAACGCAGCGCTGTGGCAGTTATTGGAGGTACCTAGTGGTCTAGTTGGACCCTAGGGACCCTCAGGATTCAAGGGTACTTAATCTCCCAACTTAAAACGGCCACAGGGCGTGTTTACAAAGTGGGGAAGGGAAGGACGGGGCCTGAGGTGAGGTGTACAAAAACACTCTGTAGCGTGTTTTAAGAGGTAGTTTTAATCCTCCTGCCCTATTATATACAAGGGGCTTACAGAGGAGGTCATGCTAATCACAGGGGGACCCCAACACATAGTGTTCCCTAGTGTATGTAGGTGTTTTCACTGTATTCTGAGTGTCTTTTAACATAGCACTGGCTCTAGGACTGATTAGTCAGACTCAGTTACCACCAGTATCCGTCTGAAAAAGTTGAGGGTACATGATGATTTTGCAACAAGGCTTCTTTCTGCTCTTCTGTTTGTTCTTTCTGCACGTTATCCTTCTTCCTGCACTTTTCTTCATCTTTGAGGACTTCTGTTGCTTCTTTCAGCATTTCTTTTTTTTCTTTCTGTGCGTTTTTTCTTCTTTCTTCACATGTCCTATCTCTGTTGGCATAGATAGAAATTAGCATTTAAAAAACCTTTGAAATTCACTGAAAAAACCATAGGTTTCAGGCACGTTATAGTTAGGAATTAGCATTTAAAAAACCTTAGAAATTCACTGAAAAAACCATAGGTTTCAGGGCCGTTATAGTTAGCTGGACTTTTCACTCGTACAAAACCATTGAAATTCCCCCGTTATAGTTAGTACAGCTAACTATAACTCGCGCGCCCGCATTGCACTGCTGATGACATCACATATTACATCACTCATGACATGGCAGGGGTATTAAAACTACCTCTTAAAACACACCACAGGGCGTGATTGTACATGTCACCTCAGGCCCCGTCCTTCCCTTCCCCACTATGTAAAGACGCCCTGTGGCCGTTTTAAGTTGGGAGATTAAGTCCCCTTGAATCCTGATGGTCCCTAGGGTCCAACTAGACCACTAGGTACCTCCAGTAAGCGCCACAGAGCTGCGTTGCAGAGAGATGTAAAAAGGGTCACGGCCTAGACCATGTTACCAACTGCTTCTCTCACAGTGGTTCCCAAATGCACACTAACTCACAATGTGATTCTAGACAAGCAACACTATCTCTAGGAGTTTACCAAAACACATTCACTACTGTGGAAAGGGTAAAGGGACTGCACACAATCTACATATGTAAGTACTGCACTTTAGTGTCAAAGCCTTACTCATTTTATCAATGCATAAGCAAAGACTGGCTTCTAATGCTACTAAAATTTAACAACTTGACAGGTTTTAAAACAGTTATCTGTCAGCAAATGCATGATGTTACCAAATGCTTCTCTCACAGTGGTTCCCAAATGCACACAGACTCACAGTGTGATTCTAGACAAACAACACTATACCTAGGAGTTTACCAAAACACATTTCTTAATCTACGAGTACTACATTTTAGTGTTCAAACATGACTCATTTTGCAAATTCATAAACAATGACTGATTTCTAATTGTACCAAAATATAAAAACAGCACAGTTATCTGTCTGCAAACACATGAAAAACACAAATGCTTATCACAGAATGGTTTCTACATGCACACACACTGTCAATAAGATTGTAGACAAAAAAAATACTCCCTACACTTTAGCAGGAGAAATACATTACTCTGATTAAAATCAAAATAGTCTACATACATCCCCTCACAATTAAATAACTAACCTTTCAAGTTGTTTTGTAGATTAAGAAGTATATCAGTCACATACCAGATATCAGTCACACACCAGATTTTCTTATACAGAATCTCTGCACTGTGCACCTCTCAGCAAAACCAAAGAATGGCAAAGTTTCCCTCTCATTTTCCATACATATGCATGTAAACATCAATTCACATTCCTTCCCACATAAATTCAAAAGCAAACACACATTTCTATTGGTTAAATATTTCAACCCTTTCCAAATGACATAAATTTGAACCCTACCTCCATTCTGCCTTCTGCCTGTTACCATAGCAACAGGTCATGGAACATTGAATTGAGCACACAGGTCACAAGTTCAGCACACAATGTTGCTAATCAAAACAGCAAGTGTGCTTGACTTTTCAACATATCAGCTTATCATATATAATGTTCCTTTGAAGCACTTTTTGATAACCAATAAGAATCATCCGTTTAAAAAACAGAATCATGCACCCTACATTTCAGTGTAGTGGGTTGTCAAACAACCAATGATTTCTTGTCTTTTTTCAAAACTGCATCTTAGCCACCATTTTAGAAAAATCTTACTTTTCAAACTGCCATTTCATTTACAGAGACCATCTGAGTGAATCTAGACCTCCCTTCAAGATGCTTAGGGTGTGGATTGTGGGACACAGCTATATGTTCTGGAGCCAAAGGTATGCAGAAAACAAAGGCATTCAGAAAGACCTAGGTTTGCCAAATGTAGACATTAAATGGATTGGACAGAGAGGGTTAAAGTGGCACCAATTGATGCCATTGGTAAAAACCTTTATGCATATCCAACACCCTGACCTCATAATAGTGCACTGTGGTGGCAATGACCTAGGCACTTTGACTGGGGTAGGTCTGGAAATGCTTATGAAGGACACCTTTACAGAATTATTTTCACTTTTTCCCAAAACTACCTTTGTGTATTCTAACTTATGCCAAAGGCAGAATTGGAACTGGTCCAATCATTTTTGTCCACAGATTGAGAAAGCTAGGAAACATGTGAATAAATCTGTTTCTGCTTTTCTCCAAGACTATAGAATGGGGTCCATTTACAATAACAATCTGCGCTTTCATATGCAAGAGATGTATAGGAGAGATGGAGTACACTTTACTGTTGAAGGAAACAGAGTCTTCCTCAACAACTTTAGACTCTGTATAGGTACTTACTTATAAGTACCAAAAACTCTCAATGAACACAACGGCTCTTTTTAGAGCCACTCAAGAACAAAACACTTAAGCTAGATGTTTATCTCCCAAAAATTTCTGTTTTTTTTCCTTGGATCCGCGCACCCAACGCGTTGGGAACCGCGCACCCAACGTGAGAGGAACCGTGCCCCCAACACGTTAGGATGCGCGACTCCTAATTTTACAGTAAAAAAAAAAATAGCCCCTATCACTAATTTTTATTATCCCCGGGGACCCCATCCCCCGGGGCTTATAAAAAAATGTTGGAGACCGCGGGGGGAGCCCCAACGCCCCCACGTTCCCAGCCGGCTCCCCGCGTCCTTCGGGAGCTGGCATTGCTTTTTCACATGGGGAGCTGCTGACATGCAGCTCCCCGTGTGGAAAAGCAATATCGTTTGGATTTTAAAAGAGAGAGCAGGATCTGCTCTCTCTTTCAAAATCCTAACGAAGTTTGCTATGGGAGGGCGGGAGTCTCCCGTCCTCTCATAGCAAACAACAGTGTCCTGAGGGTGGGCACCCAAGGACACTGTAGGAGCCGGCCCTGGGGGGTGGCGGTCCCCAGGGCCCTCGAGGGCTCCAGGAGGGGGGCCACGCAGTCCCCCTCCCCTATTAATATATAAACATTTCGCCCCCGGGATTTGGCCCACCCGGGGGCTAATTATTAACGAAGCGTGGAACAAGTCCTATGGGAAAATGCATGGGGAAAATGCGTTTTGGGACCCCCTTTTTTCTCGGTCCCCGCTTGACGGATCACCGTGCAATTTTCAGGATAGGAGCGGACCGGAGCTGGCCAAATGTTTGGAAACTTTCGAGAAGATTCGTCAACCGGCGCCAGACTGTTGGACTTGGCCCTTCTGGCAGGTTCACCCCTGAACTTTTTGCTTTTTATTGGTGACCTGGTGTAGTGATTTTTGGTTTCTGCGCACTTTACCGCTGTGTCCCAGGGTAAAGTGCGTGCGTGTAGTGAGGTTGGCCTGCCCTCCCATAGGAATGCATGGGGGAATGTATGTGTCCTGGTAGTTCCTGATGCGTGGGGTGTGCAGGCCCGAGTTTGGTATGTGCGGACTCGTGTGATTGAATGCTGCGCGGTGATGTGTGCGGCGTGCATGTACCTAGTGTGGAAGTGCCACTTCTAGAAGTGGGCACTTCGGTGTGCAGTATGAAATGTGTGCCTTGTCTGACGATTGGCTGGGTGAGGTCATGTGACGGGCTAGGGAATCCCCAGAGTCAGGAGGAGTCACCCGGTGGTGAATAGGGAGATCAGCAGCTAGATGGGTGGGAGGAGTACACCTGGGTCCTGAATAGGGCTGGGCTTTCCCCACTCAATGCTGGCTCCGCCCCCTGTGGTGCGACTGACGACCCTAGCCCTGCCAGTGAATAGAGTGAGGGGCTGAGCACATGAAGGGTGCTCCCCAACCAGCTGCGACTGGTTTTCCCCCTCACCCTGAACCAAGAACAAAGGGGTTTTACTGTATTGGATCATACTGCCAGAACGGCGGACATCTTGGGTGAGGGCTGAGGATCGGTGCGGTCTAGTCGTCACAAGGACGCTAGACCGGTACTTAAGCCGGGTAAATTAGGCGGCCGGTCATCTTTGGAAATCACTTCTGGCAACACAGAGAAGCGCAAGACCACTGCAGAGCGTAGCGCGCTCATTAGGAGCACTATAGCATATTTTTAAAGTTCCCGTTTTGATCTTTAATTTAAAATTGTTTGAACCTTGTACCTTGATTTTATATGTCATCTCATTGCCACCGCCACATACCTGCACTGAAAACTTGAAAAGCACCGCGTTTGGAGCGGGTCCCTTCCCTCATTTGCAGTAGCATTGGATCATACTGCCAGAACGGCGGACATCTTGGGTGAGGGCTGAGGATCGGTGCGGTCTAGTCGTCACAAGGACGCTATACCGGTACTTAAGCCGGTCATGCTGACGCGCAGCGGGTACGCGCTGCGGGGTCGCCGGAGCATCGCCGGAGTCACGCCAGAGTCCAGCCCGTCTGCGCCCGTCCGCGCACGACCATGCACGGGGGCTCGGACATCTGGCTATAGGATCACTTATTCCCCAAGGGAGCTGCGCAGTCTGGATAAAGGTGAGAGGTGTCCGGACTGCGTAACCCTGAATACGATCAAGACCCATGCTATATCTCGCCCTCATAAGGTCATCCCCTTAGGTCGGTGCTCTATATTGAAGATTGCTAGTTTAAATACGAGATCGCTCCACTGCCATCATGTAGAAGTATATAACCTACTCCAGGACAATGACATCGATGTCCTGACCCTTTCGGAGACCTGGCTGGACGACAACTCGCTGCCTGACATCATTGCCGCTCTCCCAGGGGGCTATGATGCCATATGGCACAACCGTCCGGGAGGTGCTCGGGGGGGTGGGGTAGCAATCCTCTATAAAAAGAGCCTGTCAGTTGAGTTATTGTTATCTGAATCAGTGGACTTATCTGACTTTCTTGGGGTAAAGTTAATAATGAACAATGTCTGCTGGGTGATCCTGTCAGTATACCGCCCACCAAAGTCTGCCCCGCTTTTCTATGACCTCTTTGGACCCATTATGTCGGACTTATGTACCCGATATACGAAAATTTTGGTGACAGGAGATTTTAATTTGCACTGGGATAATCCCCACTGGGACTTGGCCACACGCCAATTGGATACCATAATGACTGCCCTGAGCTTTACACAACTTGTCGATACTCCCACACATATTAAAGGCCATATCCTTGACCTTGTGTGGACGACAGACACAAATGTCATTCTTAAAGATGTTACTCACTGTATATGGTCTGATCACCATCTAGTATCATGTAAGATACCTATTGATGGCCATATACATAATACATCACTGGAAACCAGGAGTACCCGTAAATGGACTGAGGTTGATCTAATAGCCTTAACCAAGGTACTACTGCCAACGAACCAGTCCTCAGTTCTGGAATATAGTCTGGACCAAGAATACATGGATCTAACACAGAGCCTGGCCCAGGCCATTGACCAAATAGCGCCAGTAAAATCACAGCTGATAAGGGGTGCTGGTAAGGGGGCCCCCTGGTTCACGCCTTTATTAAGGGAGCATAAAAGAAAGCTCAGAGCCTTGGAAAGGGGTTGGAGGAAAACCAAGCTAGATACAGCTAGAAACCTCTACAAAGTCTCCCTTAATTCATATAAAAAGCTTACTGCTCTAGCTAAAGCAGAGTATTATGAGTCCCGCCTAAATAAGGCAGCCAACATCCAGAAAGAGACATTTAAAATTCTGTCAGAGTTAAGTAAAAAATCTGACAACTCCAAGTCCCCTATAAACTGTAACTCCTTTCAGGCGTACTTTTTAGAAAAAGTGAAGGCCATTATCACGGAAATAAAGAGTGGGTTGTTAAACGGAACTGCCACAACTTCAATCCCGCATAATCTAGCTGATTGTACCATTACAGCATTTCCAGAGTTGGATGAGTTGAGTCTGGAGAAACTGATGGGAAAAATTAAATCTGGCTCTCCAGCAGATCCATGCCCACCCGGTGTCTTTCGGGTAGCCCGTCCTTTATTGGAGAAATGTATTATCTCCCTCCTCAATAGATCTCTGGAAACAGGATATATACCGGTGGAATTTAAGGAGGCACGTGTAAGGCCACTACTGAAGAAACCCGGTGCAGATCCTGCAGTGTTGAAGAACTACAGGCCTATTTCCCAACTGCCTTTCCTCTCTAAAATACTAGAACAACATGTATTAAAATCCTTGTCCCTGTATCTGGAATCTCACCATCTATTCCATGAGCGGCAGGCAGGATTTCGAGCTCATCACAGCACCGAATTGGTGATGCTCTCGGTGCTGGATGAACTAAGAGGCATGGCTGACCATAAGAAACCGAGCGCCCTGATTCTGTTAGATCTATCAGCGGCGTTCGATACGGTCAGTCATGCCTTACTCTTGGAGAGATTGAGAGACTTTGGGATCAAAGGTCTGGCCTTTAAGTGGTTGCAATCCTTCCTTTTGGGAAGAACACAAAGGATACAACTGGGGGATCAAACATCTGAGGTGGGGACCTTAGAATGTGGGGTGCCACAGGGCTCTGCCCTGTCCCCGCTGTTATTTAATCTCTACCTACAACCTTTGATTGCATCACTGGCCAGCAGGGGCTGTAGAGTCTTCAACTACGCGGACGATACTCAGCTGTTGCTGAGTATCGATAACTCAAGGACCGCACAACTCAACGCTCAGAACATATTGAGGTACACTGTACAATGGATGACTGGAAATCTATTAAAGATCAATCCAGATAAGACCGAGGTATTGGTGATTCCATCTACCGCCTCACCCTGGAGTGACCTCTATTGGCCAGCGGAGTTGGGCCCTGCTCCAAAACCAAGTAGGAACGTAAAGAGCTTGGGGATCAAACTGGATTGCGACTTGTCAATGGCCAGTCAAATTTCATCTGTGGTGGGTAGCTGTACAAATATCATCCGACAGTTACGAAAGTTAACCCCTGTCCTCTCCCAATCAATGATGCGCTCAATTGTAGCAGCAACCGTCATCTCAAGGATAGACTACGGAAACGCTCTCTACCTTGGCCTACCTAAAACTCTCACTAACAGATTGCAGGTCGTGATGAATGATGCTGCACGCCTAATTTTTAGACTCCCAAGGAGAACTAAGGCCTCTCCCCTGCTACACAGCTTGCATTGGCTCCCCATTAAAGAGCGAGTGGAATTCAAAAACTTATGCACAGTTCATAAGGCTATCTATGGTCAGGCACCAGCCTACATCACTGATCGTCTAGAGGTGTACAGCCCAGTGAGAACACTTAGATCCTCAGACTCTCAGCTTCTGGTCTGCCCCCGTTACAAACTTGTAACTAAGGGAGGAAGAGCCTTCTCTGTATTAGTCCCTCAGCTATGGAACACGCTGCCTGAGGTGATGCGCAGGGAGGGGAATCTCCTGCGATTTAGAAGGATGCTAAAAACACTGCTGTTTAAAAGAACCTTGGGTGTAAACTAGATCAAAAAAGTGCCTTTCATTCTGTGTTTGCCTAGTTTATTGTCAGTTACCATCGATTTCCGCGCGCCTAGAGACCTGTAGGTGATTGGGCGCGATATAAATCCAAAATAACAATAACAACAACAGTATAAAAATGGGGCTGTGTCCCCACAGAGGTTGTTCTCTCCTAGGATCATATCTGAGGGGGGCCTGCTGCTGCTGGGCGCCAGGAGAGACCGCCACTGGGGACTGCCTCCCTGCTGGAGGGCCCTGTGAGCTGGCCCCTGGGCCCAGTCTTTGCCCCCCTTGCTTGTCAAGGCTTTTGATTGCTGGACTTTTACTGACAGCGCCTGGGAGCGCTTTTATCATTGCTAGCGCTAGGAGCGCTTTTCCTTTGGACCCCAGCGCTGAGAGAGCGCGTCGGTGTAGCCTCTGCTGCACCGAACTGCTGCCCGAACGAGGGAATCCCCGGCGTAGGGATCCCCCCTCGTAGTGCCGATTTGAGGCGGGTGCCCACCCCGCATTGCCGTGGTCGGTGGCGGGTGCCCACCCCGCCGTGTATTCCCTAGGCGCCGGAGTGAGGACAGGGGCGGAGTCTGAACAGGAAGCGGACGGTAGCCTACCCCGCGCTCCTGTGCAGCGAGAAAGAGGTGCCCGGGTGAAGGGAGGACGTCGTGGGAGGAAGCGGACGGGAGCCTACCCCGAGCTTCATCGTGGAGAGGAGGACGTGACTGCCCCGCCGCGAGAGAAGCGACGGCGAGTGCTGCGGCCCCGGAGCAGAGAGAACGAGGACAACGCGGGAGTCCCCGGAGAGCAGCCCGGTAAGTGCAAAGGGCTGGGGGACTCCGCACATGTGTTGGGGGTGCGGGGGCAGTGTCCACGAGCCCCGTGAGGCTCCAACGAAGAGGGGCAATATTTGCATAGAGCCCTGAAAGGCTCCATCGACGGGGCACATTGTTGCTTTAGAGCCGAGTGAGGCTCCCACGCACTTGGGGGCATTCTGGTGGTTTCCGAGCGCGTGGCGCTCCAACGAAGGGGGGCACCAGTTGTTTCGTGATAGAGCGGCCCCAGAAGGCAGCGGGCCGCTTCCCCCCCCCTTGCCCCACAGTAACTTTCAGAGCAACGAAGGCTCTAGGGGGCATTTTGCGAGGCGAGAGCCCAAGAGAGGCTCCACGTGAGAGCGGCAGATTTGTATTGAAGGGCACAGTGGTGCCCACGCTCTTTCCTCCAGCTGCCCAGCACTTAGTGGGCAGCTGCCACGTTTAGGTTGGGACCTTACGCTTGTGGCTTGTGCAGCTGGCGCAGCCTTACTGGGACAGGGCGTCCTAGCCCCGACAAGGCCAGTTGGCCTAGGGACTGCCACAGGTGGTGGCGACTGTGAGTGTTGCGCTGTTGTTCCTACCTGCCCCTCTGAATGTATTTGTATGCGTCATGTGCCATTGATTTACACCGCTGAATGTATTTTATGCATCATGTGTTTTCCTTCCCTACACCTCTGAATGTGATGCATCATGTGTAACGTGCTATCACCCCTACAGGTATTGTGATACTTAGGTGGTTGTTTGTTTTCTCCTAGTACAGGTGGCGCTAGTGAGGTCCTAGTTCCCTGCGTGACATTCTCCTAAGGTGGTTAGGGTTGCGTAGGTGGTACTTACCTGATACCAGTAGTTACTGGTTGTGTGCTATATATGTTATTTTGTGCTACAGTAATTTTATTCCTATGTTCTAAGTGCTATTTCTAAAAAGTGCTAATTCCTGACAGTGGTCCATGTGACCCTGTCCCCTGTACATATAATCCCTTGTAAATTCTGCCCGTGCCTGTTGGCACATTGTAAAGTGTGTGTTTTTATCTAATGTGTTTTGTATAATACAAAGGCTGTTTTTATAGAATACCTTGTGTGGAGTTTCCTTTGTGGTGGGCCTTGGGTGTTGTTGCTGGGTGCGCGCGCAAACGCTTTACACATCGCCTCAGAGATAAGCCTGACTGCTCGTGCCAAGCTACCAAGGGGGTGAGCAGGGGTTATCTTTGGCGTGTAACTTCCTTGCCCTGACTAGAGTGGTGGTTTCTGCCTGGTTTTGGCGCAAGCCCTAGCCAACCAGAAATCGCCATTTCTAACACAGACTTATTGGGAATAGAATGTTGCGGATTTCCTACGGAAAATAGGTCCTAACTATAACAACCTACTGGCGGCCGCCAGTAGGTAATATATATATATATATATATATATATATATATATATATATATATATATATATATATATATATATATTATCTACTGGCGGTCGCCAGTAGATTGTTATAGTTAGGACCGTGTTTCCATAGGAAATCTCAAAATTCTATTTTGAATAACTTTGGCGCCGGTTGACGAATCCTTGCGAAATTTTTAAAACTAATGGGGCGCTCCGTTCAGCTCCTACCCTGAAAGTCTCGGGGTGATTCGTCAAGTGGGGGCCGAGAAAAAAGGGGGGTCCCAAAACGCGTTTTCCCCATGCATTTTCCCATAGGACCTTTAGACACAGCTACAGCCCGAACGGCTGAACAGAATGACTTGAAATTTGGCAGAGAGGTAGCCATAAGGTCAAGGAAGTGCAATAAAAATAGCATTTAAAAGCATATCAATATCTATACGCACACAGGGTGCGCGCACAGTGCAAGCCCTGTGCGCGCACCCTGCCGTGCGCGAGCGTAATTCTGATTGGTTGTTAGATGTCAGTAAACATTCGAACCGGTCGAAATCAGGAAGTGTCGGCCGTCATTTTGTCTGTCGCACTGAAAAGGAAAGGTGGAGACCATGAATAGGGGGCAGGGTAGGGAGTTCTTGACCCCCTAGCCATTGTCAGGGGGTCACAGTGGGACCTCGAAGGGCCAAAAAAAAGATTTTAATTTTTTTTAAAAACATTGCGAGGTGCGCGCTCTCTGCGCGCACCCGAAAAAAAACATTTAAAAAAATAGAAATAAAAATCAAGTTTAAGTGTTTAGATATTAGGTGGCTCTAAAAAGAGCCCTTGTGTTTATGAAGTGTTTTTCGGTACCTACAAGTAAGTAACGATGCAGAGTCTAAAGTTCAAGAGGAAGACTCTGTTCCCTTCATCATTGAAATGTACACCGTCTCCTCTATAAATGTCTTGCATGTTGTAACGCAAGTTGTTGTGGTATATAGAACCCATACCATAGTCTCTGAGGAAAGCAGAAACAGACTTATTGACGTGCTTTCTTGCTTTGTCAATTTGCGGCCAAAATTGTTTGGACCAGTTCCACTTTTGCCTTTGGCATATATTAGAATATACAAAGGCAGTTTGTGGAAAAAGTGACATCAATTGCAGAAAGGTGTCCTTAATAAGCATTTCCAGACCTACCCCAGTTAAAGTGCCTAGGTCATTACCACCACAGTGCACAATAATAAGGTTAGGCTGTGGGAGATGTAGAAAGGTTTTCATCAAAGGCATTAATTGGTGCCACTTTAACCCTCTCTGACCAATCCATTTAATGTCTACATTTGGCAAAGCAAGGGCTTTGAAAATACCTCTTTTTTCTGCATACTTTTCACTCCAGAAGACATAGCTATGACCTACAATCCACACTGTGAACATCTTCCAAGGAGAACAGGATGCACTCAGGAGGTGTCTTTCAGTAGAATGGCAATATGAAAAGAAAGACAGTTGAAAAATGGAGGCATACATACTTTTTTTAATAAAAAGAACTCATTGGCTGATTCAAACCATTTTACAGTTAAAACTAGGCTGTATGTTTACATTTTTAAAAGCATGTTTTGGATTGGTACAGAAAAATGTGTTCCCACTGAAAATTACTTTGGATTTGCTGTTAGGTTTGAAAAGTCAAGCACTCTTGCTCTTTGGATTTGAAACATTGTGTGCTGAACTTCTGACCTCTCTGCTCACACCTGTGTTCCATGAGCTGTTGCTATGGTAGCAGGCAGAAGTCATGTTGGGGGAAGGGATGATTTGGAAAGGGGTTGAAAGTTGCAACCAATAGAAATGTGTGATTCCATTTGAAAAAATGTGGGAAGGACTGTGATTTTACATTAACATGTATATGTGGGAAAAAAGAGAGGGAAAAATTGCCATTTACTGGTTGTGGAGAGAGGAGAGAGGTGTACAGCTCTGAGATTCTGGCTCTGATAATCTGCTGTTTGAGTGCCACATTTCTTTCTCAACTAATTAATTTTAAAGGTGAGTTATGAGTTTGAGAGGGGAAGTATGTGGTGTATTTTGATATAAATAATAGAATTGTCATTCTTGTTTTAAAGTTGTGTTTTACATTTTGTGATTTAGGAGAAATGTAACTGTCTTAAACTAGTAAGATATTATGGAGTATGTCTTCACTGTAAGTTAAGGTGTACTGGTATCACTGAGGAATACTGTTTTGTGCCTAGAATCACATCATGAGTCTGTGTGCACACAGGATTTGTTCTTAGAGATTTAATTTGTGTTGCTCTTGTTCTGTTAGCCTTGCACTCACAGAAAAGCGGCATTTTTTTGCTTAAAGTGTGATGGTTAGCATTCAGCAGAAATTAGTTACTCACAAAAAAGAGGCAAATGCAAACATATTTGACAATAGCAAGGTACATTTTCCTACCACTTTAAAAGTGGTGTTTTACATTTTATGTTAAGGAAGATATTTAAGTGCCTTGAACATGTTAGATATTATGGAGTATGTCTTCACTATAAGATAAGGTGTACTGGTATCACCCAGGAATACTGTTTTCTGCCTAGAATCACACCATGACACAGTGTGCACACAGGAATTGTTATCAGAGATTTAATTCGTGTTGGTCTTGCTCTATTACCCTTGCACTTGCAGGAAAGGGGCAGCTTGTTTTTTGTAATACATGGTCATGGTGTCAAGGAGGTGTTAGGACATGTGCTCTTTTCTGCTTGTCTAAAATATAAGAAAAAAGTGTCAGGCTGCCACAGTAATTTTCACTTACTCCACCACAGGACTAAATGTGCTTTCAAATTGCCAAAGAAAATATCGCTTTGTGCCTAGAATCACACCATGAGTCTGTGTGCACACAGGAATTGTTGTCAGAGATTTAATTTGTGTTGCTGTTGTTTTGTAAAACTTGCACTTTTAAGAAAGGGCAGTTTCTTTTTTTCAAGTGTGTTGCTTAGCACTCAGCAGAAATCACTATCTGAAAAGTGTGTGGCAAATGAAAATACATTTGAAAATAGCATGGTACTTTTTCCTACCAATTTAAAAGTTGTGTTTTACATTTCATGTTAAGGAAGATATTTAAGTGCCTTGAACTTGAAAGATATTATGGAGTATGTCTTCACCATAAGTTAAGGTGTACTGGTATGACCCAGGAATACTGTTTTGTGCCTAGAATCACACCATGAGACTGTGTGCACACAGGAATTGTTGTCAGAGATTTAATTTGAGTTGCTGTTGTTCTGTAAAACTTGCACTCGCAGGAAAAGGGCCTGGTATCACCCAGGAATACTGTTTTGTGCCTAGAATCACACCATGAGACAGTGTGCACACAGGAATTGTTGTCAGAGATTTTATTTGTGTTGCTGTTGTTCTGTAAAACTTGGGCTCGCAGGAAAAGGGCAGCTTGTTTTGTTCAAATGTGTTGGTTAGTACTCAGCAGAAATCACTATCAGAAAAATGAGAGGCAAATGGTAACACATTTCAAATCAACAGGGTAGATTGTCCTTCCACTCCTGCAATGGGTGAGGTAGTTCCTACATGTACCAAACTCCAATTAACCTTTACCAAACGTGTACTCTTACACACATATCTGCAGTCTTCATGCACTTGTAAAAGTCTCCATGCAGATCTCTCTTGCAACTGACAATACACAGTCTCCAGTAACACACTGTTTGCACACATGCAGCAGCTTCTCCTACACTCCCATGCATAATACTCAGCTCTGTGTTGTGTTTCAGATAGCAGTGTGTAACGCAAACAGATTGAACGTCACCAAGGCTCATTTCTTTTGCTCTACTCTAATCACTCACCCTGTAACACATGCTGATAGTCTCAAGTAGCTATTAGGACATGTGCTCTTTTTTGCCTCTCTAAAATATAATGGAAATGTGTCAGGCTGTCTCAGTAACTATCACTTGCTCCATCCACTGTACTAAATGTGCTTTCAAATTGCCAAAGGAAATATAGTTTTCTGCCTAGAATCACAGCATGAGTCTGTGTGGACAGAGGAATTGTTGTCAGAGATTTTATTTGTGTTGCTGTTATTCTGTAAAACTTGCACTCGCAGGAAAGGGCCAGCTTGTTTTGTTCAAATGTGTTGGTTAGTGCTCAGCAGAAATCACTATCAGAAAAATGAGAGGCAAATGGTAACACATTTCAAATCAACAGGGTAGATTGTCCTTCCACTCCTGCAATGGGTGAGGTAGTTCCTACATGTACAAAACTCCAATTAACCTTTACCAAACATGTACTCTTACACACATATCTGTAGTCTTCATGCACTTGTAAAAGTCTCCATGCAGATCTCTCTTGCAACTGACAATACACAGTCTCCAGAAACACACTGTTTGCACACATGCAGCAGCTTCTCCTACACTCCCATGCATAATACTCAGCTCTGTGTTGTGTTTCAGATAGCAGTGTGTAACGCAAACACATTCAACGTCACCAAGGTTCATTTCCTTTGCTCTACTCCAATCACTCACCCTGTAACACATACTGATGGTCTCAAGTAGGTATTAGGACATGTGCTCTTTTTTGCCTCTCTAAAATATAAGGGAAATGTGTCAGGCTGTCTCAGTAACTATCACTTGCTCCATCCACAGTACTAAATGTGCTTTCAAATTGCCAAAGGAAATATCGTTTTCTGCCTAGAATCACAGCAAGAGTCTGTGTGGACAGAGGAATTGTTGTCAGAGATTTTATTTGTGTTGCTGTTGTTCTGTAAAACTTGCACTCGCAGGAAAGGGCCAGCTTGTTTTGTTCAAATGTGTTGGTTAGTACTCAGCAGAAATCACTATCAGAAAAATGAGAGGCAAATGGTAACACATTTCAAATCAAAAGGGTAGATTGTCCTTCCACTCCTGCAATGGGTGAGGTAGTTCCTACATGTACAAAACTCCAATTAACCTTTACCAAACATGTACTCTTACACACATATCTGCAGTCTTCATGCACTTGTAAAAGTCTCCATGCAGATCTCTCTTGCAACTGACAATACACAGTCTCCAGAAACACACTGTTTGCACACATGCAGCAGCTTCTCCTACACTCCCATGCATAATACTCAGCTCTGTGTTGTGTTTCAGATAGCAGTGTGTAACGCAAACACATTCAACGTCACCAAGGCTCATTTCCTTTGCTCTACTCTAATCACTCACTCTGTAACACATGCTGATGGTCTCAAGTAGCTATTAGGACATGTGCTCTTTTTTGCCTCTCTAAAATATAAGGGAAATGTGTCAGGCTGTCTCAGTAATTATCACTTGCTCCATCCACAGTACTAAATGTGCTTTCAAATTGCCAAAGGAAATATTGTTTTCTGCCAAGAATCACAGCATGAGTCTGTGTGGACAGAGGAATTGTTGTCAGAGATTTTATTTGTGTTGCTGTTGTTCTGTAAAACTTGCACTTTCAGGAAAGGGCCAGCTTGTTTTGTTCAAATGTGTTGGTTAGTACTCAGCAGAAATCACTATCAGAAAAATGAGAGGCAAATGGTAACACATTTCAAATCAACAGGGTAGATTGTCCTTCCACTCCTGCAATGGGTGAGGTAGTTCCTACATGTACAAAACTCCAATTAACCTTTACCAAACATGTACTCTTACACACATATCTGCAGTCTTCATGCACTTGTAAAAGTCTCCATGCAGATCTCTCTTGCAACTGACAATACAAAGTTTTCTGAAACACACTGTTTGCACACATGCAGCAGCTTCTCCTACACTCCCATACATAATACTCAGCTCTGTGTTGTGTTTCAGATAGCAGTGTATACCGCAAACACATTCAACATCACCAAGGCTCATTTCCTTTGCTCTACTCTAATCACTCACCCTGTAACACATGCTGATGGTCTCAAGTAGCTATTAGGACATGTGCTCTTTTTTGCCTCTCTAAAATATAAGGGAAATGTGTCAGGCTGTCACAGTAATTACCATTTGCTCCATCCACAGTACTAAATGTGCTTGCAAATTACCAATCAAATATCGTTTTCTGCCTAGAATCACACCATGAGTCTGTGTGCACACAGGAATTGTTGTCAGAGATTTTATTTGTGTTGCTGTTGTTCTGTAAAACTTGGGCTCGCAGGAAAAGGGCAGCTTGTTTTGTTCAAATGTGTTGGTTAGTACTCAGCAGAAATCACTATCAGAAAAATGAGAGGCAAATGGTAACACATTTCAAATCAACAGGGTAGATTGTCCTTCCACTCCTGCAATGGGTGAGGTAGTTCCTACATGTACAAAACTCCAATTAACCTTTACCAAACATGTACTCTTACACACATATCTGCAGTCTTCATGCACTTGTAAAAGTCTCCATGCAGATCTCTCTTGCAACTGACAATACAAAGTTTTCTGAAACACACTGTTTGCACACATGCAGCAGCTTCTCCTACACTCCCATACATAATACTCAGCTCTGTGTTGTGTTTCAGATAGCAGTGTATACCGCAAACACATTCAACATCACCAAGGCTCATTTCCTTTGCTCTACTCTAATCACTCACCCTGTAACACATGCTGATGGTCTCAAGTAGCTATTAGGACATGTGCTCTTTTTTGCCTCTCTAAAATATAAGGGAAATGTGTCAGGCTGTCACAGTAATTACCATTTGCTCCATCCACAGTACTAAATGTGCTTGCAAATTACCAATCAAATATCGTTTTCTGCCTAGAATCACACCATGAGTCTGTGTGCACACAGGAATTGTTGTCAGAGATTTAATTCATGTTTCTCTTGTTTTGAAAGACTTGGACTCGTAGGAAAGGATCAGCTCATGTGATATGATTTGAAAAGTTAAAAAAAAAAATTGTAATGAATTAAAATTACATAAAGGTATTTTTTTTTTAGTTTTTTGCAGGTATTGCTGAGCAACAGTGAAAAAATATAAAGATGCCTATAAAGTCAAGAAAGAGAAAAGAAATGAAACAACAACTATATTTGAAGACGACTGGTAAAAAAAAAATAGGAGGCGAAGCGTGTGTTGGAAAACAGAAAAAGTCTTCTGGTAAGCAAACTAAAGAATTTTTAAAAAATATCTTCCAAAAAAAAGTCGACAGTAAAAACAAAATGCTAATGTAGACTCAGAAGTAAGAAAGAGTGACTTAACACGGAAAATAGATTTTAAAAACATTAGTCGAAAAATGTTTCAGAGAAGAGTGATGTTAAATTTGCTAAAGGATGTGAAAAAATATAAGAAAAAAAACAAATTTTATAAGAAAAAGAAATTAATTGAAAGTATTGTTACCAAGGCATTAGAAAAAAAACAAAAAACTATTCATTTTAATTTTGAACAGGATGCGTAGATTAGATAAATTAGTCAATGCAATGAAGTCACAAAGCAAAAGGAAAAGAGAAGTAAAAAAATATAACTTTTGTAAAGTGTTCTTAGGAGAATGGAAGCATAGTTCAAGTACTGAACCATTTTTTAATGAAGAGAGTTATCTTCAAAGTAATAGTTTGTTGCATGCAGTTGACACCAATGGAAGAGCATATGAAGTTAAGGATGGTTGTGTAATGGAAAAGGAGAAAATGGTTCCAAGAAATGAGGAAGAAGTGATGGCTGATGAGGTTATTGGGAGATGTCCTAAAGCCCCAGGGTACACTTGGAATTGTAGTAGTATTTGTACTGTGCGTCAGGAATCTATTGATAAATTACGTGACTTTCTAAGAGAATATAGTAAAAAGAGTGTTAAACAGAAAATTAAGGTGCTTCAAAGACTAGATCCATGCAGAGTGAGAGAGAATACTGGTTTGCAAGGACATTCTCTGGCTTGTCTATCTAGGAAAGTGTGTCAAAGTGTTTTTCACCATTTTAGGATGCTCGCTGTTCATCATACTGAAGTGAGAAAGTTTGTGAGAACATTGTATTTTGCTAAAAGTCCAGCACTAAAGTTGAATGAGTTGAATAATGCTCTGTTCCGTGGATCTGTATCAAATGTAGTGAAGGTTACTGATGAGATTCAGTTTTGTTACTTTGGTCCAGAACAACAAAGTGCAGAAAATGACACAGTTATTGATGAAAATGTGGAAGAGAATGTAGAACTTACTGTTAGTAATAATTTTGAAGATGAAAAGACAAAATTTGCTATCATCTCTAATGAAAGACCAAATATTACTTGTATTTGTTGCCGGAGAAGCCATTACAAAATTCAAACAAGGAATGTTGATCTGTCTAACAAAAGTGAAAATGAAGATAATTATAAGTGGAAAGATTTTGCAACATATATATTTCTGGAAAATTGTTTTGATTTGGGTGAAGATCAGCGTATTTGTAAATACTGTTATAACAAGTTCGAAGAAAATAGAATGCCAGCAAGAGCTGTACATAATAAATTAGAATTGGTTGAAATTCCTCCAGAACTTTCGGATTTAAATACGTATGAGTCTATACTTATTCAATGTGTCCATCCGTTTCAGACCATAGTGCGTATGGAGCCAAAAACAGGTAAATTACCTCCTTCGGATTTACAAAGAGGTTTAAAAGGAAGAGTTGTCTATTTGCCATTGGATTTGAAAAAAAATATGGAAACAATTGATGCAGATACTTTGGAAACTAAACCATTAGTTATTCTGGTTAATGGTGTACCTACAAAGAATAAGAAAATTTGGCAGGAGCTAGTGGATGTACGAAAAGTACAAAGAGCAAATTTGTATTTGAAAAAAATAATAAATGGTATGAAGCCATTTATATGGATGAAGATGAAGAAGAAATAGTAGAAGACACAGGAATACCAACTGGGCAAATTGAAAAAGTGGATAAGTCAAAAGAAGAAGAAATTTATGAACATTTCAGCATACATCCTCTTCATTCTAAAGAAGTTATGGGAAACGGTATTGATCTGTTTCAGATGAAGAAAGCAAAAGGAACTCCTGTGAGTGTATGGGAGGAGAGCTTGGAAGCTCGTTGTTTTCCCCAACTGTTTCCTACAGGAGAAGGTGGACGATATGATGAACATCCAGTACAAATTCCTGCTTCGGAGTATCGGACTACAAGATTATATGCAGAAGGTCCCAGATTTCGTCAAAGTATTCCTTATTTGTTTTATCTTTTATTTGAAAGTGACTTGTCTGCACTATCTAATGCAGTAAATCACATTTTAAAAACTGGAGTACATCTACATAATGTGTCAGCAAAGGACTTTCTCAACAAAGTGCAACAGCGAGATGATCATTTGGAATGTCAATTGATCAATTTGATGGCTTGTCAGCGTGGAACTAATGAATATTGGTACCGACGCCATGGAGAATTGAAGTGTATGTTACGGAATTTAGGAACTCCTACATGGTTCCTTACCCTGAGCTGTGCTGAGTACGCTTGGGATGATTTACTGGATTTTCTGCGAGAGGCAAATTCAAACATTGAAAACATCCAATACAAGACAGCAGGAGAATTGTGCTCATTAGATCCGGTTAATGTTTGCAGATATATCAATCATAGATTTGAGGCTAGGATGTCCTTCATCTGCAATAAAAAAAATCCACCTCTTGGAGAAGTTGTGGATTTCTTTTGGAGAAAAGAGTACCAAGCAAGAGGTGCTCCACATATTCATATGCTGTTGTGGATCAAGGATGCCCCAAAATTTGGAACAGATGCTGATGAAGCAGTTTTATCTTTCATTGAAGGATATGCAACATGTGGTATACCTAAAAGCACAGAAGAGAAAAACTTAAAAGAGAAAGTTTTACGTTTCCAAAGTCATCGGTGTGGAAAATACTGTCGACGAAAGTACAAGAGTAAAGATAAATTCTACACAAAATGTCGATTTGGATTTCCACGACCTGTTCTTTCAAAAGGAAGAGTAAACAGTTTTATGTCAGCTGTGCGACATACTATTACAAGAAAATCGCCTAAGAATACCTACAACCTAAGAAGAAAAGAAGAGTCAAAATATATAAATTACTACAACCCAGTCATTTTATCCATGTGGAATGCTAACATGGGTATACAGTATGTGGCTGACAATTCTATTGCTGTTGCTCGGTATGTCACATCTTACATCACTAAATCTGAGAAAACGGAATTGAAGGAAATGTGGGAAGAGATTTCTCACAAGAAGACTGTCAGTAAGAAGCTATACAGTTTCAGTTTAAAGATGTTATCGCATCGAGAAATTGGATCCTACGAATGCTCAGATAGGTTATCATCTGCAAGTCTGTACTCGAAATCCAGAAGAATAATTTGGGTAAGTTTAGGCCTTGCAGGAATGCGAAATTGGGTACTGAAATCTATTCGAGAAATTGAATATTTAGCAGAGTTCGAACCAGAAAGTACAGACATTTTAAGAACAAACATGTTGGACACATATTACCCACAAATAAGTCATCACCTTGAGAACATGTGGAATGCCACAGAAGATATTAACAATGGAAAATATAAAGTCAGTGGTGAGGAAGGATGTTTGGTGAAGCAAACAAAAGGAAGTTTGATAAATCACCGGAAGCTGAGTTGCAACACTCCTGACAAAAAGGAATTTTACTACTTGGCACTTTTGCAGCTGTTTAAACCATGGCGTTCAGAGGACAAACTACTTGGAGAATTCCAGAGTTATGAAGATTCCTTCAATGCTAGCAAAGACAGCATAGAATGCAGTACTTTCACAACTTATGTTCAAATGTTAAATGAAGAAATTGAACAAGAAGCAACAATTGCAGCTGAAGTAGCTAGAGACAGTTCTCAAGACAGTCAAAGTTCTGGGACATTCAGTCAAGATCCTCTAGGACAACCAATCGTAGAAAATGAAGCAGCAATAGCCATGAATGAAGTGGAAACAGCTATGAATCAAGCTCAGGAAGATTTAGTAGACTTAACATATTTGGAGCAGCAACTGAATGAAGAACAAAAACAAATTTATGAAGAAGTCAGGAAAAAAACGGATTACTACATGAAAATAAAGAGTGCTCATGCACATCTTTTGAACCAATGAGAATGTATGTAAGTGGACAAGCTGGAACTGGAAAAAGTTTCTTAATTAATGTATCCCACCTGATTGCAGCGCACCGGACTAAGACCGTCCAGCCGATTCAGGGCTGACACGGCATCCTGTTGCTAGGGCAACGCCGCCTCACAGCTGCGGACACGCCCGCTCACGTCACCAATCTCGTGACCACGCCCACCAGCCTATTTGAGCGCGCGCTGATTGAGATCGCGCGTTCAAAAGAACTCCACTCCTGAGGCGGAAGCCGGGAGTTAGCACGTTTACTTTTTAAATTGTACTTTCACTGCTTTTAATAACTGCTGAATCCCACCTGATTGCAGCGCACCGGACTAAGACCGTCCAGCCGATTCAGGGCTGACACGGCATCCTGTTGCTAGGGCAACGCCGCCTCACAGCTGCGGACACGCCCGCTCACGTCACCAATCTCGTGACCACGCCCACCAGCCTATTTGAGCGCGCGCTGATTGAGATCGCGCGTTCAAAAGAACTCCACTCCTGAGGCGGAAGCCGGGAGTTAGCACGTTTACTTTTTAAATTGTACTTTCACTGCTTTTAATAACTGCTGAATCCCACCTGATTGCAGCGCACCGGACTAAGACCGTCCAGCCGATTCAGGGCTGACACGGCATCCTGTTGCTAGGGCAACGCCGCCTCACAGCTGCGGACACGCCCGCTCACGTCACCAATCTCGTGACCACGCCCACCAGCCTATTTGAGCGCGCGCTGATTGAGATCGCGCGTTCAAAAGAACTCCACTCCTGAGGCGGAAGCCGGGAGTTAGCACGTTTACTTTTTAAATTGTACTTTCACTGCTTTTAATAACTGCTGAATCCCACCTGATTGCAGCGCACCGGACTAAGACCGTCCAGCCGATTCAGGGCTGACACGGCATCCTGTTGCTAGGGCAACGCCGCCTCACAGC
The DNA here is from genome assembly GCF_964204655.1 of Triturus cristatus. Taxonomy (NCBI): domain Eukaryota; kingdom Metazoa; phylum Chordata; class Amphibia; order Caudata; family Salamandridae; genus Triturus; species Triturus cristatus. Next base: position 925,767,423 of record NC_140587.1, read on the forward strand.
TGCGGACACGCCCGCTCACGTCACCAATCTCGTGACCACGCCCACTTCCTATGCCAGCCCAGTAAACATAAATATGTGCTGCAACCGGAAGCGCAGCGGACGAGCGCAGCGGGCGCGACGAATGCGCGCCGAAGGCGCGCATAAGGCAAGCTCGTCTGCGCTCGTCCGCGCCGAGGACGGGCCAACGGCCACCCCCCCTTCAACTCCAGCGCCTCGGCCTCCTACACCTACGGTGAGATTAACTTATTCCACCGACGAATTACGACAACTGAAACACCTAGCGGATCAACCGCATAAACTCCCTCATGTAAGATACTCCAATCATATCTTAGGCCCACTACCATGTCCAACCTGCACCAAATGTCCCGTCAAACCTTCACTAAACAACTTACTTTCAATACAAGCAGCACTAATAAACGCCAGATCCCTCCCCAAACATAAAACAGAAATCGCAGACCTGGTCGATTCGCAAAAACTTGACCTACTGTTTATCACTGAGACATGGGGCGATGAGGCCTCAGGACCTGATTTTGCAGAAGCCACTCCCAGCAACTACAATGTGTACAGACTTGATAGACCAATAAAAAGAGGTGGCGGCATTGCCATAATGTATAAAAGCCACTTCAAACTTACAGCTAAACCACACATATGTGCAGAATATGAGTCTCTCACATTCACCCTAGGCTTATAGGCAAAATCATCCTTCAAGGGAATGTTGATTTACCGACCTCCAGGCTCAAGAGCTAAGTTTTTAGCTAACATAGGGAATCTAATCGAAGCAGTCGCGGATGCTCCTCATTTCACGCTACTAGGCGACTTCAATTTTCATCTCGAGACTTCAAATAACCATGATTCCACGCAACTTATCACAGACCTTGAAGCTGTAGGCCTAAGACAACTTATTAATTCTCCGACCCATCAAGCTGGTCACACATTAGACGGAATATTTACAAACAGTCCCCATATAAATATCACCCAGATAATCCCTTTGACCTGGACAGACCATTCTGCTATTTGCTTCACAGTACAAACTAATTCCACTAAATCAAATTCTGTTGTACCAGCCCGTTCAATATTCAGAGACTGGAAAAATATTGACATATCACAATTAGCAGAGATGATACAGGACAAATTTAACCCTACTGAGCTTGATCCTACCAAAGCATCTTCTAACTACTTGACCAACATAAACATGGCCTGTAACAAACTAGCCCCACTTAAATCATCACACCGAAATAGAACAACACCTTCAGCCCCATGGTTCACTGAAGCTCTACGCATGCAGAAACAATACTGCAGGAACCTCGAAAGACAATGGCGTCGCAACTACAGCCCGGCAGACAAATCCAACTATAAAAATGCCCTCACTATTTACAAAAGAGCAATAACCACCGAGAAAAGTCATCACTTTATTACTCAGATTAATCAGGCAAAAAACTCGTCAGGAGAACTATTCAGGGTAGTTACCACCTTATCTAACCCCCCGACACCACCCTTAGAGGCTTCTCAACTACTGACGGATGCCTTGGCAAGGTTCTTCGAGGAAAAAGTTAGTTCCATCTTCCAGACTTTTTCACGATCCACCCCCCTACCATCTGCGAGCCTTCCTACTACTAGTATTCCATCTACTCTATTGTCTTTCAGCCCCGTAGATAAAGACCATATTCAACATCTAGTAGCCAGTACTAAATCCGGCTCCCCCCTTGACCCATGTCCCCCTTCCATTCTTAACCGCATACCGGAAGCAATTTCCCCTTCACTATCCACCATATGCAACGCTATGTTCGCAACAGGAATATATCCTTCAGTCTGGAAAGAAGCGATCATAAAGCCATTACTGAAAAAACCGACGCTAGACCCTCTTCTCCCATCAAGCTACAGACCTATCGCTTGTCTCCCATTTCCAGCAAAGATTTTTGAAAAGTCCATGAACTTGCAGCTGTCAAAATACATCAATGACAACAACTTGCTAGATGACACACAGTTCGGCTTTAGGCAGGGACATGGGACAGAGACGGCACTACTGAAAGCCGCGGACGAAATCAGAACAACCATGGACAAGGGAGGAGCAGCTGTCTTGATACTCCTAGATCTCTCTGCTGCATTTGACACGGTCGATCATATTACCTTGATCGACCGTGTCGCAGCTCTGGGAATAGGAGGAACAGCTAAAGACCTGATTGCTTCGTTCCTCGCCAATCGGCCACAGACTGTCAAAATGGCCAATTTCACCTCCCAGACTTTCTCTCTCCCCTGTGGCGTTCCACAGGGCTCCTCGCTAAGTCCGACGCTTTTTAATATCTATGTATCGGACTTGGCGAGGGTGATAAAATCCTATGGCATTGCCCTGACAACATACGCCGATGACACGCAACTAGTGCTATCGGTGTACAATAACGGAGCTAGCGTGGCATCCAACTTCCAGGAGGGCATGAAGGCAATAGGCTCCTGGATGTCATCAAACTGCCTCAAGCTTAACTCCGATAAAACGGAGGTGATGACATTCGGGAGCTTGAAACCAGCATGGTCCCCACAATGGTGGCCATCGGAGCTGGGACTCCCCCCCCAACCTGTGACTAAGGTTCGTAACCTGGGAGTCATATTCGACAACAAACTTACCTTCCACCATCACGCCAATGCCGTCGTATCATCTGCATTCTACACACTCAAAAAAATCAAGAAACTTCTTCCATACCTACCACAGTCAGCCGGTAAAACACTTATCAGTACTTTAGTATTTTCAAAAACGGACTACTGTAACTCTCTGCTTCTTAACGCGCAAGAAGGAGTCCTCAACAAATTCCAAACCGTTCAAAACGCGGCTGCAAGAATCTTACTCTCCATCCCCAAATTTACATCAGTATCTCATCACATCAAAGAGCTCCACTGGCTCCCAATCAGGAGCCGAATAAAATTCAAGGCTCTTTGCATAGCTTACAAGACCCTGAACTCTCCAGGGCCACAGTTCCTAAAAATAGCTCTTCATCCACTGGAGCATCGCAGAACACTTCGATCCTCGACAACCTTCATGCTGTCTGTCCCACGGACAAAAAAAGCCACTTGGGGAGATAGGTGCTTCACTATAGCCACTGCTAAATTATGGAACACCCTCCCATTGCATATAAAAACTGCCCCCACCCTCATTAAGTTCCGAAAGAGCCTCAAGACATGGCTTTTCTCATCTGTTTAATTCCCCATAAAGAGTAAGGAGTTCTTTGATCGCCAGCGCCGAGACACCTGTATAGGTATTTGCGCGCTTTAAAAATAGCAAAAAATAAATAAATAAATAAATAAATAAATGTAATTAGAAGCTACCTACAGAAGAAAATGGATTCCATTTTGTCTTGTGTTGTTACTGCTCCAACTGGGTTAGCAGGGTATAACATAAAAGGAGTTACCTTACATCGTTTGCTAATGTTACCAGTAGAGCATGAGAACAAAATACAGTACCACAAACTAGCAGGAGAAGCATGCTTGGAAGTTTCAAGAGTATTGAAGAAATTGAAAGTACTCATTATTGATGAGGTAAGCATGGTATCAAACTTAATGCTTGCCTTTGTGCATTTAAGAATGCAGCAAATTCTGAAGACAGAGTATGACGTGTTATTTGGAGGAAAACACGTCATCGTTTTTGGGGATCTTTTGCAACTTACTCCAGTTAAAGGACAACCGGTATTCCATACTCTTACACATGAAGACACGAAAAAGTCGTTAGGAAGTATAGGTAATGTAAATATTTGGACATATTTTGAGTATAAGGAACTCATTACCAATATGAGGCAAGCCAATGATGAGGACTATGCAAGTATTCTGAAAGATATAAGAATTGGACTACTCACAGAACATGGCAGAAAAGCATTACAGAGTCGATTGCTGAGTAATTTGTTTACAACAGAAGAAATAGTTCCAGAGAAAATATACAAGAAAATTGCTGAAAAAAATACTGTAATCTGCTTAATGCCAACACTACATGAATGCTCTGTATTCAATCAAGAACTTTTGAAATTGGAAAATGAAGAGATCATAAAACTGGAAGCTGTGGATAAAATTCAACATGAACGAATAACTATTATATTGACAGGCAAATTGGCTACTAAATTGGATTCTCTGGAGAAAAACATTTCAAAAACAGCTGGTTTGGAAAAGAATCTTTATGTGTGTATGAACTGTAGAGTAATTTTAAGACGCAATTTGGATGTAGAAAAAGGTTTAGTGAATGGAGCTATGGGTAAAGTTGTGGGTTTTGTAAAGTACCAGAAAAAAGATGGAATTGAATTCTTAAAAATAAAATTTGATCAGATTGAAGAGGTTAAAGTCATTAGTCGTTGTTCAGTTCGTTTTTTGCTAGTGAAAGACTTATATGTACGTAGGAAGCAGTTTCCGATTTCTCTAGCATATGCTGTAACTATTCACAAGTCTCAAGGATTAACTGTTGATAGTGCTTTTGTAAATATTGGGTCTACTGTGTTCAAAGAAGGTATGGCATATGTTGCTTTGTCACGCGTGAAAAAATTATCTGGTTTATTCATGATAGACTTTGATGACTCAAAAGTAAGTGCTGATGCAAACTGTGTAAAGGAGTATAATAGATTAAGAAAAAGCTATGCTCCTCATTTAGGTCAGCATCCTGTGTTTGAAAAACGTGTTGTTTGTCGGAAAAGGAGATTTGAGAATATCTGTAATGAGGATGTACAGAAGAGAAAACAAAAAGATAGTGATGTGACTGCAAGCAAAAAGAAAAAGGACAGTGTGGAAGAGGTTGTTGGTTGTCATTTTGCAAATAGCTCTGGTGTCAACTGCTACACAAATGTAGTGCTGAATGTTGTATTTTATCTTGAAACTTTGCAAGAGCAGATAATACTAAATCATGAAAAAAGATTCTGTTCTTTGCTGAGTCTCCTTTATGAGAAGCTGAGTAATGATAAAACTAAAATAGAAAGTGCTTCAGATGTTAGAAATCTTTTAGATGTATGTTCTGGATGTACACAGTTTACACAAAATGTACAGCAAGATGCACAGGAATTCTTCATGTATATCCTGATGGTACTGGAAGATGAAGGGGTAGAAGTAGAAAATTTATTTGGTGTCTCTTATACATGGGAACATTGTTGTGATAACTGCATGAACACAAGCAGTAGTAATGTAGATTCTGAAAGGTTCATATATTTACCATTACCAGAAAGTAAAACAGTGACTTTTAGTAAATTAGTTAAAGATGCTAATCACAACATGGAATGTTCTAAATGTAAATCTGAAATGTTGTCAACGTTATTTTTAAAGAAATATGGACAGTATGTAATTTTAATGGTACAACGTTGTAGAGCTGATGGAACAAAATTGGAAACTTTACTAAAGAAGTTTGTTGGCAACCAATTATCTATATCTGGAAAAACTTTTGTAGCAGTTGCAATAATTTTTCATGATGGTCCTTCTATAACTTCTGGCCATTACACAGTTTATCTAAAATGTGAAAAAGGATGGACACTGTGTAATGATTCTCAATTGATTTTCAAGCAACGTTTGCCTTATGATTTACCCAATTGTTACTTAATTTTTCTGAAACCCAAATTTTAAATACTAACATCATCATCGGAAGAAAGCATTATTAAGATTTAAAAGGATTAAAATTGGATATTTCACTCAAAAGGGATTTTAAACTTACCATTTGGCCTCAAGGAAAGGTAAAACAAACAATTGTGGACTTCTTTGACAGATATTATTTTGGAAAATGTTCTTTTATAACAAGGTTTACAGACGTTATTTCTTGAAAATTGTTATTGTTCTTAAAAGGTATTTTTGACATTTCTATTAAGGTATATTTTAGTGAGGATACATTTGGGGCTTTTTTAAACAATCTTTCAGATTGTTTTTTTTTTTGCCCGCTGTTAAATGATGAATACAATTGATTTCACTCTTTTCAGTGAAAATCAAAACATTCTGAAAACAGCAAAAAAAGGGCAAAACATTGCTTTGCTAAATATGAAAAAACATGTACTGTTTAATAAAGTGTATTGTTGAATATTAATACTTTTTTTCTTTTTTTCAGAACTAGAAAGAAAATTTAGAAGATGTAATTCAGTTTTCTTTGCAATTAAATAAAAATATTTAATTCTAAATAATTTACTTTGATGGTCAGGTAAGTTTAACATATCTGTATGTGTCACTGCTTTCGTTTCATGCTTCCTTTTCTTCACCTCTCCTTACTCTGCTTTTCTCATTTCTCTTCTCACTCTCTCTTCCTGCTTTACTACTCTTTTGTAACTCCCTCACTCCTTCTCTACTACTCCCCTACCTTTACTATCTCCATCACTAATTTTTCATCCATGTTTCTTTCTCTGTATCCATATGTCTTAGTCTTTTTAACTGCCTTACTCCTTCTCAGTTGTTTGCTCTCTGTCTCTGTATCTGTCACTCTCGGTTTGTCTGTTTTACCCTTAATTTCCTTAACATCTCTGGGGCACATTTACAAGCCACCTGCACCACCACTACGTCACTTTTCTTGACGTACTAGTGGCGCAGGCTGCTTTTCCATATTTACAAGGAGAGGATAAGCCACTCTGTGTGTCTTTTCCTCTCCTTGTAAATACAGCCAATTCAAATGCAGCTCTAAAATGAGCTATTATCTTTTTTCATAGGTTTAGGGTACCTATAGGTAAGTACTGATGCAGAGTTTAAAGTTTAATAGTAAGACTCTCTTCCCTTCATATGTGAAATGTACACCATATCTTTTTTAATTACTTTGCCACTCCACTCTCTTTGTCAGGGAGTCCCTGAAGGTTTACTAAAGGTAAGAAAAATTATTTTATTTTTTTTAAAAATGTCATTGGGTGCGCGCAGGGTGCGCGCACCCAAAAATAAAAAAGGCAAATAGATTCAAAAAACAAGTTTTTGTGTTTTGATTTTAGGTGGCTCTAAAAAGAGCCCTTGAGTTAATGTAGGGACAGAGGAAGAGAAAAACGAAAAAAAAAAAAAGAAAACTATGGCCTAGTGCAAGGGTGCTCCTCAAATTTCCTCTGAATGAGATCAATACTGGTCTCACCCATACTAATAAGAAAACCACAATCCATGCACCGTGTACTCATCCTCCCAAAACAAGGACGAATATCCAGAGGTGTGTTAGAAGGTGAAGGCACCATTGCAGAAGAAGTGCTCGCCTGAGCTGCCGAAGATGTGCTCGGCTGAGCTGCTGCAGATGTTGTCGGCTGAGCAGGTGGAGGGTTTGCTCCAGAAGCTTGACGAAAAGTCACAGGATGCATTGCCTCAACGTGCCTCATCATAGTGTGAATACTAAAAGAGTACTTCTTATTAGCATTCCCACGTGACAAGGTGCGCTGACACAGTGTGCAGGTGACCTTTGGTGCATTCACCTTCTTTTGTCCCTCAGGAAAAGTGAAAAACTGCCATATAAAGGAGTCTTTCTGCTTCCTCTGCCTCTGTCTCTCAAGAGTGTCCTGCTCACTCTCAGAAGGTGGCTGGTGCTCTGCCATTGTCTCACAAAAATAGAGTAGCTCCTTCTCCAAGGGAATCAGAACTAATAATGAGGGTAGTGGGTGTGGTTTTGGAAGAATCTGGAACTGAAAGTACTTTGAACCAATGAAAAGTGATGTTTCTTGATCACATGACTTGCCATGAGGGGATTGGGTGTGGTGTTTAAACAATATGAAACTGAAAGTAATGAAAACCAATTAAAAATGTTGTTTTATTAATCACATAACCCGAGGTGCGCGCACAGAGCAAGCTCCAAGTGCGCACCGTGCAATTACGCATGCGCGAACGTGTACGCGCGCATGCCCATAAGTATTATGCGCGTACGCAACGCGTATACGCAGTACGCGCGCATGCGCGAACGTCAGCGCGCGTACTCTACGCGTATACGCGAGTGTAGCGCCTGGAGCACGTACGACGCACGCATGCGTACGTACGCATGCGTACTGGGTGCGCGCTGCGAGCGCGTACTAAAACGTACGTATTCGTACGTATATAACGTACGCATACGTACGCAAAAGACGTACGCATGCGTACTAGGTGCGCGCTGCGAGCGCGCACTGAAACGTATGTATGCGTACGTAGATAACATAGGCCTGCATACATGAAAAACGTACGCAAACGTACTAGGTTCGCGCTCAGTGCGCGCACCCTAAAAATTTATAGAAAAAAAAAAAGAAATAAAGTGGACATAAGTTAATAGAAGATATTAACTATGCTGTTCAACTTTATCCAAATTCAAAGTAAAAAAAAATGACCCACACAAAATTAAAGGATACAGATAATTTATAAATGTATACATAGGGAAATTTTTGAAAAAGAAATATATAAAAAATATATTAAAAAAATAAAAAATTAGGATTTAAAAAACCTTTGAAATTCACTGAAAAAACCATAGGTTTCACACACGTTATAGTTAGGAATTAGCATTTAAAAAACCTTACAAATTCACTGAAAAAAACCATAGGTTTCACACATGTTATAGTTAGCTGGACATTTCACTCGTAAAAAACCAATGAAATTCCCCCGTTATAGTTAGTTCAGCTAACTATAACTCGCGCGCCCGCAATCCACTGCTGATGACGTCACATATTACATCACTCATGACATCACTGATGACATCTCAAATGACATCACTGATGACATCACTGATGACGTCATCCATGTGATAAATTAGCACATCTTCTCACACCCTAATATAACCTTTGATACACCGACTCAAAATGTAAGAGTTCCATTCTCAAAACCATACATACTGCAATACCAATAACTACATACCCACTTATTAACTCTTAGGTCTACATACACCTCCACTCATTCACCTGTACAGTCACTCATACTTACAGTCACTCCATACAAAACTATCTTATGCATTTATACACCTATATAGACACTCACACACCACCAATCATCCATAGAGGTACTCTCACACCTAGTCAGTCATGCAAATAATCACACTCCCATTTACTCACCTATGCGGTTATACACACTGAAGTTCACTTAGTCATAAAAATAGTACCACATTCTTACGCTCTTATAGAATCATTGATACAAGCACACACTCATCCATACAGTCACTCTCACAATCACACACTCTCACATCTACCCACTTATATACTCTTACACGCATATATACTGCCTTTCACATATGTAGTTAGTCACAAATGTACCACTGAGATATACATTCAATCCCTAACACACCCATACATACATACACTCACTCAACCATACAGTCCATTACAGATGCACTCTTAAAACCATGCACCCATAGAATCACCCACTCACACATTTATGCATAGAGTCACACACACCCTACCCACACAAACACTCAGGAACTCATACAGATACTGAGACAAGAAATCAATAACTCATATAGACACTCATATAGCTATTCACTAAACCATGCAGCCACTTATACACCAACATACAGAAACATACAGACATTTACACAGTTTAGTCACTAGTCTGCAGTAAGATACATTTAATGACTAACTTATAGAGTTAGTTACACACCTAGAAAATCATCCATTCACACACTTGTACACCCACTTATTTTTCAACAGGCCTTTCCCTATATATATTAAACATATTAAAACTGTTCAGAAACACACACTCAATGGATGACGTCATCAGTGATGTCATCAGTGATGTCATTTGAGATGTCATCAGTGATGTCATGAGTGATGTCACTGACCATGTCATGAGTGATGTAATATGTGACGTCATCAGCAGTGGATTGCGGGCGCGCGAGTTATAGTTAGCTGAACTAACTATAACGGGGGAATTTCATTGTTTTTTTTACGAGTGAAATGTCCAGCTAACTATAACATGTGTGAAACCTATGTTTTTTTCAGTGAATATATATATATATATATATATTACCTACTGGCGGTCTCCAGTAGGGAGATGTAGTTAGGACCTATTTTCCATAGGAAATCCACAACATTCTATTTGGAATAACGTTGGCACCGATTGACGAATCTTCACGAAATTTTTCAAACTTTTGGCCAGCTCCGGTCTGCTCCTATCCTGAATATTTCACGGTGATTCATCAAGCGGGGGCCGAGAAAAAAGGGGGTCCCAAAATGCGTTTTCCCCATGCATTTTCCCATAGGACCTGTTCCACGCTTCGTTAATAATTATCCCTGGGTGGGCCAAATCCCGGGGGTGAAATGTTTATATATTAATAGGGGAGGGGGGCTGCGTGGCAGATCCGAGGCACAAGAAACCTAAAAAACGAACGCAAAAAACACGACAAGGGGGCAGGGTAGAAACACCCTGACCCCCTAGCCCTGCTCAGGGGGTCCCACAAGGACCCCCAGGGCCAAAAAAATATATATATATATTTTTTTTTATATCGGCGAGATTCGCGCACCCAGCGCAAATTTCGGCCGAAAAAAAAAAAATCAGCGCGGACTCCCGCGCTGAATATTCTAATTTGCCACCGGGGCCAAATCCAGGGGGCATCATTTTTTAAAAAAGTGTGGGGGGGTCCCAATCCTGCCTACATTACGCCGGGGACCACCACCCCTGGGGCTCCAAGATTGTATATGCGGGGGGCTCACGGCCCCCCCGCAGCCCCGGGGACTGCCACCCCCTGGGGCTTCATTATCATAGGTGGGGGGCTCGCAGCCCCCCCAGCCCCGGGAACCGCCACCCCCGGGGCTTAAAACTATTTGATGTGGGGGGCTCTCAGGCCCCCCAGCCCCGGGGACCGCCACCCCCCGGGGCAACTTCCTGGAGCATTGTATTGGCCCTGGGGCCCGCCACCCCCCAGGGCCGGCTCCTGCAGTGTCCCGGGGTGCCCACCCCCGGGACACTGCTGTTTGCAATGGGAGGGCGGGAGCCTCGCGGCTCCCACCCTACCATTGCAAACTGCTTTGCTTCATTGAAGCGAGAGCAGGGAAACCTGCTCTTGCTTCAGATTGCTTTTCCATATGGGGAGCAGCATGTTAGCTGCTCCCCATGTGGAAAAGCAATGCCGGCTCCCGCAAGAGGCAGGGAGCCGTCTGGGACTGTGGGGGGTTTGGGAACCCCCCCACGGTCTCCAACCAGAGGCCAGGCCCCGAGTGATGGGGTCCCCGGGACCAGAAGTGGCCCGGGAGGGGAGCCACACGGTCCCCCTCCCAAATTAAAATAAAAAAATAATTCAAAAAACCAATGGCCGGCCCCGGGGGATGGGGTCCCCGGGGCCTTAAAGTGGTCAGAGGAGGGGGACTACGCAGCCCCCTCCATAAACCTTTTTAAAAAAAGGCCCATGCCCCGGGGGATGGGGTCCCTGGGGCAAATTATGGCCTCTGGAGGGGAGCCACGTGGCCCCCTTCCCGATTTTTTTTTTCAAAAATAAAAATTGGGGTCAGGCCCTGGGGATGGGGTCCCCAGGGCCACAAAAATAGAGAAAGAAGGGGGGCTACACAGCCCCCCTTCTACAAAAAAGAAGGGAAAAAAACAGGATTGGGCCGGAGGCCACACCCCCTCCTTACACCACTCTGCAAACGTGCCCCCTGGCGCGTTTGCAGAGGGGGAACTAATTCCCCTTGAATACTGGGGGTCCCTGGGGGGCAACTAGCCCACCAGGAACCTCCAGTATGCACCAGGGGGCTGCGTTGCAGAGAGGTGTAATGAGGCCACGCCCCTTTTTACACCTCTCTGCAATGCAGCTCCGTGGCGCTTACTGGAGGTACCTGGTGGCCTAGTTGGCCGCTAGGGGACCTCAGGATTCAAGGGGACTTAATCCCCCAACTTAAAACACACCACAGGGCGCGTTTGCACAGTGGTGAAGGTAGGGGGCGGGGCCTGAGGTGATATGTGTGCAAACACGCCCGTGGCGTGTTTTAAGTTGGGAAATTAATTCCTCTTCAATCCAGAGGTCCCCAAGGGGCCAAATAACCCACCAGGTACCTCCAGGAAGCGCCACGGAGCTGCGTTGCAGAGTGTTGTAAAAAGGGGCGTGGCCTCTGAACACCTCTCTGCAACGCAGCTCCCTGACGCATACTGGAGGTACCTGGTGGGCTAGTTGGCCCCCAGGGGACCACAGGATTGAAGAGGAATTAATTCCCCAACTTAAAACGCGTCACAGGGCGTGTTTGCACACGTCACTTCAGGCCCTGCCCCCTTTCTTTACCAATTTACAAATATTCCTCTAAAAATCAGCCGAATTACGAATTCCGATTTATTCACCTGTTATCAGGAGAGAACCCAGGGCTGCATCTTTTAGACCAGAACGGACCCTGAAAAGTAATTCTAAGCGTACTTACCAGTAACTTATATTTCCTTCCATAGGAATCCATTGTGTGATTTTCAGCAGAAAAGTTTCTAAGTATGCATTTTTGAAACGGTCAAATATTCATCTAAAATCAGCCGAACTACGAATTCCGAAAGGTTTCTAAGTGTCTATTTTCACAAACTAAAAAGTATTCCTAAAAAATCGTCTGTATGACCTAAACACATTCCTTCAACTGTTTACAGATGATTCACCTGTGCTGGATCCAGGATCCACCACTGAGTAAGAAAAAGTAACGATAAAAGTACTTACCTGCTAAGTGAATTTTCTGCCATAGGATAACATTGGTGATTCTGTGTGAAAATGTTTCTAAGTGTCAACTTTTAAAATACAATAATAATCCTTAAAAATCACTACTGTAGCCAAAACGCTTTTACTCAACTGTTTACAGGAGATATCCAAGGACTGAATCTAGCATCCAGTCCTGTGGTTAGAAAAGTAATCCATAAAGTAACTAATTGCATTTGACTAGAAATTCACATTGAGCTCAATGTTGCTTTGTGTTTGAAATTGTGTTGCCCATTGCAACAACTGTAACTACTGTACTTAAAAGTCTATTGCCTATTTGCAAAGTATTTAAACTAAAGTAATTCATTCTGAGAAAGTATATTTTGTATTTTAATGTATAATGTAATTAAAAAAATAAAATATCTAAAAATGAACAGTTTAAACAATGTAGTAAATCAGTATAAAAAAAATCAGTATAACAATTAATACATTAAAAATTGTCATTTACAAAACCTTTGAAATTCACTGAAAACACTATAGGTTTCAGGCCTGATATAGTTAGGAATTAGCATTTAAAAAACCTTTGAAATTCACTGAAAAAACCATAGGTTTCAGGTCTGATATAGTTAGGAATTAGAATTTAAAAAACCATGTAATATGTGACATCATCAGCAGTGGATTGCGGGCGCGAGATGTAGTTAGTACAACTAACTATATCGGAGGAATTTCAATGGTTTTGTTCGAGTGAAATGTCCAGCTAACTATAACACCCCTAAAACCTATTGTTTTTTCAGTGAATTTCTAAGGTTTTTTAAATGCTAATTCCTAACTATATCAGGCCTGAAACGTATGTTTTTTTCAGTGAATATATATATATTCACTGAAAAAACCATAGGTTTCAGGGGTGTTATAGTTAGCTGGACTTTTCACTTGTACAAAACCATTGAAATTCCCCCGTTATAGTTAGTTCAGCTAACTATAACTCGAGCGCCCGCAATGCACTGCTGATGACGTCACATATTACATCACTCATGACATGGTCAGTGACATCACTCATAACATCACTGATGACATCTCAAATGACATCACTGATGACATCATCCAGTGAATGTGTGTTTTTCTGAAAATTAAATATGTTTTATATATGTATATCTCAAGGTCGATGGAAGAATAAATGGGTATATAAGTGTCTAAATGGATGATTTGTTAATGAAAAATTGATTGCGTAACTGACTGATTAAGTGTATCATAGTGAATACATGGCTTAGTGAGTTATGTTTAAATATGTAAATATCTGTATCAGTCTCTCACTTTGTGTATAGGTGGCTGCATGGGTTGGTGAGTAGCTACATGGGTGTCTATATAGGTTATTAGTTGGTTTTTTGAGTATCAGTCTGAGTGTCTGCATGGTTCGGTGGGGGTATTACGTAGTGCATAGGTGCATGAATGAGTGACTCACTCTTTGTATGTGTTGAAGACAGCATGTGTGCAGGACTGTATGGGTGGATGAGTGTGTGTATGGGTGTGTTAGTGAGTGAATGACTGTCTCAATAGTATCTTTATGAGTAACTACATATGTTTTAAACTAGTATATGTGACTCTTGGTGTATATAAGTGAGTATATGTGAGAGTGAGAGATTGAAAGAGTTCCTGTATGAATAAGTATGTGTTTCTATAAGTGATTGTTTAAAAGACTAAGTATGTGTAAGTTTCCGTAGAAGTAAGTGTGGTGGTGTGTGTATAACTGTATATGCAAATAAATGTATGTTTGATTCTATATTAGCATGAGTGACTATGTATGTGAGTAACTCTATGGATGAGTGGCATTGTGTAACAGGATGTATAGGTGTATGAGTACATATGATGAGTGAATACATGTATGAGTGACTGTATAGGACTGTTGGTGAATGAGTGGATGTGTATGTGGATCTTAGAATTACTGAAGAGGTTGTTGTAACTGGTATTGGTATGTCCATTGTTTTGAAAAGTTTAGTCTCTATTTTTGAATGTGTGTATCAAAGGTTATATTAGGGTGAGAGGAGGTCTGCCACTCTATCACAAGGATGATGTCATCAGTGATGTTATTTGAGATGTCATCTGTGATGTCATGAGTGATGTCACTGACCATGTCATGAGTGATGTAATATGTGACGTCATCAGCAGTGCATTGCGGGCGCGCGATTTATAGTTAGCTGAACTAACTATAACGGGGGGATTTCAATGGTTTTGTACAAGTGAAAAGTACAGCTAACTATAACACCCCTGAAACCTATGGTTTTTTCAGTGAATTTCTGAGGTTTTTTAAATGCTAATTCCTAACTATAACATGCCTGAAACCTATGGTTTTTTCTGTGAATTTCAAAGGTTTTTTAAATGCTAATTTCTAACTATGCCTACAGAGATAGGACATGTGAAGAAAGAAGAAAAAATGCACAGAAAGAAAAAAAAGAAGTGCAGAAAGAAGCAACAGAAGTCCTCAAAGACGAAGAAAAGTGCAGGAAGAAGGATAACGTGCAGAAAGAACAAAAAGAAGAGCAGAAAGAAGCCTTGTTGCAAAATCATCCTGTACCCTCAAATTTTTCAGACGGATACTGGTGGTAACTGAGTCTGACTAACCAGTCCTAGAGCCAGTGCTATGTTAAAAGACACTTAGAATACAGTGAAAACACCTACATACACTAGGGAACATTATGCGTTGGGGTCCCCCTGTGATTAGCATGACCTCCTCGGTAAGCCCCTAGTATATAATAGGGCAGGGGGATTAAAACTACCTCTTAAAACAGGCCACAGGGCGTTTTTGCACACGTTAACTCAGGCCCCGTCCCCTCCCTTCACCACTGTGTAAACACGCCCTGTGTCCGTTTTTAGTTGGGAGATTAAGTTCATTTGAATCCTGAGGGTCCCTAGGGTCCAACTAGCCCACTAGGTACCTCCAGTAAGTGCCACAGAGCTGCGTTGCAGAGATGTGTAAAAAGTGGCACGGCCTGGACCACCTCTCTGCAATGCAGCTCAGTGGCGCTTACTGGAAGCACTTGGTGGGCTAGTTAGCCCCCAGGGGCCCTCAGTATTGAAGGAAAATTATATCCCCAATTTAAAACGTGCCATAGTGCGTGTTTGCACACGTCACCTCAGGCCCCGTCCCCTCCCTTCACCACTATGTAAACGCGCCCTGTGGCTGTTCTAAGTTGAGAGATTAAGTCCCCTTGAATCCTAAGGATCCCTAGGGTCAAACTAGACCACTAGGTACCTCCAGTAAGCGCCACAGAGCTGCGTTGCAGAGAGGTGTAAAAAGGGGCTTGGCCTCAGAACACCTGTCTGCAGCGCAGCTCCCTGGTGCATACTGGAGATGCCTGTTGGGCTAGTTGGCCCTCAGGGACCCTCAGTAGTGAAGAGGAATTAATTCCCCAACTTACAACTCGCCAGGGGGCGCGTTTGCAGAGTGCTGCAAGGAGGGGGCGTGGCCTCCGGCACGATGCCAGTCTTTTATTTATTTTAATTTTTTAAGAAGGGGGGCTGTGTGGTTCCCCTTCTTATTCTAATGTATTGGCCCTGATGACCCCATCCCCCAGGGCCTGTCTCCTAATTATATTTTTTTGACCCCAATCCCCAGGGCCGGCAACTGTTTTTTATTATTTTTAAAAAATATATATTTATAGACACACCTAGGACATGCTGGACAAACCGTACGTACCTATCACCATGACGATTTGCGTGATATTCATTAAAAGGCGACTATGCATACAATTAATCCACATGGAATGTATTTACACCACTAGTGAAGCTCTGACATGTCTGATGCCCTACTGTGTCTAATCCCGGTAGACACCCTTGTCATTTATTTATACAAACATGGGTAGCTATTGACGGGCACATTTAATACACATGCACACCAAGCCATTCAAAGGGGATTTGACAAAAATTCGACCAAAACTATGCAAGAAACCCCCCTCACGGTTAATAAAACACACATCCACTGCCGGATGTGTAATACTTTTTATTTTACTCTCTGGAAAGGGGACGAACATCACTTGAGAGTCACAGCGCGCTCCTGGCAGAGCCCAATGCTGTGTTACACCCACCATTGCCTGCTGAGTGCCACACACCTCTGTGTTGTATTCCACTAGCTAGTGCATATGCTATGACACTCTCTAGCCCATGTGCACTGTAACACCACCCCGTGAATATGTCATGCCACACTTGTCTTCGCACGGGTTATATTGCCCCATCTAACGTGCCTTCCTCGATGCCTATGTTATAACGCACAGTGCTATGCCATACATATTACAATCTGGGATCCATATCTTTGTCACAGTGCATATGCAACGTTACACTCCCCAGCACATATTTTATATTACAACTTTAGAGACTAGTTAGGTTACACAACACTGCCCTGTGCATATTACACTCCAAGGCGCATATCGCATAGCACGCGCTAGTGCCTGTGCTATCTCGCGCTCTCCAATGAATTTGTCATTGCGCACAATGTATTGCATATTATATTTCACGCCCGGTTCATCTTATATCACACTTTTTGGTGCATAGTTTATACCATACACTATATTTCATTTTCAATCGTGCTCTCAGGACTATGTTCTATATAACACTGTGTTCACCTACCCTTTTCAGCGCCATTACATTTTGCGATAGGGGGTGGAGGGTCAGGGGGTGTTTCTACCAAGTGAGCCCGGAGTCACAGTCACAAACGTCCTCTTCTTCCTGAATAAAAGTGAGATTATGCTGCATACTTGTTCATATTTTAAGTAGTTCGCACAGACACACGTTTTAA
Organism: Triturus cristatus; assembly: GCF_964204655.1. Lineage (NCBI taxonomy): Eukaryota > Metazoa > Chordata > Amphibia > Caudata > Salamandridae > Triturus > Triturus cristatus. Next base: position 925,784,705 of record NC_140587.1, read on the forward strand.
AAACAATAAAGTTCCTAGTACCTGCCTTCTCTGAACAGTTAGCTTGCTGCCCCATCCCCCTCCTCCCTATCCTCTGTTGTCTGAATCCATGGACTAGCCTCCTCCCTCCTGCCATGCATGGTCTGATGTGCTGCCACTGCCCTCAATTTAGTATGATGTACCAGTCCACTCCTCCTGCTCTCCATTGCCCAATTCTATGCCCCATCATTGACCTCCTGCTTAAACTCTGTGCTTAGCTTGCTGCCCCTATTCTCCTTCCCCCTGCCCTCCGATGTCTTTGTGTATGCCCCTGCTCCATCCTTTTTGCCCACCATGTTCCATGGACCTGCCACTCCTATCTACTCTGAGTGTTCTGTTGAGCTGCCACTCCCCTCCCACCTGCCTAGCATAGTCAGATGACTGTAACCTGTCCCTGCCACCTCCACCCTGCCTGTCCACATGCCATGCCCCTATCCTCTTCCTCCTGTCCTACATGGTCCATTGTACTGCCACACCCTTCTGCCCTCCCTGGTCTGTTGTGCTGCAACTGCTCCTCCTGCCTGCCCCGTGCGGTCTGTTGTGAGGCCCCTTCCCCTGAACTTTCTTGTCTGTGCACAGGTCCTGACCCTCCCTTCTATCCTCCATCGTCCTTTGTGCATGCCCCTGCACCCTCCTTCTTGCCCATCATAGCCATTGTGCTACCACTAACCCTCCCACTTCCCATGCATGGTCTTCTGTGCTGCCATGGCCCCCCCCCACCTTCCCTGTGTGGTCAGTTAGATGCCCCTGAACCCCTCCCACCTTCCCTCCATGGTATGTGTGTATGCCATCACAGTCTCACTGTTGCTCTTCATGGTGAGTCTTGCTTCTAGTGCCCATCCTGCCTGACCTCCATGGCTATCTTGCTGCTCCTGCCCTGCCCTCTTGCCCCCAGCCCTCTGTTTACATGTGCAGACCCCTACTCCCTCCCTCCTGGCTTGTCTGCTCCATTGTAATGCCCCTGATCCATCCCTCCTGCCCTTTATGGTCTGTTATGCTGCAGCTTTCTCTCCTGTCTGTCCATTATGGTCCTGCCTCTTGCCCCTCTGTTCTCTGTTGTCCATGTGCATGGTCCTGTCCCCTCCCTCTTGCTTTCTATGGATTGTTGTGCTGCACTCCCATCCCGCATGCCCTGTGTGGTGTATTGTGCTGCTGCAAACCCTGATGCCTGCCCTGCAGGGTCAGTTTGGTGCACCTCTCCATGTCCCTCCTGTCCTCTGTTATCCAAGTCCATGTCCCTACCCCATTTCCTTCCATGATCCAATGTACCATACTTGCGAACATTTTGAACTTGGTAAGAGGGAGATTTTGAAAAAAAACTGGGGTATTGATTTTCCCCTTTGAGTTACATTGAAAAAGAGGAGATTGTAGACAGGAGACAGATAAAATAAAGCCCATTTGAGCTTAATAACATTGGATGTTTCCTGGCTGAATCGGGTCTGTTGGCATGTATGGTTGTACTACCATTGCCTCTTCCTTCTGCCCACAATGGTCTATTACATTGCCACAGCCTCTCTTGCAAGTCCTGTATTGGTGGTTTGTTGCCCCTGCCCCCCTTTCCACTGCCCTCCATAGTCTGTTGTGCTGCCACGGCCCTTCCTGCCTGCTCAGTGTGGTTAAATTGTTGCCTTTGCACCCTCCTACCTGCCTTCAATTTTCAGAGTCCGTGCCCCTGGCCTCTGCCTCTCAACAGTATCCTAATGAACAACTAGATTGCTAACATTCTATATTTATTACAAAAGTGTGCAACGCCTGACGTCATCTTGATGTAATCAAAACTGTAATACCTAGAGCATTTCCTTTAGACATTACATATATGAGAGGGTCTTATTGGCATCAAAATTATGGTTAGTGCTCTAAAAGACTAAAATAAGGACATATTTTCTGAGTTTTCAAATAGCGAGAAAGCACTTTTAAATTATTTGTTACCTTTCTGTTTTTTTATCCAGTTGACCACTTGATTAAATGTTGCACTTAGGGGAGAGGATGTGGTGTTACTTCCAGAACTGCAGACTTTGCAACTGGGGAACCAGGTTGGAGTTTCTGCTTCAGCTCGACATTCTGTGATTCTGGTCAAATCACTTAGTCTCCCCATGTCTACAACCAAAATGAATTTGTTCTTGTGTGATGTAACCAATGCTCATGTAAAGCACTCCAATACCTGACAAGTCTGCCCTATATAACACTGCAAAAACACAAAATAATAAGTGTTTTGCACACTTCTGTCATTGGGCTATATTTGGGCTACATCTGGGTGATTTTGGGCTACATTTGGGCTCTTTTGTCTCCGGTGGCCATCTTGGGAGATTTATTTGTTATGAAGTTTCCTAATTTCCTCATGTACTGCAGTCTCCTCAGTAGGAAATGCTTTCAGTTTTTTACTTTGATTCCATCATGAAGGTATTCAGATATGTCACACATTTGCCATCAATTCTGAATGTTAGCACTCTAGTTGCTCATTAGATCACTGTAGTAAAACTACTGTTCACTATGGAAGTCTGCTCCTGGTATTAAAAGTGCATGTTTCAGTCTGCATGTCAGCATTTTTTAATGAAATAGAAGAGGATTTGAGAAGTCACTCAAAATGTGCCCTCATTTTCTTTCTTCAGCATTAATCATAATTTCTATGGCAAAATGAACCCCCTCATTGTGTTCCTTTTTAAATTAAATGTTTTAAGTGTTACCAGTTTATTCCAATCAAGATGGCTTCAGGTGTGCCATACTTTTGTCATAATGAAGACAGTAAGCGCTCTAGTTGTTTTTAAGAACACTCTGGGACATTCTGTCATTGGGCTATACTTGGGCTACATCTGGGTGATATTTGGGCTACATTTGGGCTCTTTTGTCTCTGGTGGCCATCTTGGCAGACTTATTTGTTATGAAGTTTCCTAATTTCCTCATTTACTGCAGTCTCCTCAGTAGGAAATACTTTCAGTTTTTTACTTTGATTCCAAAGGCATTCAGATGTGTCACACATTTGCCATAAATTCAGAATGTTAGCACTCTTTTTGCTCATTAGATCACTGTAGTAAAGCTACTGCTCACCAGGGAAAACTGCTGCTGGTATTGAAAGTGCATGTTTCAGTCTGCATGTCAGAATTTTTTAATGAAATAGAAGAGGATTTGAGAAGTCACTCAAAATGTGCCCTAATTTTTCTTTCTGCAGCACTAATCATACTTTTTATGGAAAAATGAACCCCCTCATTTTGTTCCTTTTTAAATTAAATGTTTTAAGAGTTACCACTTTAATCCAAGCAAGATGGCTTCAGGTGTGCCATACGTTTATCAGAAGTAGGACTGTTAGCGCTCTAGTTGTTCTTTGGAACACTCTGGGAAGCTGCAGTAGAACACAAAGGAATCAACTGACAGTCTCTGCCCTTGTTGGATGTACATGTTTTACTGAGAATGTCAGACTTCATTCTCACATGACTGAGAAAGATAATGTGAATTTACAGAAAATAAGCTCTCAGTTTAGCTTATAGATCACCTTCCAAACCTCTGTGGGAAAAGCATGAGAAAATATTTTTCTCTCAATCATGATATCCCAGCAGAAGGCTTTTTCACATGGTGAAATCACCTTAGAACATACCACAATTCCTAAAATGAGTATGGTACCATCAACAAATGATTTATAATGTAAATAAAGTCTTAAAACCTTCTATTAACTGCAATGCTTTTTAATGAGGTGCTATCATGTATATTGGTCCCAAGATGGCTGCCAACACTTCTTGGATGAAGTGCTGACAGCCAATCAGATCTCAGGATGAGATGTGTGGTTAGGATCCGCCCACATAGATATATGATTTTACTTTTGATTTTCTCAGGAACTACTGAACAGATTGACACCAGACCTGCAAAAGGCACATCCCTGACCTGAGGACTACCTCTCTACCAAATTTCAAGTAATTCTGTTCAGCCGTTCGGGCTGTACCTTGGACTAAAGGTCCCTATGGAAAATTGCATGGGGAAAACGCGTTTTGGGACCCCCCTTTTTTCTCAGCCCCCGCTTGACGAATCCCCCCGAGACTTTCAGGGTAGGAGCAGAGCGCCCCACCTATTTTGAAAATTTTGCGAGGATTCGTCAACCGGCGCCAAAGTTATTTCAAATAGAATGTTGCGGATTTCCTATGGAAACACGGTCCTAACTATAACTATCTACTGGCGACCGCCAGTAGATAATATATATATATACACACATATGTAGCGGCAACATCAAATGCTGACAATATATATTCTCGATTTTTGAGTTCAGTGCTTGTGCTACTTCATCACTGCTGTATCCTCTACAATTTGTTCCCATCCATTTCCAATGGATCCTGCGTTCTTGTCCCCTTGGGACACAAATTTTTAAGGACATGTTGAGTCTCGTATACGAGATCTAGTCTGCGCGGTGGTCAACATGCCCCAGTAAGTGGACATGTTCCAGTATCTCTCCCACCCCCAGGGGCTCCCTGCTTACTTCATCAAGGTGTGGGTGTCGTCAAATCAGCCTCTCTACTTCCTCCGACGATGCCGAATTCCATAAATCTAAACTCCTCCATTCTTCTGCTCACATGGGTTGTTCTGGCCCGCCTGTTCGAAAGGCAATGCAGTTGAGTAATGGTTTGTATGGTGGCCATCTTAGTAGAGTGACACAAGTCTCAATATAAATAGGAATGCAGGTGTATCAGGGGAATATCCAATTCTGAATGCTGGGACTTACCAATAAATGATTACTTCTTTACGTATAACTGCAGGTAATTTAGTCAGTTGTGCTTCATGTCTGTTTATACGATTACCTCTGTACATTGGACTACATTGATGATATAATCATTGTTATAGAAATTCCAATAGTCCCTCCAACGAGGTATTTTTATTTGTGTGCCCTATTGTTTAATTGACATGGTATCATGTCAATTTGCTATTAACTTCCTGTCAGCAGTTTTTATATGTTTTCATTACTATTTTCAGGCCTGATATAGTTAGGAATTAGCATTTAAAAAACCTTTGAAATTCACTGAAAAAACTATAGGTTTCAGGCCTGATATAGTTAGGAATTAGAATTTAAAAAACCATGTAATATGTGACATCATCAGCAGTGGATTGTGGGCGCGAGATGTAGTTAGTACAACTAACTATATCGGAGGAATTTCAATGGTTTTGTTCGAGTGAAATGTCCAGCTAACTATAACACCCCTAAAACCTATTGTTTTTTCAGTGAATTTCTAAGTTGCGAACATTTTGAACTTGGTAAGAGGGAGATTTTGAAAAAAAACTGGGGTATTGATTTTCTCCTTTGAGTTACATTGAAAAAGAGGAGATTGTAGACAGGAGACAGATAAAATAAAGCCCATTTGAGCTTAAAAACATTGGACGTTTCCTGGCTGAATCGGGTCTGTTGGCATGTATGGTTGTACTACCATTGCCTCTTCCTTCTGCCCACAATGGTCTATTACATTGCCACAGCCTCTCTTGCAAGTCCTGTATTGGTGGTTTGTTGCCCCTGCCCCCCTTTCCACTGCCCTCCATAGTCTGTTGTGCTGCCACGGCCCTTCCTGCCTGCTCAGTGTGGTTAAATTGTTGCCTTTGCACCCTCCTACCTGCCTTCAATTTTCAGAGTCCGTGCCCCTGGCCTCTGCCTCTCAACAGTATCCTAATGAACAACTAGATTGCTAACATTCTATATTTATTACAAAAGTGTGGAACGCCTGACGTCATCTTGATGTAATCAAAACTGTAATACCTAGAGCATTTCCTTTAGACATTACATATATGAGAGGGTCTTATTGGCATCAAAATTATGGTTAGTGCTCTAAAAGACTAAAATAAGGACATATTTTCTGAGTTTTCAAATAGCGAGAAAGCACTTTTAAATTATTTGTTACCTTTCTGTTTTTTTATCCAGTTGACCACTTGATTAAATGTTGCACTTAGGGGAGAGGATGTGGTGTTACTTCCAGAACTGCAGACTTTGCAACTGGGGAACCAGGTTGGAGTTTCTGCTTCAGCTCGACATTCTGTGATTCTGGTCAAATCACTTAGTCTCCCCATGTCTACAACCAAAATGAATTTGTTCGTGTGAGATGTAACCAATGCTCATGTAAAGCACTCCAATACCTGACAAGTCTGCACTATATAACACTGCAAAAACACAAAATAATAAGTGTTTTGCACACTTCTGTCATTGGTCTATATTTGGGCTACATCTGGGTGATTTTGGGCTACATTTGGGCTCTTTTGTCTCCGGTGGCCATCTTGGGAGATTTATTTGTTATGAAGTTTCCTAATTTCCTCATGTACTGCAGTCTCCTCAGTAGGAAATGCTTTCAGTTTTTTACTTTGATTCCATCATGAAGGTATTCAGATATGTCACACGTTTGCCATCAATTCTGAATGTTAGCACTCTAGTTGCTCATTAGATCACTGTAGTAAAACTACTGTTCACCATGGAAGTCTGCTCCTGGTATTAAAAGTGCATGTTTCAGTCTGCATGTTAGCATTTTTTAATGAAATAGAAGAGGATTTGAGAAGTCACTCAAAATGTGCCCTCATTTTCTTTCTTCAGCATTAATCATAATTTCTATGGCAAAATGAACCCCCTCATTGTGTTCCTTTTTAAATTAAATGTTTTAAGTGTTACCAGTTTATTCCAATCAAGATGGCTTCAGGTGTGCCATACTTTTGTCATATTGAAGACAGTAAGCACTCTAGTTGTTTTTAAGAACACTCTGGGACATTCTGTCATTGGGCTATACTTGGGCTACATCTGGGTGATATTTGGGCTACATTTGGGCTCTTTTGTCTCTGGTGGCCATCTTGGCAGACTTATTTGTTATGAAGTTTCCTAATTTCCTCATTTACTGCAGTCTCCTTAGTAGGAAATACTTTCAGTTTTTTACTTTGATTCCAAAGGCATTCAGATGTGTCACACATTTGCCATAAATTCAGAATGTTAGCACTCTTTTTGCTCATTAGATCACTGTAGTAAAGCTACTGCTCACCAGGGAAAACTGCTGCTGGTATTGAAAGTGCATGTTTCAGTCTGCATGTCAGAATTTTTTAATGAAATAGAAGATGATTTGAGAAGTCACTCAAAATGTGCCCTAATTTTTCTTTCTGCAGCACTAATCATGCTTTTTATGGAAAAATGAACCCCCTCATTTTGTTCCTTTTTAAATTAAATGTTTTAAGAGTTACCACTTTAACCAAGCAAGATGGCTTCAGGTGTGCCATACGTTTATCATAAGTAGGACTGTTAGCGCTCTAGTTGTTCTTTGGAACACTCTGGGAAGCTGCAGTAGAACACAAAGGAATCAACTGACAGTCTCTGCCCTTGTTGGATGTACATGTTTTACTGAGAATGTCAGACTTCATTCTCACATGACTGAGAAAGATAATGTGAATTTACAGTAAATAAGCTCTCAGTTTAGCTTATAGATCACCTTCCAAACCTCTGTGGGAAAAGCATGAGAAAATATTTTTCTCTCAATCATGATATCCCAGCAGAAGGCTTTTTCACATGGTGAAATCACCTTAGAACATACCACAATTCCTAAAATGAGTATGGTACCATCAACAAATGATTTATAATGTAACTAAAGTCTTAAAACCTTCTATTAACTGCAATGCTTTTTAATGAGGTGCTATCATGTATATTGGTCCCAGGATGGCTGCCAACACTTCTTGGATGAAGTGCTGACAGCCAATCAGATCTCAGGATGAGATGTGTGGTTAGGCTCCGCCCATATATAGATATGATTTTACTTTTGATTTTCTCAGGAACTACTGAACAGATTGTCACCAGACCTGCAAAAGGCACATCCCTGAACTGAGCACTACCTCTCTACCAAATTTCAAGTAATTCTGTTCAGCCGTTCGGGCTGTACCTTGGACTAAAGGTCCCTATGGAAAATTGCATGGGGAAAACGTGTTTTGGGACCCCCCTTTTTTCTGAGCCCCCGCTTGACGAATACCCCCGAGACTTTCAGGGTAGGAGCGGAGCGCCCCACCTATTTTGAAAATTTCGCGAGGATTCGTCAACCGGCGCCAAAGTTATTCCAAATAGAATGTTGCGGATTTCCTATGGAAACACGGTCCTAACTATAACTATCTACTGGCGACCGCCAGTAGATAATATATATATATACACACATATGTAGCAGCAACATCAAATGCTGACAATATATATTCTCGATTTTTGAGTTCAGTGCTTGTGCTACTTCATCACTGCTGTATCCTCTACAATCTGTTCCAATCCATTTCCAATGGATCCTGCGTTCTTGTCCCCTTGGGACACAAATTTTTAAGGACATGTTGAGTCTCGTATACGAGATCTAGTCTGCGCGGTGGTCAACATGCCCCAGTAAGTGGACATGTTCCAGTATCTCTCCCACCCCCAGGGGCTCCCTGCTTACTTCATCAAGGTGTGGGTGTCGTCAAATCAGCCTCTACTTCCTCCGACGATGCCGAATTCCATAAATCTAAACTCCTCCATTCTTCTGCTCACATGGGTTGTTCTGGCCCGCCTGTTCGAAAGGCAATGCAGTTGAGTAATGGTTTGTATGGTGGCCATCTTAGTAGAGTGACACAAGTCTCAATATAAATAGGAATGCAGGTGTATCAGGGGAATATCCAATTCTGAATGCTGGGACTTACCAATAAATGATTACTTCTTTACGTATAACTGCAGGTAATTTAGTCAGTTGTGCTTCATGTCTGTTTATACGATTACCTCTGTACATTGGACTACATTGATGATATAATCATTGTTATAGAAATTCCAATAGTCCCTCCAACGAGGTATTTTTATTTGTGTGCCCTATTGTTTAATTGACATGGTATCATGTCAATTTGCTACTAACTTCCTGTCAGCAGTTTTTATATGTTTTCATTACTATTTTCAGGCCTGATATAGTTAGGAATTAGCATTTAAAAAACCTTTGAAATTCACTGAAAAAACTATAGGTTTCAGGCCTGATATAGTTAGGAATTAGAATTTAAAAAACCATGTAATATGTGACATCATCAGCAGTGGATTGCGGGCGCGAGATGTAGTTAGTACAACTAACTATATCGGAGGAATTTCAATGGTTTTGTTCGAGTGAAATGTCCAGCTAACTATAACACCCCTAAAACCTATTGTTTTTTCAGTGAATTTCTAAGTTGCGAACATTTTGAACTTGGTAAGAGGGAGATTTTGAAAAAAAACTGGGGTATTGATTTTCTCCTTTGAGTTACATTGAAAAAGAGGAGATTGTAGACAGGAGACAGATAAAATAAAGCCCATTTGAGCTTAAAAACATTGGACGTTTCCTGGCTGAATCGGGTCTGTTGGCATGTATGGTTGTACTACCATTGCCTCTTCCTTCTGCCCACAATGGTCTATTACATTGCCACAGCCTCTCTTGCAAGTCCTGTATTGGTGGTTTGTTGCCCCTGCCCCCCTTTCCACTGCCCTCCATAGTCTGTTGTGCTGCCACGGCCCTTCCTGCCTGCTCAGTGTGGTTAAATTGTTGCCTTTGCACCCTCCTACCTGCCTTCAATTTTCAGAGTCCGTGCCCCTGGCCTCTGCCTCTCAACAGTATCCTAATGAACAACTAGATTGCTAACATTCTATATTTATTACAAAAGTGTGGAACGCCTGACGTCATCTTGATGTAATCAAAACTGTAATACCTAGAGCATTTCCTTTAGACATTACATATATGAGAGGGTCTTATTGGCATCAAAATTATGGTTAGTGCTCTAAAAGACTAAAATAAGGACATATTTTCTGAGTTTTCAAATAGCGAGAAAGCACTTTTAAATTATTTGTTACCTTTCTGTTTTTTTATCCAGTTGACCACTTGATTAAATGTTGCACTTAGGGGAGAGGATGTGGTGTTACTTCCAGAACTGCAGACTTTGCAACTGGGGAACCAGGTTGGAGTTTCTGCTTCAGCTCGACATTCTGTGATTCTGGTCAAATCACTTAGTCTCCCCATGTCTACAACCAAAATGAATTTGTTCGTGTGAGATGTAACCAATGCTCATGTAAAGCACTCCAATACCTGACAAGTCTGCACTATATAACACTGCAAAAACACAAAATAATAAGTGTTTTGCACACTTCTGTCATTGGTCTATATTTGGGCTACATCTGGGTGATTTTGGGCTACATTTGGGCTCTTTTGTCTCCGGTGGCCATCTTGGGAGATTTATTTGTTATGAAGTTTCCTAATTTCCTCATGTACTGCAGTCTCCTCAGTAGGAAATGCTTTCAGTTTTTTACTTTGATTCCATCATGAAGGTATTCAGATATGTCACACGTTTGCCATCAATTCTGAATGTTAGCACTCTAGTTGCTCATTAGATCACTGTAGTAAAACTACTGTTCACCATGGAAGTCTGCTCCTGGTATTAAAAGTGCATGTTTCAGTCTGCATGTTAGCATTTTTTAATGAAATAGAAGAGGATTTGAGAAGTCACTCAAAATGTGCCCTCATTTTCTTTCTTCAGCATTAATCATAATTTCTATGGCAAAATGAACCCCCTCATTGTGTTCCTTTTTAAATTAAATGTTTTAAGTGTTACCAGTTTATTCCAATCAAGATGGCTTCAGGTGTGCCATACTTTTGTCATAATGAAGACAGTAAGCACTCTAGTTGTTTTTAAGAACACTCTGGGACATTCTGTCATTGGGCTATACTTGGGCTACATCTGGGTGATATTTGGGCTACATTTGGGCTCTTTTGTCTCTGGTGGCCATCTTGGCAGACTTATTTGTTATGAAGTTTCCTAATTTCCTCATTTACTGCAGTCTCCTTAGTAGGAAATACTTTCAGTTTTTTACTTTGATTCCAAAGGCATTCAGATGTGTCACACATTTGCCATAAATTCAGAATGTTAGCACTCTTTTTGCTCATTAGATCACTGTAGTAAAGCTACTGCTCACCAGGGAAAACTGCTGCTGGTATTGAAAGTGCATGTTTCAGTCTGCATGTCAGAATTTTTTAATGAAATAGAAGATGATTTGAGAAGTCACTCAAAATGTGCCCTAATTTTTCTTTCTGCAGCACTAATCATACTTTTTATGGAAAAATGAACCCCCTCATTTTGTTCCTTTTTAAATTAAATGTTTTAAGAGTTACCACTTTAACCAAGCAAGATGGCTTCAGGTGTGCCATACGTTTATCATAAGTAGGACTGTTAGCGCTCTAGTTGTTCTTTGGAACACTCTGGGAAGCTGCAGTAGAACACAAAGGAATCAACTGACAGTCTCTGCCCTTGTTGGATGTACATGTTTTACTGAGAATGTCAGACTTCATTCTCACATGACTGAGAAAGATAATGTGAATTTACAGAAAATAAGCTCTCAGTTTAGCTTATAGATCACCTTCCAAACCTCTGTGGGAAAAGCATGAGAAAATATTTTTCTCTCAATCATGATATCCCAGCAGAAGGCTTTTTCACATGGTGAAATCACCTTAGAACATACCACAATTCCTAAAATGAGTATGGTACCATCAACAAATGATTTATAATGTAACTAAAGTCTTAAAACCTTCTATTAACTGCAATGCTTTTTAATGAGGTGCTATCATGTATATTGGTCCCAAGATGGCTGCCAACACTTCTTGGATGAAGTGCTGACAGCCAATCAGATCTCAGGATGAGATGTGTGGTTAGGCTCCGCCCATATATATATATATATGATTTTACTTTTGATTTTCTCAGGAACTACTGAACAGATTGTCACCAGACCTGCAAAAGGCACATCCCTGACCTGAGGACTACCTCTCTACCAAATTTCAAGTAATTCTGTTCAGCCGTTCGGGCTGTACCTTGGACTAAAGGTCCCTATGGAAAATTGCATGGGGAAAACGTGTTTTGGGACCCCCCTTTTTTCTCAGCCCCCGCTTGACGAATCCCCCCGAGACTTTCAGGGTAGGAGCGGAGCGGAGCGCCCCACCTATTTTGAAAATTCCACGAGGATTCGTCAACCGGCGCCAAAGTTATTCCAAATAGAATGTTGCGGATTTCCTATGGAAACACGGTCCTAACTATAACTATCTACTGGCGACCGCCAGTAGATAATATATATATATACACACATATGTAGCGGCAACATCAAATGCTGACAATATATATTCTCGATTTTTTAGTTCAGTGCTTGTGCTACTTCATCACTGCTGTATCCTCTACAATCTGTTCCTATCCATTTCCAATGGATCCTGCGTTCTTGTCCCCTTGGGACACAAATTTTTAAGGACATGTTGAGTCTCGTATACGAGATCTAGTCTGCGCGGTGGTCAACATGCCCCAGTAAGTGGACATGTTCCAGTATCTCTCCCACCCCCAGGGGCTCCCTGCTTACTTCATCAAGGTGTGGGTGTCGTCAAATCAGCCTCTCTACTTCCTCCGACGATGCCGAATTCCATAAATCTAAACTCCTCCATTCTTCTGCTCACATGGGTTGTTCTGGCCCGCCTGTTCGAAAGGCAATGCAGTTGAGTAATGGTTTGTATGGTGGCCATCTTAGTAGAGTGACACAAGTCTCAATATAAATAGGAATGCAGGTGTATCAGGGGAATATCCAATTCTGAATGCTGGGACTTACCAATAAATGATTACTTCTTTACGTATAACTTCAGGTAATTTACAGTCAGTTGTGCTTCATGTCTGTTTATACGATTACCTCTGTACATTGGACTACATTGATGATATAATCATTGTTATACAAATTCCAATAGTCCCTCCAACGAGGTATTTTTATTTGTGTGCCCTATTGTTTAATTGACATGGTATCATGTCAATTTGCTATTAACTTCCTGTAGGCAGTTTTTATATGTTTTCATTACTATTTTCAGGCCTGATGTAGTTAGGAATTAGCATTTAAAAAACCTTTGAAATTCACTGAAAAAACCATAGGTTTCAGGCCTGATATAGTTAGGAATTAGAATTTAAAAAAACATGTAATATGTGACATCATCAGCAGTGGATTGCGGGCGCGAGATGTAGTTAGTACAACTAACTATATCGGCGGAATTTCAATGGTTTTGTTCGAGTGAAATGTCCAGCTAACTATAACACCCCTAAAACCTATTGTTTTTTCAGTGAATTTCTAAGTTGCGAACATTTTGAACTTGGTAAGAGGGAGATTTTGAAAAAAAACTGGGGTATTGATTTTCCCCTTTGAGTTACATTGAAAAAGAGGAGATTGTAGACAGGAGACAGATAAAATAAAGCCCATTTGAGCTTAAAAACATTGGATGTTTCCTGGCTGAATCGGGTCTGTTGGCATGTATGGTTGTACTACCATTGCCTCTTCCTTCTGCCCACAATGGTCTATTACATTGCCACAGCCTCTCTTGCAAGTCCTGTATTGGTGGTTTGTTGCCCCTGCCCCCCTTTCCACTGCCCTCCATAGTCTGTTGTGCTGCCACGGCCCTTCCTGCCTGCTCAGTGTGGTTAAATTGTTGCCTTTGCACCCTCCTACCTGCCTTCAATTTTCAGAGTCCGTGCCCCTGGCCTCTGCCTCTCAACAGTATCCTAATGAACAACTAGATTGCTAACATTCTATATTTATTACAAAAGTGTGCAACGCCTGACGTCATCTTGATGTAATCAAAACTGTAATACCTAGAGCATTTCCTTTAGACATTACATATATGAGAGGGTCTTATTGGCATCAAAATTATGGTTAGTGCTCTAAAAGACTAAAATAAGGACATATTTTCTGAGTTTTCAAATAGCGAGAAAGCACTTTTAAATTATTTGTTACCTTTATGTTTTTTTATCCAGTTGACCACTTGATTAAATGTTGCACTTAGGGGAGAGGATGTGGTGTTACTTCCAGAACTGCAGACTTTGCAACTGGGGAACCAGGTTGGAGTTTCTGCTTCAGCTCGACATTCTGTGATTCTGGTCAAATCACTTAGTCTCCCCATGTCTACAACCAAAATGAATTTGTTCTTGTGTGATGTAACCAATGCTCATGTAAAGCACTCCAATACCTGACAAGTCTGCCCTATATAACACTGCAAAAACACAAAATAATAAGTGTTTTGCACACTTCTGTCATTGGGCTATATTTGGGCTACATCTGGGTGATTTTGGGCTACATTTGGGCTCTTTTGTCTCCGGTGGCCATCTTGGGAGATTTATTTGTTATGAAGTTTCCTAATTTCCTCATGTACTGCAGTCTCCTCAGTAGGAAATGCTTTCAGTTTTTTACTTTGATTCCATCATGAAGGTATTCAGATATGTCACACATTTGCCATCAATTCTGAATGTTAGCACTCTAGTTGCTCATTAGATCACTGTAGTAAAACTACTGTTCACTATGGAAGTCTGCTCCTGGTATTAAAAGTGCATGTTTCTGTCTGCATGTCAGCATTTTTTAATGAAATAGAAGAGGATTTGAGAAGTCACTCAAAATGTGCCCTCATTTTCTTTCTTCAGCATTAATCATAATTTCTATGGCAAAATGAACCCCCTCATTGTGTTCCTTTTTAAATTAAATGTTTTAAGTGTTACCAGTTTATTCCAATCAAGATGGCTTCAGGTGTGCCATACTTTTGTCATAATGAAGACAGTAAGCGCTCTAGTTGTTTTTAAGAACACTCTGGGACATTCTGTCATTGGGCTATACTTGGGCTACATCTGGGTGATATTTGGGCTACATTTGGGCTCTTTTGTCTCTGGTGGCCATCTTGGCAGACTTATTTGTTATGAAGTTTCCTAATTTCCTCATTTACTGCAGTCTCCTCAGTAGGAAATACTTTCAGTTTTTTACTTTGATTCCAAAGGCATTCAGATGTGTCACACATTTGCCATAAATTCAGAATGTTAGCACTCTTTTTGCTCATTAGATCACTGTAGTAAAGCTACTGCTCACCAGGGAAAACTGCTGCTGGTATTGAAAGTGCATGTTTCAGTCTGCATGTCAGAATTTTTTAATGAAATAGAAGAGGATTTGAGAAGTCACTCAAAATGTGCCCTAATTTTTCTTTCTGCAGCACTAATCATACTTTTTATGGAAAAATGAACCCCCTCATTTTGTTCCTTTTTAAATTAAATGTTTTAAGAGTTACCACTTTAATCCAAGCAAGATGGCTTCAGGTGTGCCATACGTTTATCAGAAGTAGGACTGTTAGCGCTCTAGTTGTTCTTTGGAACACTCTGGGAAGCTGCAGTAGAACACAAAGGAATCAACTGACAGTCTCTGCCCTTGTTGGATGTACATGTTTTACTGAGAATGTCAGACTTCATTCTCACATGACTGAGAAAGATAATGTGAATTTACAGAAAATAAGCTCTCAGTTTAGCTTATAGATCACCTTCCAAACCTCTGTGGGAAAAGCATGAGAAAATATTTTTCTCTCAATCATGATATCCCAGCAGAAGGCTTTTTCACATGGTGAAATCACCTTAGAACATACCACAATTCCTAAAATGAGTATGGTACCATCAACAAATGATTTATAATGTAAATAAAGTCTTAAAACCTTCTATTAACTGCAATGCTTTTTAATGAGGTGCTATCATGTATATTGGTCCCAAGATGGCTGCCAACACTTCTTGGATGAAGTGCTGACAGCCAATCAGATCTCAGGATGAGATGTGTGGTTAGGATCCGCCCACATAGATATATGATTTTACTTTTGATTTTCTCAGGAACTACTGAACAGATTGACACCAGACCTGCAAAAGGCACATCCCTGACCTGAGGACTACCTCTCTACCAAATTTCAAGTAATTCTGTTCAGCCGTTCGGGCTGTACCTTGGACTAAAGGTCCCTATGGAAAATTGCATGGGGAAAACGCGTTTTGGGACCCCCCTTTTTTCTCAGCCCCCGCTTGACGAATCCCCCCGAGACTTTCAGGGTAGGAGCAGAGCGCCCCACCTATTTTGAAAATTTCGCGAGGATTCGTCAACCGGCGCCAAAGTTATTCCAAATAGAATGTTGCGGATTTCCTATGGAAACACGGTCCTAACTATAACTATCTACTGGCGACCGCCAGTAGATAATATATATATATACACACATATGTAGCGGCAACATCAAATGCTGACAATATATATTCTCGATTTTTGAGTTCAGTGCTTGTGCTACTTCATCACTGCTGTATCCTCTACAATTTGTTCCCATCCATTTCCAATGGATCCTGCGTTCTTGTCCCCTTGGGACACAAATTTTTAAGGACATGTTGAGTCTCGTATACGAGATCTAGTCTGCGCGGTGGTCAACATGCCCCAGTAAGTGGACATGTTCCAGTATCTCTCCCACCCCCAGGGGCTCCCTGCTTACTTCATCAAGGTGTGGGTGTCGTCAAATCAGCCTCTCTACTTCCTCCGACGATGCCGAATTCCATAAATCTAAACTCCTCCATTCTTCTGCTCACATGGGTTGTTCTGGCCCGCCTGTTCGAAAGGCAATGCAGTTGAGTAATGGTTTGTATGGTGGCCATCTTAGTAGAGTGACACAAGTCTCAATATAAATAGGAATGCAGGTGTATCAGGGGAATATCCAATTCTGAATGCTGGGACTTACCAATAAATGATTACTTCTTTACGTATAACTGCAGGTAATTTACAGTCAGTTGTGCTTCATGTCTGTTTATACGATTACCTCTGTACATTGGACTACATTGATGATATAATCATTGTTATAGAAATTCCAATAGTCCCTCCAACGAGGTATTTTTATTTGTGTGCCCTATTGTTTAATTGACATGGTATCATGTCAATTTGCTATTAACTTCCTGTCAGCAGTTTTTATATGTTTTCATTACTATTTTCAGGCCTGATATAGTTAGGAATTAGCATTTAAAAAACCTTTGAAATTCACTGAAAAAACTATAGGTTTCAGGCCTGATATAGTTAGGAATTAGAATTTAAAAAACCATGTAATATGTGACATCATCAGCAGTGGATTGCGGGCGCGAGATGTAGTTAGTACAACTAACTATATCGGAGGAATTTCAATGGTTTTGTTCGAGTGAAATGTCCAGCTAACTATAACACCCCTAAAACCTATTGTTTTTTCAGTGAATTTCTAAGTTGCGAACATTTTGAACTTGGTAAGAGGGAGATTTTGAAATAAAACTGGGGTATTGATTTTCTCCTTTGAGTTACATTGAAAAAGAGGAGATTGTAGACAGGAGACAGATAAAATAAAGCCCATTTGAGCTTAAAAACATTGGACGTTTCCTGGCTGAATCGGGTCTGTTGGCATGTATGGTTGTACTACCATTGCCTCTTCCTTCTGCCCACAATGGTCTATTACATTGCCACAGCCTCTCTTGCAAGTCCTGTATTGGTGGTTTGTTGCCCCTGCCCCCCTTTCCACTGCCCTCCATAGTCTGTTGTGCTGCCACGGCCCTTCCTGCCTGCTCAGTGTGGTTAAATTGTTGCCTTTGCACCCTCCTACCTGCCTTCAATTTTCAGAGTCCGTGCCCCTGGCCTCTGCCTCTCAACAGTATCCTAATGAACAACTAGATTGCTAACATTCTATATTTATTACAAAAGTGTGCAACGCCTGACGTCATCTTGATGTAATCAAAACTGTAATACCTAGAGCATTTCCTTTAGACATTACATATATGAGAGGGTCTTATTGGCATCAAAATTATGGTTAGTGCTCTAAAAGACTAAAATAAGGACATATTTTCTGAGTTTTCAAATAGCGAGAAAGCACTTTTAAATTATTTGTTACCTTTCTGTTTTTTTATCCAGTTGACCACTTGATTAAATGTTGCACTTAGGGGAGAGGATGTGGTGTTACTTCCAGAACTGCAGACTTTGCAACTGGGGAACCAGGTTGGAGTTTCTGCTTCAGCTCGACATTCTGTGATTCTGGTCAAATCACTTAGTCTCCCCATGTCTACAACCAAAATGAATTTGTTCGTGTGAGATGTAACCAATGCTCATGTAAAGCACTCCAATACCTGACAAGTCTGCACTATATAACACTGCAAAAACACAAAATAATAAGTGTTTTGCACACTTCTGTCATTGGTCTATATTTGGGCTACATCTGGGTGATTTTGGGCTACATTTGGGCTCTTTTGTCTCCGGTGGCCATCTTGGGAGATTTATTTGTTATGAAGTTTCCTAATTTCCTCATGTACTGCAGTCTCCTCAGTAGGAAATGCTTTCAGTTTTTTACTTTGATTCCATCATGAAGGTATTCAGATATGTCACACGTTTGCCATCAATTCTGAATGTTAGCACTCTAGTTGCTCATTAGATCACTGTAGTAAAACTACTGTTCACCATGGAAGTCTGCTCCTGGTATTAAAAGTGCATGTTTCAGTCTGCATGTTAGCATTTTTTAATGAAATAGAAGAGGATTTGAGAAGTCACTCAAAATGTGCCCTCATTTTCTTTCTTCAGCATTAATCATAATTTCTATGGCAAAATGAACCCCCTCATTGTGTTCCTTTTTAAATTAAATGTTTTAAGTGTTACCAGTTTATTCCAATCAAGATGGCTTCAGGTGTGCCATACTTTTGTCATATTGAAGACAGTAAGCACTCTAGTTGTTTTTAAGAACACTCTGGGACATTCTGTCATTGGGCTATACTTGGGCTACATCTGGGTGATATTTGGGCTACATTTGGGCTCTTTTGTCTCTGGTGGCCATCTTGGCAGACTTATTTGTTATGAAGTTTCCTAATTTCCTCATTTACTGCAGTCTCCTTAGTAGGAAATACTTTCAGTTTTTTACTTTGATTCCAAAGGCATTCAGATGTGTCACACATTTGCCATAAATTCAGAATGTTAGCACTCTTTTTGCTCATTAGATCACTGTAGTAAAGCTACTGCTCACCAGGGAAAACTGCTGCTGGTATTGAAAGTGCATGTTTCAGTCTGCATGTCAGAATTTTTTAATGAAATAGAAGATGATTTGAGAAGTCACTCAAAATGTGCCCTAATTTTTCTTTCTGCAGCACTAATCATGCTTTTTATGGAAAAATGAACCCCCTCATTTTGTTCCTTTTTAAATTAAATGTTTTAAGAGTTACCACTTTAACCAAGCAAGATGGCTTCAGGTGTGCCATACGTTTATCATAAGTAGGACTGTTAGCGCTCTAGTTGTTCTTTGGAACACTCTGGGAAGCTGCAGTAGAACACAAAGGAATCAACTGACAGTCTCTGCCCTTGTTGGATGTACATGTTTTACTGAGAATGTCAGACTTCATTCTCACATGACTGAGAAAGATAATGTGAATTTACAGTAAATAAGCTCTCAGTTTAGCTTATAGATCACCTTCCAAACCTCTGTGGGAAAAGCATGAGAAAATATTTTTCTCTCAATCATGATATCCCAGCAGAAGGCTTTTTCACATGGTGAAATCACCTTAGAACATACCACAATTCCTAAAATGAGTATGGTACCATCAACAAATGATTTATAATGTAACTAAAGTCTTAAAACCTTCTATTAACTGCAATGCTTTTTAATGAGGTGCTATCATGTATATTGGTCCCAGGATGGCTGCCAACACTTCTTGGATGAAGTGCTGACAGCCAATCAGATCTCAGGATGAGATGTGTGGTTAGGCTCCGCCCATATATAGATATGATTTTACTTTTGATTTTCTCAGGAACTACTGAACAGATTGTCACCAGACCTGCAAAAGGCACATCCCTGAACTGAGCACTACCTCTCTACCAAATTTCAAGTAATTCTGTTCAGCCGTTCGGGCTGTACCTTGGACTAAAGGTCCCTATGGAAAATTGCATGGGGAAAACGTGTTTTGGGACCCCCCTTTTTTCTGAGCCCCCGCTTGACGAATACCCCCGAGACTTTCAGGGTAGGAGCGGAGCGCCCCACCTATTTTGAAAATTTCGCGAGGATTCGTCAACCGGCGCCAAAGTTATTCCAAATAGAATGTTGCGGATTTCCTATGGAAACACGGTCCTAACTATAACTATCTACTGGCGACCGCCAGTAGATAATATATATATATACACACATATGTAGCAGCAACATCAAATGCTGACAATATATATTCTCGATTTTTGAGTTCAGTGCTTGTGCTACTTCATCACTGCTGTATCCTCTACAATCTGTTCCAATCCATTTCCAATGGATCCTGCGTTCTTGTCCCCTTGGGACACAAATTTTTAAGGACATGTTGAGTCTCGTATACGAGATCTAGTCTGCGCGGTGGTCAACATGCCCCAGTAAGTGGACATGTTCCAGTATCTCTCCCACCCCCAGGGGCTCCCTGCTTACTTCATCAAGGTGTGGGTGTCGTCAAATCAGCCTCTACTTCCTCCGACGATGCCGAATTCCATAAATCTAAACTCCTCCATTCTTCTGCTCACATGGGTTGTTCTGGCCCGCCTGTTCGAAAGGCAATGCAGTTGAGTAATGGTTTGTATGGTGGCCATCTTAGTAGAGTGACACAAGTCTCAATATAAATAGGAATGCAGGTGTATCAGGGGAATATCCAATTCTGAATGCTGGGACTTACCAATAAATGATTACTTCTTTACGTATAACTGCAGGTAATTTAGTCAGTTGTGCTTCATGTCTGTTTATACGATTACCTCTGTACATTGGACTACATTGATGATATAATCATTGTTATAGAAATTCCAATAGTCCCTCCAACGAGGTATTTTTATTTGTGTGCCCTATTGTTTAATTGACATGGTATCATGTCAATTTGCTATTAACTTCCTGTCAGCAGTTTTTATATGTTTTCATTACTATTTTCAGGCCTGATATAGTTAGGAATTAGCATTTAAAAAACCTTTGAAATTCACTGAAAAAACTATAGGTTTCAGGCCTGATATAGTTAGGAATTAGAATTTAAAAAACCATGTAATATGTGACATCATCAGCAGTGGATTGCGGGCGCGAGATGTAGTTAGTACAACTAACTATATCGGAGGAATTTCAATGGTTTTGTTCGAGTGAAATGTCCAGCTAACTATAACACCCCTAAAACCTATTGTTTTTTCAGTGAATTTCTAAGTTGCGAACATTTTGAACTTGGTAAGAGGGAGATTTTGAAAAAAAACTGGGGTATTGATTTTCTCCTTTGAGTTACATTGAAAAAGAGGAGATTGTAGACAGGAGACAGATAAAATAAAGCCCATTTGAGCTTAAAAACATTGGACGTTTCCTGGCTGAATCGGGTCTGTTGGCATGTATGGTTGTACTACCATTGCCTCTTCCTTCTGCCCACAATGGTCTATTACATTGCCACAGCCTCTCTTGCAAGTCCTGTATTGGTGGTTTGTTGCCCCTGCCCCCCTTTCCACTGCCCTCCATAGTCTGTTGTGCTGCCACGGCCCTTCCTGCCTGCTCAGTGTGGTTAAATTGTTGCCTTTGCACCCTCCTACCTGCCTTCAATTTTCAGAGTCCGTGCCCCTGGCCTCTGCCTCTCAACAGTATCCTAATGAACAACTAGATTGCTAACATTCTATATTTATTACAAAAGTGTGGAACGCCTGACGTCATCTTGATGTAATCAAAACTGTAATACCTAGAGCATTTCCTTTAGACATTACATATATGAGAGGGTCTTATTGGCATCAAAATTATGGTTAGTGCTCTAAAAGACTAAAATAAGGACATATTTTCTGAGTTTTCAAATAGCGAGAAAGCACTTTTAAATTATTTGTTACCTTTCTGTTTTTTTATCCAGTTGACCACTTGATTAAATGTTGCACTTAGGGGAGAGGATGTGGTGTTACTTCCAGAACTGCAGACTTTGCAACTGGGGAACCAGGTTGGAGTTTCTGCTTCAGCTCGACATTCTGTGATTCTGGTCAAATCACTTAGTCTCCCCATGTCTACAACCAAAATGAATTTGTTCGTGTGAGATGTAACCAATGCTCATGTAAAGCACTCCAATACCTGACAAGTCTGCACTATATAACACTGCAAAAACACAAAATAATAAGTGTTTTGCACACTTCTGTCATTGGTCTATATTTGGGCTACATCTGGGTGATTTTGGGCTACATTTGGGCTCTTTTGTCTCCGGTGGCCATCTTGGGAGATTTATTTGTTATGAAGTTTCCTAATTTCCTCATGTACTGCAGTCTCCTCAGTAGGAAATGCTTTCAGTTTTTTACTTTGATTCCATCATGAAGGTATTCAGATATGTCACACGTTTGCCATCAATTCTGAATGTTAGCACTCTAGTTGCTCATTAGATCACTGTAGTAAAACTACTGTTCACCATGGAAGTCTGCTCCTGGTATTAAAAGTGCATGTTTCAGTCTGCATGTTAGCATTTTTTAATGAAATAGAAGAGGATTTGAGAAGTCACTCAAAATGTGCCCTCATTTTCTTTCTTCAGCATTAATCATAATTTCTATGGCAAAATGAACCCCCTCATTGTGTTCCTTTTTAAATTAAATGTTTTAAGTGTTACCAGTTTATTCCAATCAAGATGGCTTCAGGTGTGCCATACTTTTGTCATAATGAAGACAGTAAGCACTCTAGTTGTTTTTAAGAACACTCTGGGACATTCTGTCATTGGGCTATACTTGGGCTACATCTGGGTGATATTTGGGCTACATTTGGGCTCTTTTGTCTCTGGTGGCCATCTTGGCAGACTTATTTGTTATGAAGTTTCCTAATTTCCTCATTTACTGCAGTCTCCTTAGTAGGAAATACTTTCAGTTTTTTACTTTGATTCCAAAGGCATTCAGATGTGTCACACATTTGCCATAAATTCAGAATGTTAGCACTCTTTTTGCTCATTAGATCACTGTAGTAAAGCTACTGCTCACCAGGGAAAACTGCTGCTGGTATTGAAAGTGCATGTTTCAGTCTGCATGTCAGAATTTTTTAATGAAATAGAAGATGATTTGAGAAGTCACTCAAAATGTGCCCTAATTTTTCTTTCTGCAGCACTAATCATACTTTTTATGGAAAAATGAACCCCCTCATTTTGTTCCTTTTTAAATTAAATGTTTTAAGAGTTACCACTTTAACCAAGCAAGATGGCTTCAGGTGTGCCATACGTTTATCATAAGTAGGACTGTTAGCGCTCTAGTTGTTCTTTGGAACACTCTGGGAAGCTGCAGTAGAACACAAAGGAATCAACTGACAGTCTCTGCCCTTGTTGGATGTACATGTTTTACTGAGAATGTCAGACTTCATTCTCACATGACTGAGAAAGATAATGTGAATTTACAGAAAATAAGCTCTCAGTTTAGCTTATAGATCACCTTCCAAACCTCTGTGGGAAAAGCATGAGAAAATATTTTTCTCTCAATCATGATATCCCAGCAGAAGGCTTTTTCACATGGTGAAATCACCTTAGAACATACCACAATTCCTAAAATGAGTATGGTACCATCAACAAATGATTTATAATGTAACTAAAGTCTTAAAACCTTCTATTAACTGCAATGCTTTTTAATGAGGTGCTATCATGTATATTGGTCCCAAGATGGCTGCCAACACTTCTTGGATGAAGTGCTGACAGCCAATCAGATCTCAGGATGAGATGTGTGGTTAGGCTCCGCCCATATATATATATATATGATTTTACTTTTGATTTTCTCAGGAACTACTGAACAGATTGTCACCAGACCTGCAAAAGGCACATCCCTGACCTGAGGACTACCTCTCTACCAAATTTCAAGTAATTCTGTTCAGCCGTTCGGGCTGTACCTTGGACTAAAGGTCCCTATGGAAAATTGCATGGGGAAAACGTGTTTTGGGACCCCCCTTTTTTCTCAGCCCCCGCTTGACGAATCCCCCCGAGACTTTCAGGGTAGGAGCGGAGCGGAGCGCCCCACCTATTTTGAAAATTCCACGAGGATTCGTCAACCGGCGCCAAAGTTATTCCAAATAGAATGTTGCGGATTTCCTATGGAAACACGGTCCTAACTATAACTATCTACTGGCGACCGCCAGTAGATAATATATATATATACACACATATGTAGCGGCAACATCAAATGCTGACAATATATATTCTCGATTTTTGAGTTCAGTGCTTGTGCTACTTCATCACTGCTGTATCCTCTACAATCTGTTCCTATCCATTTCCAATGGATCCTGCGTTCTTGTCCCCTTGGGACACAAATTTTTAAGGACATGTTGAGTCTCGTATACGAGATCTAGTCTGCGCGGTGGTCAACATGCCCCAGTAAGTGGACATGTTCCAGTATCTCTCCCACCCCCAGGGGCTCCCTGCTTACTTCATCAAGGTGTGGGTGTCGTAAAATCAGCCTCTCTACTTCCTCCGACGATGCCGAATTCCATAAATCTAAACTCCTCCATTCTTCTGCTCACATGGGTTGTTCTGGCCCGCCTGTTCGAAAGGCAATGCAGTTGAGTAATGGTTTGTATGGTGGCCATCTTAGTAGAGTGACACAAGTCTCAATATAAATAGGAATGCAGGTGTATCAGGGGAATATCCAATTCTGAATGCTGGGACTTACCAATAAATGATTACTTCTTTACGTATAACTTCAGGTAATTTACAGTCAGTTGTGCTTCATGTCTGTTTATACGATTACCTCTGTACATTGGACTACATTGATGATATAATCATTGTTATACAAATTCCAATAGTCCCTCCAACGAGGTATTTTTATTTGTGTGCCCTATTGTTTAATTGACATGGTATCATGTCAATTTGCTATTAACTTCCTGTAGGCAGTTTTTATATGTTTTCATTACTATTTTCAGGCCTGATGTAGTTAGGAATTAGCATTTAAAAAACCTTTGAAATTCACTGAAAAAACCATAGGTTTCAGGCCTGATATAGTTAGGAATTAGAATTTAAAAAAACATGTAATATGTGACATCATCAGCAGTGGATTGCGGGCGCGAGATGTAGTTAGTACAACTAACTATATTGGCGGAATTTCAATGGTTTTGTTCGAGTGAAATGTCCAGCTAACTATAACACCCCTAAAACCTATTGTTTTTTCAGTGAATTTCTAAGTTGCGAACATTTTGAACTTGGTAAGAGGGAGATTTTGAAAAAAAACTGGGGTATTGATTTTCCCCTTTGAGTTACATTGAAAAAGAGGAGATTGTAGACAGGAGACAGATAAAATAAAGCCCATTTGAGCTTAAAAACATTGGATGTTTCCTGGCTGAATCGGGTCTGTTGGCATGTATGGTTGTACTACCATTGCCTCTTCCTTCTGCCCACAATGGTCTATTACATTGCCACAGCCTCTCTTGCAAGTCCTGTATTGGTGGTTTGTTGCCCCTGCCCCCCTTTCCACTGCCCTCCATAGTCTGTTGTGCTGCCACGGCCCTTCCTGCCTGCTCAGTGTGGTTAAATTGTTGCCTTTGCACCCTCCTACCTGCCTTCAATTTTCAGAGTCCGTGCCCCTGGCCTCTGCCTCTCAACAGTATCCTAATGAACAACTAGATTGCTAACATTCTATATTTATTACAAAAGTGTGCAACGCCTGACGTCATCTTGATGTAATCAAAACTGTAATACCTAGAGCATTTCCTTTAGACATTACATATATGAGAGGGTCTTATTGGCATCAAAATTATGGTTAGTGCTCTAAAAGACTAAAATAAGGACATATTTTCTGAGTTTTCAAATAGCGAGAAAGCACTTTTAAATTATTTGTTACCTTTATGTTTTTTTATCCAGTTGACCACTTGATTAAATGTTGCACTTAGGGGAGAGGATGTGGTGTTACTTCCAGAACTGCAGACTTTGCAACTGGGGAACCAGGTTGGAGTTTCTGCTTCAGCTCGACATTCTGTGATTCTGGTCAAATCACTTAGTCTCCCCATGTCTACAACCAAAATGAATTTGTTCTTGTGTGATGTAACCAATGCTCATGTAAAGCACTCCAATACCTGACAAGTCTGCCCTATATAACACTGCAAAAACACAAAATAATAAGTGTTTTGCACACTTCTGTCATTGGGCTATATTTGGGCTACATCTGGGTGATTTTGGGCTACATTTGGGCTCTTTTGTCTCCGGTGGCCATCTTGGGAGATTTATTTGTTATGAAGTTTCCTAATTTCCTCATGTACTGCAGTCTCCTCAGTAGGAAATGCTTTCAGTTTTTTACTTTGATTCCATCATGAAGGTATTCAGATATGTCACACATTTGCCATCAATTCTGAATGTTAGCACTCTAGTTGCTCATTAGATCACTGTAGTAAAACTACTGTTCACTATGGAAGTCTGCTCCTGGTATTAAAAGTGCATGTTTCTGTCTGCATGTCAGCATTTTTTAATGAAATAGAAGAGGATTTGAGAAGTCACTCAAAATGTGCCCTCATTTTCTTTCTTCAGCATTAATCATAATTTCTATGGCAAAATGAACCCCCTCATTGTGTTCCTTTTTAAATTAAATGTTTTAAGTGTTACCAGTTTATTCCAATCAAGATGGCTTCAGGTGTGCCATACTTTTGTCATAATGAAGACAGTAAGCGCTCTAGTTGTTTTTAAGAACACTCTGGGACATTCTGTCATTGGGCTATACTTGGGCTACATCTGGGTGATATTTGGGCTACATTTGGGCTCTTTTGTCTCTGGTGGCCATCTTGGCAGACTTATTTGTTATGAAGTTTCCTAATTTCCTCATTTACTGCAGTCTCCTCAGTAGGAAATACTTTCAGTTTTTTACTTTGATTCCAAAGGCATTCAGATGTGTCACACATTTGCCATAAATTCAGAATGTTAGCACTCTTTTTGCTCATTAGATCACTGTAGTAAAGCTACTGCTCACCAGGGAAAACTGCTGCTGGTATTGAAAGTGCATGTTTCAGTCTGCATGTCAGAATTTTTTAATGAAATAGAAGAGGATTTGAGAAGTCACTCAAAATGTGCCCTAATTTTTCTTTCTGCAGCACTAATCATACTTTTTATGGAAAAATGAACCCCCTCATTTTGTTCCTTTTTAAATTAAATGTTTTAAGAGTTACCACTTTAATCCAAGCAAGATGGCTTCAGGTGTGCCATACGTTTATCAGAAGTAGGACTGTTAGCGCTCTAGTTGTTCTTTGGAACACTCTGGGAAGCTGCAGTAGAACACAAAGGAATCAACTGACAGTCTCTGCCCTTGTTGGATGTACATGTTTTACTGAGAATGTCAGACTTCATTCTCACATGACTGAGAAAGATAATGTGAATTTACAGAAAATAAGCTCTCAGTTTAGCTTATAGATCACCTTCCAAACCTCTGTGGGAAAAGCATGAGAAAATATTTTTCTCTCAATCATGATATCCCAGCAGAAGGCTTTTTCACATGGTGAAATCACCTTAGAACATACCACAATTCCTAAAATGAGTATGGTACCATCAACAAATGATTTATAATGTAAATAAAGTCTTAAAACCTTCTATTAACTGCAATGCTTTTTAATGAGGTGCTATCATGTATATTGGTCCCAAGATGGCTGCCAACACTTCTTGGATGAAGTGCTGACAGCCAATCAGATCTCAGGATGAGATGTGTGGTTAGGATCCGCCCACATAGATATATGATTTTACTTTTGATTTTCTCAGGAACTACTGAACAGATTGACACCAGACCTGCAAAAGGCACATCCCTGACCTGAGGACTACCTCTCTACCAAATTTCAAGTAATTCTGTTCAGCCGTTCGGGCTGTACCTTGGACTAAAGGTCCCTATGGAAAATTGCATGGGGAAAACGCGTTTTGGGACCCCCCTTTTTTCTCAGCCCCCGCTTGACGAATCCCCCCGAGACTTTCAGGGTAGGAGCAGAGCGCCCCACCTATTTTGAAAATTTCGCGAGGATTCGTCAACCGGCGCCAAAGTTATTCCAAATAGAATGTTGCGGATTTCCTATGGAAACACGGTCCTAACTATAACTATCTACTGGCGACCGCCAGTAGATAATATATATATATACACACATATGTAGCGGCAACATCAAATGCTGACAATATATATTCTCGATTTTTGAGTTCAGTGCTTGTGCTACTTCATCACTGCTGTATCCTCTACAATTTGTTCCCATCCATTTCCAATGGATCCTGCGTTCTTGTCCCCTTGGGACACAAATTTTTAAGGACATGTTGAGTCTCGTATACGAGATCTAGTCTGCGCGGTGGTCAACATGCCCCAGTAAGTGGACATGTTCCAGTATCTCTCCCACCCCCAGGGGCTCCCTGCTTACTTCATCAAGGTGTGGGTGTCGTCAAATCAGCCTCTCTACTTCCTCCGACGATGCCGAATTCCATAAATCTAAACTCCTCCATTCTTCTGCTCACATGGGTTGTTCTGGCCCGCCTGTTCGAAAGGCAATGCAGTTGAGTAATGGTTTGTATGGTGGCCATCTTAGTAGAGTGACACAAGTCTCAATATAAATAGGAATGCAGGTGTATCAGGGGAATATCCAATTCTGAATGCTGGGACTTACCAATAAATGATTACTTCTTTACGTATAACTGCAGGTAATTTACAGTCAGTTGTGCTTCATGTCTGTTTATACGATTACCTCTGTACATTGGACTACATTGATGATATAATCATTGTTATAGAAAACCCAATAGTCCCTCCAACGAGGTATTTTTATTTGTGTGCCCTATTGTTTAATTGACATGGTATCATGTCAATTTGCTATTAACTTCCTGTCAGCAGTTTTTATATGTTTTCATTACTATTTTCAGGCCTGATATAGTTAGGAATTAGCATTTAAAAAACCTTTGAAATTCACTGAAAAAACTATAGGTTTCAGGCCTGATATAGTTAGGAATTAGAATTTAAAAAACCATGTAATATGTGACATCATCAGCAGTGGATTGCGGGCGCGAGATGTAGTTAGTACAACTAACTATATCGGAGGAATTTCAATGGTTTTGTTCGAGTGAAATGTCCAGCTAACTATAACACCCCTAAAACCTATTGTTTTTTCAGTGAATTTCTAAGTTGCGAACATTTTGAACTTGGTAAGAGGGAGATTTTGAAATAAAACTGGGGTATTGATTTTCTCCTTTGAGTTACATTGAAAAAGAGGAGATTGTAGACAGGAGACAGATAAAATAAAGCCCATTTGAGCTTAAAAACATTGGACGTTTCCTGGCTGAATCGGGTCTGTTGGCATGTATGGTTGTACTACCATTGCCTCTTCCTTCTGCCCACAATGGTCTATTACATTGCCACAGCCTCTCTTGCAAGTCCTGTATTGGTGGTTTGTTGCCCCTGCCCCCCTTTCCACTGCCCTCCATAGTCTGTTGTGCTGCCACGGCCCTTCCTGCCTGCTCAGTGTGGTTAAATTGTTGCCTTTGCACCCTCCTACCTGCCTTCAATTTTCAGAGTCCGTGCCCCTGGCCTCTGCCTCTCAACAGTATCCTAATGAACAACTAGATTGCTAACATTCTATATTTATTACAAAAGTGTGCAACGCCTGACGTCATCTTGATGTAATCAAAACTGTAATACCTAGAGCATTTCCTTTAGACATTACATATATGAGAGGGTCTTATTGGCATCAAAATTATGGTTAGTGCTCTAAAAGACTAAAATAAGGACATATTTTCTGAGTTTTCAAATAGCGAGAAAGCACTTTTAAATTATTTGTTACCTTTCTGTTTTTTTATCCAGTTGACCACTTGATTAAATGTTGCACTTAGGGGAGAGGATGTGGTGTTACTTCCAGAACTGCAGACTTTGCAACTGGGGAACCAGGTTGGAGTTTCTGCTTCAGCTCGACATTCTGTGATTCTGGTCAAATCACTTAGTCTCCCCATGTCTACAACCAAAATGAATTTGTTCGTGTGAGATGTAACCAATGCTCATGTAAAGCACTCCAATACCTGACAAGTCTGCACTATATAACACTGCAAAAACACAAAATAATAAGTGTTTTGCACACTTCTGTCATTGGTCTATATTTGGGCTACATCTGGGTGATTTTGGGCTACATTTGGGCTCTTTTGTCTCCGGTGGCCATCTTGGGAGATTTATTTGTTATGAAGTTTCCTAATTTCCTCATGTACTGCAGTCTCCTCAGTAGGAAATGCTTTCAGTTTTTTACTTTGATTCCATCATGAAGGTATTCAGATATGTCACACGTTTGCCATCAATTCTGAATGTTAGCACTCTAGTTGCTCATTAGATCACTGTAGTAAAACTACTGTTCACCATGGAAGTCTGCTCCTGGTATTAAAAGTGCATGTTTCAGTCTGCATGTTAGCATTTTTTAATGAAATAGAAGAGGATTTGAGAAGTCACTCAAAATGTGCCCTCATTTTCTTTCTTCAGCATTAATCATAATTTCTATGGCAAAATGAACCCCCTCATTGTGTTCCTTTTTAAATTAAATGTTTTAAGTGTTACCAGTTTATTCCAATCAAGATGGCTTCAGGTGTGCCATACTTTTGTCATATTGAAGACAGTAAGCACTCTAGTTGTTTTTAAGAACACTCTGGGACATTCTGTCATTGGGCTATACTTGGGCTACATCTGGGTGATATTTGGGCTACATTTGGGCTCTTTTGTCTCTGGTGGCCATCTTGGCAGACTTATTTGTTATGAAGTTTCCTAATTTCCTCATTTACTGCAGTCTCCTTAGTAGGAAATACTTTCAGTTTTTTACTTTGATTCCAAAGGCATTCAGATGTGTCACACATTTGCCATAAATTCAGAATGTTAGCACTCTTTTTGCTCATTAGATCACTGTAGTAAAGCTACTGCTCACCAGGGAAAACTGCTGCTGGTATTGAAAGTGCATGTTTCAGTCTGCATGTCAGAATTTTTTAATGAAATAGAAGATGATTTGAGAAGTCACTCAAAATGTGCCCTAATTTTTCTTTCTGCAGCACTAATCATGCTTTTTATGGAAAAATGAACCCCCTCATTTTGTTCCTTTTTAAATTAAATGTTTTAAGAGTTACCACTTTAACCAAGCAAGATGGCTTCAGGTGTGCCATACGTTTATCATAAGTAGGACTGTTAGCGCTCTAGTTGTTCTTTGGAACACTCTGGGAAGCTGCAGTAGAACACAAAGGAATCAACTGACAGTCTCTGCCCTTGTTGGATGTACATGTTTTACTGAGAATGTCAGACTTCATTCTCACATGACTGAGAAAGATAATGTGAATTTACAGTAAATAAGCTCTCAGTTTAGCTTATAGATCACCTTCCAAACCTCTGTGGGAAAAGCATGAGAAAATATTTTTCTCTCAATCATGATATCCCAGCAGAAGGCTTTTTCACATGGTGAAATCACCTTAGAACATACCACAATTCCTAAAATGAGTATGGTACCATCAACAAATGATTTATAATGTAACTAAAGTCTTAAAACCTTCTATTAACTGCAATGCTTTTTAATGAGGTGCTATCATGTATATTGGTCCCAGGATGGCTGCCAACACTTCTTGGATGAAGTGCTGACAGCCAATCAGATCTCAGGATGAGATGTGTGGTTAGGCTCCGCCCATATATAGATATGATTTTACTTTTGATTTTCTCAGGAACTACTGAACAGATTGTCACCAGACCTGCAAAAGGCACATCCCTGAACTGAGCACTACCTCTCTACCAAATTTCAAGTAATTCTGTTCAGCCGTTCGGGCTGTACCTTGGACTAAAGGTCCCTATGGAAAATTGCATGGGGAAAACGTGTTTTGGGACCCCCCTTTTTTCTGAGCCCCCGCTTGACGAATACCCCCGAGACTTTCAGGGTAGGAGCGGAGCGCCCCACCTATTTTGAAAATTTCGCGAGGATTCGTCAACCGGCGCCAAAGTTATTCCAAATAGAATGTTGCGGATTTCCTATGGAAACACGGTCCTAACTATAACTATCTACTGGCGACCGCCAGTAGATAATATATATATATACACACATATGTAGCAGCAACATCAAATGCTGACAATATATATTCTCGATTTTTGAGTTCAGTGCTTGTGCTACTTCATCACTGCTGTATCCTCTACAATCTGTTCCAATCCATTTCCAATGGATCCTGCGTTCTTGTCCCCTTGGGACACAAATTTTTAAGGACATGTTGAGTCTCGTATACGAGATCTAGTCTGCGCGGTGGTCAACATGCCCCAGTAAGTGGACATGTTCCAGTATCTCTCCCACCCCCAGGGGCTCCCTGCTTACTTCATCAAGGTGTGGGTGTCGTCAAATCAGCCTCTACTTCCTCCGACGATGCCGAATTCCATAAATCTAAACTCCTCCATTCTTCTGCTCACATGGGTTGTTCTGGCCCGCCTGTTCGAAAGGCAATGCAGTTGAGTAATGGTTTGTATGGTGGCCATCTTAGTAGAGTGACACAAGTCTCAATATAAATAGGAATGCAGGTGTATCAGGGGAATATCCAATTCTGAATGCTGGGACTTACCAATAAATGATTACTTCTTTACGTATAACTGCAGGTAATTTAGTCAGTTGTGCTTCATGTCTGTTTATACGATTACCTCTGTACATTGGACTACATTGATGATATAATCATTGTTATAGAAATTCCAATAGTCCCTCCAACGAGGTATTTTTATTTGTGTGCCCTATTGTTTAATTGACATGGTATCATGTCAATTTGCTATTAACTTCCTGTCAGCAGTTTTTATATGTTTTCATTACTATTTTCAGGCCTGATATAGTTAGGAATTAGCATTTAAAAAACCTTTGAAATTCACTGAAAAAACTATAGGTTTCAGGCCTGATATAGTTAGGAATTAGAATTTAAAAAACCATGTAATATGTGACATCATCAGCAGTGGATTGCGGGCGCGAGATGTAGTTAGTACAACTAACTATATCGGAGGAATTTCAATGGTTTTGTTCGAGTGAAATGTCCAGCTAACTATAACACCCCTAAAACCTATTGTTTTTTCAGTGAATTTCTAAGTTGCGAACATTTTGAACTTGGTAAGAGGGAGATTTTGAAATAAAACTGGGGTATTGATTTTCTCCTTTGAGTTACATTGAAAAAGAGGAGATTGTAGACAGGAGACAGATAAAATAAAGCCCATTTGAGCTTAAAAACATTGGACGTTTCCTGGCTGAATCGGGTCTGTTGGCATGTATGGTTGTACTACCATTGCCTCTTCCTTCTGCCCACAATGGTCTATTACATTGCCACAGCCTCTCTTGCAAGTCCTGTATTGGTGGTTTGTTGCCCCTGCCCCCCTTTCCACTGCCCTCCATAGTCTGTTGTGCTGCCACGGCCCTTCCTGCCTGCTCAGTGTGGTTAAATTGTTGCCTTTGCACCCTCCTACCTGCCTTCAATTTTCAGAGTCCGTGCCCCTGGCCTCTGCCTCTCAACAGTATCCTAATGAACAACTAGATTGCTAACATTCTATATTTATTACAAAAGTGTGGAACGCCTGACGTCATCTTGATGTAATCAAAACTGTAATACCTAGAGCATTTCCTTTAGACATTACATATATGAGAGGGTCTTATTGGCATCAAAATTATGGTTAGTGCTCTAAAAGACTAAAATAAGGACATATTTTCTGAGTTTTCAAATAGCGAGAAAGCACTTTTAAATTATTTGTTACCTTTCTGTTTTTTTATCCAGTTGACCACTTGATTAAATGTTGCACTTAGGGGAGAGGATGTGGTGTTACTTCCAGAACTGCAGACTTTGCAACTGGGGAACCAGGTTGGAGTTTCTGCTTCAGCTCGACATTCTGTGATTCTGGTCAAATCACTTAGTCTCCCCATGTCTACAACCAAAATGAATTTGTTCGTGTGAGATGTAACCAATGCTCATGTAAAGCACTCCAATACCTGACAAGTCTGCACTATATAACACTGCAAAAACACAAAATAATAAGTGTTTTGCACACTTCTGTCATTGGTCTATATTTGGGCTACATCTGGGTGATTTTGGGCTACATTTGGGCTCTTTTGTCTCCGGTGGCCATCTTGGGAGATTTATTTGTTATGAAGTTTCCTAATTTCCTCATGTACTGCAGTCTCCTCAGTAGGAAATGCTTTCAGTTTTTTACTTTGATTCCATCATGAAGGTATTCAGATATGTCACACGTTTGCCATCAATTCTGAATGTTAGCACTCTAGTTGCTCATTAGATCACTGTAGTAAAACTACTGTTCACCATGGAAGTCTGCTCCTGGTATTAAAAGTGCATGTTTCAGTCTGCATGTTAGCATTTTTTAATGAAATAGAAGAGGATTTGAGAAGTCACTCAAAATGTGCCCTCATTTTCTTTCTTCAGCATTAATCATAATTTCTATGGCAAAATGAACCCCCTCATTGTGTTCCTTTTTAAATTAAATGTTTTAAGTGTTACCAGTTTATTCCAATCAAGATGGCTTCAGGTGTGCCATACTTTTGTCATAATGAAGACAGTAAGCACTCTAGTTGTTTTTAAGAACACTCTGGGACATTCTGTCATTGGGCTATACTTGGGCTACATCTGGGTGATATTTGGGCTACATTTGGGCTCTTTTGTCTCTGGTGGCCATCTTGGCAGACTTATTTGTTATGAAGTTTCCTAATTTCCTCATTTACTGCAGTCTCCTTAGTAGGAAATACTTTCAGTTTTTTACTTTGATTCCAAAGGCATTCAGATGTGTCACACATTTGCCATAAATTCAGAATGTTAGCACTCTTTTTGCTCATTAGATCACTGTAGTAAAGCTACTGCTCACCAGGGAAAACTGCTGCTGGTATTGAAAGTGCATGTTTCAGTCTGCATGTCAGAATTTTTTAATGAAATAGAAGATGATTTGAGAAGTCACTCAAAATGTGCCCTAATTTTTCTTTCTGCAGCACTAATCATACTTTTTATGGAAAAATGAACCCCCTCATTTTGTTCCTTTTTAAATTAAATGTTTTAAGAGTTACCACTTTAACCAAGCAAGATGGCTTCAGGTGTGCCATACGTTTATCATAAGTAGGACTGTTAGCGCTCTAGTTGTTCTTTGGAACACTCTGGGAAGCTGCAGTAGAACACAAAGGAATCAACTGACAGTCTCTGCCCTTGTTGGATGTACATGTTTTACTGAGAATGTCAGACTTCATTCTCACATGACTGAGAAAGATAATGTGAATTTACAGAAAATAAGCTCTCAGTTTAGCTTATAGATCACCTTCCAAACCTCTGTGGGAAAAGCATGAGAAAATATTTTTCTCTCAATCATGATATCCCAGCAGAAGGCTTTTTCACATGGTGAAATCACCTTAGAACATACCACAATTCCTAAAATGAGTATGGTACCATCAACAAATGATTTATAATGTAACTAAAGTCTTAAAACCTTCTATTAACTGCAATGCTTTTTAATGAGGTGCTATCATGTATATTGGTCCCAAGATGGCTGCCAACACTTCTTGGATGAAGTGCTGACAGCCAATCAGATCTCAGGATGAGATGTGTGGTTAGGCTCCGCCCATATATATATATATGATTTTACTTTTGATTTTCTCAGGAACTACTGAACAGATTGTCACCAGACCTGCAAAAGGCACATCCCTGACCTGAGGACTACCTCTCTACCAAATTTCAAGTAATTCTGTTCAGCCGTTCGGGCTGTACCTTGGACTAAAGGTCCCTATGGAAAATTGCATGGGGAAAACGTGTTTTGGGACCCCCCTTTTTTCTCAGCCCCCGCTTGACGAATCCCCCCGAGACTTTCAGGGTAGGAGCGGAGCGGAGCGCCCCACCTATTTTGAAAATTCCACGAGGATTCGTCAACCGGCGCCAAAGTTATTCCAAATAGAATGTTGCGGATTTCCTATGGAAACACGGTCCTAACTAT
Source organism: Triturus cristatus (assembly GCF_964204655.1). Lineage (NCBI taxonomy): Eukaryota > Metazoa > Chordata > Amphibia > Caudata > Salamandridae > Triturus > Triturus cristatus. The sequence continues at coordinate 925,820,373 of NC_140587.1, forward strand.
AACTATCTACTGGCGACCGCCAGTAGATAATATATATATATACACACATATGTAGCGGCAACATCAAATGCTGACAATATATATTCTCGATTTTTGAGTTCAGTGCTTGTGCTACTTCATCACTGCTGTATCCTCTACAATCTGTTCCTATCCATTTCCAATGGATCCTGCGTTCTTGTCCCCTTGGGACACAAATTTTTAAGGACATGTTGAGTCTCGTATACGAGATCTAGTCTGCGCGGTGGTCAACATGCCCCAGTAAGTGGACATGTTCCAGTATCTCTCCCACCCCCAGGGGCTCCCTGCTTACTTCATCAAGGTGTGGGTGTCGTCAAATCAGCCTCTCTACTTCCTCCGACGATGCCGAATTCCATAAATCTAAACTCCTCCATTCTTCTGCTCACATGGGTTGTTCTGGCCCGCCTGTTCGAAAGGCAATGCAGTTGAGTAATGGTTTGTATGGTGGCCATCTTAGTAGAGTGACACAAGTCTCAATATAAATAGGAATGCAGGTGTATCAGGGGAATATCCAATTCTGAATGCTGGGACTTACCAATAAATGATTACTTCTTTACGTATAACTTCAGGTAATTTACAGTCAGTTGTGCTTCATGTCTGTTTATACGATTACCTCTGTACATTGGACTACATTGATGATATAATCATTGTTATACAAATTCCAATAGTCCCTCCAACGAGGTATTTTTATTTGTGTGCCCTATTGTTTAATTGACATGGTATCATGTCAATTTGCTATTAACTTCCTGTAGGCAGTTTTTATATGTTTTCATTACTATTTTCAGGCCTGATGTAGTTAGGAATTAGCATTTAAAAAACCTTTGAAATTCACTGAAAAAACCATAGGTTTCAGGCCTGATATAGTTAGGAATTAGAATTTAAAAAAACATGTAATATGTGACATCATCAGCAGTGGATTGCGGGCGCGAGATGTAGTTAGTACAACTAACTATATCGGCGGAATTTCAATGGTTTTGTTCGAGTGAAATGTCCAGCTAACTATAACACCCCTAAAACCTATTGTTTTTTCAGTGAATTTCTAAGTTGCGAACATTTTGAACTTGGTAAGAGGGAGATTTTGAAAAAAAACTGGGGTATTGATTTTCCCCTTTGAGTTACATTGAAAAAGAGGAGATTGTAGACAGGAGACAGATAAAATAAAGCCCATTTGAGCTTAAAAACATTGGATGTTTCCTGGCTGAATCGGGTCTGTTGGCATGTATGGTTGTACTACCATTGCCTCTTCCTTCTGCCCACAATGGTCTATTACATTGCCACAGCCTCTCTTGCAAGTCCTGTATTGGTGGTTTGTTGCCCCTGCCCCCCTTTCCACTGCCCTCCATAGTCTGTTGTGCTGCCACGGCCCTTCCTGCCTGCTCAGTGTGGTTAAATTGTTGCCTTTGCACCCTCCTACCTGCCTTCAATTTTCAGAGTCCGTGCCCCTGGCCTCTGCCTCTCAACAGTATCCTAATGAACAACTAGATTGCTAACATTCTATATTTATTACAAAAGTGTGCAACGCCTGACGTCATCTTGATGTAATCAAAACTGTAATACCTAGAGCATTTCCTTTAGACATTACATATATGAGAGGGTCTTATTGGCATCAAAATTATGGTTAGTGCTCTAAAAGACTAAAATAAGGACATATTTTCTGAGTTTTCAAATAGCGAGAAAGCACTTTTAAATTATTTGTTACCTTTATGTTTTTTTATCCAGTTGACCACTTGATTAAATGTTGCACTTAGGGGAGAGGATGTGGTGTTACTTCCAGAACTGCAGACTTTGCAACTGGGGAACCAGGTTGGAGTTTCTGCTTCAGCTCGACATTCTGTGATTCTGGTCAAATCACTTAGTCTCCCCATGTCTACAACCAAAATGAATTTGTTCTTGTGTGATGTAACCAATGCTCATGTAAAGCACTCCAATACCTGACAAGTCTGCCCTATATAACACTGCAAAAACACAAAATAATAAGTGTTTTGCACACTTCTGTCATTGGGCTATATTTGGGCTACATCTGGGTGATTTTGGGCTACATTTGGGCTCTTTTGTCTCCGGTGGCCATCTTGGGAGATTTATTTGTTATGAAGTTTCCTAATTTCCTCATGTACTGCAGTCTCCTCAGTAGGAAATGCTTTCAGTTTTTTACTTTGATTCCATCATGAAGGTATTCAGATATGTCACACATTTGCCATCAATTCTGAATGTTAGCACTCTAGTTGCTCATTAGATCACTGTAGTAAAACTACTGTTCACTGTGGAAGTCTGCTCCTGGTATTAAAAGTGCATGTTTCTGTCTGCATGTCAGCATTTTTTAATGAAATAGAAGAGGATTTGAGAAGTCACTCAAAATGTGCCCTCATTTTCTTTCTTCAGCATTAATCATAATTTCTATGGCAAAATGAACCCCCTCATTGTGTTCCTTTTTAAATTAAATGTTTTAAGTGTTACCAGTTTATTCCAATCAAGATGGCTTCAGGTGTGCCATACTTTTGTCATAATGAAGACAGTAAGCGCTCTAGTTGTTTTTAAGAACACTCTGGGACATTCTGTCATTGGGCTATACTTGGGCTACATCTGGGTGATATTTGGGCTACATTTGGGCTCTTTTGTCTCTGGTGGCCATCTTGGCAGACTTATTTGTTATGAAGTTTCCTAATTTCCTCATTTACTGCAGTCTCCTCAGTAGGAAATACTTTCAGTTTTTTACTTTGATTCCAAAGGCATTCAGATGTGTCACACATTTGCCATAAATTCAGAATGTTAGCACTCTTTTTGCTCATTAGATCACTGTAGTAAAGCTACTGCTCACCAGGGAAAACTGCTGCTGGTATTGAAAGTGCATGTTTCAGTCTGCATGTCAGAATTTTTTAATGAAATAGAAGAGGATTTGAGAAGTCACTCAAAATGTGCCCTAATTTTTCTTTCTGCAGCACTAATCATACTTTTTATGGAAAAATGAACCCCCTCATTTTGTTCCTTTTTAAATTAAATGTTTTAAGAGTTACCACTTTAATCCAAGCAAGATGGCTTCAGGTGTGCCATACGTTTATCAGAAGTAGGACTGTTAGCGCTCTAGTTGTTCTTTGGAACACTCTGGGAAGCTGCAGTAGAACACAAAGGAATCAACTGACAGTCTCTGCCCTTGTTGGATGTACATGTTTTACTGAGAATGTCAGACTTCATTCTCACATGACTGAGAAAGATAATGTGAATTTACAGAAAATAAGCTCTCAGTTTAGCTTATAGATCACCTTCCAAACCTCTGTGGGAAAAGCATGAGAAAATATTTTTCTCTCAATCATGATATCCCAGCAGAAGGCTTTTTCACATGGTGAAATCACCTTAGAACATACCACAATTCCTAAAATGAGTATGGTACCATCAACAAATGATTTATAATGTAAATAAAGTCTTAAAACCTTCTATTAACTGCAATGCTTTTTAATGAGGTGCTATCATGTATATTGGTCCCAAGATGGCTGCCAACACTTCTTGGATGAAGTGCTGACAGCCAATCAGATCTCAGGATGAGATGTGTGGTTAGGATCCGCCCACATAGATATATGATTTTACTTTTGATTTTCTCAGGAACTACTGAACAGATTGACACCAGACCTGCAAAAGGCACATCCCTGACCTGAGGACTACCTCTCTACCAAATTTCAAGTAATTCTGTTCAGCCGTTCGGGCTGTACCTTGGACTAAAGGTCCCTATGGAAAATTGCATGGGGAAAACGCGTTTTGGGACCCCCCTTTTTTCTCAGCCCCCGCTTGACGAATCCCCCCGAGACTTTCAGGGTAGGAGCAGAGCGCCCCACCTATTTTGAAAATTTCGCGAGGATTCGTCAACCGGCGCCAAAGTTATTCCAAATAGAATGTTGCGGATTTCCTATGGAAACACGGTCCTAACTATAACTATCTACTGGCGACCGCCAGTAGATAATATATATATATACACACATATGTAGCGGCAACATCAAATGCTGACAATATATATTCTCGATTTTTGAGTTCAGTGCTTGTGCTACTTCATCACTGCTGTATCCTCTACAATTTGTTCCCATCCATTTCCAATGGATCCTGCGTTCTTGTCCCCTTGGGACACAAATTTTTAAGGACATGTTGAGTCTCGTATACGAGATCTAGTCTGCGCGGTGGTCAACATGCCCCAGTAAGTGGACATGTTCCAGTATCTCTCCCACCCCCAGGGGCTCCCTGCTTACTTCATCAAGGTGTGGGTGTCGTCAAATCAGCCTCTCTACTTCCTCCGACGATGCCGAATTCCATAAATCTAAACTCCTCCATTCTTCTGCTCACATGGGTTGTTCTGGCCCGCCTGTTCGAAAGGCAATGCAGTTGAGTAATGGTTTGTATGGTGGCCATCTTAGTAGAGTGACACAAGTCTCAATATAAATAGGAATGCAGGTGTATCAGGGGAATATCCAATTCTGAATGCTGGGACTTACCAATAAATGATTACTTCTTTACGTATAACTGCAGGTAATTTACAGTCAGTTGTGCTTCATGTCTGTTTATACGATTACCTCTGTACATTGGACTACATTGATGATATAATCATTGTTATAGAAATTCCAATAGTCCCTCCAACGAGGTATTTTTATTTGTGTGCCCTATTGTTTAATTGACATGGTATCATGTCAATTTGCTATTAACTTCCTGTCAGCAGTTTTTATATGTTTTCATTACTATTTTCAGGCCTGATATAGTTAGGAATTAGCATTTAAAAAACCTTTGAAATTCACTGAAAAAACTATAGGTTTCAGGCCTGATATAGTTAGGAATTAGAATTTAAAAAACCATGTAATATGTGACATCATCAGCAGTGGATTGCGGGCGCGAGATGTAGTTAGTACAACTAACTATATCGGAGGAATTTCAATGGTTTTGTTCGAGTGAAATGTCCAGCTAACTATAACACCCCTAAAACCTATTGTTTTTTCAGTGAATTTCTAAGTTGCGAACATTTTGAACTTGGTAAGAGGGAGATTTTGAAAAAAAACTGGGGTATTGATTTTCTCCTTTGAGTTACATTGAAAAAGAGGAGATTGTAGACAGGAGACAGATAAAATAAAGCCCATTTGAGCTTAAAAACATTGGACGTTTCCTGGCTGAATCGGGTCTGTTGGCATGTATGGTTGTACTACCATTGCCTCTTCCTTCTGCCCACAATGGTCTATTACATTGCCACAGCCTCTCTTGCAAGTCCTGTATTGGTGGTTTGTTGCCCCTGCCCCCCTTTCCACTGCCCTCCATAGTCTGTTGTGCTGCCACTGCCCTTCCTGCCTGCTCAGTGTGGTTAAATTGTTGCCTTTGCACCCTCCTACCTGCCTTCAATTTTCAGAGTCCGTGCCCCTGGCCTCTGCCTCTCAACAGTATCCTAATGAACAACTAGATTGCTAACATTCTATATTTATTACAAAAGTGTGGAACGCCTGACGTCATCTTGATGTAATCAAAACTGTAATACCTAGAGCATTTCCTTTAGACATTACATATATGAGAGGGTCTTATTGGCATCAAAATTATGGTTAGTGCTCTAAAAGACTAAAATAAGGACATATTTTCTGAGTTTTCAAATAGCGAGAAAGCACTTTTAAATTATTTGTTACCTTTCTGTTTTTTTATCCAGTTGACCACTTGATTAAATGTTGCACTTAGGGGAGAGGATGTGGTGTTACTTCCAGAACTGCAGACTTTGCAACTGGGGAACCAGGTTGGAGTTTCTGCTTCAGCTCGACATTCTGTGATTCTGGTCAAATCACTTAGTCTCCCCATGTCTACAACCAAAATGAATTTGTTCGTGTGAGATGTAACCAATGCTCATGTAAAGCACTCCAATACCTGACAAGTCTGCACTATATAACACTGCAAAAACACAAAATAATAAGTGTTTTGCACACTTCTGTCATTGGTCTATATTTGGGCTACATCTGGGTGATTTTGGGCTACATTTGGGCTCTTTTGTCTCCGGTGGCCATCTTGGGAGATTTATTTGTTATGAAGTTTCCTAATTTCCTCATGTACTGCAGTCTCCTCAGTAGGAAATGCTTTCAGTTTTTTACTTTGATTCCATCATGAAGGTATTCAGATATGTCACACGTTTGCCATCAATTCTGAATGTTAGCACTCTAGTTGCTCATTAGATCACTGTAGTAAAACTACTGTTCACCATGGAAGTCTGCTCCTGGTATTAAAAGTGCATGTTTCAGTCTGCATGTTAGCATTTTTTAATGAAATAGAAGAGGATTTGAGAAGTCACTCAAAATGTGCCCTCATTTTCTTTCTTCAGCATTAATCATAATTTCTATGGCAAAATGAACCCCCTCATTGTGTTCCTTTTTAAATTAAATGTTTTAAGTGTTACCAGTTTATTCCAATCAAGATGGCTTCAGGTGTGCCATACTTTTGTCATAATGAAGACAGTAAGCACTCTAGTTGTTTTTAAGAACACTCTGGGACATTCTGTCATTGGGCTATACTTGGGCTACATCTGGGTGATATTTGGGCTACATTTGGGCTCTTTTGTCTCTGGTGGCCATCTTGGCAGACTTATTTGTTATGAAGTTTCCTAATTTCCTCATTTACTGCAGTCTCCTTAGTAGGAAATACTTTCAGTTTTTTACTTTGATTCCAAAGGCATTCAGATGTGTCACACATTTGCCATAAATTCAGAATGTTAGCACTCTTTTTGCTCATTAGATCACTGTAGTAAAGCTACTGCTCACCAGGGAAAACTGCTGCTGGTATTGAAAGTGCATGTTTCAGTCTGCATGTCAGAATTTTTTAATGAAATAGAAGATGATTTGAGAAGTCACTCAAAATGTGCCCTAATTTTTCTTTCTGCAGCACTAATCATACTTTTTATGGAAAAATGAACCCCCTCATTTTGTTCCTTTTTAAATTAAATGTTTTAAGAGTTACCACTTTAACCAAGCAAGATGGCTTCAGGTGTGCCATACGTTTATCATAAGTAGGACTGTTAGCGCTCTAGTTGTTCTTTGGAACACTCTGGGAAGCTGCAGTAGAACACAAAGGAATCAACTGACAGTCTCTGCCCTTGTTGGATGTACATGTTTTACTGAGAATGTCAGACTTCATTCTCACATGACTGAGAAAGATAATGTGAATTTACAGAAAATAAGCTCTCAGTTTAGCTTATAGATCACCTTCCAAACCTCTGTGGGAAAAGCATGAGAAAATATTTTTCTCTCAATCATGATATCCCAGCAGAAGGCTTTTTCACATGGTGAAATCACCTTAGAACATACCACAATTCCTAAAATGAGTATGGTACCATCAACAAATGATTTATAATGTAACTAAAGTCTTAAAACCTTCTATTAACTGCAATGCTTTTTAATGAGGTGCTATCATGTATATTGGTCCCAAGATGGCTGCCAACACTTCTTGGATGAAGTGCTGACAGCCAATCAGATCTCAGGATGAGATGTGTGGTTAGGCTCCGCCCATATATATATATATGATTTTACTTTTGATTTTCTCAGGAACTACTGAACAGATTGTCACCAGACCTGCAAAAGGCACATCCCTGACCTGAGGACTACCTCTCTACCAAATTTCAAGTAATTCTGTTCAGCCGTTCGGGCTGTACCTTGGACTAAAGGTCCCTATGGAAAATTGCATGGGGAAAACGTGTTTTGGGACCCCCCTTTTTTCTCAGCCCCCGCTTGACGAATCCCCCCGAGACTTTCAGGGTAGGAGCGGAGCGGAGCGCCCCACCTATTTTGAAAATTCCACGAGGATTCGTCAACCGGCGCCAAAGTTATTCCAAATAGAATGTTGCGGATTTCCTATGGAAACACGGTCCTAACTATAACTATCTACTGGCGACCGCCAGTAGATAATATATATATATACACACATATGTAGCGGCAACATCAAATGCTGACAATATATATTCTCGATTTTTGAGTTCAGTGCTTGTGCTACTTCATCACTGCTGTATCCTCTACAATCTGTTCCTATCCATTTCCAATGGATCCTGCGTTCTTGTCCCCTTGGGACACAAATTTTTAAGGACATGTTGAGTCTCGTATACGAGATCTAGTCTGCGCGGTGGTCAACATGCCCCAGTAAGTGGACATGTTCCAGTATCTCTCCCACCCCCAGGGGCTCCCTGCTTACTTCATCAAGGTGTGGGTGTCGTCAAATCAGCCTCTCTACTTCCTCCGACGATGCCGAATTCCATAAATCTAAACTCCTCCATTCTTCTGCTCACATGGGTTGTTCTGGCCCGCCTGTTCGAAAGGCAATGCAGTTGAGTAATGGTTTGTATGGTGGCCATCTTAGTAGAGTGACACAAGTCTCAATATAAATAGGAATGCAGGTGTATCAGGGGAATATCCAATTCTGAATGCTGGGACTTACCAATAAATGATTACTTCTTTACGTATAACTTCAGGTAATTTACAGTCAGTTGTGCTTCATGTCTGTTTATACGATTACCTCTGTACATTGGACTACATTGATGATATAATCATTGTTATACAAATTCCAATAGTCCCTCCAACGAGGTATTTTTATTTGTGTGCCCTATTGTTTAATTGACATGGTATCATGTCAATTTGCTATTAACTTCCTGTAGGCAGTTTTTATATGTTTTCATTACTATTTTCAGGCCTGATGTAGTTAGGAATTAGCATTTAAAAAACCTTTGAAATTCACTGAAAAAACCATAGGTTTCAGGCCTGATATAGTTAGGAATTAGAATTTAAAAAAACATGTAATATGTGACATCATCAGCAGTGGATTGCGGGCGCGAGATGTAGTTAGTACAACTAACTATATCGGCGGAATTTCAATGGTTTTGTTCGAGTGAAATGTCCAGCTAACTATAACACCCCTAAAACCTATTGTTTTTTCAGTGAATTTCTAAGTTGCGAACATTTTGAACTTGGTAAGAGGGAGATTTTGAAAAAAAACTGGGGTATTGATTTTCCCCTTTGAGTTACATTGAAAAAGAGGAGATTGTAGACAGGAGACAGATAAAATAAAGCCCATTTGAGCTTAAAAACATTGGATGTTTCCTGGCTGAATCGGGTCTGTTGGCATGTATGGTTGTACTACCATTGCCTCTTCCTTCTGCCCACAATGGTCTATTACATTGCCACAGCCTCTCTTGCAAGTCCTGTATTGGTGGTTTGTTGCCCCTGCCCCCCTTTCCACTGCCCTCCATAGTCTGTTGTGCTGCCACGGCCCTTCCTGCCTGCTCAGTGTGGTTAAATTGTTGCCTTTGCACCCTCCTACCTGCCTTCAATTTTCAGAGTCCGTGCCCCTGGCCTCTGCCTCTCAACAGTATCCTAATGAACAACTAGATTGCTAACATTCTATATTTATTACAAAAGTGTGCAACGCCTGACGTCATCTTGATGTAATCAAAACTGTAATACCTAGAGCATTTCCTTTAGACATTACATATATGAGAGGGTCTTATTGGCATCAAAATTATGGTTAGTGCTCTAAAAGACTAAAATAAGGACATATTTTCTGAGTTTTCAAATAGCGAGAAAGCACTTTTAAATTATTTGTTACCTTTATGTTTTTTTATCCAGTTGACCACTTGATTAAATGTTGCACTTAGGGGAGAGGATGTGGTGTTACTTCCAGAACTGCAGACTTTGCAACTGGGGAACCAGGTTGGAGTTTCTGCTTCAGCTCGACATTCTGTGATTCTGGTCAAATCACTTAGTCTCCCCATGTCTACAACCAAAATGAATTTGTTCGTGTGAGATGTAACCAATGCTCATGTAAAGCACTCCAATACCTGACAAGTCTGCACTATATAACACTGCAAAAACACAAAATAATAAGTGTTTTGCACACTTCTGTCATTGGTCTATATTTGGGCTACATCTGGGTGATTTTGGGCTACATTTGGGCTCTTTTGTCTCCGGTGGCCATCTTGGGAGATTTATTTGTTATGAAGTTTCCTAATTTCCTCATGTACTGCAGTCTCCTCAGTAGGAAATGCTTTCAGTTTTTTACTTTGATTCCATCATGAAGGTATTCAGATATGTCACACATTTGCCATCAATTCTGAATGTTAGCACTCTAGTTGCTCATTAGATCACTGTAGTAAAACTACTGTTCACTATGGAAGTCTGCTCCTGGTATTAAAAGTGCATGTTTCTGTCTGCATGTCAGCATTTTTTAATGAAATAGAAGAGGATTTGAGAAGTCACTCAAAATGTGCCCTCATTTTCTTTCTTCAGCATTAATCATAATTTCTATGGCAAAATGAACCCCCTCATTGTGTTCCTTTTTAAATTAAATGTTTTAAGTGTTACCAGTTTATTCCAATCAAGATGGCTTCAGGTGTGCCATACTTTTGTCATAATGAAGACAGTAAGCGCTCTAGTTGTTTTTAAGAACACTCTGGGACATTCTGTCATTGGGCTATACTTGGGCTACATCTGGGTGATATTTGGGCTACATTTGGGCTCTTTTGTCTCTGGTGGCCATCTTGGCAGACTTATTTGTTATGAAGTTTCCTAATTTCCTCATTTACTGCAGTCTCCTCAGTAGGAAATACTTTCAGTTTTTTACTTTGATTCCAAAGGCATTCAGATGTGTCACACATTTGCCATAAATTCAGAATGTTAGCACTCTTTTTGCTCATTAGATCACTGTAGTAAAGCTACTGCTCACCAGGGAAAACTGCTGCTGGTATTGAAAGTGCATGTTTCAGTCTGCATGTCAGAATTTTTTAATGAAATAGAAGAGGATTTGAGAAGTCACTCAAAATGTGCCCTAATTTTTCTTTCTGCAGCACTAATCATACTTTTTATGGAAAAATGAACCCCCTCATTTTGTTCCTTTTTAAATTAAATGTTTTAAGAGTTACCACTTTAATCCAAGCAAGATGGCTTCAGGTGTGCCATACGTTTATCAGAAGTAGGACTGTTAGCGCTCTAGTTGTTCTTTGGAACACTCTGGGAAGCTGCAGTAGAACACAAAGGAATCAACTGACAGTCTCTGCCCTTGTTGGATGTACATGTTTTACTGAGAATGTCAGACTTCATTCTCACATGACTGAGAAAGATAATGTGAATTTACAGAAAATAAGCTCTCAGTTTAGCTTATAGATCACCTTCCAAACCTCTGTGGGAAAAGCATGAGAAAATATTTTTCTCTCAATCATGATATCCCAGCAGAAGGCTTTTTCACATGGTGAAATCACCTTAGAACATACCACAATTCCTAAAATGAGTATGGTACCATCAACAAATGATTTATAATGTAAATAAAGTCTTAAAACCTTCTATTAACTGCAATGCTTTTTAATGAGGTGCTATCATGTATATTGGTCCCAAGATGGCTGCCAACACTTCTTGGATGAAGTGCTGACAGCCAATCAGATCTCAGGATGAGATGTGTGGTTAGGCTCCGCCCATATATATATATATGATTTTACTTTTGATTTTCTCAGGAACTACTGAACAGATTGTCACCAGACCTGCAAAAGGCACATCCCTGACCTGAGGACTACCTCTCTACCAAATTTCAAGTAATTCTGTTCAGCCGTTCGGGCTGTACCTTGGACTAAAGGTCCCTATGGAAAATTGCATGGGGAAAACGCGTTTTGGGACCCCCCTTTTTTCTCAGCCCCCGCTTGACGAATCCCCCCGAGACTTTCAGGGTAGGAGCAGAGCGCCCCACCTATTTTGAAAATTTCGCGAGGATTCGTCAACCGGCGCCAAAGTTATTCCAAATAGAATGTTGCGGATTTCCTATGGAAACACGGTCCTAACTATAACTATCTACTGGCGATCGCCAGTAGATAATATATATATATACACACATATGTAGCGGCAACATCAAATGCTGACAATATATATTCTCGATTTTTGAGTTCAGTGCTTGTGCTACTTCATCACTGCTGTATCCTCTACAATTTGTTCCCATCCATTTCCAATGGATCCTGCGTTCTTGTCCCCTTGGGACACAAATTTTTAAGGACATGTTGAGTCTCGTATACGAGATCTAGTCTGCGCGGTGGTCAACATGCCCCAGTAAGTGGACATGTTCCAGTATCTCTCCCACCCCCAGGGGCTCCCTGCTTACTTCATCAAGGTGTGGGTGTCGTCAAATCAGCCTCTCTACTTCCTCCGACGATGCCGAATTCCATAAATCTAAACTCCTCCATTCTTCTGCTCACATGGGTTGTTCTGGCCCGCCTGTTCGAAAGGCAATGCAGTTGAGTAATGGTTTGTATGGTGGCCATCTTAGTAGAGTGACACAAGTCTCAATATAAATAGGAATGCAGGTGTATCAGGGGAATATCCAATTCTGAATGCTGGGACTTACCAATAAATGATTACTTCTTTACGTATAACTGCAGGTAATTTACAGTCAGTTGTGCTTCATGTCTGTTTATACGATTACCTCTGTACATTGGACTACATTGATGATATAATCATTGTTATAGAAATTCATATAGTCCCTCCAACGAGGTATTTTTATTTGTGTGCCCTATTGTTTAATTGACATGGTATCATGTCAATTTGCTATTAACTTCCTGTCAGCAGTTTTTATATGTTTTCATTACTATTTTCAGGCCTGATATAGTTAGGAATTAGCATTTAAAAAACCTTTGAAATTCACTGAAAAAACTATAGGTTTCAGGCCTGATATAGTTAGGAATTAGAATTTAAAAAACCATGTAATATGTGACATCATCAGCAGTGGATTGCGGGCGCGAGATGTAGTTAGTACAACTAACTATATCGGAGGAATTTCAATGGTTTTGTTCGAGTGAAATGTCCAGCTAACTATAACACCCCTAAAACCTATTGTTTTTTCAGTGAATTTCTAAGTTGCGAACATTTTGAACTTGGTAAGAGGGAGATTTTGAAAAAAAACTGGGGTATTGATTTTCTCCTTTGAGTTACATTGAAAAAGAGGAGATTGTAGACAGGAGACAGATAAAATAAAGCCCATTTGAGCTTAAAAACATTGGACGTTTCCTGTCTGTTGGCATGTATGGTTGTACTACCATTGCCTCTTCCTTCTGCCCACAATGGTCTATTACATTGCCACAGCCTCTCTTGCAAGTCCTGTATTGGTGGTTTGTTGCCCCTGCCCCCCTTTCCACTGCCCTCCATAGTCTGTTGTGCTGCCACGGCCCTTCCTGCCTGCTCAGTGTGGTTAAATTGTTGCCTTTGCACCCTCCTACCTGCCTTCAATTTTCAGAGTCCGTGCCCCTGGCCTCTGCCTCTCAACAGTATCCTAATGAACAACTAGATTGCTAACATTCTATATTTATTACAAAAGTGTGGAACGCCTGACGTCATCTTGATGTAATCAAAACTGTAATACCTAGAGCATTTCCTTTAGACATTACATATATGAGAGGGTCTTATTGGCATCAAAATTATGGTTAGTGCTCTAAAAGACTAAAATAAGGACATATTTTCTGAGTTTTCAAATAGCGAGAAAGCACTTTTAAATTATTTGTTACCTTTCTGTTTTTTTATCCAGTTGACCACTTGATTAAATGTTGCACTTAGGGGAGAGGATGTGGTGTTACTTCCAGAACTGCAGACTTTGCAACTGGGGAACCAGGTTGGAGTTTCTGCTTCAGCTCGACATTCTGTGATTCTGGTCAAATCACTTAGTCTCCCCATGTCTACAACCAAAATGAATTTGTTCGTGTGAGATGTAACCAATGCTCATGTAAAGCACTCCAATACCTGACAAGTCTGCACTATATAACACTGCAAAAACACAAAATAATAAGTGTTTTGCACACTTCTGTCATTGGTCTATATTTGGGCTACATCTGGGTGATTTTGGGCTACATTTGGGCTCTTTTGTCTCCGGTGGCCATCTTGGGAGATTTATTTGTTATGAAGTTTCCTAATTTCCTCATGTACTGCAGTCTCCTCAGTAGGAAATGCTTTCAGTTTTTTACTTTGATTCCATCATGAAGGTATTCAGATATGTCACACGTTTGCCATCAATTCTGAATGTTAGCACTCTAGTTGCTCATTAGATCACTGTAGTAAAACTACTGTTCACCATGGAAGTCTGCTCCTGGTATTAAAAGTGCATGTTTCAGTCTGCATGTTAGCATTTTTTAATGAAATAGAAGAGGATTTGAGAAGTCACTCAAAATGTGCCCTCATTTTCTTTCTTCAGCATTAATCATAATTTCTATGGCAAAATGAACCCCCTCATTGTGTTCCTTTTTAAATTAAATGTTTTAAGTGTTACCAGTTTATTCCAATCAAGATGGCTTCAGGTGTGCCATACTTTTGTCATATTGAAGACAGTAAGCACTCTAGTTGTTTTTAAGAACACTCTGGGACATTCTGTCATTGGGCTATACTTGGGCTACATCTGGGTGATATTTGGGCTACATTTGGGCTCTTTTGTCTCTGGTGGCCATCTTGGCAGACTTATTTGTTATGAAGTTTCCTAATTTCCTCATTTACTGCAGTCTCCTTAGTAGGAAATACTTTCAGTTTTTTACTTTGATTCCAAAGGCATTCAGATGTGTCACACATTTGCCATAAATTCAGAATGTTAGCACTCTTTTTGCTCATTAGATCACTGTAGTAAAGCTACTGCTCACCAGGGAAAACTGCTGCTGGTATTGAAAGTGCATGTTTCAGTCTGCATGTCAGAATTTTTTAATGAAATAGAAGATGATTTGAGAAGTCACTCAAAATGTGCCCTAATTTTTCTTTCTGCAGCACTAATCATACTTTTTATGGAAAAATGAACCCCCTCATTTTGTTCCTTTTTAAATTAAATGTTTTAAGAGTTACCACTTTAACCAAGCAAGATGGCTTCAGGTGTGCCATACGTTTATCATAAGTAGGACTGTTAGCGCTCTAGTTGTTCTTTGGAACACTCTGGGAAGCTGCAGTAGAACACAAAGGAATCAACTGACAGTCTCTGCCCTTGTTGGATGTACATGTTTTACTGAGAATGTCAGACTTCATTCTCACATGACTGAGAAAGATAATGTGAATTTACAGTAAATAAGCTCTCAGTTTAGCTTATAGATCACCTTCCAAACCTCTGTGGGAAAAGCATGAGAAAATATTTTTCTCTCAATCATGATATCCCAGCAGAAGGCTTTTTCACATGGTGAAATCACCTTAGAACATACCACAATTCCTAAAATGAGTATGGTACCATCAACAAATGATTTATAATGTAACTAAAGTCTTAAAACCTTCTATTAACTGCAATGCTTTTTAATGAGGTGCTATCATGTATATTGGTCCCAGGATGGCTGCCAACACTTCTTGGATGAAGTGCTGACAGCCAATCAGATCTCAGGATGAGATGTGTGGTTAGGCTCCGCCCATATATAGATATGATTTTACTTTTGATTTTCTCAGGAACTACTGAACAGATTGTCACCAGACCTGCAAAAGGCACATCCCTGAACTGAGCACTACCTCTCTACCAAATTTCAAGTAATTCTGTTCAGCCGTTCGGGCTGTACCTTGGACTAAAGGTCCCTATGGAAAATTGCATGGGGAAAACATGTTTTGGGACCCCCCTTTTTTCTGAGCCCCCGCTTGACGAATCCCCCCGAGACTTTCAGGGTAGGAGCGGAGCGCCCCACCTATTTTGAAAATTTCGCGAGGATTCGTCAACCGGCGCCAAAGTTATTCCAAATAGAATGTTGCGGATTTCCTATGGAAACACGGTCCTAACTATAACTATCTACTGGCGACCGCCAGTAGATAATATATATATATACACACATATGTAGCAGCAACATCAAATGCTGACAATATATATTCTCGATTTTTGAGTTCAGTGCTTGTGCTACTTCATCACTGCTGTATCCTCTACAATCTGTTCCAATCCATTTCCAATGGATCCTGCGTTCTTGTCCCCTTGGGACACAAATTTTTAAGGACATGTTGAGTCTCGTATACGAGATCTAGTCTGCGCGGTGGTCAACATGCCCCAGTAAGTGGACATGTTCCAGTATCTCTCCCACCCCCAGGGGCTCCCTGCTTACTTCATCAAGGTGTGGGTGTCGTCAAATCAGCCTCTACTTCCTCCGACGATGCCGAATTCCATAAATCTAAACTCCTCCATTCTTCTGCTCACATGGGTTGTTCTGGCCCGCCTGCTCGAAAGGCAATGCAGTTGAGTAATGGTTTGTATGGTGGCCATCTTAGTAGAGTGACACAAGTCTCAATATAAATAGGAATGCAGGTGTATCAGGGGAATATCCAATTCTGAATGCTGGGACTTACCAATAAATGATTACTTCTTTACGTATAACTTCAGGTAATTTACAGTCAGTTGTGCTTCATGTCTGTTTATACGATTACCTCTGTACATTGGACTACATTGATGATATAATCATTGTTATAGAAATTCCAATAGTCCCTCCAACAAGGTATTTTTATTTGTGTGCCCTATTGTTTAATTGACATGGTATCATGTCAATTTGCTATTAACTTCCTGTCAGCAGTTTTTATATGTTTTCATTACTATTTCCTAACTGTCCTCATCCTAATTCTGGGGCCCGATCTACAGATCCATAACTTGCTTCTATTCCTTATAATCCCTTCTGTGCACATGGTCATATCATTCCATTTGTGATAACACCGTCAGATATCACTTCATATGTCCATATGGGTTGAAGTACATATGTGCTTATATTTCTCTAATAGATCTAACAATCTTTAACATGTGTTATTCAATTGGTACCGGGGAATCAAATCATTGAGTGCCTTTTTTTCTGCTCTGAAGTCTGTGTGCCTATCTCTGTTCCCGTAGGAACAGCAATCTCGGTGTGTCTACTGTAGTTGTGGGGACGTACAGTCAGCCAATTCCTAGCCACCTGAGATCTTTTTCTGTGTGATTCATTTCCAAAAAGTGAGCCGTAAGTTTCCTCATCGTTTTTTTACACCTCACATTACTCATGTGTTCGAAAATTCTTATCTTGACCCGCCTTGTGGTCATACCCACATATTGTAAGCCACAGTGGCATTTAATTGAGTATATTAAACATTCTGAATTGCAAGTAGTGTGGGTTCTCAATTCCCATGGATATTTGATCCCCAGGTCCACAGATTTACAGTTTGTGGTTTGCGGACAAATTCGTATATGACCCAGTACTGAACAGGACTATGGGCACAACCGTAAGTGGATTTCCTAGAACTAGAAGTTGCCGCTGTCATAACAGTCCACAATGATCAGGATAAAACAACTGCACTTTGGGAAAAATCAGCAACACCACCAGCCCATGACAAATGGAAAGATATTAAGCAGCAGCAGCAGTTGACATGTATTCACATTTTACTTTGCAGTTGCATCTAAAATAATTCATGTTCAAGGACACACATCTAATATTCATGGTCCAAAAACTCATATTTCAGTTTCTTCAACTTTTTTTCAAAAGTAAGTCCCAACAAGGAGCAGGTTTGCTAAATACAAAACACTCAATTGTTTTTCAAAATCTAACTTCATTAAATGTAAATATTTTCATAATATATCTGGTATTTATTCAAGCTTTCTTACATTGTGTAACTCTACCCTAAGGATGTCAACATGTTTGCAGTAAACAAACCTGCCTGAGCTAAATGTGAGTGATAGAGCATCAGTATTTGAAAAGAAAGTTTGTGTTGAAAATACTATAGTCTTCTCATCTGAGCTAATTGGGGAGTTAGTTCCAAAGTGTAGAGGCCACTAAAGAGAAGGATTTGTGTGCATCTTAGTGAGATTCGAATTTCATCTTTTCAAGTACGAGACTACTTCACTCCTGAGCTTTCTTGCCCCACCGGAAATGTGTAGTATGGAATTAATATAGGTGTTCCAAGAGTCTGATACTCAAATAAACAAGTTTCAATGTAATGACCTCCAGATGGAGCCAATGATAGTCTCTCAGTATGGGGTAATATGTGCAATTTTCCAGGTGTTTGGTGTTAGACTAGTGTCCGAATGAAGAAGGGAATTCAGAAGTGCCAGTAAAGTCTCTCTAGCTCCAGTGAGAAAAGAATTTCAATAGCTGATTTTTAAAATAACAATGATTTACAGATCAAAACTAAGATTGAGTGGAAGGAGATCTAAGTCAAATTTAGAGAGCAGATCTGCTCAAGCTGATTTGGTGATATCGTCAATATGAGAATGCATGGAGAGGTTTGAGTTAATCCAGAAGCCCAAGGATTTGACTTTTCTAAGTTAATTTGGGAGTAAAGCCATCAGCTTTATGTACAACTAATCAGTCAATATCTTAGGATAAATTCTGATTTTTCAAGATTTTACAGATTCATAGTTTCATAACATAATGAGTACATATTACAAAATGAGTGTGGTTTTGGAAAATGCAAAAAAGCTTTCCTTGATGTGCTATGGAAGAAATTTAAAGAAAACCTCTATAACATCATCAAACATTATTAAACAGCATAACATACAAATAAAATTGCTATGAAATTCTGTATACTTCTTTTTATTTCAAATGGGCTCTGTTGGAAGGTGGTTTATTAGTAGTTGCAGGTAGATACCTACAGTTAGTAATAACACCAAAATCACAAGTAAGGTCCATCAAGTCTCAATAAATGAATCCTTGCTCAACCCTTGGTAGTTTGGCTCATGAGCAGACAGGCTTACCTTAGGAGACTTGTGTGTAAAGCATTTAAAAAAAAAACAATAACAGTAAATAAGTAAGACACAGCACACAATAAAAATCTAACAACAATTTATAACAATAGGAAATATTTTTATGAATAAAATGATGCCAAAATGACAAAATCCTATATAAGAATCGGAGATATGAATGTTTAAAGATTAAACACTTCCTAGTGCCTAAAAACCAAAAGTGCCAATTTGGGACATCTGGTCATACTTGATCGAAACAAAGTCAAATTTTCAGGGCAACTGCGGTGGAGCGCCGGTCGGATAGGGTGAGTGGTAGGGCCCGGTCAAGTTTTTACCTTTTGACTTAGTCACTTTTTTGCAGCTTTTTCTCTCAATGTCAAGCGAGGGTCCTCGTCAGGCCGGGTTGCAGTTTGACGACAGGCCTCGATGAACTCCTGGAGGTCTCGTCGATAGCGAAGAGCTCCGGAGCTTCAACCGGGAAACCTGAAACTCAGGCCGAATCAGGGTTTGACATCGCATGCTCTCGACGATGGGTCAGTCAATTTATAGAGCCTTTTCCCCAAAATTCTCCAAATAGTCTCAAACCTCTGGATCTTATTCCAGAAGGTCTTTTGTGGTCTTAAAGTGCTCACAATACCAATCTAAGGTTCCAGAAGGTCTGAGTTACTCTTTGGGAAGTTGGGACGACAAGAACCACAATGCACCTGACCAAAATGCTTCAAAGTTCAGGTGAAGATGGTCAGCTGAGTTCTTCTTGGTGGAGATATTGCAGGTGGAGCTCTTTTGACCTGTTGCTTTCAGGTAGTCCATTACTTAAACTTTCAAAGCAAGGCAAATTACTTATTTTGGTGAAGCCCAATGTGTGCAGCAGATGCAGCCCTTAAGAGTGCAGTCCTCTTAGTTCAGGCCATCGGTTCAGCAGGGCAGTCCTTCTTCTTGTTTCTTTCAGACAGGGATCTGAGTTTCTGGGCAGCTCTCCCATATTTATCGAGGATTCTGAGATGGCAAGCAGAGGGGCCCCCCTGACCAATGAGAAACAGGGTTCCACCCTCAGAGATGACCACTTCTCCTGAAGTGTGGTATATTCTTGTCAAAGAAAGCTCTATTCCTCAAAAACCAAAATGGAGAAAATCTCTCCTGGAGCTGGCTAACCCAACCTACAGGTGTAGCTAACTTTTTCTAGCACTCTTCTTCCAGCCACTCTGCTAATTCAATTACAGGGGCTCCCATCTGGACGGGGGTGCAGGAAGGGGGGGTGTGCCTGGGTCCTGTCCGAAGTGTTTTTACCTTTTTGAAGACCAGTTTGGCTACCAAGCCCCCTTTCTGCCTTTTGCTCTGCAGCTTTCTGATCTCCTCCCACCAGATGTCTTTTTGTGTCCACTTCACACCTCATCAGAGCAGTTTGATTCAGCCTATCAAAGCCTGGCCAATCAGAAGAGGCTGCTGTGAGCTGAATATAGGCACATCAGACAAGCAAGGTACCTAACTTCTTTTCTGTCATAGTTGTAATACATCTAACCTTGGCAAGTTGTTGGATTTATTCTAACTATTAGTTAAACACTTTGAATTATTATTTTAGCTCACTCCTGTCAATAGTTAGACTTTATTAAAGTTTAACAAAACCTTCCCATGTTAGCCTACGGAGCTAATGCACTACAATGGGGAAAAACGAAATTGGCAATTCTTTCCTCACCAGGGCTTATAAAACATCTTTTTGATGTTCTGTGTTTATTTTAACATGGCACCCTACCCTTGGGGTACCTAAAGTAGACCTTGAAGGTTCACATAACTAATCTGAGATAAAATCCTAAACTTACTACTTTTGGTATTCACAGAAGGCATTTAGTAGTATTAAAGTTAGGACTCCTAACTTTACTACTAAATTGAGATAAAATCCTAAACTTACTACTTTGGGTATTCACAGAAGGCAATTAGAGGTAGTACTACTAAATGCCTTCTATGAATACTAAATGTAGTAAGTTTAGGATTTTATCTCAGATTAGTTCTGTGAATCGGCCCCAAGGTAGTTTAAGACTTTGGAAGTACCTTTAATTCCAAAGTCGAATTTGTATGTAGTTTTATTTTAAGTGCACAATGCAAGGCAGGGCTGGCTTTTAAAATGATAGCAGGCACCATAGCAGTGCACACGTAAGTGCATTGAATCTACTGTGCCGCTAAACCTACATGCCTACCATATACTAGGGGCTTACAGGTAGGTTGACATAACAATTGTAATTACACCTAATTACGATAAACATTTTAAACACGGCACTGGCCCTGGGCCTGGTTAGCAGGGCGCAGGGCACAATCAGAGTCGGTAACTACCAGAATCAGTCACAAAATGGGGGTGATCAGGGCGAAAAGGATGACTGTCTCACAAGCTCCCATCAGTATTGTGTTTGTTACAGCTTCTCCACCGCAGATACTTATCATTACTATGATGTTAAAGTTAATTTTCTATCTCCTTTCCATCTCTTGCTACAAATCAGGTTCTTTCTTAAACCAAGAAGTGTTAGCAGTCATTAAGAACTCTACCATAGTACGTCAAAAATGTGTATTCATTTCATTTAAATTTATAATCACTGTTATGGTTGTCTCCTATTGCCATGATGTTTTATCATTAACACTGTGGTTTACAGAGGAGATTTAACTTGCCACTGAAAATATTAATTTGGCACTTGCATTGTGTACTGCCTCCTAGAGAGGTTTGGCAAGCTTTTTGTTTTTTGCACCTGCAATTGTTTGGGGAAAACTGCATCTTCCTGGTACACAGAAGCTAAATAAGCCACCACCTAACTTTCCCAGAAACCAGTGCTAGAAATAGGACACTATGAAAGAAGCATTAACCAGTGCAGCACATTCCCAATAACCCTTCTCTCTCCTGTATCCTCTCCAAATAACTAGATTCTACCATCTGTTTCAGAGAACCTTGTAGTGAAAGACATCCCTTGGTTCAAATTCTGCATCACCACTGAGCATCTGGACCCAATTCTGGTAACACAGTGAGGGTATGAATCAATTGCTTCAGAAAGGACATACGTTCAGGAAGGGTGAATTGTTAGGCATTTTGATATGTTAGCTATGGCATATGCAATAATGTGTGAACCCAAAGAACGTGGTGCAAATCTTTGATTCCCATCAAGTATCACATTTCTGCTGTTTACAAATGGTTTGTTCCTCTTGTATGCAGAAACTGGTTTGCATTTTTTTAGAATAGCTTTTGTAGGTGATCTTGGATATCTCAAGTGATCCATTTAAATCACATACCACTTTTGCAATGTTCAAATGTACAGAACGTACTTGCCAGAAAAAAATATTCTCCACAGGAAGCACTCTTGTGTAAAGTCCATACATACATTAAAATGGGGGTTTGCTCCAATGAATTGTGGAGAGCATTGCTGTTGGTTAATTCTGCAGCACTGGACACACCCACTCACATTGTATTGCCTTCAGATATAAAACAGTCCAAAAATTGCTCAAGCGTCCGAGCCACCCTCACGCTCAATCCAAGTTTGTTCGTGGTAACTGGTTTATTGACAAACTATTGTATATTAGAGTTTAGAGAAGTCCTGCCAGAACCATGAGGCTAATTAATGGGAGCACTAGTCACATACGGTATAATGGGGATCTCCATGAAAATGCATTACGTGACTTAGGAAACTGGTCACCAGATGTCATTCAGAGGGTTTACAACAGAAGGATAGAAAGCGCGTCAATTTAGTGGGTTAATGCACAATAACAAAGATCATGCTGAAGGGTTATTCATTTGCCATTTTGACTGAGATACTGATAGATATGTGCTCAATAAAATGAATGGGGTTGGCAAAGGTTCAAACAACCGCCAGGATTTTGTATGGTGAAATGCAGATGTTCACTATCAGCAAAATGTGGACACAAGCACTAGTTTCTTTTCATCCCCCTCAGTGACCCACAATATTACTCATAACACCACTTGAAGACTTGTTCCAGAAAGAAAGGACTGTTATAAGTAAAGCTTGATCCTGAAATAGCACAACACTAAGGGGACGATACACAAAGGACCTCTGCACTAAAGGCGGAGACCCTGCAGTTGTGGTGGGGGTACACTTGCTGACCTGGCCCCACACTAGTAGCGGGACTTCCACAATGGGTAACTGCAGTACGAAGGCAGTGGCATAGCCTTGGGAGCGTGTTCGGGGTGTTACCCTAAAAAATGTATTCCGTAGTAAATAGTTGGGTACAAGTGCTTTCAGTCAGGTATGATGTGATGTCTGTCGGATTCCATCCTGGATTTTTACATGTCCACATAGACAAAAACACACACACACACACACACAAAGATGCTTGTCTCCTTTAAAACTTGGTTAGTTTAAAAACTATTAAGTACCCCTAACAATCCGCACTCCTCTCTCTTTCCACAGCCTGTTAAGTCCCCCTCAATTCCTGTTTCTCATAATGTATTTTAACAAGCTATGCCAGCGTGAATATTAGGAAACCTATAACTTGCATCCCCCCAATCTTACTGACCAAGTGACGCCCCTGTACGGAGATCCCGCCACCAGTGGAGAGGCCCTTTGTGAATTGGGCCCTAAACTGAAACTCTGTTCTGTTATCCCTCCAACCATCCCTTCTTCCTCAATAAGGAATTGGCATACTCGGTCCTTTTCTCGAATTCGATTAATTCCCACATACTGATCTTCTTTTGCTGTGCGCTATCTGCACCAGGCGCGTAACACCCATTGGACTCACAGGGCTTCAGCCCCCCCCCCCGTCGCGTGTGTCAGCCCGGGATGAGACAGCCTCGCGGCGCACATACAGCCGCACCCGAGCACTTCACAGGTCTTTAAAAGACCATTTGCATGTTAATGACGCCTCGCTGTTGTTTTACCCCTTCTAAGAGCCCCTGCAGCTCCACTCTGCCTATGGCTTAAAAGATTCAGCCCCCCCCCGAAATTTTTTCTTAGCCCCCCCCCGAAATTTGGCTCTAGTTGCGCCTCTGATCTGCACTGCGTGTCTGTCAGATTTAGCATGAGTGGATCCAGAATGAAGAGGTTTGCTATGAACACAGAATAGACCCCAATATACCTCAGCAGTAAGAGGCAGGCAGACCACACACATTGCACATTCCAGTGGTCAGTGAGTCCAGTAATTGGGTGACTGGCCCTCAACAGGTGGTTTGATCATCACATCATCTATTTTGCAAGCAGAAAGTGTTTCTAAATAGAAGCCATTATGTTCATTTTGTGCATTGTTTTGACAACATTGACCCTACTACACAACTGGACCCATCTGCCTCAGCTAAGCCTGGCTAAACTACTTAAGCTGGCTCCCTGAAAAGACCGACTCTCGCTTTAAAGGGACTACCACCCTCACCCAGTGTTTATTTCGCCTTATCTTCCTATACGCACCAGCTTCTGTTGAACTCGGTAACGTTCCTCCCAATCGCACGCAAAGACCACACAAGGGTGCGTACGCAGGAATACGTGCACACAGTCACCCATTCACAGGCGTTCACACATTTGTTGGCCCTTGTGAATTTATGTACCTGAATCTCTCACTCCTTTGACCTAATTGCTTCGTTCTCCTCTACCAGACAATATGCCTCTCTCTCTCTTAATTTTCTGAGACTGTTTCTGTAATAACCTGGCTCTTTTGTCAACAGTGCCTGTCAATATATCCATGCACGAGACTGGCTTTCTAAAATTCCTTAAGTGTCTGTTTGTATGCGTAGGTGTGCTATACAACGCCGAGTCTGTCTCCTTGCAGCTGCTTCGCAGCACTTCGAGGCCCAGCAAGCACACAAACATACCAACATCAATAATGGTGTTCTCAGGGCCGGCTTTAGGGCGGTGCGACCGGTGCCACCGCACCGGGTGCTGGCTTCCTGGGGGCGCCGTGCTTGAAAGTTTATTATGCTTTTGAAGCACCTGCTGCAGCCTTTCTTTCCCCCGGCAATTACCAGGCCGCACATAAATGTCAAGATAACTCGTGTGATTAATTATCTTCCTGGAGAGAGATCAGCATTTTGTATAGTTGAGGTTTTGACTTAGGTGAAGTTAGTGCAGAGGGTTAATATGCCTGCTGCAAAGAACGTGTACCAAGTAGATTACAGAGTGCGTATGATGTAAACAGATCAGCAGGTTACTGCTTTCAAAAGAGGCATCCTTTTATTACTTGTTATTTATAACTTAAAGTCCTAAAATAGGATAGTGAGCTATTAACTTTCATCCTCGAACTGCATACACACTGCAAAGTATACATTATTAGAACATTGATTAATTTTGCAAAAAAGGTTAATTTGGCTAGAAATCGATTCTTGTTATTAAAGAAAACTCCCAACTATGCTGTTTCTTTTTCGACTCTGAGTTTGTGCTTCTCCACATCAAGCACTTTTACACTATACTGCCTACCAGTATGGATGACATGTGACTCCTACACTTTTAGTCCTTTGGCTTATGTAGCATTTCCTATACACTGATTTACACACGTATGATTGATTGTCTCTGTGTAATGTGTGTGTGATGCAAAGTGCTCGGACACCCTACAGTGGTATGAGTGGCGCTATATAACTAATTCAATGCATCTGAGAGGGTGTGGGTATGGAGACTTGGTCACTGTTAAAGGGTGCTAGTGAGAGACTCTGTGGTGGAGGTGGTCACTGGGGGGGGGGCACCAACAAACATTGTCGCACAGGGCGCCACCAGCACTAAAGCCGGCCCTGGGTGTTCTTGCACTACAGCAGGGGACGGTCTTGCACTCTCACAGAATTAATCGTAATCCGTTCTACATTTACTAGGCGAAGTAAATCAGGTTGTCCTTATTTTCCAATCCAAGAAATGTTGTTCTTTTAACCTGAATGAAAAGGAGGAAACCAACATGCTTTTTTGGCAGGGTCAGTACTTGGTAGCAAATTAGTTTACAGCTGCTCATGACAAAACAGACAAATACTGTACCAGAGGAAACCACAAGTAGGAAGCAGCCTGCGCTTTTGTGACCCTCTGAGATATTTTTATACTCCAGTGTGGGCAGGCGGCCTCATAAACATTATTGGAAGAACTTGAACCGGATTTTAAAAGATAAACAGATTCATTCAATAATTCAAATCGTTGTGCATAAAAGGGTCTTTGTTAACTGAGTAAAGCTGTCCCTGGTCATCGCACACAGAACCTTGATCCCTAACTCTAGAGACTTGCAACTTTGCTGATGTGTGAGATGACCCTCTGTTTAATGTAGGCGCACGAAAAAGCCAATGATGGACATAATTCCAGTGCATAATTTGTGCTGGTGTTTGCAGGTGGTGTGCACCAGCACACATTTGTGGGGACGGGGGATTTATTTCTCATCCTCCAAACTTAACCTAGAAAAAAACAAGTTATAGTTCTACCTTAACTACCACTTTTGGGTTAGGTGTAGACTCAGGGCTGTTAAAAAATGTGCGGGAGAGGCAAAGGGGGCATTATGCTCAGGCCCCACACTTTCCAGGGCCCCTTTTACCTTCAGCAACATTTGTTAATAGATTTTCAATTCTGAGCAAGCTTGATACCTGCATTAACAAAGACTCAGCTTGTGTGGCTGGGCCAATAGTTAGAGCCAGAACCCATGTTTTTGCTTTTCCAGAAATACTTTTTTCATACTTTGAAAAAAGATGCTTCTTATCACACCTGGCCAAAATGGAAGAAGCATCCAAATGACCCCGCATTAAGTTTAGCCCTCAGCTCTCATGCAAACTTCTGATAACTTTGTGCATATAGGATTTCCATGTGTAGTTTTCGGGATTTTTGTCAATTACCAGAACGTTGCAGATCTACTCAAATCACCTGCCCTTGTGATGAGAACATTTGAGGACTCTCGAAAATGGCTGTGAATTGGCTTCTAATAAAACTTTACTTTGTTTATTTACAGGTTTCTGTGAGCTGGTGTATTACTATTCCTACATTTCAAAGCACTCTCATTCAAAGACATTGTGCCACGTGGATTAAACTTTAAAAGTTTCTAGTTAAGGTATCTGCTAGACTGTTAGGCCTGAGCGCTGAGGAGATTGGAAAGCACTAGACAAAGTCATGAAGATGAAGTGGTTAAACTTGAAGAATACACTTCTGTGTATTGTGAATCCCTCTTAAACCATCTTCAATAGTAAGTTTCTAGCATTTGCGACAAGAATTTTAGATTCTATTTAGGACATGGAGGCGAGGCTTATGCTTCTCAATCTTTACTACTCAAAACATAACAGGCAATGAAGAAACAGTAAAACACACTACATATCCCATGAGGCTTTGAATAATGCCTCCTCGTCAACCCACCATTAGTGTCTAGGCATAACATACAACATAGAGAGGCACCATATTTCCTGCCTCTTTCTTTGCAAAACAAACCTCAGTCAAACAAGTAAGAGAACCATGTCCGTAAAAAGGTACAAAATAACAGTTCAAAATGCCACTCAATGGACAGGCACAAAAGTCCACAGAACATCAACCTTTGGAGCAGACAGGAGTTCCACAGTACACCAACCAGATCTTTGAACGCAGTCTACAGAAAAACAGTAACCCTCAGGTGCCTCCGTTTTCCTTCGATTCGGAGCCTGAAAATAAAAGTGAGAAATAATTCCAATCGCAAGCCTTACTGAATCACAAGGGTGAGGAAACTTTAACAGTCTGTAAGTAACAGGATTTTCAAAGCAATGATACCACACAGCTGACCTGTCCAAATAGGTGGGACAATCCTCACCTCTGTGTCCTTAATAGAATCTAACATTCTTGTTGCAAATGCTAGAAAAGTTTCTATTCTAAGGCAGGGCTGGAGGCTCCGATTCTGCTGTTCAAAGATGACTGACCACAACAGACGAAGCATGCACAGTAGGCTTATAAAGCAAAATCTTTAACATATGATCAGATGACCAATCAGCAGCACACAGAATATCTTCTATCCTTGATCCCAACGCAAATGCTTTGGACGCCATGGCACCTCTAGCTAAGTAAGCACCATACCAGGAGTCAATGCCAGCTTCCGAGATGACCCAGGGGACCCAATGGACCAAGGTCGCTGCCGAACCGGATGGAAAGGTTTCGGAATAGCCAACAAGCGAAGACCCAGAGGATCAGCCCTATGCAACATAGTGTGTGCCTCATAAATCCTTAAACAATTGACCACACATAACTTTGCATTGTGCTGAAAAGCTGGATAGTCAATGAACTGTGACGTAGTCTTTGTCCTTTTTGAAATAAGAAATGAAACATCTTCTGAAGGAAAGAACCAACCTGCAAGTTCCAAGCCTTATACATCCGACACTTGTCGACACAAAATCAGGCATAAGAGCATAGACAACTTTGCGGAAAATTGTTTCAAGGATAAATTAGAATAGTCAGGCCATGACTCAAGTAAGGTCAGAACATTATTCACATCCCATAACTGAGAACACTGAGGCCTCGGAGGGTTTTTCACCCTAATACCTTTCAACGACTTACACATCAGAGAATGTATACCTACCAGCTTGCCATTATTGAGATCGTGACCAGCAGACAAAGCAGACCTGAAATTATTAACTGACCTGTAACATAATCCAGATTCAGCACATTCAGAAAGAAAATGTTATACATTTTTCAAATCAGATCCCACTGGATCCACCTCCCGTCAAAGGCAACAACCCACCCATCTCTTCCATGCAGAATAATATCATTTGTGAGTGGAAGGAGCCCAGGCTTGTGTATAAAAGTGCCAGCCGTAGATGAAATGCCCTCATTGTGGCCGTGTCTTCCGATATCTTCCAAGCCATGAGAGTCAACTGGCCTTAAAGGAGAAGAGGATGTGGGGAGCCCACTGGATCCAAGAGAAGATGCAGGAGTGCCGGAAGAAGTATGGGAAGGGCTCTTGACATTTCCAGAAGGGTTGGAAACCAAGGCTGTGTCTTCCACATCAGAGTAACCAGAACTAGGGACACCAACTGTTTCCTGGCATGAGCCGCAACCCTCGGAATCATGGCAAAGGGCGGGAACACATAATTCACCAACCTTGCCAATTCT
Organism: Triturus cristatus; assembly: GCF_964204655.1. Taxonomy (NCBI): domain Eukaryota; kingdom Metazoa; phylum Chordata; class Amphibia; order Caudata; family Salamandridae; genus Triturus; species Triturus cristatus. Next base: position 925,849,013 of record NC_140587.1, read on the forward strand.
GTAAAAAAGCTTCCATTGCCAGGGCCATCAGATCTGATCTCCAGCTGTAAAAATCCTTCAGTTGAGCATACAAGCAGGAAGCAAACAGGTTTACCTGACACAGCCCCAAGAAAAGCATAATCTTCTGGAAGATACCAGGATGGAATTTCCAGTCACTGTAATTCACCAGGAACATGGAATTCCAATCTGTCATGAGATTGTCCTTGCCCAGAAGGAATTCCACAAGAACTGCTATCTTCTGGGAAAGGCAAAAGAGCCCCAACCCCCTGGCTATGTTTGCCAGAAGGCAGGATCTGTCCCCCCCCCCAATTGACTGAAATATTGAAAAGCGGAGACATTTTCCATCCGTAGAAGGATGCAGCAATTACTCTTCACAGAAGAAAGGGAACTCATGGTGAATAAGCCTACCAGGAGCTCCAAACAGTTTATGTGAAGTTTGCGTTCTTCAGATGACCATCAACCGCCTGAAGAAAAATTGCCGGATCTTGCTCCCCAGCCCTATCGACTGGCATCTGACTCGATGACAACGTCGGGAGGCGCTCCGAAAATGGTCTTGCCCTTCCACGTGTCCATGTGAAGGAGCAACCTCTGAAGTTCCTCCTGGGCTTCGTAGGATAATGGAACCAGATGATCATAACTGAAACCCTGTTGCAGATAACAAATTTTCAAGCCTTGAAGAGCCCTGTAGTGTATCGAACCCGGGAACACTGCTCGAATCAAAGATGCTAGCAACCCACAATCCGAGCCAGAGATCTCAAAGACAAATGCAAAAACAACAGTTGATGGACAGAATGCAGAACAATGTCATACATTCACCCCAGTACAGAGATCTGGCATAAATCCATCGTTTTTTTGCTCACCATGCCATTCCAGTTTGAACCCAGCTATATGCAAATCAGTCTTGACCCTGTGCCTCATGGGAACACTCCAGCCCGAACTGCCAAGCAAGGTCCTCCCTGGACTGGAACCAAGCATCCTAGGACCGGTTTCGGGGTTTCACCCCTCTTCAGCCAGGATAGCTTGATTCCAGTGGCATGGAGAGCACGGGACTCACGTCTGAGCATACCCGTCCCACTCGGGGTGACAAATGCAAAAACAACAGTTGATGGACAGAATGCAGAACAATGTCATACATTCACCCCAGTACAGAGATCGGGGCCTAAATCCATAGTTTTTTTGCTCACCATGCCATTCCAGTTTGAACCCAGCCATATGCAAATCAGTCTTGACCCTGTGCCTCATGGGAACAGTCCAGCCCGAACTGCCAAGCCAGGTCCTCCCTGGACTGGAACCAAGTATCCTAGGACCGGTTTCGGGGTTTCACCCCTCTTCAGCCAGGATAGCTTGATTCCAGTGGCATGGAGAGCATGGGACTCACGTTTGAGCATACCCGTCACACTCGGGGTGACAAATGCAAAAGCAACAGTTGATGGACAGAATGCAGAACAATGTCATACATTCACCCCAGTACAGAGATCTGGGCCTAAATCCATCGTTTTTTTGCTCACCATGCCATTCCAGTTTGAACCCAGCCATATGCAAATCAGTCTTGACCCTGTGCCTCATGGGAACAGTCCAGCCCAAACTGCCAAGCCAGGTCCTACCTGGACTGGAACCAAGCATCCTAGGACCGGTTTCGGGGTTTCACCCCTCTTCAGCCAGGATAGCTTGATTCCAGTTGCATGGAGAGCACCATATGTTTGGATAGAGTAGAATTCAACTCCCATTTGATGGATTTCCCTTTCAGCGGAGGAAGCAGCAATTGGGCCATGATAGAATCCACTTGAAACCACAAGAATTCTATCTGTTGCAAAGGGATCATCATGGATTTTTGGGAGTTAATCACAAACCCCAGTTCCTGGAGCAGAGACACTGCCCAAGACAGTTGCATAAACAGTTGAATTTTGTTTTGTGCCAAGAGAATCATGTCATCTAGATAGAAGATCATGCAAACCCCCATCTCACCTAGACGTACCACCACTGGTTTCCAGATTTTTGTGAACACCCAGGGAGCTGACGTAAGACCAAAGTGAAGGGACCGGTACTTGTAGCGCTGACCTCTCGAGTGGAATTGCAGATACCATCTGTGAGAGGGACAAATGGGGACTGACAGATAGGCACCCTTGAGATCAAGATGAACCATCCAATCTCTTGCCTAAAGCATATCCGTCAGCAGATGGATACCTTCCATCTTGCAATGGCGATAAACCCCACACGGGTTGTGTTCCCTGAGGTTGAGAACCAGCCTCTGACCTCCACCATTTTTTTCTGAACCAGAAACACATTGCTGAAGAAACGTTGTGGATGGGGGGATGCTGGGGCAATAGCATGTTTTTCAAAAATTTCTAGAATTTTGGAGTCTATAAAAGAGATGGATTTTTGGTAAAAAGTGGGAGGAGGGGGAAGAGAGGGTTGCACAGGAGTGTGAGACAGTTCTATATGAGAGCCCTGAACTTTATCCAGCACTCAACAATCTGAAGCAGTCTTGGCCCAGGTGCGAAAAAAATTACGTAACCTGCCCCCCAGAGGAAGAATTGATGGAAAAGAAGGACTCATTACCTGTAGATTGGTTGTCGGAAGTGTGATAGCCCCTGTTGACGCCTCTCCTTGTTATCCCCTGGACCTCATGCAGTAGAAGCCCCCTTGGGCTCGGTCTTCACCATAGACTCTGAGTCTGGGACTGAAACCTCGTTGTTGAAGCTGCCAGTTGTGCGTCCTCTGACATGACCAGCCCAGCCAAAAAGGGGGTTGAACACTCGCTTCAAAGAGGATTTAGACTTAGCAAGACATGTGAAGGTGTTTACAAATTTGGCAATGTCTTTGATGAATCACTCCTCAAACAATTGCTCCACAGCCAGGGGGCCTGGTTTAGCAGATGCCAACTCGACCAATTGAGGGTCAATCTGCAGCAGTACCAATATGCAGTGTTCGGAGGCTAGAGCGCAGTTGGCGGTACCCAGGAGACAAATCTCTTGTTGTGTCCACCAAGCCAGAACCTCACAATGAATTGGGGCACCAGTATCCTGTGCATCGAGGGCCAGTTCCAGGATATTAGCCAAGGGGCTGTAGCTATCCAGACGTTTATCCTGACAAGCCCTAACGGCTCTATCGATACCTTTTTTCTGATCTTTTTTACTTTTTTTAGAAAGTCAGCATTTTGTATTCTGTGTCAGGAGTAAGGAGAGTTTTATGAGGGAGATCAGGCCTAGGGCATTAGGCCTTGAGCTGGGATTGGACTTCTTTTTCAAAGCCTCTATGGAGGTGTTGGTGCATAAAGTCAGCAACTGCAGGAGCCAGGGTCCAATCGGAGGGCCTGGAGTGGACAGTATCTGAAGGTTCAACTATGTACGAAGTGGGTGGAAGGGAATGCTTGCACTTCTTAGAACGTATAGGAGCATGGGACTTGTGAGAAGAAAAGGAATTGGTATCCATGTCAGTAATGGGGGAGTGCACGGGGGTGAGTCTGGAGTAGACCCTGCACTGTAAGCGTGATCCTTCAACGCCCCATGGAAATTTTAGTAACGGTGTTAGAATGAGGAAAAGAGGTGTCTGAGGAGGTGGTAGAAGTGGGAAGAGATGGACCACCAGATGGGAGAGGGTGGAAGGGCGGTCTGCAAGCTCATCAAGATGTTGTGAAATAGGTTGTAAGGCTGAGATGAGGGCTTTATCAATGGATTTCTGGACTGATTTATAAATAACTTCTTCTAGACCCTCGTCATGATAATAATCCTAATTTTCTTTAGGGCCTTAGGCTTTAAGGCCCTGATCAAAAGCCTCATAATCGGACACGGTCACTGGAGGAAAAACCTCATAATCAAAATCCCCAGAGGGAAGCAAGGGTCTTTAAGAGATACACAGGTGAAAAGGGTTTAAGAGACCCTAAAATCAAAATTATTACAGCTCTGACCAGCCCAATGGATCAGGACATCCATAGGAACAAAGAGCTGGCAGCAGGACAACCAGTAACTGACAGAAATTAAGTTCCCAAACATTTGGTTGGCTTATAAGCAGGGAAAAACCTCTTAAATAGCCAAGTTCAAATCAGGAAAAACAGGCCCCAAATAAATATCATTGCCTGCAGGAAATCCCCTATTATTTCAGCCCAGGGAGAGGCGGCACAAGTGTGTTAACTGGGAAGCTGCCAAGAGAATGACGCTCTGGCTAGCTTCCCAGAGGCATGCGCTCGTAGCCCAATTGGGCTGCACATGCAACCTCGATCCCGGGAGGAGCTGCTGCCTCACTGCAGCTGCGCAAACACCCTGAAATGGAAGGGCAAAGTATTACCTAAACAAAGGGCAAACCAGGGCTGAAAAAAGCACAACACAAACCAAGGGATGGAAAGGAGAGAGACCGAAGAGCGGCCGTGCCTTCAAAGTGGGCATGTAGCACCGAGGATTAAAATAGAACCATAAAGGTACCATACATAAGCACAATATTAAAGAACCACAGAGTGAATCAAAATGGAGAGGCACTTATCTTGACTATGGAGCAGTAAAAAAAGAGGCAGAAAAAATGGTCCCTCTCTATTTTGCATGTTATGCCCAGACACTATTGGTGGGTTGATGAGGAGGTGTGGTTCAAGCCTATGGGATATGTAGTGTGTTTTACTGTTTTTTCATTGGATACTATGTTCTGAGTAGTAAAGTTTGAGAAGCATAATCAGAGTCACCAGTCCTACCATGGTTTTAGTGGAACAACTATTGCCTGATGGTAATGTTAATTAAGTACTTCCAATCTTACCTGTGGCCGTTACGGGCAGCCGCTGAATAAATTGCTACCCACCCTGCTCTTACACATGGCTGCGGGGTGGCAAATGCAGGGGCCGCCACAGGTGGCCATAGGTCTAGCTACGCCACTGAGTTTAGGTTCAGCTTTTAGGAACAGATTCATGGTAATACAAAGCTTCGGTCCTCGGAGTCCGAAGGATCTGTCTTCCTGTTTCACGAAGAAAGCTTTCTCACAGTAAAAACATTCTCTGAAATTCTTCCATTGAGGCTTTTAACCATCGAAATAAAAATATACAGAAAATTGTGCCCACCCCCAACTTTACAAGTTTGAAGTTTTCAAACAATTTGTGTTGGCACAGTCAATAATAAACTATAATCAATCAAGTGTGCACTTGGCAGTATGCAAATAAATATTTGCAAACGTTGTACAGAGAGAGGCTATTATTCAAATACATTACTATAAATATGTGCGTGTAGGTAAATAAGTGGGGCTATCCAACACATAAAGGCAAATTTGCAGTAGCACAATGTTTAATTTTCGAAACTCTGCACAATCATTCACAACACTAATGACACATGCAAACACTTCTGGGGTCAACATGTAATACTAGTTCAGAGAATATTTAACATTGAGGCTTGGAGCAAATAAACAGTGACATAAATATTTAGTCAGAGCATGAAGGTGTGTGCTTTTGTAAGTGTGTCTGTGAGTCTGTTTGGCGAAGATCTTACAGTGGTGGACCAAGGCAAATAGTGCTGGCACAAGGATATAATAAGTGCTGGCACAAGATATCACATCACTAAGCAATTAATTGACTGCCATATAAGGGGACCCTTTTAAATGAGATCTGCTGGTGAAAGGGTGACAGTGGTGAAGGCCTCAACTATAACAACAAGGTGATGGATGGAATGCTTGAATTAATCTCAGCCACTGGCAATCAATCTGGGCACATCCCAGTCTATCATTTTTCAACCACCATGCCATATGCAAATTGGTCTTGACCCTGTTCCAACAGGACCAGTCCAGCCCGATCTGTTAGACCAGGCCTTATCTCACCCCGAACACAAGCAATCCATGACTGGTTTCGCCTTGATTAGGGATCGTTATTCTGGTATAACTTGGTTCCAGTGGCAGACTGAGCTAGGGGCCCAAGTGTGAGCATACCTGTCGCACTTAGGATGTCAACTGTAACAACAAGGTCATGGATAGAATACCTGAAATAATCTCAGTCACTGGCAATCGCTTACACCACATCCAGTCCATCATTCTTTGCCCACCACCCCATCTCAGTTTGGATCCAGCCATATGCAAATCATTCTTAGCCCCACTCAAATAGGAACAGTTTAGCCGGAATTGCCAGGCCAGGTCCTCCCTGAACCGGAACACAGGCAACCCAAGACTAGTTTGTTCTAATTAGGGATCATCATTCGGGTGTATCTTGGTTCCAGTTGCACAGTGTGCACAAGACCCACGTTTGGGCACATCCACCCAACCTAGGGTGTTGTACTGAGGTATATAAAAAATGATGGATGGAATGCATTGATTAATCTCAACCACTGGTAATTACTTGGGCCATATCCCAGTACATCGTTATTTTGCAGACCGTGCCATCTCATTTTGGACCCAGCCTGATCTGCCTGGCCAGATCTTACCTGAACCAGAGAGCAAGCAATCCAAGACTTGTTTTGCAATGATCAGGGTTCATTAGTCAGTTATGGTTTTGTTCCAGTGGCAAAGTGAGCAAAGGGCCCATGTCTCGGCATATCCGCCACACGTATGATGTCAACAGCAACAAGCAACAAACAAATCCATCACTTTTTTGTACACTTCAGTGTGACTGCTTAAGTGGGAGGGTGTATTCTGACATGGGTCCCATGAACACTGGGTCACTAGAACCAAGCAAGCACCAACTGGTGAGCCCTAAAAGGGGTGTAACTGGTCCTTGGAGCTTGTGTGTCAGTTTAAAGAGCTGTTCTGGCTATTCCTATTGGAGCTGTGTCAAGATTGACTTGCATATAGCTTTCTCCAAACTGAGGTGGCATGGTGTACAAAATAACAATGGATTGGGATGTGGCCTCGAGTAATTACTAGCGGATGAGAATGATTCAAGCATCTGTCCATAACTTTTTTGTATTCTTAAATGTGAAGGTAGAGCCTGTAAGGTAGTCATGCCTCTTGCACAATCCTATGAAAAAATAATGACTTGGTTTCAAGTGCTAAGATGATTCAAATGTAAACTGTTATTGGAAAGAATGAAGCATTGAAAGCTAATTGGATGAGTATGATAGGAAACCAAAGTGTGATAGGTAACTGACTTTACTGAGTGATGTATTATTAGTGATGAAGGAACAAAGGTTAATTGAGAGGTAGAGAGAACTATTTCAGCTGAGATGGAGAGTCCTCAGAAGACACCTATTAGTGGCTCGTAGTCACTGCTGAATGCTGAAAAATAGGCCTTTTCAGGTAATGTTTGCACAAAACATATAATTTAGAACAGAGTCCTGAAAGTCCTTGCACTGTTCCTGGAGGGTGTGCCATCTAAATGTGAAAACAAGGTGGACTCAGAAATCAGCGTAGGGAGGCAGTGATGTAGATTGATATATAGATCTTGCTCTAAGATCGTTGATGTTCATCTGAGTCAAGGGTTTATCACTGTTCTTCTAGTTGACATGCTAACTAATAGTCCTCTTTAGTTCTTTTGAAGTGGCTCTCTTTAACAGCAATGTTTGTTGCCAAAGATTAGTGAGCTGTGAATATTTGCCCATGCTAGCCAGAACCATAATGCTAAAACCACAACCCTCTGTACTCCTGAGTCAGACAAGATAGAATTGTATTAAGTTTTATGTATATATGTTTGTAGACATGTGGGATTTATATAGCACAAATCCAGACAAAAGGTTAAAAATGTAAAAAGAGGAAGATGTTTCCGCAGACACCCAAGATGCCAAATTTAAAATCTACAAACCTTAGTTGGAGCTAACATGTGAAGGCCCATTGACTAGCGGTACATCTCATAACAAATATCTCAGTTTTATCAGAAATCATTTTGACTCAGTGACTGCTGTCTAATCCCTGACCTCTGCCATACATTGTTGAAAGGAATGGGCTGACACACTACCGCCTCCATCCGAAGTTTACCATCTGCTTATATGTAGAATACGAGTCCATAGTGGAAACTTTTTGTCAAGGCTTGGTGTGACAGTCAGAAGAGGAGAGGACAGAACCTTGTGGCACTTCATAAATGGAATAGTGTTTCACTAAGGTGAAAGGTGTATTGTGTGGAATTGAGTGTCTATACAAAATGAAAATCCAGATAAATAGTAACACTTCAGTTCCAAATTCTTCCATCTTGTTGAACACATAGAATCGTATGGTCAACATTGTTTAATGCCATTAGGAGGTATAACAAGATCACATCATTGACACAGTTGTCATCTATTACAGTGCATAGGCTATCTGATATCTCAAAACATATGTTTTCAGAGCTACTATTGAGAATCCCACATAAGCGTCATTCAGCTAGTTTGATCTCCAGTAATGCAGCGTTCCATTAACTTGGCCACCATTGGGAGCGGGGACATTTGGTGATAGAGAAGAGGAAGCAGTTGATTATGAACTTTCTTTTAAGCAACAGAGAATACCACTGCTTGATGGAATGCAGGGAAAACATGTTGAGTTAATGGTCCATTAAATATGTTGCTTAATGAGTTAGGGATCTTTGGCATAACCTTTTTGATTAGATGCACTGGCCATTTGGCATTGATCTAACTTGGAACCTAATTTCAGGTTTTCAAGTACAGTTTAGACGTTTCTGCTAAGATGACTGGTATCAAAATCTCTGGTTCGTTAGAAACCAAAGTATGTCATCAGAAAACAAGGAAAACTGTTTTGTGGTGATGCCAAATATATTGAGGGTATTAGTTATATAATTTATAAGGGTTCCATCGTGAGAGCAAAATAAGGGGCAATACAGGCACCTGTGTTTTGTGCTTTTAGAGAAAAGATAGCTGTTGAGATGTATTCCACATTAACTATAATGCTGTCTGGTGGAGCCACAAAATTGACTATACGTTATCATGTTTGATCCTAGACATTGTGTTTATCTGGTACAACAACCCCCTGAGGACATCAAGACCCACACTGTACATGCAACCTGTTGAAGAAGGACAGGGTTTCCCCAAAATCAGACACTACAAATATGCATCTCACTTATGTTCTGGCCTAGAATGGTATTGCTCATCAATCACAAAACCATGGGTGTTGTTAGAGCATGATTATTCCACCATTCCTTTACACAATGTCCTTTGCTGTCCATCTAGACATAGTGGCCCTTGCACTGAACTTCTTTCCTTTGTGTAAATCTTACTAGAATATTGGAACCTCGTAACTCGGAGGGCTGGTGCCACATGTCTCTCGCCATTGATGCTGTTCAAATACAATTCTGACATCTGTCCAGGAGTCACTGGCTAGACGTCCAGTCCCGGATGCAAGTTTCAATAATTGGAGTGGGTACGATCCTCCATAATCCTCCATGTTTAGGTGATCTGTTTGATGGTGGGGAATTACAAGGCATGGAAAAGGGAGAGAAGTCAGAGATACACAATACTTTGAACTATGTCACATATAACACTGAGCAAGCAAGGGAAGGAAGCAAGTTTAGAATTCATTCTTGGGTGCTCCCCTTAAAGAGATTCTGAAAACAATAAGGCAGAAGGGCATGTTTATTATCTCACTTCATCCATTTATGCTTCTGTATGTTGTTTTCCCTCTTAGGTTTCTTCTCTTATCCATTGTAGTCAAGGGCCCCTTTTCACATGGTCACCCCATACTTTTTGCTGATGTTTGATGTGATTTGGACTGGAAGTGTGCTGAGTTCCTACTAACCAGGTCCCCATTGTCAGATCTCTTACCCAAAACTGTGCTATTGTTTTCCCCAATTGGTGATACCTTGTACGCTCTGTAAGTCCCTAGCAAATTGTACCCCTGGTACCTTTAGACTGAGATAGTAAAGAGGGTCCCCAAGGGCTACAGCAAGAATTATGCCACCCTAAGACCCCTCAAAAAGCTCATGAAAACTGCCACTGCAGGCTGCGTGTCTTGGTGCAGACAAAAGGTGAAAACATGACATCGCACACAGCCTGTGTGCCCTGCCTGTCGACACTTCATGAAGTATAAGTAAGTCACCCCTACAGCAGGCTGAACCATACCTAAGGCAGGGTTCACTATACTGCATGTGAGGGCATAACTGCATGGGGTTTGCCCCCGTACTGGTCAGTTCCATTCTCACCAGTAGATCAGGCAAACCGTTAATTAAAGCATGTACTGGACACTGGTGAAAAGGAGTTCCCCAGCTACATGATGGCTTCGCTGAAAACAGGTTTGTATGGTATCAAACATCTCATATTAATACACTTACACTGATGCCAGTGTCAGATTTTAGTAATACATACACTCCCTGAAAACCGACCAGTTACTGGTGTGCTGACTGACTGGTTTTTGCCGGTTTGCCACCTGAGATGAGTTCCTGACCCCCAGGGTGAGGGCCTTGGCTCTCTGGGGACCATAAACCAAGCCAGCTCAAGCAGGGGGTGCTTTGCAGGATGACCTGTGGATTAGCAGTCCAAGGCCGAGGAGCTTCAAAGAGGATTCTCTCACAGGAGTGGAAACCGACCACCTTTTGTCCAGAGCCCTTGGCCCCTGGACAGGTGGGAAAATTAGCAAGGCAAGACAGGCGTGCCCACCCTCAGATGAGCCCGACCCTTGAACTGGGCTACCTGAAGTGGATGAGACATTTCAGAAGTGACAATCTTGGTGATGACAAATGTAGGATCTCTGGGAAAGGGCTATGCCCCTTCCCCCAGGAAGTGGTCATATGGGGGTGTAGTGATTCAATTAAAGAACAGGATTAAAATTCCTTAGTGTCTGCTTAGAAACACATTTATGTAATCATTTGGAAACAGGACCTGAATGTCAAATTAGACTCAATGTGACACAACATAGGTGCTACAGCTGCTAAGTTATCTGTATGTTCTTTCCATAATGCAAATATGAATACATTTGTACTGAGGTGGTATTTTACCACAACGGGTTGAAGGCAGTGCATAGAGACTCAGAAGTGAGCTGGAGGAGGTGGGGCAGGCCTGGACCATTATACATTTGTGGTGACCCTGCACTCAAATCCGGGCTAACTGGGAAGGGGATTTAGCACATATTAAGGTGATCAGAGGAACAGAATTTGCACTTACCTTAATGATTCTGGTTCTGGGAGAACAGCAAAAGGATGGTATATACAGACTGACAATCCAAATGGGGAAATTGTTTATACACCTTCTCCTTTCTGATGCAGTGAATAAAGTACATAACTGGGACCGATATACCCTGCCCATTGACGTCTATGTGGTGGATCAATCTGCGCAACATTTATGCTATGGAAAAGTTGTTGGCCATTGCAAATTATAAAGTGAAGAATTTAAAAACAAAGGGGCCTATGCATCAACAATGCCATTTGCGATTCCTTATTAGCGAAAAATAAGGAATCGCTAATAAGGAATAGCAAAAGGCTATGCATGTAGGAATCGCTATTCAAATAGCGATTCCTTAATATTCCTTATTACCGAATCGGTAATACCGAATCGGTAATAAGGAATACCTACCCATTCATTCCTATGGGCTTGGAGGCCCATAGGAATGAATGTAAAGCCAGTCTGTATTAGCGATTCGGTATTACCGAATCGCTAATAGCGGGAGCACTTTCAAGGGTGCCAGGGTGTCAAAAGGACACCCTGTTGCACCCCTGAAAATGATATGTGCACATATGTTGCACACACACATGCTCTAAGGGCATGTGTGTGCGCAACATGAAACTTTGAAAAATGCACAAAAGTGCATTTTTCAAAGTTTTTGCAAATTACCATGCAGTTCATCTTCATGGTAATTTGCTCACCCTATTAGCGAAATCGCTAATTTTTTAACTTTGATGCATTGCATTTAAGGAATCTCACTTTGGGATTCCTTAAATGCAATCGCTATTTAAGGAATCGGTATTTAAGGAATCCCTATTTAAAGAATCGCTATTTAAGGATTCCTTAAATAGCGATTTCTGCTTTTGGGTTGATGCATTGGGATTGGGTATTTTTTACTTAATACCGGGAGCTATTACCGAATCGGTATTTTACCGACTGGATTTTGGGTTGATGCATGAGGCTGAATATGTGGTTGCATTTCAAAACTCAAATGAAAAGGGATCGTGTTAGTGCTAAAGGTTGCCCTGAGATGCAGGAGGCACTCACAAGTCGACTATATTTGAAACGTCGTCCTCTTCTGGAGGCATTAGAACTGCTGATAATTGCCAACAGCATATAAAATAGGTGCAGAATGAGCAACATCTGGAAAAATAGTCTACATAGGGAATATGCAGTAAATCAGTAGAAAATTAAACCTCATCCTTAGTAGTTAAGGGAATAGGCCAAAAATATCTGGCTCACCCCAAAAACATTTCATTTGATAACAAAATTCACAATAGAAAGCAATAGAAATCGTACACTCAGCATAAGGTGGGCAAATGTATCAACATATCATCAAATCAGAATACAGCATTAAGAAACGGTCATGTATTACCACCATCATAGCACTATCCCTCTAAATGAATAATAACGAATTCCATCTGACCTAATGTCATTGGACATGTCAGAACAAACCTGGTTACATTGACAATGGAAAACTTATGAATGTATAGACTCACAGTAAACTAAGTAGGAAAAGGCCTTGGAGTGCAACAATTTAACTAAAGAACTTCCACAGAGGATCTCTAAGAACAGCTTGTCAATACAAAGCATCAATGACAATTGTGCTGCTTTTGATGTCAAAGAGAAATAATAACATGATGAAAATATGGCGGCTTCAAATCCAAAATGGAGTCAAGGGATAATGGAGTCAAGGATTAAAATGCTAGAAGAACATAGTGCGATATATATTACAGCCTTATTGTTTCACTTGGAAAGAGTATTCATTTTACAAAGCAAATAATATTTTAAACTGAAAATAACACCAAAAAATTTCCCCTCTGATTATTATAATAATCATCAAAATCCCAGTGTGTGAGAAGTTGGCCTGGCATATGCTGTCTCCTAGTTATAGGGACACCTTGCACCAGTCCAATTCGACTCTTATTGATGATAGGTTTAAGACAACCTTTAAAGAAAGCTATCCTAGTGGTAGCTGTGGAGAGCAGCCTTCAGGTTAAGTCTTGAAGGAGTGTTAAGCTTATTGTTTTACCATAATAACCTCTTGAATAACCAAATGAAAGAGTAGCCCACACAGGTATATATATAAAATATATGTATTTATTCTAGACAGAATCCCACAGTCTCTTTATGAAGCTGTGGCAAAGTTATAATATCAAACAAGCATTGATAGACACAATAAATAGCACTATTAACATGGGGCCCCAGGGGGGGACCAAACCATATACTAAAAAAGTGGTATAAGAACCACGACAATTCTACAGGCAATCCCTAGGGCATTCAGGATCGCTGGCCCCTTAAGAATCCACCCCAGGTTATGAGGAAGGGGACCCACGGGAGACGCGTGCAGTGCAAGTAGCTGCTATCGGGATCTCTATTACAGCCTATGGAGAATGTCGAGGTTGGAAATAAACAGTTTAAAAATACTTCTAGCAGGAGTACAAAGTTAAAACTTCAGACTTAAGCTTTTGAAGAGCCCACTACCACGAGAGTACAGAGGTACCACTGTTACCTGCCCCAGGGAAGCCGGGTGCATAGGTCGTTTCTGCTGTCGGGTCGTGAACTGATTTTCAATGGGAAAATAGTCAAAAGTTCTGCTAGCCAAAAGCGTCGATGATGCCGTGAAGATCAAAGATGTGAAGATTGTAGAGAAGAACCTGAAAGCAGAGGGGACAGAGTCTGGGTCACGGCAAAGTGACCAGGAGGCTCAAAGCAAAGAGCCCTTCGATGTCGGGTGCTTCAGGTGGAAAGTGGTGTAGCTTGGATCTGCAGCCACGGGCTCCGGGAGGCTTCAAGGAAGGCCAGCTTCTGGAGGGCAACTGTCCCACATCGGATGAGGGTCACTGCGGTGTTAGTGTCCGGATTGGATCTACTAAGCCTTGGCAACCGCAACCCACGAAGAATAAACAAATCTACTACAGTGCAGACCCGCGAGGTCTGGGAGAGGTCTCCTTCAAGGAGACTGTAGAGCAGGCCTGGAGCAACCAGGGGAACTCTTGGGTGTAAAGATAGACCTCCTCTAGGGCCCACAAGTCGAGAGACAAGGGACCGCGGGAGGCGGCAATTTGGCATGCGTAAAAGGGCACCCACGGGCCACCGGAGGAGGCTAGGGTGCTGGTCTTTGGCACAATTGCTGTAGAGTGGTTGGCTCAAAAACGGGCCAAAGCACAACTTCCCCACTGGTCAGGGTCGTGTGCTATGCAAGAGGTGGTTGGTGTCTCGGGGTATTGGGGATCTCGGCACCCACGCGGTCCACGGTGCCCAAACTCGTTGAGCACACTCACTGGCCTCTGGGATGCGCTGGAAACCCACCTCAAGGTTTCTGGAAGTTGTTGAAGTTCGTGAGAGCAGCGAAATTCCAACTGGGTCACTTGCAGTGTTTCAGGTGCCTGCCAAGCAGGGGGATAACTCCTTTATCCCAAGGGAGATTTCTTCCGTCAGCTGGGCAGCAGCAAGTCGAAGGTCAAGACTGTAAAGTTCAAGATTAATCTGAGGCTCTGGGGCCAAGTTATTCACCTTTATCCCCAAGATTAGGAGAGTATCCAGAGTAGTGTCCACCAATGAGAGGTGAGGCGGGAAAGGGTGGCTACACCCTCTCCCCTTTGTGTGTTTCCCGCCTGGGCGAGGGAGGATGCCCCTGAACCGGTTCCAAGCGGTGTATGCAAAATGAGGCTTCTGCAGCTGCCTACGTGCAACTCTGAAAGGACCTTTGGTGCACCCACCCTGTTCCAATCCACATTATCCTGTCTGGGGAGATGCTAGCACCTCCCTGCCACAGGAGCCCTATTGTCCAGCTGGCGAGGCTGGGGTTTTCCCCAGCAACAGCCAGCCAGGGTCGTGTAGGTGGCAGGCAGTAGCCATTTTGTGTTACTTGTGCACTTTTAAATTGGTGTCTAAATTCTACCGCTTTTCCCATATCGCCCCTCTAGCAGGATGGAATCGTACCCTCATGCCCATGACTGGACTGGGGGTATGATTCCTACATGTTTGACACCAAACACGATATGGTTCTGTGTAGCCATTCTCAAGTTATCACGCTATCGCAATAGACTTATAATGCGGTTAAGAGTATCTGGTATGGCTACACTACAAACAACCCAGCAATGATTTTACGAAGGTTGCAGAGAGGCCCTACTCATGTAGGGGTCCCCCCTCACACATACCTCAGCACCCTGCCTTGTAGGATTACCAAGGCCTGCTATAGGGGTGACCTATGAGAGTATATGTGTTGTAATGGGGTGGGATATAGGGTAGCTATTTCCCTGTAAGGGGTGATAGCACCACCTTATCCAGACTACAGTAGTGGTCTGGTGGTGTCAGTTTGTATTGCTGTCCCAGGGTGGCACAATGAGTGCTGCAGCCCTGGTAGGCCTACTGAGGGACCCATGCCCTGGGTACCTAGGGTACCATCTACAAGGGACTGTCAGGGCATCCTCAGCATCCAATTCGTTTGTACCTAGGGTACTTCACATTAGTTTTAGGGAGAAAGCAGATAGGCTGGGGTCCTGGATAGCAGGATCCCAGCCAGGCTAGTCAAAAACCACTCAAATACCAGGCAAAAAGTTGGGGGCAACCATTAGTCAGATTCCACCTTCCTACACAGTGTCACAGTTTATAATACATTTTACATCACTTTGTCTCATGCATCTCAATTCGCCCAATGCCTTGATGTGATCATATGCTTGTACTTTAATATCTTCCACCTCAAAATCTTCATGTTTCCTCTTATTTGTAGATATTACAGTCACTTTCTTTTCACACCCAAAATGTATTCCCTCTTTGCAACACATTGCTTCAAGCATTTTAAACAGAAGAATGAAACCAATTAAGAAATATAGTACAATATTTTGAATAATAATATAGTATGAAACATACTCTCTCCTATACTGTCAAACCACTGACCAACCTTTGCAAATTCCTTTCCAGTCTCACTAAACCAATAACCAACTGATTCCCATAATTCATATTCTTTAAGAGCCTTTACCTCATGCAAAATATTAGTGATATTTTGTTTATATAGATATTAAATAAGCTTACTGTTATCAGGGTTGAAGGTACAGCACTGTTGTACCCTCGAAACATGGCAGACTTCACCCTCTTTTGCAAGCAAAATACATAAAGTAAGACTATTTGGCATGATTCTACCTCGCATATCCATTATTAATCATGAATATGAGTTATTGCTCCAGCAATGTTAGAAGAAAAGTGTTGATAACCTAATAATCTTTGCATCATTTAAAGCAACCCCCAAAAAACTGACTCATAGCACCAGCACATCTAATACATTTTGACCTAAGCCATGTTTCACTCTTTTCAAACTAATAACATCATTTATTTCATTAACATGGTAAACCTTAGGGAGCAACAAAGGAAGATAGCAGCTTCCCACCTAATTATGTGGTAGGTTAAAATGAGCTGTCTGTATACATAATATATTCCTCTCAAGATGAGCTCTTCACCAATCAAAAACTTATCAGCAACTTCTTTCACTCCCACTCTCTCCAACTAGTTCTATTGGACTACTTGTTACCATATTTAACACTCATTTTCTCTTTTGCTCCATCCTCAATCTAGGATGCACATTAGAATTTCACATTTTGTTCAGCCTCTTTCATTTCACTTGCATCTTCCCAATTTCTCATTATTTTCATCTTTGTTTCATTATTCTCCTTAATAAACTCACACTCTTCGTCACTCAAACTAAACACCAGCTCATTTTTAGTAAAGTTAGCATTTGAGTTACATTGTCCAATTTGTGTTTCCCATGATCATCAGATTCAGGAAATTCTTCCAAGGTAGCATTGAAATCCCCCAAAAATGTGCAAGAAACTCCTTTCCATGAAAATTTTTAGCAAACACATTACAGGATAATGAATAAGATAGAGGCAATTGCAAATATGCTGTCCCCTCTGTTACTGATGTAGGTAAGTAAGTGTATATATAACAAATATTTACATTCAGGAGAGCAGTATACACTTCTGTTAGATTTTAATATAAATTCACTTTAAAATTACCTACATGCGTATCTCTATGTGTCATGCTTGACGTATCATTGTGCGCAGTGTTTAATTGAACTTGTTGTGGTGAAACATATCCACTGGAGAAATAAAGCACAACAACAGGCTAGCTGATATTATTATTATCATTGTCAGTAAGAATATACTAAAAATTGTGCAGCATCTCTGCTTGCCTTTTGAAATCCTTCTACTAAGTAAAATAAACATAAACAAAAACTAAAATATTATTCAGAATGTTCAATTCATAGATGTAGTCCATAGTGTTCAAGAACCCCAAATCTTGTACTGGATAAGTAAGGTACAAAAAAATCACTTTCTAACTATAAAAATCTTTTGTGCACAGTTGAAAAAACTTTCATTTCAAAAATCCATCTAAACTTTTTTTATTAGTTCAGGGTGGTTCTTCTATCTAAAATACACTTACAGCTATTTCTCAAATCATAGAATTCCACATCTGATTTGTCATCCACAGGGGCTGATGTTAAATCAGTCCTTTCAGGAAATGTGTTCTTACTGTTTGGTGCATATACTTGTTTTTTAATTCTGTTTGTTAGATTTACAACTTTATCATTCTGTAATAGTATAAATTGATAACACGATTTCAGTAACAACCACACATAGCTCTTGTCAGTCTTTTGCCTGAAGGCGATTCATTTTCACTTTTGTCAAAGTTTAATTCAACTGGTCTGGCTCTTCTCTCATTACCTCTGGTCTTTGACTTTGGGTACAGTCTTCTGCTTCTTCTCACTGCCTCAAGCCACTTTTCTCCTTGATGCACATTCTCACTCTCAGATTATATTATGATTATTGCTGAGCCTTCTTCTTCTCTTGCAACTTGATGTGTGCCCTCATCTGTATCAACAGGCTGCACACTATAAACCATGGCTATTAGCAAACATCTTCCCAGGTGCCGCAACGTGTGGTCTGAAGTGTGCCAGAGGGCCGCATTGATGCCAGCAGGGTGGGAGTGAGGCATTGTGAGGAGAAGGGTTAAGATGGGGGGTATTGCTGGCTTGGGAGATTAAAGTGTGAAAAGAAAGTAACTTGATTATTGTTTTGGAATAAAATAGAATTGCACAATGTGAAACCAGAAAACCTGGGCTCAATCCTGGCCTCCCCACTTGACCAAATTGCGTGATCCTAGACAATGGTATAATTTCACTTTGGCTCTTTTTTCTTGATTGTGACATACAAGAGCACCTTAAAATACATGAGTGCAAAAGCAACCTTGTGGGTTTGATTTAATAAACTACACTGTTGTCCATGTATAATAACAAGCAAGACCTCCCAGAAGGTTCTATGTGACCACTGGCTTGCCTCTTAGTTCACTATTGACATTGTTGTCAGGGTGGGTAGAGACACAAATGTTTCTACATTCATTTTTGAAAACTATCACTTTTAAAATACTTCTGAATGCACTGATATAATCTGATGTACTAAGGTGAAACACATTTGCGTTGAGATGAAATACACTTTTTTGAATTTTAAAGAGAGTTTATCATATATTTATATGTTTATTGCAAAATGTCTTTAAAACAATAATGATTATCTCAAGTTAAGTGATGCAGGACATCTTATTTGCTTCTTCTCTTTTACTTCAGTTAGGGTAAATAAACGCATGTTTGCCATTTATTTAACATCTTTGTGAATGTTGCTGCTTGATCAAGTAAACAGCAGCCCAGTGCAGTCATTCTGCTGGGGGCCGCCTGTATAGGTCAGGAGGACCGCATGCGGCCCCTAGGCCGTTCTTTGGGTGTTACTGCTGTAAATCACTTCCCTTTAGGTGTTTTTGAGACTCAGTTTTTCAGCTTCACTCCTTTCCCACAAACAGCAGTTTCTATTTCTTGTACTTTTTGTTGTACTTGTTCATGATATGTTTCTTGCTGATTTTGATATTCATTTTCTACACTTCCTTGGATCTTCTCCCCCTCTGGATCCATGCAATGGAGGACAGCCGCCTCAAACTGACCACAGACAACACGGAAATCCTCATCCTCGGATCCAACCCCTCCGCATGGAAAGACTCCTGGTGGCCCACGTCACTGGGGTCCCCCCCCCCGGCCCCCACCGACCATGCACGCAACCTGGGAATCATCCTTGACTCAAAACTCTCCATGACCAAACAAGTCAATGCAGACTCCTCCACCTGTTTCAACACCCTCCGCATGCTCTGCAAGATATACAGATGGATTCCGACCAACACGAGGAAAACAGTCACCCAGGCCCTAGTGAGCAGCAGACTCGACTACGGAAACGCCCTCTACGCCGGAGCCGCGTCCAAGCTCATCAGCAGACTACAGAGAATCCAGAATGCCTCCGCACGCCTGATCCTCGACGTCCCGTGCTGCGACCACATCACCCCCCACCTGAGGAACCTGCACTGGCTCCCCGTCGACAAAAGAATCTCCTTCAAGCTCCTGATCCACGCACACAAAGCAGTCCACAAAACCAGCCCAGCCTATCTCAAAAGTCAACTCTCCTTCTACGTACCCAACAGGAATCTCCGCTCCACTGACCACGCCCTGGGCACGGTCCCACGCATTTGGAGAACCACTTCTGGAGGCAGGTCCTTCTCCCATTGCGCCGCCAAGACCTGGAACACCCTCCCCCTCGACCTGCGACAAACCGAAGACCTGCTGACCTTCAGGAGACAACTCAAGACCTGTCTCTTCGACCAGTAACCGCACCCCCCCCCCCCCACTCCCCCAGCGCCTTGAAACCCTACCGGGTATGTAGTGCGCTTTACAAATTATGTGATTGATTGATTGCAACAAACTCAAGCCTGACACTGTGAATCAGTGGTTGTTGTTACCACTTCTTCATCTGTGGTCTTCACTTTCTTTGGTATCCCCTGTTAGATACCAGCACACTTCACAGCAGTGCTAATCACAAGAATCACTTAGTGGGGTGGTCACAGGATTTTCAAACGTGCTCCTTCACCAGTACCCAATCGCTAGGTTAGAGCACATGACAGAAAACTTATTTTGTTGCTGGAGTTGCAAATTCACCTGATGAGAGACAGGTCGCACAACATAACCAAACCTTTGCAGTAATCCAAACAATTTCATCACTAAGGGCCATATGTAGGTAGCCTAACATTTACCACTTCATAAATACCGAATTTTAACCGATTCGGTATTTATGAAGTGGTAAATGATATGTAGGTAATCCATCGGTATTATTTACTGATTCGGAATGGGTCGGTAATTTAGAATCGGTATTTACCGATTCGGTAATGGTAACTGGCTTCCCATTGATTCCTATGGGCCAGGAGGCCCAAAGGAATTAATGGGAAGCCAGTTACCATTACCGAATCGGTAAATACCGATTCAGTAATGGGGGGAGCACAATCAAGGGTGGCAGGGTGTCACAGTGACACCCTGTTGCACCCCTGATTCCTGCATGTGTGCACATGTGGCACACATACATGCCCTAAGGGCATGTATGTCTGCCACATTGCACACTTCAAAGTGCAGAAAAATGCTTTTTTTCAGCTATTCGTCATTTACCACCAACTTTTAGTTGGTGGTAAATAACGAATCCCCACAACCACCACACACTCCCCCTACATATCATTTCAGGATTCGGTATTTACCGAATCGGTAAAATTACCGATTCGGTAATTTTACCGATTCGGTAAATTACCGAATCCTGAAATGTGCCCCCTACATACCAAAAGCCTGAATACCGGTCGGTAACGGGATATTTACCGAAAATCGTCCGTTACCGACCGTTATTGGGCTTCCTACATATGGCCCTTAGTCACACTAGTGCAGTAGAGAAGATACAAGGGATTCGCATAGCCCTTTGGATAAGAACCTCATGGTGGAGACAGGCTATTCTTTCTACCTGAAGTGCTTCTAATGCTCATCAAACCAAGTAGAAGTGTGTCTGGCCATTTCAAAGATGTTGAGGCACACACCTTAGCTTGTTTGGATTGTAGATTGACATTCAATTACTTAAACCATTTGTGCTGCTTCCAGTTTGTAACTACAATGGAACAGCTGTTCAATTTGTAAAGCTGTGCATATTAACTTCAGTATTACATTTTTAATATGAGCTCCTCTGTCTCTTTCAATAATAGCAGGCATACTGAATCTAGTGATCAACTCCCTCAAGAGTAGTTTGCCAACTGTCTTGCTGTCACATATCTTAGTTGAACAGGCCTCCACCTACAAAAACAAGTAAACTGTTACTACAATGTACCTAAGACCATTGTGAACAGGGATTTTGACATAATCAGCCTGTATTCAGGTGAATGGTCTCTCTAACTTCCCTATGTGACTCACAGTCACCATCATTTTTTTGCCTGAATTAATAAGTTGACTAGTAATGCTTTTCTGACACAAATCTTCTGCTATAGATCTGACTTGAGGGTCATGCCAATATTTTTTTAACTCCTCCCTATTGCACCTTCTGGGATATGGCTATTAGGGTCATTTTCGACATTGCTAAGTTAGCCTGAGCTCTGCAGCCAAGATGCTGCTTTTACGGACATTACTACATGACTTTATTTTGCAAGACTCTGTTTATGCCTTTCACATGAGAACTGTCTGCTTTTCGCGTTCTCTGCTGGTTCCTGGAGTTTAGTCTGAACACAATGTGCAAGGTCGATAAACAATGCACCTTGTATTCTGTTCTGGTGAGTCCCTAGCACCTAGACAAAACTTGCTAAAAGCTGCACTGCTGGAAACTCGTGCTTTTTTATATTACGGGGATGCATGTTGTTCAAACACACACTTGGAGTGAGACTTTTCCAGGGAGAAGAGCTATGCAGTTCCTATGATGTAAAACTTCCATCTAGACACTAAGATATGGCGTCTGCTGACAAAGCCCAGAGATCTTCCTTTATATAATAAACCTCACCTTACCAAGGGAGGCATGGTTAGGCCTTATAGTCCTATTTTGACTTTCTTTATATGATGACATCCCCCTTTATATTCTATGGAATTGTAACAATGCTAACGGTGTTAGGTTTGTGCATTTCGCTGCTGATAGTGGCCCGTATACTGCATTATAGAGCACGATAGTTAAAATAAATATTTTGAACTGTGACAGTGACTCTGACAATTCTTATTGTGGACAAGTATGAGTGAGTGAGTGAAAGGGTATTTCTTGCTACCGCGATTCCTGAGAGAGTCAGGAGTGTTGTGTTCAGGGTTGTCTAATCATTCATAGCTTCGCGATCATGTAGGAGAATGAATGAGACACTATAGCTACTCGGTTTGGGGATTTTGGGTACTAAGGTGGTAGGAAGGTACAACCCCTATACACTGAGGTCCTGTTTTCCTGCGCATAGTTTTGTGCATGTGCAGAATCCCGGCAACACTCCACTTGCATGTTTTGGGGCATGGAAAACCTGGCCATTGCGGGAAATATATTTTAGAGAGAGTATATTTATTTTCAGCTGTTATCCAGATATCATTAACATTGTTTTACAACCAGTTGTCTGTACCTTTTCTTTTCATCTTCCAGTACCTCCTCTTTTAGTTCAAGAAACTCACGCAAACCTGTTTATACTGGATTCACCAAAAAACAGATCACATTGTTAGTTTAATCAATTTCAGTTTTACATTGTTCCCATTCTTTTGAAGTGATTGTTACAGTTTCAAGAGTGAAATACCTAGCAACCTCATCTGTGTAGTGGTTGCCCATGGAGACAATATCATCACCACTCTTATGAGCAACACACTTTACAAATAAATTGAGTGCACTCTGCACTCTGCATGAGTGACTGTCCGATCTACAGACCTGTGGACTAGATCCCGCCATAATAATATTCACCTGCGGGGAGTCCTGGTGGGCGCCGAAAACTCTGACATACAGAGTTATGCGCAAGTGCTGTTCCGCTTTATTCTGGGGCATTCCAAAGACACTACCTTGCAGCTTGACAAGGTACATTGGGCGAGTCATCTGGGCGCCCCAAAAGCAAACCTCTGGACATCTTGGCACGTGTACATGACTTCCAGACCAAAGAATGCAAAAACAACAGTTGATGGTCAGAATGCAGAACAATGTCATACATTCACCCCAGTACAGAGATCTGGGCCTAAATCCATCGTTTTTTTGCTCACCATGCCATTCCAGTCTGAACCCAGCCATATGAAAATCAGTCTTGACCCTGTGCCTCATGGGAACAGTCCAGCCCGAACTGCCAAGCCAGGTCCTCCTTGGACTGGAAACAAGCATCCTAGGACCGGTTTTGGGGTTTCACCCCTCTTTAGCCAGGATAGCTTGATTCCAGTGGCATGGAGAGCACAGGACTCACGTCTGAGCATACCCGTCCCACTCGGGGTGACAAATGCAAAAACAACAGTTGATGGACAGAATGCAGAACAATGTCATACATTCACCCCATTACAGAGATCTGGGCCTAAATCCATGTTTTTTTTACTCACCATGCCATTCCAGTTTGAACCCAGCCATATGCAAATCAGTCTTGACCCTGTGCCTCATGGGAACAGTTCAGCCCGAACTGCCAAGCCAGGTCCTCCCTGGACTGGAAACAAGCATCCTAGGACCAGTTTCGGGGTTTCACCCCTCTTCAGCCAGGATAGCTTGATTCCAGTGGCATGGAGAGCATGGGACTCACGTCTGAGCATACCCGTCCCACTCGGGGTTACAAATGCAAAAACAACAGTTGATGGACAGAATGCAGAACAATGTCATACATTCACCCCAGTACAGAGATCTGGGCCTAAATCCATCGTTTTTTTGCTAACCATGCCATTCCAGTTTAAACCCAGCAATATGCAAATCAGTCTTGACCCTTTGCCTCATGGGAACAGTCCAGCTCGAACTGCCAAGCCAGGTCCTCCCTGGACTGGAAACAAGCATCCTAGGACCGGTTTCGGGGTTTCACCCCTCTTCAGCCAGGATAGCTTGATTCCAGTGGCATGGAGAGCACGGGACTCACGTCTGAGCATACCCGTCCCACTCGGGGTTACAAATGCAAAAACAACAGTTGATGGACAGAATGCAGAACAATGTCATACATTCACCCCAGTACAGAGATCTGGGCCTAAATCCATCGTTTTTTTGCTAACCATGCCATTCCAGTTTAAACCCAGCAATATGCAAATCAGTCTTGACCCTTTGCCTCATGGGAACAGTCCAGCTCGAACTGCCAAGCCAGGTCCTCCCTGGACTGGAAACAAGCATCCTAGGATTGGTTTCGGGGTTTCACCCCTCTTCAGCCAGGATAGCTTGATTCCAGTGGCATGGAGAGCACGGGACTCACGTCTGAGCATACCCGTCCCACTCGGGGTGACAAATGCAAAAACAACAGTTGATGGACATGATGCAGAACAATGTCATACATTCACCCCAGTACAGAGATCTGGGCCTAAATCCATAGTTGTTTTGCTCACCATGCCATTCCAGTTTGAACCCAGCCATATGCAAATCAGTCTTGACCCTGTGCCTCATGGGAACAGTCCAGCCCGAACTGCCAAGCCAGGTCCTCCCTGGACTGGAAACAAGCATCCTAGGACCGGTTTTGGGGTTTCACCCCTCTTCAGCCATGATAGCTTGATTCCAGTGGCATGGAAAACACGGGACTCACGTCTGAGCATACCCGTCCCACTCGGGGTGACAAATGCAAAAACAACAGTTGATGGACAGAATGCAGACCAAAGAAGGCATTATCAGAAAGGCCAGAGACTTGCATCGTTTACACTTTTGCAGTCATAAAATTGCACTCTTTCAAAACATCCTGGTGCTCACCATCCAATGCTGCAGAGACGTTGAACTGATTACTGAATTCTTACAATATAAAGAGGTCTCCTACAGGTGGGGTCATTCTTTAGACTGTTCTTTCACTGGGAGGACCAATTGTTTTAAACCAAGGTGCTGGGAGAGGTACACTGCATTCTGGGCCATCCCGGGGACCGTCCTTCCCACTCAGTGCATGGATCTCTTCCTGGCTCCTCCCACGCACTGCATTCTGGCAAAAGGCAGGTAAACTCAAGAAACACCCCCACCCTGGCCCAAAAGAAAGTGCTCAGGAATGACAAGCTGTCCTGGATAGAATGTTATTGAATATTGACAAGCACCCCAAATGACTCTCCATACTTTTGATTCTCTGCACCGTTGGCATATGTATATGCCCAGGGAATCTCTCTTGTTGCTCTGGCCTGGAGCGGCAAAGGGTAGCAACAAATCCGTTCACCTTGAAGTTCATGCATTGCCTGTCTGACTGGATTGTGCCCCACTTAAAGTTTTCCATTGTTAATGAACTTGTTTTCAACTTAACTTTGTTTCTTTGTTATTCATTACATTCCACAGACTGACCTCCACCACACACGAGCAAGGACTTAAATGCCCCCCCATGTCAGGTTTTGCTTTCCCTGAATCAAGAGCGTTGCACTGGGAGGTGATGACACTACTTGAAGAGACATATCTTCTTCCCAAGGATGAACATAGAAAATGAAATCCGTCTGGCTCCCATGCCAGGTGTGGTCCTCTGAGCCTGCAAAGAGTGACAGGGTTGCAATCCTTTTGTCTGTTTTTTTCTGGGGTGATGTCCTGGGTAAGGTGGCTGAGATTAAAGGTTGGATGCTCGCATACAGTATACAAGTGGGTTATCTCCCTATCATACTTGTCTCCCTATATGCGCCCAAGGACCAGCAGGTAAATTTCCTTATAGGAACCCTGACGTCCATTTTGCAACTCCTTGACATGGCCATCATAGTGGGGGGGGGGGGGGGGGGGCGTCCTGAACCTTGCCTTGAATATTGACTTAGACAGATCTGGTCAGCGTTTAGTTTCAGACTGGCTCCTTGCCACCTCAGGAACCACGGTGGTTGAATGATTGTGGTTTAGGAGAAATTTGGTGGTACTCTCGCCCTATTACCCATGAGTACACATACTACTCTGCAGCCCCAAACAACATATGCCTGCATTGATTACTATCTAGTCACCCCCGCAATACAAGCACTTGTCCAAGATATGTTCATCACCTCTATGTCCCTATCCGATCATGCCCCCTTCACAATGGTGATGTCTGACTCTATTGCTGGAGACTACGAGATGCCCTTCTCCTGTCTGAGACCAGGGTCACTGCTATCCACAATCTGATTGCCGACTTACTCCGGAATAACCACATGGGGGCGACGTCTGTGGCCTCACTGTGGGAAGCACTAAAACTGGTAGTCAGAAGTAAATTGATAGCGATCTAAGCAGCAGCAGACAATCACCCCCGGAGAAAGAAGCATTTAGGCTTTGAGCAGAAGATCCGAGAAATTAGAAGCCTCACACAAACACACCGGGGCCTCAAAGGTGTGTTGGGATCTAGAGAAGGTGTGCCTACAACTCAAGTGCCTGGACCTCGACAGGGCAGAGTACGCAATGTCACATCTTAAGCATAAAGGTTACTTGGGGAGAAGCCGCTGTGGACGGATGTTGGCCCATCACTTCCAAGCTAGAACACATAGGGAATCCGTCAAAATGATACTTAACTATGAGGTTACCGAGATCTGTGGGAATACACAAATCCCAAAAGTATTTCAGGACTTTTACAAAGCACTTTACAAGGCTCAAGAAAGTCCTGTGGACGGTATTCCGTTATACCTTGAGGCATCCCCGGTGACCTCGCTGACTTCATCTAACTCTGATTGCCTGGAGAACTCCATTAGGATTGCGGAAGTGATCCTGGCCATTGCCAGATTGAAGCCATTAAAGGGGCTAGAGGCTGATGGCTACTCCTCCAAATTCTACAAAATATTCTGTCATCCCTTGACCCCACTGCTTGCCTGGCTTGTTAATTTCTTCTCAGATACCGGGACCATCACTGACATCATACTTGAGGCGTTAATAACTATTATTCCTAAGCTAGGTGAAGATACCACATTATGCAGTTCCTATAGACCTATCTTGATTCTTTACATTGACGCCAAGTTGTTTAAAAGTATCCTTGCACATCGCCTTAATCCTCTTATGCCTGACCTGGTCGATCCTGACCAAGCAGGTTTAATCCGCATTCACCAATGTGTATACTCCACCTCATGGATAAGATCTTCCGGTTCCCTTAGGAGGCACTTCTCCTTTCAACCGATGCCAAAAAGCCATTTAACATAATACATTGGTACTATGTCTTTGTGACCTTGAAACAATTTAGCTTTGGGTACAGATTTAGGCACCGAGTCCAAAGCGTTTATAGTTCCCCCGCTTTCGTCGGTGAGGGTTAACGGTGTGTCGTCTCAATCCTTTCCCATTCTGAGGAGCATACAAAAGGGATGGCCTCTCATTTGCCTTATACATAGAGTGTACCGCCCAATGAGTAAGAGCAATCCCCACCATTGCAGGAATACCTTTCAGAGGGGACCAACATATCATTAGGCTCTATGCTGACAATGTTATTATTGCCCTCACTAACCCCCTCCCATCCCTTCTACCCCTGGTGACAGAACTCCATTTCATCGGGAAGTTTCCGGGTTCAAAGTCAACATACACAAATCCCAATTATTGAACCTCTCACTTACTCCACAGCACAAAACCTATCTCCGCTCTGTGTTCCCCTATATATGGGCCAAAAAGTCAATACCGTACATGAGAATTAAGTTGTCTCGAGCAATAGTACAGGCAGTAGCACTGAACTACACTGTTTTTCCTTGCAGGTCCAATCTGACCTGGCTAACTGGTGACAACTGCAACTGTCCTGGGAGGGTAGGATAGCTCTTACCAAAATGACTATTCTCACCCGCATCTTGTATGTCTTCCAACCCCTGTGCCTGACACCACCAAAAACCACCTTTCGTGCTTTACAACTGGGAATCAATTATTTTATTTGGAGAAGCAAAAGGCAGCGACTCTACAAGCAGTTACTTTAATGTATGTTCCTGGAGGGTGGATGGTCATCCCCATGGTCTGTAGTTACTTCTAAGCTACCCATTTTTGCTTTTCGTGGAGCGGAGTTGTCCCACCTCCAACAAATACCAGTCTTCAATAGACCAAGCAGTGACAGGAGCCAATATCTTGAAAGAGCTCTGGCTCACCTGTAAACATAGGGCATGGAGTCTTCACTCTTTCCCAGTGACTGGTTCTACCTTCAGGATTTGATATGCCATGGTACTTTGAGCCAAGCTGACCTCCTTTCCTTCTCCCATGACTCCCATACTAGCCACCCCTGAGTTTTTTACCAGGTGTGCAAGAAGAGTGATTTCGGCAATGGCAAGGAAGAGGCTGCAAACGCGTAGTGTGCATGTTTGACGCCCAGGAGATAATTCCATTTGACTCCTGAAGACAGAGTGTGACTTATTAGAGGCAGACCACCTCCAGTACTTACAAGTTCAGCACTGGTTGATGCACCCATCCATCAGAACGTATGCTGAGTGTCCTCTGATGTCCTTTGAGAAATGGGTTTTCCATAAGCAGGATAACAGAAGTCTGGTGAAGGACATGTACGCGCTTCTGGGGTCAGGCTCCTTTGTCAGACAAAACAGCAGGGCAGAGGCGGTGGGAGGCAGATTGAGGCAGGACACTCACCACCAAAAAATGGGAAGATATCTACTACAGGGCCCGACAAACTGCACAAAATATGGCAAGCACAGAAATGGCATATAAAATAGTTTCCTATTGGTACTTAACTCATGCCCCCTCCAATCCTCATCCCCGGGACGCACAAAGGAATGCTGGAGAGGTTGCCAAGGGACAGGCACCTTAGTACACCTATTATACATACCCAAAACTGGTCCAATACTGGGTACAAATCCTGGATGACATGGCTAAGGCCTTTAACACTACAATCCTGATGTTCCCTGTTAACACTATATTAGGGCTTCCTAGCCCTGTGACATACCCCTTGAGAACAATAAGCGGGAGGCAGATTGCTCTGGCTCTAGGGGCAGCTCATCAGGCCATGCTTACCGTTTAGGGCTCTGACATGATCCCTGACAATACAGCTTTGTTACATAAACTATGGTGTATTTTTTGGATGTAAAAGCTAAGCTATCCTTAGCTGTGGAATAGAAATAGGACACCTACTCCAAGCTGGGGGCACCATTTATCTCCATTCTATACACTAAATTCAATTAATTGACATGCCCAACTTATCTCAAGCTACTACACGTGAACCCTTCAATGCAAATACCCACTAAGAAACCCGCCCCAAACATCTGGGTAGCTACTTCTGAAGGTTCAAGTCTGTGGCTTAACCCACCTGATAAAGGGTGTAAGTCATCTATGCTTTACATCTGGAAGGAGTGAGGGAGATGGTGGGGGGTTATGTAGTTTGTTTTTTTGGCTTGTGTTTTGTAGTTTGATTTGATTTCTAGATACTGATGGCGCCTGGGCTGTTGGCGGACAGCTGTGTACCATGACTAATTTGCTTCTGCTTTCTATAATAAACAGAACTGATCCATAAAAAATGTTTCAGGTCTGCCACTGCAGAGCTTGTTTGTACAGAACTAAACTACTCTTTTGACCTGGCAAGCTCACCAACTTTCTAAGACCAAACCTTTCCTTTTATTACATATAAGTCACCCCTAAGGTAGGTCCTTAGTAGCCCCATGGACAGGGTGCAGTGTATTTAAAAGGAAGGACATGCACTTTTGAGTTTTTCATGTCCTGGTAGTGATAAACTGCTAAATTCTTTTTTCACTACAGCAAGGACTATCTCTCCTATAGGTGAGCATTGG
Organism: Triturus cristatus; assembly: GCF_964204655.1. Lineage (NCBI taxonomy): Eukaryota > Metazoa > Chordata > Amphibia > Caudata > Salamandridae > Triturus > Triturus cristatus. The sequence goes on from NC_140587.1 coordinate 925,878,635, forward strand.
AGCTGCCTTGTAACGCTTTACAAGTGTAACTTCTATTTGGGAAAAGATAGGAAAAGTACATTTGGCATCTCTGAACTCACAATGTAAAAACACATCTTTTTTTGTGAAGTTGATTTTTCAGCTGAAGGTTTGAAAATGCCACTTTCAGAAAGTTAGCCTTTTCTTACTCTAACCATTCTGTGCCTCTACCTGTCTCTGAAATACATGTCTGGGTTGGGTGACTGCTGGACTTTGTGAATTCCCTCTAGACAGTCACATAGAAAGGGAGTGGAAGTATGCCCTACATATCCGATGGCTCTTCCCAAAACTGGTGGATCTTCCTCAGCTACAGTGAGAGGGAGGAGCTGACACTTGCACCTGAATTGGCCTGTGCCTGTTTCCACACAAAGAGTTGCATACCCCTCTGAAGTGTGTCTGGAGCTGGGCAGGAAACGGGCAGGTTCTTGTGCACTACAAAGACTTTTCTTTGAAGTTTCCCTACTTCAAAGGCTAAACTAGGTATAAGTGGCGGACCTCTTATGCAAAATACTCAGAATGCTTCTGGAACTGAGGACATTCTCCCAGGATGAAGAGCTGTTGTGCTGCCAGGAGAGACTGCCACTTTGCTGCTTGCTTTGCTGTGTTGGCCTGCTGCCTGCCGCTTCTTGTCTGGGAGTGAGAAGACTGGACTTGACTCTCTACATCCTGCACCTCTAAAGGTTCTCCAAGGGCTTGTTAGGCGTGCCTCCCATTTCTGAAGTCTCAGGAATATCAAAGACTTCTCCTGCATCTTGCTATTAGCACCTGGGCTCCTCTGCTGTGGGTACTGCTCTGCCGAGTGGTGCCAAATACAGTCCTGGGCCAGTGGGTCTTTGGTGCTGCAATCCAAGAAACCAATGCATCAACACCAAGGTATTGATCAGAACTGGCACATTTCCCTGTGATATCAACGCATCGCCACTACCTGCACCAAAGCCGGGGCAACCGCTCTCCAACTGCATGATGCAACAAACTCAACTTACAACGCAGTCCTGACTTTTCAGATGCAGTGCCTCCCCATCACCGCTGCTGTATGAGTCTCAGACACTGCATCACCGATGTCTGCGACACACTGTCCCCAACTCCGATGCATTCCCGGCCTCAACAACATTGCCCGGCTTCAGAAATAACACATTGCCTTCGACAGCGAGGCATCCCCTCCTTTGCTCAATGCCTCGTCCTCGAGCTTCAACGCATTCAAGGTACTGTCAGCGGGTCTGCATGATTCCTCTACTGGCCCGCGCTCTATCATGGTTGGAATGAACTTTTGGATCTGCCCAGGTCGAGCAAGGCACCAGTTGGAGCTACTGATTTCTAAGTACTGCATTTTGATTTAAGCTTGCAAAATTCGTATCTTGATTGGTGTATGTTGGATTTGTATCATTTTGGTCTTGTTCTACTCAAATAAAAATAGGCTCTTTTTCTAAACTGTTGTGGGATATTTTGGTGATCTTTTCAATTTGTTACTGTGTGTGTTTGCACAAATACTTTACACATTTAGTTTAGCCTGACTGCTCTGTGCCTATCTACCAGAGGGTGAGCCCAGGTAAACCTTTAGTGTTTATTACCTTTACCCTGACTAGGATTGTGGTTCCTGCTTGGATAGGGTACATACCTCTGCAAACAAAAAACCCAATTTCTAACATGTGTCCCAAGTAGATAACTTTTCCCATACAATACTGTTTTTCTGTGCATGACACCTTACACTCATTATCTACGAGATGGTTCAAGAGTTGCAACTGTATCAAATTTGCATTCTTTTTCTGTCTTAGAGGCGACATCTGCTCATCAGTATACTGCATCAGCACTGAATTACGGGGCAGCTGTAGAGTTTCCAAAATTTTCTTTGGCTCTGACTAAAGATTGAGAAGCTTTCTGTATACCCTTGTGGGATTTGACACCAAAATAGGACGTTTTTCAGGAATATGATCTCGAAGAGAGATTGGCTACAAAGAGGAATGGAAAATCACCTTTTGCACAACTGAGCTGGTTATATCTCTATGCCCTATATACAAAAAGGAGCTCAAGAGGGAACAAGGTCATGGGCGCCTTCCACTAAAACCATCACTTTAAACAAAGGCCCTTGATACATCACACAAATCTAGTAGTCAACACATGGGGTCCCCCTAGTTGATATTTTGGGTAGGAAAGGTTCTAGGGTTTATCTAGGAACATCCCAAGTATGTGTGTTGTATTAAAAATGCAGGCCCTGTGCCTATAGATAAAAGGAAACACTCACAAGTGAAAGGTTATGTGAAAATATGTATAAAAATATAGGAAGTGCCTCATGTAAGCAACCCCAAAGGAGTGATTGGCAGGTTCTCACCAATTTTCATCATCGACAACTTTCCTATATACAAAGGGCCAACTCCTGAATAAGTTCTGAAGAATGCTGTATGTGTGTGTTTCCCATATCACCCTGTTGTGTGTGACACATATCTCAAAAAACCCTAGCGTCCCCATCGAGGGAGAAGAAAAAATATTATTAAAAATGAGTTGCGAATAGCAATTAGTAAACGTTTTTAACCCCTTCAGTGCCACGCCCTTTCCCCGCCCTGTGCCGGGCGTTGCATTAGCGGGCGGGGTTCATGACGAGATAGTCTCGTCATGGGCACAGCGCAACCGTGCTCCATGACGAGACTATCTCGTCATGGGCACTGAAGAGGTTAATTGTTTATGCCTGAACTCAACATACCATGTATTAGACCATTTTAAGAAGAATGGCTGAACACGTTCCATTGCCACTTTTTTACCTGCTGGCAATTTCTTCAGGGCATGAAGACTACACATCCCCAATTTGTGCACCGGACCTGTGTATGAAAAGAAATAAAAGACAAGCATTGGCATAGCCAATAGGTCTCACCTTTGGGACCTTATAAGCGTTTAGCCATGCAACAGTTGATGTTGTTGCACCAAGGTTATTGTGCTGAATAACTAAACACTTATAAGGTCCCAAAGGCAAGACCTATTGGCTATGCCAATGCTTGTTTTTCTGGAGGTCAGTGGGGGTTCTGGTCGGAGTGGTTTTGGTTAAGCTGGGGCGCCATAACAGGTGTGAATCTCAGTTCACCCTCCACATATATTGTAAGATGGATTGATCATTTTGTGTTCCCTGCTTGGGGTTAGTCAGAAGATGGGATCACTAGATGTGAATTCGGGTATGTACAGCTATCGATTGCGCGATTCTTTCACCCTATCATATTGTATTATATTGTGTATTCCATTTTAATGAAAATATCTGCCTTTTGCACACTTTGTAAGTCCTTGCTCACAGATGTGCTAGCAAGGGACCCACCACAGTTACTTTGAAGTAAGTCTGTCAACTGTAGCCCTGTATTTATATTGAAGCAAAACAATACTACAAGTACCAGAATGCAGTGCTACAAGCAGGCCTGAATGAATTACTCACAACATGGATGGGAAAACATGAGCTAGCTGGGTAAACTTTACATTGTTTCATTTTTCATGGATTTCTGCATTTCTCGCATTGCAAACCGAAGTGCTTCGAGGCACGCTTACAGACATGGGAGGTGAGAAAACGGAGGCACTTGTGTAAAGTCACACCGTGCAAGCAACGAAGAAGCTGTGATGCTATTTCTGATGGCTCCTCGGTTTAGAGCAGAGTGGCGAGGTGTTCTGTCTTAGCAATGAATCACCAATGCCACCCCTGAGCTTTCCTCACACGTGGTGTGAATTGTTTTGGAAAACCACAGAATGATGGCTGTGGAGCTGCCACGTGGCCCCATGTCACGTGCGGCAGCATTAGCCAGTTTTAGCTTTTTAGCAAGTGGTCCCTTGCTTTCTGGGGCTTGTATTTTTATATTTTCCATTATACCTGTGGAATTAAATGTCCAAGAATGCCACATGCTGTTGGCTACAAAGACAGCACTGGTTGAAATGGTCACATGTGACATGAGGCCTATCGGTGGGTATATAATTACAGGGGATGCATCGAATTTAAGTTCTGGGAAAAAAGAAAAAGTTCAAAACGGTACATTTTGAGATATTCTAAAAATATATCTGCATATTTCAGCTGAACATGGTGATCTAAAAGGAGTGACTTTTGTATTTTTGTTCTCCAAGTATGCTTTTTATTTTCTAATTTGTTAATAAATGTTTCTCTGTTAGGTGCACATTATGTATTATGTTAGAAATATGCCAACACAGGATTTTCAAATTCTGTTTGCCGACACTTGTCTCTTGGGATAGTTTTGCTATTACATAAAGTATGTCTTTCTGGTAGACATCATCTTCCTTCTATAACGTGTTTTCCAGTAATTTCTACCGCTTATTCACGAGAAGAAAGTGACGAATTTTCTCCGATTAGTAAACCTGTGAAAAAATGTTGGTGAAACGAAACATAATTGATGTTTGGTTCATCAACGTATGTTCAGTATTCTATTTTCTTAAATAGTGGAAAATACTGCCTTGACTCGTTGTTGCAGCCCTTATCTACTGGTTGGAATGCACACCCAGGCTGTGTGACCAAGCCAGCGCTCTTCTCCTTGACTGCAGCACACAGATAACACATCTAGTTTACCTTCCCTGAGGCATTTCTAAGGAGGTTGAAGACTTAAAGAGCTCTCTGCAGAACAGCGTTGGTAACCGCATGGCCAAAGAAACTCGGGTAAATATTGGCCTTGTTGCTCAACCCTCTGTCATATAGCATGTATGGTAATCGGATGCTGTGACGTTTGGCGCGACAAAGAAGGTAATGGCTCACTCTGTAACCCCACAAAGAGACGGTCTCAAAACATGAGCTGTTCCGGGTGCAGGTCCAGTGGTAAATCCTTTGCAGCTCCAGCACTGCACGCGCTGAAGGAGCAGTGTGGGAGACCACGCGACCTCCCCCCGGTCCCAAGCCTGCCAAGCACACTGACTGGAAGATTAGCGCCCCCACTGATGCGGCAACTACAATATTCCACTGTCTAGTATCAGAAGCTTCGCTAGGAGCACCCACTAGACTCAGCTGACGCAAGCAACAAGGCTAAGGCCGCCAAACTCTGCAGAGTGATGCCTATCAGGAGTCACGATATCTCGGATGCAGGATCTTATTACAAAAAAGAAGCCATGTTGAAGTCGGGCGTCTCTCCTTACAATACATAGGAGTGATATTTGGCAAGTTAAGTAAATCACACAACGGCCTCACAGTGCGCCAAATAAGCATATAGATGTCCAGAAGCAGGGAAGAAGGGACTGGCATTAATTATTCTCCCAGTGACAAAGCCATTAATGGCAGCGGAGGCAATTTAAAGTGAGAAAATAATAATAAATAAATAAAGAAGAACTAAAGCCAACGAAAAGGAGGCAATGTCTCCTTTCCTGTATTTGGGAACCCAAGTGAACAAACTGCACAACTATGGTGAGAGGATAGCCATGATTGGGCAGGAGAGGCATTGCATTTAAGTGAGAGTTGCCAAAGAAACAAGCCCGGGAGTGGTGCGTGCATGTGTGCGCAGTCTGCTCATTTTCAAGCACTGCACTCGTGCTTGTGGCGCGCCCCTGCTCGCTCCCGCAAGGGGAATGCCGCCACAAGCACGAGTGTGTGCTTGAAAATGAGCAGAGCGGCGGCTAAAGGCCCTCCTAAGCAATGCATGCTCGCTGCGTAGGCGAGACCTAAAAAAACAGACGGCATAGGAGACATGTTTAATTCAGATGTCATATGTACTTGTCCCAACTACATATATCAAAGGGCACTTAGGTGACAATTACCATATGGCTACCGGGTGAATCCCTGCCAGTAGACCACACAGGAGGAGCAGGAAATGTCTTTTGACAACTGCTTGGTCGCCTAAAATAAAATGGTGTATATCCATTCATAATCCTTTGACAACTCTATTTACCACAAAACAGCACTGCAATCTATTTAATCTGCTCGCGGATGAGGAGGAAAACTTACTCTACCCTCATGTAAAGCCTACCAACATCATCTACACTGACAATCTATTTAATGGGGATCCTTATATCACTGGTTAAGGGTCGTCCTGCGTCACACAACTCAGCATACAGGATCCTACTCCTAGCCTGGCCTTATGTGTAAAAACCTACACATTTTCTGTAAAATGGCGTGGTTTATTCAGGCCACCTCTTAGATATTGCAAGCTATAATATATTAGCTCATTCATATATGTGACCAATTGCCCCGGTTTGTATCACACTACTGGAAAACCATTAACACATAATTTGAGTTACTAAATGCCTGATAACAGGCCGTCCTTCGTTGTTGATAACACTACCAACACAGCCCAGATTCTTATCTCAACACAATCTGCCACAGTCGCTGCTACAAGTGATAGCCTGCAGCAGTCATTACACCACTAGCCCCGAATTCAAACACCACATCACACTTACCACTGGTATTGGCGCCTGTGTAAACAAACGATCCTCACCGAATCAGGACTCGAATCACACAATGTGAATTGGTGATGATTTTCAATAGAACCAATTTTTCCGGCAATACTTGCTGTAACCTGATTATCTATCTGCTTTTTTGAAATACCTACAGTTTGGACTTTTTTTCCCGAGAGGGGTAGGTTTGGAACCTCTATGGAACGAACTGTGGAGGGGTTGCACTCAATCAGGAATGATACAAGGTGGCCATTCATTGTGTCATTTACATATGGGCCACTCTGATCTACCTCTAGGACAGCACCATGCATGAAATCTTCCTCCCTCTTCAAGACCATCATCGCAAATTAATTGTGTTCGGTGAAACTGTGAGAATTTAACATTTATAATCAGATGATTTTGCAGAACACCTGAACTCTGCTTAAAGTGGGTCATTTTTTTCTCTGGATTTGCTGCATCACTAGAGTGACAGGCACATTTTATTGAATATTTCTTGATTTTGCACATTTCTTATAGAAGTCTGTTTGGCTGGGGCACCTAACTGTGTAATATGATTCACATTCTGCTTCATCTGTGGGATAAAATTGTTTTGAATTTGATCTGAATTCGGTCTTCATTCTTTCTTGTAGTGCCTAATTTTCCCACAGAAATGACACTGTGTACTCTTTTCAAACCTGTTAAAATTCCCATTCTTTCATTCAAGTTATTCACAAACCGTCTATTTGCTTGCACACCAGCTCCTTGTACTCCTTGTATACCAGAATTCATACCAGAATTTGCACCATCAACAAAACCAAAAGCAGAACTCAAATTCACCATCTGATGTCTACCACCTTTTTGTAATTACTTCATCTGCACAACCATCAGTTTGTCTTTAATCTTTCTCTGTTAAGGGTTGAAGCTGCCATGGCAGTACCTTGTTCATCAATTCTCTTAGTTTACCAACATATGCGACTCTGCTGAATATGAGAACTGAGCTCAGGATGCAAACCTAAAATAAAAGCCTATACACATTTTCCAATGTCTTCTTTTGCTGGATCTTCAACTCCACAGTTTTTTCTATAGATCTGCATTCGCTTCTCATAGTATTTATATACTGACTCTCTTGACTCCTGTGTAGCCCAATTCACCTCTTTCTCCAGCAGCTTAAGCTTCTAAAGCACTAGAACTTTCTTGTATTTGTCCATCACAAGAGCAGCAAGACCATTTTTAGTATACGTTCTTGGAGGCTCTTCTGTTGGACATGTGCACTCATCCTACAAATCTTTAGGCACAATAATTTCAAATAACATATTCAAATCTATCCAAAGCACCTTCGAAATAGCCACTAGTCTCTCAACCTCTGAGTTTCCCTTATCCAGTTCTTTACTAAAGTTTGGAAAATGTGTCTAAAGTTTTTGTGCAAGCTTTTCTTTTTGTATAAATCAATTTCACATTCTTCTGTTATTATTCAAACCTATCATATGCTTCCCTTTCACACATGGCTGATTATTTGGTTAAATATCTCAATTGGTCAACATTACACACAGTTAGTCTCCCTCTATCAATTGTACCCTGTAAAATTTGTACTCATTCATTTTTCAAATTACCCATATTAATTTCTCTCCTTTCGGGTTCAATCAGTTTTGCTGTAGTAACAACTGCATTACCAACCGAGACAACTGTATCAACTGTAGGTGAAATAATAATCCCTCTGTGTATATAGGATCTGCTTCACTCTTAGGTGGTGCACTTAGTACTGTTAATGAATGCGTGATCATGACTGGATCTCCTGCACCCATATTATGTGCTGGGGGTCTCGGTATCAGTTCATCATCAGTATTAGGAGGATGTTTCAAATCTAATAAATCATCTTGAAAATTATCCTCCTCATTACAATTAGGGGCCCATTAGGATGGCAGGCAGACTTTAGTCCACTCGCCACCCTAGCAGTGCTGGGACCGGTCGCCAGTGGTGCGGCAGTCCCTCACCTGCAATTAGGATTCCACCACCACCGTGGCGGTGGCATCCTCCATTCCCAGAATTGTGGCGGGCGGTGCTCACAGCACTGCCCGCCACAATGCTGGGAATGCACTGTGTGCACAGTCATGCAGAAGGTGACAGTCACCGCGAGGTGCCTGCCACCATGTACATGACAATGCAGGGGGGTACCATAGGTAACCCCCATGTGCATCCCCCAACCCCCTACCCTGGGGGCCTGCAACGGGGCCCCCACAGCAAACCCTGCATGCCTTTCCGTGGCGGCATCGCCACCATGGAAAGGCACGTCTCTGCCCGCATCCAAATATGGATGGCGGTGTCATGCAGACACCGCCACCATATTGAGCACATTTTCCGCCCGGTCGACTAGTCGACCGGCGGACATTCTTTCCGTCCGCCGGGGTCCCCCCGCCATACTGATATGGCGGGGGGAAATGGGTGGCTGGCGGTGAAGGATGTAGGGCGGATCGCCACCGCCATGTGGGCGGTAGCGATCCGCCCTACATCCTAATGGGCCCCTTAGGTTCCATATCTCTCTTTTCTCTTCCATTTTTAGTTTCACTGGATTTGCTCTCAATCTTCTTTTTTCTATCTCAATAATTATTGCTATAACATACCCACATCCAGCTTCGTTCATATCCTGTCTCCATGCTTTTCTCTGCATGTCCCAATAAGGCTCTAACCATTGACTCATTGTATTCCTAACCTGAGTCTTCATTCTATTTCTTTCCTGTTCACTTGCCGTTTGATCCCACTCATTCAAATCCTGAAATTGTGCAGGTCTAGATTGTAACTTTCTCTCACACATCATATTCCTCAAATGATCAAAGTTTCTTATATTTAAAGTACCTTCTAATGGAATGTTCATGTTCTTGTCACCAGATGTGATCTCATGCCAATCGATTAATCATATACATGCATGAAAACCCACATTCACCACCATCTCATATGCAGGGGAATCATCATGAGGAATCTTTTCTCCTTCAATATTAGGAACCTTAAAAACTTTAGACTTTTTCAATACAGCACCCTTTTTCCCTCTAACCGATTATACACATTCCACATAAAATAATCCAATGACAACGAGCCTATCGCAGTCCAGCTATGGGAAAGGTTCACCAAATCACCACACAACATGTGGGGAAACTGACCAAGGCCAGCGCAACTCACTGTGATGCTTACCAATCCCAGTGCCGCCTCCCAGTGACAGTCAATCAATTGTAGTGCACCTTCTTCGTGACTGTATAAATTTGCCAACTACAATGCTATTTCCTAGAACTCACTGCCTTTCAGACCATAAACAAAAATACACAAAAAGGGTGATGTGGCCGTACAGCAAGAATGGCAGACGCAAAACTGTGAGGCTCCATCCACAGTCCTGTTCATCTGATCAGTGCCATGGCTGCCGAAGCACCGAAGGCAAGGCCATTTTGGCACCAACACACCACGGACCCGTAAGGGTTGGTAACATGATCTCCGGAGACCGCATTGGCCGGAGTGAGGAGAATCTACACATCAGCTGTGACTGGCCCTGAGGAGGAGGTGACGCTTTTGGGTCGGGATGACCCTCAGAGGTGGACGCTATATGGCTGCTCCTGTCCCCCCAAGTCACGGGGGTGAGGCGACCCATACATTGAGTCAAACATGCCTTGGGTCGGGAGGAGGCCTGGAGCTTGCTGCTGAGAGATCGGGGCATGGCTAGGCCAGCAGTGTGCCCACCAGTGCTTGGCCCCACAGGGAAGCTCAGCATAGACTCGCAGAACACATCCCCTCACGCAAATGTTTGGCCCTGTCAACTAAGGCCTCCTGAACACATAAACTGGAAGAGGTTGTTGGTGGCCCTGTAGATACATTCGTTAGACTGGGTGGAACCTAGGGGTATCGAGGTACATGTCTCCTAGAGTGGTCCTCACCCCCTGCGGTCCTTGAGACAAGACCAGTGACATAGAGTAGAGACTTTGCTGTCCTTTCCTGCAATTGACAGCTGCCTGGGCCCTGCGCAAAAACATTGCATGGTAGGAACCAAGCAGAGCCGTTGGAGGCTGCATCGGTGCAACTCACTGCGTGGCGATGGAATACACAGGCCCTTTGGGTGGTAGGGTTTCCTCGGTGACTGCGCTGCACTCTACCTACTCAATAGAGGGAGCACTGAGGCTGGGGGCAGAGAGATATAACCAGCCCTGTTGGTGGACGTGCTCTTGAGGAGGATCGCCCTTTTCTCCCTAGACAATGGAGCTTGCCATTTTTCCTCCCTGATGGGCAGTAAGACCCACAGTGGCCATAGGCACAGAGGCTCAGCTGAGGTAAGGGATTCTGGGGAAGCAGCAATATATACTTCAAGTGGCGTTCCACACAGACCCATCATTATGGTGAACGGGAAATACTGACCCTTTTGTTACACCAGGATCGAGCATGGCTGATTCCCCAGCTGGAGGGAGCATCCAAGGACTAACAGCAGTACAGGGGAGACCTGGTGTCCTCAGCCACTAGTCTACTTGAAATACGTGAATGAAGAGAAGCCCAGGCAGGGCGGATAAATGGAGTGGGCATGGAGGTATCCCTCTTGAGCCAAGATTTGTAAAAAGCGACCAACCATATGACAGAGAGGGAAACCTGGGTCTCCAGCACTTTCACAGCAGAATACCTGCTGAGGGCAATATTAGATCATGCCCCTCTAAAGGTGACGTCGGGAAACAAAGGTGGCACCCAAAGGGGTGAGTGGAGCCTCAGTAGCTGGGAGCTCCAAGATAGAGAAGTGAACATTGAGCTCTGTACAGAGTCCTCGTTTTATTTTTAAGAAAACTGAGAGGTGTGTCCTCCTTAGTGACGCTTTGGGAGGTGTACAAGACAGTCGTTCGAGACAAGGAGCAAAACATCATAACCTGGAAGAAGAAACAAACACTGTAACGTATAGTTAGGATAGAGAAAGAGTTTATTGTCTGCAAATGGTGCCATCTCAAGACAGGAGAGCAAGAGGTATTAAACCAACTAGAGGCTCTGCGTAGATCTTACCATTCACTGACTCCTGACATAGCGAAGTAGCTATAACTAGCCACTTTTAGGAAATTGTATAAGGTGGAAGATAAAACACCTCCTAGCCTGGCTGAGTGTGAAGGAGGAGAAGGCTAGATGGGTGGAGGAGCTCCAGGGTGAGACGGTACAGCGGAGGCTTTCACACAATACTACCAGGAACTATACAGGGAGAGGCACACCGCCTATGAGTTTGCCATCATAGCTTTTCTTGAAAAAGTGCCAATCCCAAGATTAGACAATGTCTGCAGCACAGCCCAGAGCCAGGAGTTCTTTCTCATCAAAATAGCAGAAGCATTAGGAAAGATGTAATGGGGAACGACCCAATAGGATACGGGTAGAGTTCTATGACTGAACCCTCTAAATTTTGGGGTCCCACCACATGGCCATGTTTAATGAACTGTGGAAGAGAGGTGAGCTGGCACCAAACTTACTACAAGTGATAATTCTTGTGATTCCCAAGGTGAGAAAATCAGGAACTGCATGTGCATTGCATAGGCCGATCTCTCTGTCAGAAACAGTGGACAACATCTTAGCCACGGTTCTAGGAATTCCCCAGATGATAGTTATCTCTCCTTAGTCCATAGGGACCAGATGGGATTCCTGCCCAACCGTGCCACATGGCAAAATCTCTGCACATGCACACTTAGTTCGATTATCAAAGGAATGTCCAAGAGCTGCTAGCCCTTTTGACTAAGGCATTTGATTCTATAGATTGGATGTACTTCCATCAGGTGTTGGGGCGATTTGGGTTTGGTTTGGGCTTATGCTGGGTGGAGTTATTATACAGGAAGCCAATGGTGAGGGTGAAAGTGAATGGCATGCTTTCAGAGACATTTTTACTAGAGAGGGGGACTCAGCAGGAATGTTCGCTATCCCCTCTGCTGTTTGCTCTCTGCATGGAGCCATTGGCAACCTTGGTGCGAATCACAGGCAACATAGTAGTTTACCAGGAAGTGTGGAATGAATCAGAAAAGGTGTCATTATATGCTGACGATATCCTGTTATACCAACATGAACCAAAGCCATCACCACAGACGGTTTTGTGGGTGTTCCATAACTTCCAAAAATACACAGGATGTAGGATTAACTTAGATTAATCACCTTTATTTATATTGGGGGATAGGAAAGTGACACTCCCAGTCCCTGTTAGCATTAAGGTGTTGAATGAGGGATTCCGCTACTTGGGGATTGAAATAATATGAAAAAATTGGTTCTGTCGGGTAGGTCAATGGATTTGTACAAAGTATTCAATACATTAAGAAATATACGTTCTAGTCATATTTCCAAGTAACACACCAAGAAGGAACAAGTCAAATGTGCAGTAAATGAAACTCTTTACTTCTTGTATATACAAATCTAATTAAAAAAAGGTTGGCTGTCTGTGTCATAGTACACATAGGACGAAGCTACAAAAAACTACAGTGTACAATTACTGACTTATGGTGATAAGTGACAAAAGTGCTGTACAAAGGTGACATGAATGACATATACATAAAAAAGGGGGAAAGAAACTTATAGGTCAAGTCCAAAAATCAATGCATAACCCTCCGACAGTAGTTATAGCTTCCTGTTCAAGTCAGGGAGATTGCGTGGACTAATAGTGACAGTAATGTCGACGTTTTGACCCTTGGCAATGGTGCAGCTTATTAGGCATCAGACCATTGTCAAGGGTCGAAACGTCGATGAGGTTATGCATTGATTTTCGGACTTGACCTATAAGTTTCTCTCCCCCTTTTTGTATGTATATGTCATCCTTGTCACCTTTGTACAGCACTTTTGTCACTTATCACCAGAAGTCACTAATTGTACACTGTAGTTTTTTGTAGCTTCGTCCTATGTGTACTATGACACAGACAGCCACCCTTTTTTATTAGATTTGTATATACAAGAAGTAACGAGTTTCATTTACTGCATATTTGAGTTGTTCCTTCTTGGTGTGTTACTTGGAAATATGACTAGAACGTATATTTCTTAATGTATTAAATACTTTGTACTAATCCATTGACCTACCCGACAGAACCAATTTTTTCATATTGTACTTATCCAGGTTCTGAGGGACACAGGGTTACCCCATTATCTTTAATGACTTGGGGATTGAAGTCACGTATAGCAGAGCCCACTTCCTCAGAAAAACTTAGAGGTGGTTTACTGGGAGTTTCAAGCCAATGTGAATAGATGGAGGCATTTACCACTCTCGCTTTAGGTAGGGCTTCTTTATTCAAGATGATTACCCTATCTAAGTTCCTGTATATTTTCCAGGACACCACTTGCTCTGTTCCTGAAACTTGCTTTGATAGAGTGCATCTTACCCTGCACCTTCTGCTCTGGGATGGAGGCGTCCCCCGATTAGCCCTGCAAACATTGCAGATAAATGCCTACAAAGGTGGCAACTCCCTACCGGGTCTTAGAGTGTAGTGTTGGACCCACCAGCTGCAAGCAATAAATGAATGGAGGTTTGCCCCCAAAGACGCCTGGAGACAAGATTAGAATGTTCTCTGATGGAAGGGAATATATACATATACTAAATATATGGCAAGTCATGCAGGTAAGCGCTTCAGGACTGACCAGGGCTTCGCTGGAGTCACGGGAAAAGGCCAAAAGGTTTGTGGAATGGCAGCATAGGTGCTCTAGGGCAACCCCCCTCAGGAAAGGTGGCAGGCTGAAGGAGACACAGAAATTGTCTGGTTACATATGGTGGGGCATGATAGGCATCTCCACATTAGGCAATGTGGCTCGAAGGTGAAGCCTCTGTTCCAGCCTACCAAATAAATTTTGAAAAGCGCATTTGTGGCATGTGCCACATTTTTCTGGTCAACTGATTTATGAAGATATACATTTACGGTTATGTCTGTTCACATTTATCTCTTTCATCCTTTGTTATCTTGAGTGAATGACTAAGCCAAAGCTTAGCACAGATCAGTGACACCCAACTATTCTGTAGAAAAACCTCTACCTACCATAGATCTCTGTAACTTACCCTGCAGTACAGTATGTTCTCTTACTGCCAAGTGCCTTACTCATTATTGAGAGGTAATTTATTTTTCTTTTAAGTTTATTTACACATAAAGTGTTAGTTTTGTTTTGTTTTTGTACTAGGAAATCCTTTAAAAGGAAAAAAACATGTAGTTCTAATCTTGGCTTAATTCCTTGAAGCCAGTCAGTGCTTCTTTTTATGTGAGGCATGTGTGGGCAAAACTTGGCTCTGTGACAAATCATATCAAACATTCCAATTGCACTAGGGCAGCGATATACTGCTACTGTTCAACTAGCCACTTTATAAACAAGTGTTTGCATAGAGCATTCTTTACAATTTGTCTTTCTCTTTCTTCATATAGCTACTCCTGTTGGTCGACCATCTCGCCTGGATATATCAGCCCAGCTGCTGCAGCAGTGGGTCGAGGCCATCCAGGCCAAACATCACTGGCTAGGGGCTCTGGCATGGGCCCCAGTCCCTCCAGCCAGCCAATAGTGATTCCATCCCGGCCGCAACATCAGCACCGCTGCCTGCAGCTGGGATCTTTGACCCAATCCACCACTGCTGCCCCACCTCCTATGCAGACCGCTTCCAATACCACATGGTCTTGAGTTGACGCTGCTTGTTATCTTATCTTATCTTAATAGTGACTTGTAGAGCGCTCGTACACCGGTTGGTTTCATGGTGCTGAGAAACTAGGGGGTTACCAGTCCGGAGCAGATTATTTGTAAACCTGTGTGAATAACCAGGTTTTGAGAGATTTTCTGAATTTAAGCAGGTTGGTGCTAAGTCTGATTTCCAGGGGGATGGAGTTCCACAGGCGTGGGGCTAGGGTCGCAATCCTGCAGCCCCCTTGGCGTTTCAATTTGAAGGTGGGAGTTGTCAGAAGGTGGAGTTGGGCTGAATGGAGATTTCGAGTGGGGGTGTAGCGAGAGAGGAGATTGTCAATGAATTTGGGGCTGCGACCGTGTAGGGATTTGAACATCAGGCAGCCGACTTTAAAGGCGCATCACTGGGGAATAGGGAGCCAGTGCAGCTTCCTGAGGAGGGGGGAAGCGTGTTGCCATCTGTGCTGTTTGTGTATTAGTCGGGCCGCCTGGTTCTGTACCAGCTGAAGTCGCTTGGTGAGGCCAAGAGGAAGTCCCAGGTAGGTGGCGTTTGCGTAGTCCAGATGAGACAGGACCAGAGCTATCACCACCTGGACTAGTGCAGCGTGGGACAGTAGCCTGCTTATTTTCTAATTTTTTCGTAGCTGCAGAAAGCAGGCGGAGACCACCGTGCCTACGTGCGTTTTTATGGACAGGTCGTTGCCTATGGTGACACCTAGGCTTTTTACTGAAGTGGAGGGAGCAGGGGGGGGATGTCCCAGGTTGCTAGGCCAGTATTGTGGGCCCCACGGATAGTGACCTACAGGAGGTGGCAAGCCTTAGCTCCAAAGTTCATGTCCTTTGATGGCCTTTTGTATTTTTTACTTTGGTGGGAAAAAATGTGTTGTGGCTGGAGAGTGTGAGAATTGGGAAGGGAAAGTTGGATTTTGGGACATTATTTCTTTTGGACATTGGTTGGTGTCGAGGTGAAGTTTGGGGAGAGGGGTATGCCTGTTGTGTGGGTGGAGAGGGTAGGTTTAATACTTTTATGGATAAAAAAATAAAGGGACATTGTTATTCTACTTTATGCCTCAAATCTTTTTTTGGTGTTTTATCTTGCACTGCTGCCTTTAAGCGCAGCCTGTTTTTTTTTATCTGCAAGAAAAGTGTATACAAGTTAGGTATATTCTTGTCCTACTACCCTCTGTAACCACATTGACCACTGAGGGGAATTGCTTTGCTTCTATTGCCTACAACTTAGATAAACAACTTCTTCAGTAGAAGCTAATTACTAACTAAACTAGCTCACTTCACTCCATAATTCTATTACCTGAATAGATGAAATAATCGCTACTACTTGTCTCAAGGTTTCCCAAGGTGCCTTCTTAATGGTGTGGTGGTAGTAGTAGCAGGCTTGCTCCCTAACAGGGAAGGCATAACAATCAAGGTCCCACTCCTACCTTGATGAACTCCAATAGTAGGATTAGCCAAAGGATTATCTATCGCAGTCAACTAGATTGAAAGAAACACAGAGTTTGTGGGCTATATTATAATTATTTATTTTAATAAAGATGTTGTTACTGTGATCAATGCAATAATCAAGGCATAGCGAAACAGTATATTTAGAGTTTGTGGAGTCCAGGATTAATCAATTTCCAGTGTGAAACCAAGGCAGTTACAATATTCACTACCCCATCACAGGATACAAAATTGCATCCCAATTAAACAGTAATGGTATATTAACGAAAAGCAGGCAGTGGGTGGGCGCTATAACAATCTTCGAAAGAAAGAAACCCACATATCCACACCCTCGAAACCATTGCGTGTGGGGGGGATAGGGCACAGAAGAATGGCAGAATGAAGGGGAGGAGGAACCCCACTGTAGGGAACAAGAAGAGCAGGAGGGACTGTCTACAAACCATTGCAACAACCCCCGAACTCTGACCTGTGATACTCGCTGCACACATGGACTGCCAATAACGTGCACTCATCCCAGCCTCACTCTGTCTGCTGCACCTTAAAACCTCCCCGGAAGAGTCTCTGGACCTAGATTTGGGGAGGCAGCCAGGATGTCGTCTGTTGGCAGCTGCGCCTGTGTTAAGCTATCCAACATGTCAGCCCAACGTTCTAAATCTTGTTCAGTATACTCATCAATGGATACCTTCTGCAGTCTTCTCTCCTCTGCCACACCCCAGTCCTGTAGGACTAGCAGCCAACTCTGCACCGCCGGTACAGTAGGCTGTATCCAGTGGATGGCCATACAACGTTTACCAAGCTCTAGGCCCAGAAGAGTAAATCGATAGTTCATCCTGGTTGTGTGTCGGGGAGTCAGGAGTACCCCCAATAGGTAGCTGCTGAGGAAGGACTCCAATGCCACATGTGGGACCTCTCATAAAATCCCTCCTCAATAGCCCTGGAGCCTACTACAGTCCCATGTCATATGTAGAAAGGACTCCGGTGATACCCCACATCATTGGCAAGCATCTGACCTACCCTGCTAATACTGTGCAACCACTGCGGGCCATGTAATCATGATGCAAAATCATGGGTCAATTTGAACCGAGTGTTACTCGCCACCTCCCAGATCTGAGCAAGTGCTCTTTTCAAAGTGCCATCAGAAAGCGGCATAGGTAGAGCATCAATCTGTTGCAGAACCCAGACATGTCTATTTGGCGATCACCCTTAAGAGTCTTGCATATTCTAGATACTAACCCCTGAGTCGACCCAGAATCCAAAATCAGATGAAGCGTCTGGGACTCCATGGACCCCGCAGGGAAACTGGTCCAAATCTCATGACATGTGTGAGACACCTTAAAGTACTGCAAAAACTGTCTGCAGCAATGGTCAAACAGGTTCTGTGTCACCCCCAGTGTGACAAAAGTGCTTTTCAGATAGACGTCTCCAAACCTGTGGCAGCCTCCCTCGGAACACTGTGACATATCCATCATGGCTCAGACCATGTGAAAGGGCTGCAACCAGTTGAGAGCAACAATCTAGCATAGGGCACCCAATGTAACACACGTACCACTGTATGTTCTCAGACTACTGCCACCCGTCGGACAATAAAGGAGTGTGCAACCAGAATACCCGACCCTTGCATGGGGCACCGTGGAATATCAGCACCTGCCCCAATGCTCCCAAAAGCCTCGTCTCCGCATTCAGTTGTCTTCCCACCACTGAGCTACATATTGATGAAGGCCCACAAAATAATACAATTAGATATAAGGTAACAACAAAACACCCAGAACGGTATCTAATTAGAATGCCCAATTTATCCATGCTCCTCTTTCCAGCCAACACCAGAGACACCAGAAGGCTATTTAATTTAATACATGTGGACTTTGGGACTGTGTACATGACATTCTGCAGTATATACAAACCCCTAGGCAATAAAACCATTCTGCACAGTGCAATATTGCCCATAACTGACAGGGGAAGCCAACCGCAGAATTTGATTGATTCCGCTAGGCCCTCTATGACTCTGGCCATGTTAAGACAGTAGCGTGCTTCTGAGGTGTTCGCTACCTGAAGTAGCGTAAATTATCTCTTTCCTACCAGAGTCTAGTCTTTGGCAGGTCGGCCCATGTCGAGCGCACCAGTCTGCCAGAGGGAGCAGCACTGTCTCTTGTTTATTGACCGACAGGCCAGATACCATTCCGTATTCCTTAATGATTTGCAGCTGAGCCACAACCAATCTCTCTGAGTGTGTGAGATATATGAGTGCATCGTCTGCATAAAGCGAAACACCATGGATCACCCCACCTACTTCAATGCCCCACCTAGCCATGTAACTGCAAAGTCGAATCACCAAAGGCTCTATTGCCAATGAGAAAGAAAGCGGCTAGAGGGGGCAACCTTGCCTCGTTCATGTCCCAATAGGGATGTTCTCCGATATCACCCATCCATATCTCACATGGTCAACCAGCCCCGCGTAGAGCAGTCGTACCCAGGACATAAAAGTTGGTCCCAGCCCCATCCTCTGGAGAACATCCCAGAGATACTCCCAATTGAGAGTGTCAAAGGCCTTCTCGATGTCCAAGGCGATTAGCACTGCCTCCAACTCCACACCAGCAATGGAGTGTATTACATGGGACAGTCTCCACAGAATCATGTGGATCCTCCTACCAGGCATGAAACCGCATTGATCACTGTGCACTAAGTCGGACACCACACCACGCAATTTAGTCATGAGTGCCTTCACGTCTATTTTGGTGTCGACCCCTAACATTGAAAGGGGTCTATAGGATATGGCTTGGGGAGCATGACTATATTGGCCTCCCTCATAGTTTGAGGCAGTATCCTTAAGCTCTGTGCCTCCTAAAGTATCTCCAACAAGCGGGGCAGAAGTAATGCGGAGTATATCTGGTAGTATTTCTGAGGGAGCCTGTCTGGTCCCGGTGCCTAGAATCTACCCATATCCTGGACCACCTCTTGTAAATCCTCCACCAGGAGCTAGGCCCTCCACCTGTTCAGCCATGAGTCGAGGGAGAGTAAGACAATCGAAAAAGCTACCAGTCTCTGCTGACATTCCAGCCCGGGTCCACTATAAGCCGTCGCAAGGTGATCACGCAGGAGCTGGTTGATGGTAGACTGTGAGTCTGCAATAGAGCCGTTTAGCCATCTCAGTGAAGGGATCACCGGGTAGGGGCGTGTTCTCTCTTAAGCAGCCACACCAGGAGGTGTCCTTACTCATCACCCTTCCTATGAAGTAGCTGGCAGCAATCTCGCAGAACCAGGCAATCCAGCCTCTCCATAGTCTCCCCATCATCATCTTGGCTCACAATAGTGACCCCCACCACACTTCTCCATTGTGGGGGAATCAAACTGAAGGGTTGCCAGCTGCTGCCAGTTGAGCCTCAGAACGGCATCAGGTGCCTCCAATACGAAACAGGCACTCACTCAGGTTACAGCCTTAAGGGCATTCCATCCTGCCCCTCTAAGCGATGTCATGGTCCCATTGGTTTCAAAATATCACACAGTCATTGCTCTAAGTTCCTCATGGGTCTGTGGCTCATCGAGCGTCTTGGGGCGGAAGTGCCAAAGTGGCACCCAGGGCCCACGCCCACATACTCCCCATTCCATAATCAATGGCGTATTGTTGGAGAGAAATCTACCCAAGATGTAGACAGCACCTGCTTCAGTGACAAGCTCTCCTTTATAACAAGAACGTATCTAGGCAGCTGTATACGGCATGTGCAAAGCCATAACAGGTGCACTCCTAAGACTCAGAGTGGGTTGTGCGCTAAACATCCAGACAACCCAAACGCTTCATCACACCTTGCAGCACGGCCACCATATTAGCCTTCGTACCCTGTCTTGGGGATGACAATCCCAATTACTGTCAATCACACAATTGAAGTCCCCTGCCCACAGCAGGGGGGTTCTGGCATAAGGGATGGTCTCACTCTCCATAGCAAGCTAGAGGACTCCATCATCTGCATTAGGGGCATATACATTCAAGAAGTACACCTCACGTCCATCCAGTGTGCCATATAGCAACAGGTATCTACCTTCGACATTCGCTTCTATAACCCGAACACTGAAAGGTACCTGTGAGGCAACCCATATTAAAACCACCAGGGTGTAGGAAGAGTAGGTAGCTGAGTGTAAACTACAAAATCTGCAATATTGGGGGAAAACAATCTGATCCCATGTACACACATCCGACACCCAACACTCACTCACACTCTCTTACACACAATGCCTACAATCACATACTAGCACTCACTACCAGTCAATCAAAATCCCTGCTAGCTAAACAGAAAGGGAGAAGAGAGTAGCCCATCCCGTGCTGTGCACAATGCCAATCCCTAACCCATATCCACAGACTTTCCCATAGAATCACTTAACAGTTGTCCCCAGTCCACCTCATGAGACCTAAGTAGAATTCCCCCAGCTGTGCACTCTGCTGGGAAAGCCAAAGGCCAAGAGCCACAGAGAGTAGACCCATATAGAGGGAGTAGTGCTCAAAGTTAGCAATGCCAGGGGAACCAGTCACAAAATCAGGAATCCCCCAGTTCCGGACTCTCCTCCACTGCATGTCTGGTACTATCATCAGAGTCGGAGGCTGTAACTGCTTCCATCAGGGCCTTTGCCACCTCCCTCTTCGACTGCTGTTGCTCCAAGTCCAAGGTAGCATCTCGGCAAACCACCACTCGAGAGGAAGTTCTAGTGGCATCGGCACCACGTTGCCGACCTCTCCATAAAGGACAGGAGTGGTACGAGCTCCCTGTCCAGTGTCTTGAGCCGAGGGAGACTGCCCGGCGTCGGGATCCAACCATCACCTCGGATCTCCAACCAGTCCCACACCATTTCCAGGGTAGTAAAGAAGTGTGATCGGTCCTCATGAATCACTTTCAGCTTCACGGGGTGGAGAAGCATATAGTGTAGTCGCATAGCTCTCAGCTTTTTTTTGGCCACCACCCGAATGTAAGTTTGTAAGGCAACATGCAGAATGGCTTCCCTGTCTCTATAATTGAGCACCTTTGCTATCATGGTGTGGGAGGGTGCCCCAATAGGGGGCTTTAGCATCAGGTCTAGCATCCAGTGCATCTGGTTTAGCCGTCAACGTGCTCAGTTTAGCTCACAGGGAGGCAACCGCCTCCTGAAGTTTGGAGACATCCTGCTCCATCACCAATGAGCTCCCCACCACCTTGCGGAAATTCACCCTCAATAGACCAACATACAAGGAGTTAGCAATTTTTGGCTGTACTGCTGCACTCAAGGTCTCTATTGTGGTGAGTGTCTGGGTGCCTCTGAGACCCTGAGGCTCCTGTCAGGTGTCTGTACAGCCCTGAAATGGGGGGTTTCCAGCCTACTCAACCCCGGGCCGTGTATCTGTCCATATTGATCTGTTGGGCTGCTCTCTGTCATCTTCCTTTTCTCATAATAGGGTCTACTGTGTGTAGTATCTCCAAGCAAACTTTGCTTCCCAAGTGGGAACTTTCTACACCTGTCAGTGGTCAGAGATTGTATTCAACACACTTAATAATCAACACAACACGAACATCATGTATTTCTGGGCATAATGCACACTTGGAACTTTTACTTGCAGTACTAGGCCCAACCACATTCAAATGACATCAGCAATATGCACACTTTGGAAAAACCCTAATCTACCCCCCCCCCCCCCAGCATCCTTATGCGGTACAACATGTTGTCCACCCCAGGTCCATCCTAGCAATTCTTATAATTCAATTCCACACAGTTATTGGGTGCACCCTGAGTCACAATGATATCAGAAAAATGTACATACAATAAATTGTGGCACTTTTTAGCAGCACCGTGGGCCGTGGATGCTCAGGAAAAAACAATGGCAAACGTAATGCCTTTCTGGCAAGAAATCAGCAGATTGTGCAAACTACCATCCAGTGTTGTGAATCACGGTTGGTTCCCCACAGTAACTCACACACACACACTCACTCTACACCACTACGTGGTGCAACGGATATCAGACAAGTCCATACGGAAGACTTGCACAAATACGCCTTAGGTACCCTAATGCAATCTGACTGATACCCACAGGTCAATTGGTTACATTCTGCAGACCCCATGGCCCCAAGCCTCTCTCTGCCCTCAAACTTACCCTGATTATCTGACACCCACACATTGGAGAAGCCCCCATCCCTCCCCCGGCACTAGGCTGCACCGTAGGCTGCACACGGCTGAAGTCACACTTAGTCAGGGCCCCTGGAGCAGGTGGATATAGACAGCAAGGTCAATTAGGAGGCAGGCGGCAAATGGGTTTTGGCAGCCACTCTGGAAGTTCACTGACAAGATGTGGATCAGACACGGGCCAAGGGTAAGAGACGGTCACACCAAAGGGATCCCTATGGCTTTCTGACTCCAGCCCAGTTCTGAGAAGCACGGGGGGGTCACGCAGTCTCTAGACCCACTTCTGATTGTTCTCGGAAGTGTTCCTCCAGCCCAGTCAGTCACTCTCAACACCCAGGCCCGAGCTGGACAATACTACCTGGCACCACAGTCTTGTTGGGGAAAGCCGGGTGAGGAGAGGGCACATGGTCTGCTATACTGAGGGTCAAGGAAGGGAATAGTAGATTCATGGCCTCTCGGGAGAAGGAGGCCCTCCGTCAGGTGCACGTTGATCAGAGTCGCACCCAGGAAATCAGGGCACAATGTCAGGTGTGCGATGATATGGGTTGCACCAGACCATTCCGGTCACACAAAACGAAAAGTTTAAAAATGCATACCTCCTTAGAAATGAGGCACAACTTCTGGTGCAGAATGATTTTGGCTGCACTGGACAGCTCCAGTCACTCACGATTGAAGTGTTGCAAATTCCGTACCTCCCTGGAAATGAGGCACAAAGTCCGGTGCACGTCGATATTGGTTGCAAGAGACAGTTCAAGTCAAACACACAGGCATATGTTCAGCAATTCCTCACGAGGTAGAATGAGGCCCTACTACATTTACAGCCCCCTCCTCTGAGGGTCGCAACCTGTGAATCAGACACTGCATGCAATGAGTATGCAGTTGGTGTGTCGGACGAGAGAGATGCGGCGTGGTTGACAAAGCGGGCCACTCTGGGTCCTGCAACTGGTTAATCAGCTCACCACCATCTAGAATCTCATGCATGCCAAGGTCCTCACGATGCGGGGGCCACATGCCTTAGATGCAGGACAGACTCTGGGGGCTCGGCACAAGGCGATCTGGTCTCCCGGCACAATTCTTAGTTCCATGCCGTGCTACCAACAGGAATCCACCAGACGATATGGGCCCTTGGGAGGGCTCTGTGATTCAGGGTCACAGGTAGATGGTGTGGGTCTCTCTTAGGGGAGCTTTGATGTCCCTAAGACATCCAAAAGAACAGAGGGCAAGTTCAACAAGCCCTTGGAGGACACACTTCAGAGTGCCACACAGAAGCAGAAAGTCGACCCAGGCCAGCCACTATTCAGGAAGGTCATGCGTTCTCTTTCAATGGCAGTAATCCTCCTTGTATACAACAGAGTCCTCTGGCAATGTGCACCAGGCAGTTCCAGGTTCTCCGGTCTCACATCCCACAAGCGTATCTCACCATTTGCTGCAGCATGGCACCAATAGTTATACTGGAGTGTACCTTTGAAGATGGGGGCAGTTCAAAAGGTCTCCCTTTAAACCACAGATATCTTCCCTAAATTTCAGTCCCGTCTGCCATGAGGCCATGGAATGCAGATCTTAATCTTTAGTGGGGCCACGATCTTGCTCTGGAGGCCCAGTGTCAAAACCTCCTCCTACAATCTCTGCAGCGAGGCCCACAAATAGAGGAGGTCAGTCATTATAATTGAATGCGCAGTGTTTTATAGCTGTCACTGGGGAATGCTCAGATGTGCTCTTCCAATCTCCAGTGTGGACGGGAGCCAAGCACCAAGGCACATAAAGAGATTTAGAGCATAGAAATTCCCACTTTCTAGTCGTGGTATTTCTACACCAATCCTGACAAAGACACCTTGACCACTGGCAAGGGCTTGTCGCTGCAAATCCAATGATAGAAAACATCATGCGGCTGCTCCACTGCAATCCACTATTGCAGCCTGAAGTAATATCAACCATTTCCCCATGTTAGCTTACGGGAAGAGTAAACCACATAGGTAGCAAAACACACATGGGTATTCCTCACTACACAGGGCAGGGGACACACCTGTGTACCTGCCCTGTCTTTCAACTACCACTCACTTCACCCCTTAGGATGTACCCTCAGGGTACTCATGTGGAAGTGAAAGGTCCTTTCAGGATTACTAGTGACTTAAACAGGCCAGGCTGCGTAAACTCACAATTGCGCACATCAGCCTGCAATGGCAGGTTGGACACGTATTTAAGAACACCATCAGTGCAAAGCACACACCAGCTTGCAATGGCAGGCGGGACACGTAGTTAAGAGCACCATCGAAGCAAAGCTCATACCAGCCTGCACCGGCAGGCTGGATACGTATTTAGGAGCACCATTGGTGTGATTGTGCACACCAGCCTTCAATGGCAGGTGGACATGTCTTTATGAGTCTTTATGAGTATCATGGTTGCGAGGGCTCACACCAGTGTTCAATAGAAGGTTGGCCACATATTTAGGAGCAGCATCAGTGAGAGTGCACACATTAGCCTGCAATGGCAGGCCACTTAAGTCTTTACGAGCACCATCGGTACGAGTGCGCACACCAGCCTGCAATGGCAGGCAGGCCACGCTTAGCACACCCTCTGTTCCGAGGGCACACAAACTGCATTGGCAGGCTGGGAGCCAGTCTTAAAACATACTAGGTGCGAGTGTGCACCCACTGGCTGGCCATGGCAGACCTGTCGGACGTTTTCGAAACCTCAGGTGAGCACCCCTTCCTAATGTGCACTGCACTTACAGTGGGAAAGTTCCCCAGGCCCTAAAGCCTTAACCGGAGAATCGGCAACACCCAGGTAGTGTTCCGTAGAGAGAGTCAACCCCCTAGGTAGGGAAGAGCCATATGGGGGTTCATTCCTACCCAGGAAGTACACACACAGATGTATCTACCTGGCCACTCACTTAACTCAGGATGGTGGCAGTAAACATCCCCCTCAGGGTTGGCTAGAGAGTGAGACCGGCCAACCTGAGTATGAGACACTTTTGACAGACTACTCAGGTGAGTGGCACAATCAGCGCGGCGTCCACCTATTAGCCAATATCGCACCCGCCCTGGGTATGCGGTGTACCTTTTTACAGCGCACTCACAGGAATGACACCTAACCCAATCAAGTAAGCACCCTCTTTTGACATGTGCAGGAAGGGAGCGCACACTTTCCTGCTGCAGTACAGTGGGAAAGTGCCCAGAGTCTTACGGTCAGGTTCAGGAGACTTGGCAAAAACCAGGAGTACAAAAGCAAAACTTTTTAGGGCAATCCCCCTAAGAAGAGCCATGTCCAACAGCACCTGTATGGGATTTCTCCATGGTGAATATGGCTACTGTTGAATGCCGCCAAACACCCTCAAAAGTTTCTTCAGCGCCAAGACCTGTAAATAGCTGTTCTCTAACCCCCCCCCAAAAGAGAGCCAGTGTGCAGTGATGCACATGTAAACAGTGGCTTGACAACTGGTTCACATGTCTGTCGTCAGGTGGATAGTGTGAACAGCACTCTGCTGCAAAGTTTTTCCTACCAATTCCAGCACACCGTGATGGAGCTCTAAAACAGCAACTCTGGCAAAATAGATCTGTCTGGGAACCTTCCATTCTGGCAGATGGCCGCCACAAACTCTAAAAAAACATCTTCTTCCACAAAAGAACACACATTGGAAATGCAATAGGTCTTAAATTTGTTGGAGTTGGAGCTATTGGCAGGATAAATATTTTGTATCTATGCAATAGATATGCCCTACCCACCTAGATAAATAAAGAACTCTGTTGTGTGTTTTTTTTATGTAATACACCTGCAGTGGTGCTGTAGCTAGTGCTGGGAGTGAAAATGGCAGTTCTGACTCCAGGTTAAAACAAGCAGCGTTGTGAGGGTGCAGAACCACAGGCTGTCACTGGGTGTCCATTGGGACCTCTTTTGGCCACATATGGTACTGCTCCCTGAAACATGGCTAGGCAAAGGATATGGCAGTGGTGAGTGCTGCCGACTGGTGAGCTGGGGATTCTTGTTCAAGACTGCTTTCAGGCTCATCATCATATGATAATGGGCTGATTGTTTAATTAACCAGAGCCCATGGCTAGCGTTTGTAAGGTAAAAAAAATCATGCAAAACAGTAGTGGCCTCAGAGGGGAGGGGTGTGCGGAAGGCACAGGGAGATTAAGGGATATGAAGCAACCAAAGCAGTGTTGTGAGAGGGGTGAGCTGGAGGCACAGGAGACAAGCATTGAAAATGCAATAGGTCTCGGCTTTTATTAAGTTAAAGCCATTTGCTTTGTCAATGGTATTGTATAGCAAAGCAAATGGCTTTAACTTAATGAAAGGCGAGACCTATTGCATTTTTAATGCTTGTTAAGTAACAGATCTCCATCTGCAAAAACCTTTGAGGCACTAAACGGAGGCGGTAACCCTACACCAACAGGATACTGCATAATGTTTGCAGGATATATACACAGCAATGCGAGGCCAGTAGGCACAAAGAGCACCCAGGCAAACTTAGCAGCAGAACAATGCACGAACAATGTAGCGTACATTAATTTTCAGCATTGGTGAGAAATGTATTAATGCCTGCCCTTATCTAAGTGAGCGAGCTTTGGGGTCAGGCAGTGCAGTCACACAGCCTGCAGTTCAAAACCCCATACACAGCTGCCAAGGAGTGCCATGCCATGTCCCTGGTTGGGCGTGCGGAGGTGGGAGCCAATAAATGAAGAGCCACTTCCCTTTTGTTGGAAAAGGGCAACTGTTTAGTGTGTAAGAAAGCTCCCCATCTTATCTCTATTATGCGCGACGCTTAAAAGACTCCAAAATGAGCAAAGCGATCTACGCACTTCCACGGCATCATAGTGATCAAAAGTCAGCGCGAAACTTGCCATTCTTGAAGCGCTCCGGCAATCAGCCTTTCAAAGACGCCCTGCTGCAGGCCTAGAAACTTCACGTCACAGTACTTGAGCCCCTGGTCTCGGGATGCAAGAAGTGCGCAAGCAAATTGGTGCAGTAGAATTCGCTGCGGTACGCACGAGGAAATTCTAAATGCTAAAAATGTATACGGAAAAAGTGTTCTATTGCAAATAACTTAAAAGGAAGACTGACCTTATCAAAACATATCAGCTGGCTGCACTGTCCATAAAAACAGTCTCTGATGCTCAGCAGCAAAGCTCACTGCAGTGATTATTCTGTTATGTTGCTTCGTAGCATAACCAATCTAAACTACATTATTTTAAAGGTGTGGTGGTTCCTGCTTTACATTCGAATGTAATTTATGCTGTGAGAAAAGACGATGTGAAAAGTTATCTTGAAGGAGAGTTGGGTAGAGCCTTGACGTTAGGGCTCTGTTGGATACAACAGTTCACCAGTTACAAAGGTTTTCTATTGGCTGGCCTTATTAGAATATGTGATTTATGCTGTGAGAAAAGACAATGTGACGCCGCAATTATTATGAGACGTATTTGTGGCGAGCAACCTAAATGTGTTGAGCGGGTTACCGACTACATACGCAAACTGTTATGCTTTAGAAATACCTGAGTCGCAGTCCCGAAAATGAAAGCAGACCACGCATGTAACTTACAAAATAACAAATTTAAAATATAGTGCTTACCGAGTAATTGAAGGAGGCCGTTTCCCTCCGCAAGTAAAGGATCCAATCTCGGTGGGCGGGGTCAAAAGTGGACAGGGTGGCAACCCTCAGTGTAATAATTGCCTCCGGTGCAATCATTACACTGCGTTTTGCATAAACCATGACGCAAAATGACGCGCACGAATCAGAAAAAGGGCAGAGCTTAGACACGGCTTCTGGAAATGTATCGATTCCAAGAAGCCCTCTGCATGCCGAGAGCAGCGCATTCGCTGCTCACGTCAGGCCGAGACCTAATAAAGCACAGCAGGCAAATTATGTGACCGAAGTTTCATTGCACAATAAACAGAACTACTGAGGTAATGGTGGATGCAGTTCTCAGTGGGGGCCTACCAAATTTGGGAGCTGGAAGTGGTGGTGGTGTTGTCAGTCCCATATCCCTCAGAGCAGGTTGAATAGAAGGGGTAATGTTGGTCTCCTCTGGGCCAGCTTCCATGACTATGACTGGCTCGTCACCCTCATCCCCCATAATTGTAAGACTTTCAGGAAATGTTCTTTTTCCCTGGCCTCTCTTGACATGTTTCAGACTTTCGTGGATGAAAGTGGCCATTTACATGCCTGTGTTTTTAATCTGAGGACACTCGCTGCACCTGATAAAGATTGTCTTTCGTGTGAGTGATACCCCATTTTAACTATGAGAATAGTTTATCTTTCTTCACAGTTGGGGACCAGTGGGCACTGAGTAAGCTGCATTTACTCAGTGTTGTTTGTCACACACTTTCTTGATTTACTTCCTTCTTAAATTTCTCACCTCTGAGAAAGTTCACGTACACATGTCGTTTCTGTTTTGGCCAAGAAAGCTAATTATGATGAAAACGTGGGCATACTGTTGAGTACCATCCAGCAGCTCCCTGGGTTTGCGTACATGAGGTGCTATCTGGCCTCCTTTCACATTTTCTTCTTTCTATTCTTTGTAGCACATATTAATATGAGGGGTTAAAACCACTTTGTTGTGTGTATGTGGTTATTGACATTTAATTTAAGCAGAACAGACCGGACCAGCAGGTCGTAGGCAATGAGCTGTACCTGTTAGGGAAGTTGAGAATATTAGGTGAAAACTCCCTGTGGGTTCCAAAAGTATAAAGGTTCTCTGTTTGATAGATGTCAGATCTGATAGTGTTTGAAATGATGAGTGGGGGATGGTCTTACTTCTTTAATCCCCCTGTGCTCCTGTTGTGTTTGTGATGTTTCGGACTCAGACAGGGTCCAATCCATGTTCAGATCTCCAAATGGGGGGCTTGGAGAAGATGGTGGAGTACACTTAGTTTTTCTTGCTAGGGATCTGGAAACCAATGGTGCTAAAAGAAGAGGTTCTTCCTCAGCAGGAAGTTCAACTTCCTGTTTTACTCCTACTTCTGAAACATCTACTGTTGCTGGCTGCGACTGTTGCCCACTTTTCTCAGTTGAGAGCAACGATTGGGTACTACTTTACGAAAGAGACAAATCCACTTTAATGCACTGCTTATCTGTGCCACCATGATTCCAGTGGCTGCCTCGCTGACAGACATGGGCTTGAGCTTAGTTTGGGGTGGTCCCATTGATGTGGGAGTGCTGGTCCCGGCTTGCTCCCTGGAGGATGTTGTGGCAGGCACAAGTTGCCGGGAAGAGGTTGTGATTGGCACACCAGTGGTGGAAAGCTACTTCTTGAAACTGTCAGTCAGCAGTGGCACTTAGCTGCCCAAGTGGAAGACATTGGAGGACGCACTTCACAAGTTGTGTGGTCACATGACTTTATATAGGCAGTACTCTGGGTGATGTCTCTTGTGCACCTAAAAGCAAAGAAGCAAGAAAAACATTTAGTGAAATGTAGCATTGTTGTAGTTTGAATTAGTACTGATAAACACAATATAATTTAATGTGGTTATTTAATTTATAATTATCCTAAATGATTAACAACAATACAGTGTATCCATTCCAAAGACAAACCACATCACCATAAGATAATATTTCATTTCCAATCATGATAACAACATACAGATGTAACTGTTTGCTTTTATGTGCATCCAAGGGAGGCACATGTGGCAATCAGCGAGGTGCAGGGGAAAATGGAATAATCCTTAAAAAATTAATGCTGGTGTGCATCTATGGCGGGCAAAGGGGTCCAGGAGGTAACAGATTATTCCTTAAACAATCAATGGTGGTGTGTGTGCACCTATGGCAGGCAGGGGACCAAGGGGAAATGGAGTAATACTTACAAAATGAATGCTGTTGTGTGGCTGTGTGCCTATGGTGGAAGGGGATGGATGGATGGTGGGAAAATGTACAAAACAAAACGAAATATTTAAAAAAATGTCAAAAGAAATGTCATTCTTTTTTAACATTACAAAAATAATAAATAACATTTTTTTTAAATTACTAGTGTACTAGGGGACTATGAGAATTTGAGAAACCCATTGGGAGGCAAGGAGGTGCAGACAAAAAATCCCAAAAATGCATATCATATATAAAATTGTTAATAATTATAGTTTACCTATACTACAATAATCCTCAAGCATATTATTAAACTGATATTAGGGGAAAGTAAAAAATTAACACAAACAAAAAGGCATAGTCCTCTTCTGTTAATCTTCTTAGAAACTGGCTTTGAAAACTAGAATAAAAGAGTGGCTGCACAAAATGGCCGCCGGCCAGATGGTCAACCAACAACATCAAGTAAGGAGGCATGACCACAACAAAGAACACATGCAGGCATATGGCATAAGCACACTGGCTGGCTTCACAAAGTGGCTGCTAGCCACATGGTAAAACAACAACATCATGCAAGGAGGCATGGCCACAACAAAGAACACATGCAGACCTATTGCAAAAGCAGACTAGCTGGCTACACAAAATGTGCCACGGTCCACATGGTCAAACTACAGCAGCAAGCAAGGAGGCATGGCCACAACAAAGAACACATGCAGGCCTATGGCAAAATCACTTTGGCTGGCTATACAAAATGGCCACCGGCCACATGGTCAAACAAAATGCAAGGAGGCATGGAAAGCAAAGAACACATGCAGGTCTATGAACACTAACTACACAAAATGTCCTCTGGCCACATGGCATGGACAACATAGATAAATGGTGGCCTATGGCAAACACACACACACACTGGTTAGACAAAGGAGGTACGGGAACACTGAAGAAAACACTACCATTGATTCAGCAATGTTAAAAACAAAAGTAACTGAGCTATAAAAAATTTATAACAGCACCCATCCTCCTCAGGTCTCAAATATTACCCCACCTTTACACTTTTTTCCAAATTTATTTTTGAAATACATCAAAAAAACTAAACATTTTAATTTAATCTAATGCCATCCCTGTCCTAATTGATGTTGCAAAATAACATATGCCACAGAAACAGTTGGTTCATGCCCCCATGATTAGTACTGGGCCTACTTGCTGGATGGCCTACTGGCTAGATAGTAAAATAAATGAAGGATATGTGACGATACAACACAATCATTTAGATCGCGGTACGTTACATCGCAGTTATTACAATGCAAGTCGTTACAGCGACTTGCGTTTGAGGCGCTGGACTTAGGAATTGTATGATTTACTATTCCAGCTCCAGTGTGTGTAACAGTAGGGAAGGTGTTGGAATAGTAAATCATACTATTCCTAAGTGTAGAGCGCCATCCAGTGCAAGTCGTTGTAACGACTTTTGTTGTAATGTCCGCAATTTAAATGTATTGCTGTGTACTGACCGCGTTGTAAAGGTTGTTTCCCATAAATAAACATTGCAAATTTAACATAGAGAAAATGTACTGAGCTGTGCAACATTTTTCCAATACAAAAGATGAAAAATTAAATGCAAAATAATAACTAGGCCCCTGCTGAAACTACAGGCCACCCACCACAATACATTCTAAAAATCAAATAAAGCACAAATACATTATGGTGCGTGCCCTCTATTAAACAAACAACACCCTTATGCAGCATCTTTTTAAATTTCTTGTGATATTACAGAAACAAAGTCCTTAAATCCAATGGTATATACGTAGCAAACAAAGAGAGTGAACCTTCCAGCTCCAAATCTAAATGAAAAGTGACCAGCAGTAGTGGCCCGTGGAGGGAGTGCCGCGGTGGGGTGGTGGGGCGGGGAGGGGGAGGGGCAGGGTGGGGGTAGTAAACTCCAGCTCACGGCTGACCGGAGTAATGTAAGTAAATAAATAAATAAAACAAATTTCATTGCGTGCGCTGAAAAGCCAAATGCGTTTCAGTGCGTAATGAAATTCATTTTATTTATTTAGCAGATAGCAGAATTTAGCAGAAACTCCACATTACAGGCGTAGTGCGCAGGTCACAAATTCCACCAACTCTGAGAGCGGAGTGAATTTTTCCACCCATGCCTAATCATGAGCAAAATATGGAAAAATTGTTTAAGTCCAGAAAATGTAGCAAATCAATAGAAAATTGGACCGCATCCCTAGTAGCTCAGGGAGCTAAAAACATCGGGCTCACCACCAAAAACATATCCTTTTACAACAAATTCACCATAGAAAGCAGTTGAAATCACACAGTCAGCCAAAGGTGAGCAATGTATCAACATATCATCAAATCAGAACAGCATTATGACAACGTCATATACTACCACTCTCCTCCTAAATGAATAATAATGAGTCACTTGTGACCTAATGTCATTGGACTTGTCAGAACAAATCTAAGTACATAGCCAATGGAAGTCTTACAAATGAATAGATATAATAAACTAAGCAGGAAAAGACCTTGGCGTGCAACAATGTAACTAAAGAACTTCCTCTGAGGCTTTCCAAGAACAGTCTGTGAACAAAAAGCATCAATGGAAAGATTTTGCTACGTGCAGTGGCAATGAGCAATAATAACATGAAGAAAATATGACTGCTTTTAAATCCAAAATGGAGTATAGTCCTAATTAAGGCCTAGTTCTACCTGTGCTAGAAAAACATCACAGCATTATCATTTCAACTGCAAATTATTCAAGTTACAAATCATTTTGTTAAACTAAAAATAACACCGACACCTGTGTCCAAGGAGTGATTTTTTATTTGATTTGATTTTTTATTTTATAGAGCGTGACAATTGCCCAAGGGAATCAAAGCGTTATAGCCATATATAAACCCTATCTATATGTCCACCATAGAAAAAGAAATGCAAACTATAGAGTATAGAGCTAGGTTTTGAGTGCTTTTCTAAAAGTCAACAAATCTGGGATAGCCCTCATGCTTTACGCAAGAAAGTTCCAGAGTCTGCTTGCAGCAATCAAAATAGCTTTATCTTCCCATTTCTTCTTTTGGGTCCTCTGCACAGTAAGCTGGTTATTGTGTTCCAGTCAGAGGCTTCTACCTGGACTATTTTTTTTTTTTTTTTTTTTATTTTAGCGATTTCTACAGCGCCTGGTGACCCAAGGGTATCCCCGCGCTATGTAACTTGAACCTATTGAGACGGGAGGTAGTCGAAGGGTGTTACTTGGGAAACAAGTGGGTCTTAAGTTTTTTTCGGAACGCAAGGTAATTGGATTCCAATCTGAGGGCCAGGGGGAGTGCGTTCCAGCCTTTGGCCGCCTGAACGGAGAATTGGCGGCCTCCCGTGCGGACTTTTTTGAATCTGGGAATGTGGACTCGATTCTCATTTTGCGATCGTAGCACTCTGGTTGCTGTATAGGGTGTAATCATGTTGCTGAGGATCGCTGGGCCGGAACCGTTGTAGAGCTTGTGTGTGATACACATTGCTTTAAAGTGCACCCTTTGGCGCACCGGTAGCCAGTGCAGGGTTTTAAGGGCTGGCTTGGCAGATGTTCTGGAGGGGGTGTGGGTGATCATACGTGCTGCCGCGTTCTGTGTGCGCTGGAGTTTCGAGATGGTAGCCTCGGGGGCACCCAGATAGACTAAATTGCTGTAGTCTAAGCGGGACAGCACTAGGCCCTGGATAAGGAGCTTTCTGGACATAGGAGGGAGTAGGGGCAGGATTTTACGAGTCTTACACATGAGCCCAAAACATGTGCCCGAGGTTTTGGTAGCCTGGGTCTTCATCGTGAGTTGTGGCTCTAGCCACACCCCGAGTGTTTTGATTTCAGATTTAGGGGGGGGGGATTTCACCGAACACATCGGGCCATATCGTGGGAGGGATAGATGTCCATTGCTTACCGAGTAACATTACCTCTGTCTTTGTCCCATTCAATTTCAAAGATGATTCGTTCATCCAGTTGTGGATGTTTATGAGGCAGTTAGTCAGGTTTTCCGGATGGTCAATCAGCTGGGACAGGGAGACAACCAGTTGGGTATCATCGGCGTAACTCACCATTTTGATGTTAAATGGTGTTACCACGTCCTCGAGGGGGGCCATATAGACATTAAAAAGCGTGGGGCTCAGGGAAGAGCCCTGAGGCACGCCGCTGGTGAGTGGGAGGGTGGATGAGTGGTGACTGTCATCCCAGACTTGAAAGGTGCGTCCTGTAAGATAGGATTCGATCCATCCGATAGCTGTCCCGGTAAGTCCTGCTTTCGCCAGTCTGCTCAGAAGGACACGGTGGTTGACCGTATCGAAGGCTGCACTTAGATCCAGGAGGATCACTGCCACTGATCCTCCTGAATCTAGTAAGCCCCTTGCCTCTTCAATCACCGCAAGCAGTGCGGTGTCCGTTCCGTGGCCTGGGCGAAATCCGGTCTGGGATTGTCTGAGCAGTTTGTTTGTCTCAAGGAACTGAGATAATTGGATATTTACCAATTTCTCGGTGACTTTACTAATGCCAGGGAGTAGGGATATTGGCCTATAGTTGGTCAGGTCTGCTGGATCCAGCTGGGGTTTTTTTATGAGTGCTTTGACCACCGCACTCTTCCAGCTGTCGGGGACGATGCCATGTAAAAACGAACAGTTGATGAGGTCCGTAATGGTGGGAGCTATTACTGGGGCTACTGTCTTAAGGAACCTGATGGGGGCTGGGTCCAGGGGCGATCCACTTTTCATTTTTACAAGGGTTTGCTCAACCTCTGCGGGAATGACAGGTCGAAAAGTCTTAAGCGAAGGACGACATCTGCTTTCAGACAAATTGGGGACCGGACTGCTTTCCGTAAGGCTGGGAAGGCTGGAGGGAGGGAGGGAAGCCAGGATACGGGTGATTTTTTCGTTGAAAAAAATGGCTAATTCATTGCTTCTGTCGACTTTGGGTGTGTTAGAGGAGGAGGTGGTGGGGACCTTGGTCAGCTCTTTGACGATTAAAAAAGATTCTCGGGCTGAATTGGATGCTTCTTGTATGCGTGTGGTATAGTAGGAAGCTTTGGCTGATTTGATAGCTTCTTTGTAAATTTTGACCGCAGCCTGGTAGTCTTCTTTGTTGGCATTTTGCCAGGTCTTTCTCCAAAGACGTTCGGCCTTTTTGCAGTTTTTGCGGAGTGCTCTTAGCTCTGTGGAATACCATGGAGCTGAGCCACGTTTGCCGTTTTTATTTTCCCTATTTCTGAGTGGAAGTATAAGGTCTAGGGAGGCGGTAATCCAATCTCTGAATCTTTTGTCTGCGGTATTTGGGTCTTCTGCCTGGGCAGGGATGTTTTTTTCCAGGGTCTGAGTCCATTCGTCCGTGGAGAGTCTGGGCCAGGTCCTATCCTTGCTAAAAGTGGGGGGTGTGCGATTTTTCTTGGAGGTTACAGGTAGTTGGAAGGAGACCATAAAGTGGTCTGTCCAGGGGAGGGGCAAGGCCTCTTTGGCTGACATTGAAGGCGAGTTTGTAAGTACAGGGTCTAAGAGGTGGCCCTTGGTGTGGGTGGCACCGGAGTTTAGTAACCGGATGTCAAGAGCCGCTAGATCTTGAATCAAGTCAAGGGCTGCCGAGTTGGCCAGGTCTTCAAGGTGGATGTTCAGGTCGCCAACTATCATGTAGTTAGAGAAGGCGTGGGCTTGGGTTGTAATTAGGTCCAGAAGCGAGCTGATGAAGGGGCCCGGAGTGCTATGCCAGTGAAACATATCTTTAATACCCCCCACCAGACTGTGAAGAAAAAGGGCCTTATGAAGCATACATATTGCTTTGAAGAGTGTGAAGTTAGATGTTTGGGAGAGAAATTCCATTGATATCAATGGAGCTATAGACTTCTTAAAAGGGTTAGGAAGGAGCCAGGAGTATGGCACGCTTCAAATGTGAGCGATATTTTGGATACCACTGGGGTGGAGGGCTGATCATCAAGCTTATAATCAACCACTTTATTCTGAAGTAACAAAGAATCAGAAGCTAAGTCCAAAAGCTTTATTTACGTTGTAAGCAATAGACATCTCCAGCTTGCGAGGGCAGCTCTGTCAAACACCACAAACCAACATTCTAAGTGGTCTCTCTCTCAAGGTTCCATGGGAGGGACCACTGAAGCTAGAGAATATGGGGTTGACTGGGAACAGGAGCTATATACATAAGTTATAACACATTCCACACGTTAGTGAGATCTGATTATAGTTTGGAAGTTGGCAATAAATTAATGTTTGTCTTTTGTTATTTATTGGTACATAATATGTGCATGATTAATTTGTTTGTAACGGGCTCACATCTTCGTCTGATTACTATTACGCTATGAGACTTCTGTTGATCTCAGTGGGTAGATCCACCTGTAGCATTTGGCTGGGGATGGCAGCAGCAGTGACTTGCTCCAGAAGCAGCAGTCAATTAGATTGGAGGTAGTAGCGACTGGTGGCAGTGGATGCAACAGGTTGCCCTAGGATCCTCTGACATGTTTTGAGACACTGTTATTGGGTAATTTGTGCCAGTGTTTGCCAGTGATTGGCCCTGTTGCTTGTTTCTAAACACCGACAATTAATTTAGAACAGTATACCACAAGGTGATTGTCTCTCTATTTTTTAGCAAAACACGTCAGTAGAGTGTCTAACAATGCAATGTACTATAAAAACATAAATAGAACTAGCACTTAAGGGACTTTCCTAAAGCTCGGGGCGACCTGGAATTGTGCAAAATGTCAGCTTCTTTAAGTGATGCTGCCACAGTACTACAGACACTGGCATTTGGAGGAGCTGTGGGTTAATGCCAGCTGCAATGGCAGACCTCAGGCCCTGGGACTTATATTTTTACAAATGAAACTGGGGTCTCTTCAATAATTGTGATGCAAATTAAAGGCTGTAAAGTGTGATGTTCACAATAACCAAAACCCACACATAATAACATGCTTAAAATGATCCCTACAAATGAAAAGTGTTTGTTTGTAAGATAACTGATTGATAATATGCTTTTCGGTCATAATTTCAGCCAGAGGAACACAGTGTGCGGGTGAAAGAGTGGTAATTGCACTGCTTTTAGCAAAATGGAAACATCACCGTTTTTCCATTTTATGCAAATAGAAAGGCAGGCATTATTAACGGCAAGATTGATGCCTGACGAGGATGTCTCCGCGCAGACAGGAGTGACTAAGGGCCTCGTTTATATATTTTTCCTATAAATATGCTTGGAAACTGGTTGCATCACTGAAGTGCACATTTTCCGAGCATTCGTCAGAGCATCAGATGACATCTCAAACTGTACTCAGAGTAACCTATGACAAAGATCTCAGTTGATTGAGAAGGGATTGTGGATACAAAAATGTTATCGAGCAATGACGAAGCAAAGTCACAAATTCTGTAGAAAACCTGTCACTCCTCTCCACAGGTTGCTATGCCACGGTGCTCACCTTCACGGTGGAGGGACGTTGGCATTAGTCGATAAATGAAGGATTTTGTTTCATGTGCTCTACTCACCCCTTCTTGTGTAGTGAAGTGAAGATTCTAATAGACAGTAGTTTTTTTCCGGGCAACTACTGCCAATCGGATATCGGGCCAAAGAGCCTGAGCCGGTTATTCCGATCGAGGAAATAATCCGAATTTTTAAACATTAAGTTATTACACGAAATCATGTTTTTGCCTGTCTTCCAACTCTGCTATAGTACTAGGGCCAACTCTACATGATGACTCCGAGCGGGAACAAGGAGGAACTTGGATCACAGTAAGTCTCTCCCTTGATGAAATACTTACCCCAGTACTTACCCCAGTAAGGGGGTCTACATTGTCAGTGCCCACTTTTATTTCTCCTTCCCAAGATTGGGGGTGTTTTCCCAGTATGTAGGAACATAAAACTTACCTTTCAGTGTTATGGCCCCGGCCAGTGCTTTAAATGGGTCGGTCCTGTCCGGTACGGAGTACCAGCACTTTTTTATTTTGGGAGGGAGAGTACCGGCACTTCTCAAGAGAAATTCAATACTTTTAATTGGAGAGTACAAGCAGGTACTCTGCTACAGAGTACCTCCTTTTTTCTTTCCATTTTAAGCACTGGTGCCCCGCAATTCTCCCTTTTAGGAGCGTCATTCCCTGGTGCTGACCCCATGAAGCGACAGTGGGCCAAAGAAGCTAACTGAAATAGTTGGTCCATCATCATAGTTGGTGGCGATAGTGATACACCTCAAACCTGACATCCCCCATCAAGAAGAATTTCATATCTGGAGGTGCAGGCAGCGAATCTGATGTATTCTTGACGGATTCTTCATTACCACGCTTTTCTAAATCTGAGCCTTATTACAGAATAGTGTTTAGTGGAGAGGAGTTGGCCTAACGGCTAGGGCGGTGGACCTTGAATCTGGGGAACCGGGTCCGAGTCTCGGCCATGACGCTGAACATGATCATCCTGTGATTCTGGAAAAATCACTCAAGCTCCCCGTGCCTAACAAAAATACAAAAAATGAATGTGTCCTCATGTAACGCAACTGGTGCTATGTAAAGCGCTGATACCCGATTCAGGTCACGCTCCATAAAATTCGGTAAAAAAATAAATAGGAATACCACTGGAGGAAAATCCAGACTACTGCTAAATGTTTAACAAAACACCGGTATAGAAGGCCACAAAACCACGTTGGACGGGTGATAAATCAGACCAAGAAATGTAATACCACTTTGGTCAATATTGGTAGTATACTACACCACCCATAAAAATCACCTAATACACGGGTCTTGGGACTCACCCTTTGAGATTCCCTTTACAAAAATACAGGCAGCTTTGATGTGTGATTGTTTCAGGGGACAGCACTGCAAGGACAAACAGTGTGTGTGCCAGGCAAAGAGTGGTTACTGATGTAAGTACAGTGTGGCTTGCTTGTGGCTTTGTTGACGATAGCAGTCACGGCGAAGATGTTCAAACCTCCTGCTCCCTTTCTCCCTGTCACTCTTTATCCATGCATGCATTAATGATTCATGGTTTCTCTTCTCCAGCCCTCTGCCTGTTGCAATGAAACTGGGGGAGCTGAGAGGGGCCAGCAGCAGCCCTGGCCTTCAAGAACCGGCCTTCAATGGCCAAATGCCCGATGGAAATAATGCGAGTCTGATAAGCCCGTGCCCCGCTAAAACATGTTTAACAACGACTGGAACGCATGAAGAGTAACGGGCGTCAAAGAATTGCAGCAAATAACACAGAAACTTAGAGACAGGACAAGCAAAGGGCAATGCACAATCTTTTTAAGAGCACCTCGTCTATTTTCTTTCCACAATGCGCCCGATTCACAAAGGAATTTTGATCCCTAACTGCATGTTTACAGAGTGAGCCACCTTCACTTACACCTGCCAGGAATTCACAAAAATAACCCTGGCGGGCAAAAATGGGGGTTTCTACTGCAAATTTGTCTGCCACAAGTGCGAGAAATGCGCAGTACTACTTCCAAGGTAAAACGGGGGAGCAAAACAAGCTTTGCCTTGTAAATTTGTCAACTCAATAATGTGTAAACACTCACAAACTCAAACTCCTCCCAAGCGCGAGTTGCCTCCCCCTCCCTTAGTCCTTTTCCAACTGCGCCCTTTTGACCTTTGAACAAATCATGGACAACTTTCTTGGTGCCAAAAAAGGTCGAAGAATATTAAACACTTAAACATTTTATACATTTGTTTCTAGTGGTTATACATAACATTTTGTTGCCTCGCTTAACGATTATCCATCATGGCTCATTCAGTCCATTTTTGGTTATCTGCTTTCAGACAGATCACCTTTTGGAAGGAGGGACCCAATACCACGGCCATTGTTGCCCAGGGGTTAGGCTTCAACTTGCTACCGACTTGGTGGGTGTTTGCCCGGGCTGCAAGTGCCGTCCCACTTGCCTTCAGTGCCACCTTGGCCCCTCCCTGCTCTTTGGGGTCCCTGCCGTGTGGCATCCCAAGGACCCCATGTGAGCACCTCCTCTATCCAGCCTTCTTCTCTTGCCATCGGAGGGGATTGAATGCTTGAGGGGGCTGCTTGTCCACTTCTTAATCCCCTCCACGGCTCGCGGCCTGCTCCCCGTGATTGGGGGAGGCCGAGTTACACCTGGGACGACCAATCGTGGTCGCCCCTTTTTCTTGGGTTTGTGCCCCATGGGGGGGGGGGGGAGGCTTCCTGCCTCCTGGTGGCATTTGGCCCGGGCCTCCATTGGGTTCGGCTTTGCCTTCCCCGACCCAGGCTCCAATCCGCCCCATTCCCTCCCTAGAAATGGTCGGAGACTTACTCCAGCAAAAGTTTGGTGAAACTCCAGTTCCAGAACTGATAGAGGAATAGATCACCTCTAAATCTGGTGTTTGTATGTATGTGTTATTTCTGAAGCGCAGCTATCCCTCAGCGGGAGTATCTTGGCGCTTTGCAGAAATAGACGAGAGGTACAGGATGGTGCTGCTGTCTCGGAATTACTGGAGCGTTAAATGAGAGACAAGCAAAGAGAGTCCGGAGCTCCAAAAAATCCAAGTTTTCAGAGATTTCCTGAAACAGGCTTCAGATTGGAGGAGACGAAGATAACTGGGGAGTGTATTCCATGCTTTTACTCCAAGGCCAGTTAATGATCTACCCCCCTTAGTCTTATATCTGAATGGTGTGGGTTTTAAGAGGTTAGCTGAGGAAGACCTAAGAGGCCGTGTGGTGACATAGGGCATGAATCTAGATCTTAGATATGCGGGCTTGAGGCCCTGAAAGCTCTGAAAGTGATGGCTAGTATTTTAAACAGTACTCTTTTGTGAATGGGAAGCCAATGAGGCGTTTTTAAAGCTGTGGAGGCTGAGGATCGCCATGGCAGTTTAAGCACCAGGTGGGCTGCCGCATGTTGAACGGTCTGAAGCTTTTTAAAGATTGCTTTGTTGGCACCCGCATAAAGGCTATTTCAGTAGTCTAATCTGGAGGTTATTAGGGCTGCTGTGACAGTTTTTCTTGCTGTAGCTGGGAGAAGGTCCAAAAACTTTTCAAGGATTTAATCAGCTAGTTGGTGTGTATGGAAAGAGTTTGCTACCCAGGGAAAAAAATGCGGAAAAATTAACTCGCACTTTACATCTATTACCCCTGTGTGTATTTGTATGGTATGTACAATAAGGCGTGTGGAACATTAGAGCCTTGGGAAAATGGCACTTGACTTTCCCAGTAGTACAGTTAGAAGCGTGCCTGGTGCAGCTTTCTATGCACACTACTGAGAATGCTTGTGAATTGCAAGAAAGTAATGATTTGCACTTGTCTATAGATCCACTTTTACAGGTATAGATTTACTGTGTGTTTTTGATTTGCCCCCAAGATGTCTGTGTCTCTATAATTGTTGTACGAGAGTTGCTTAACTTTGCTGGCCAGCCAGAAGTAGCCAAAACCAACAGTGTGTAATTTAATGCCAACAATCTTTCAACAGTAGGTTTTGACTAAATAGAAGGTTCTCGTCTGCTAACAGCTACTTTTCAAGACATCAGCCCAGGGTGCAACAATTTTAAAAGAGATGCAAACTGGATGACCTTGGTACTTCACAAAACGGAGTCATCGATGTAAACACGAAAATCATTTGTTTGTGGGGAAAAGAAGTAAAACAAAGGATTCAAGAAATGGTTTCAAGTGAATTGGAATGTACTTTATTGAACATAGGACTCGGTAATGGCACAGGGAACTGCTGACAAGCAGGTAAGAGCCACACCTTTAAAAGCTGAAGTCAGACTTTAGGTCGATTCAATAAGAAACACATGCGAATCGCAGTATTCTATAAAAATAGCATGAGTGTTACCATGTTATGACTGTTCAAGCATTCTTGCAATGAATTCTTGACTAAAACCTCAGTTACCACATTTAGGGGCTCATTACGATGTCGGGCTGATACCGTCTCAGATTCGGGACCGACCAACTTGCAGTCGGCAGTTCCGAATGCTGGATTATGATGCGACCGAAGGTGAAATGGGGTGTGTGTGTAAAACCCTGCAACCTGTTGCATGCATCCCATGTTGCCTGCCACACAGTGCAGGGTTTTACAGGGCGGGACCTTAGTTACCCCCTCGGCCACCAACCATAGGCTGCGGGGGCTAGGGGCCCTGCTAAGGGCCCCATACTCACTCTCCGACAGCCTTTCTGTGTTGGAAATGCTGGCACGGAAAGGCTGTTGGAAACTGACATCTTAACCAACATCTTTCCATATGGGGGTTACAGTGTGGTTCCAACTGAAAGGAATACTCTGCAAGTTGGTTGGAGACGAGTCGGAATGATCGGCCAGTTCACATTCCCACCGCGAACATCGTGATCGGGCGGTCGGACTGTAAACCGACCGAGTCGGTCAAAAGGGCTCTGATGCGGTCGGGAAGAATCTAACTGTCGGGCAGAGGCTTTCCATGCAACATCGTAATGAGCCCCTTAATCTATCAAAAAATTCCCATGCAAAAGTGGAACCTCTGTGGGCAGAGGAAGCAACCTTAGTTCATCAAATTAACAAGTACCAGGTGAGCAAGTCACATACTCATCTAACCTCATCTCCCTCTTAGTTCAGAGCAG
Source organism: Triturus cristatus (assembly GCF_964204655.1). Lineage (NCBI taxonomy): Eukaryota > Metazoa > Chordata > Amphibia > Caudata > Salamandridae > Triturus > Triturus cristatus. The sequence continues at coordinate 925,921,507 of NC_140587.1, forward strand.
CAATTTATATAGGACAACCTCATGACTAAGACATGCAGTGCTTGATTCACTAAGCTAAACGTACACTTTTGTGTAAGTTTACGATTTTTGTAAATCACAAAGACATTTTCAGAGTAGTATCTTTATGACTGTGGAGTCTCCGCACTCGTGGTGGAGACTCTGCACATAAAAAGATAGACAGTCATGAAGATACTGCTCCTAAAATTGCTTCGTGAATTGCAAAAAATCTGAAACTTACACAATAGTGCAAGTTTTCCTTTGTGTATCAGGGCCACTGACTGCAGTCATGGACGTCAATTCATCAAAATGCAAAGAGTAGCAGAAGTGACATTATATGACCCTTAGCCCTGATAGTAAGACAGAAGTGACATCATATGATGTTGGGGCCACTACAAGTGACATTAAGAAAGCAGATGTTTAAATCATAAATACAGGCTCTGCTTTGGAAACATGTCAGGGAACGCAGTGTAGCACCAAGAGTTGCTGTGCTGTGTTGCGTGACAGGGAGAGAGCAGGAAAGCAGCTTATCTACAAAGATATGGCACTATCCTTCTCCATATCTAGCGGTGGTGCCCAATTATATCTACAAAGATATGGCACTATCCTTCTCCATATCTAGCGGTGGTGCCCAATTATGCTGCTGAGTGCCACACACCTTTACACCATAGTCCAAGGGTGTGTGCATGATGTCTAGAATAGGCCTTGTACTGGAAGGATACCATTCCAGTACAAAAGACTATGCCTAGACAAACTTGAAACATTTTCTCTATTCGGATGTGTGCTGTACCGTGCTGCACACATCCAAAGTGGGAAAAGTTAAGAGAAATAAAAACATTTCCTTTTTTAATGCCTGCTTCAAAGTGGTGTTACTTTTTGGTGCTAATCCCTGCCTACTATTTTAAGTAGATTAGAATTTGCATCAAAAGCCATGGATGGGTGCATGGGAACCCCAATGTACTACCAATGGAAAGCCCCCTTGAGGCAGCATAACGCAAATCAGCGCAAAGTGCTACTTTGCATTACTTTGAGTCAACGTTCCCACGCAAAACAAGCTCTGGTCTGGAAAGTAAATCCCCCCAAATTATTTTTGCGCCAATTTGCATCACTTTTGTGACTAAAACCTGGTGCAAAATGTTTGTAAATCTACCCCACAATCTGAAGTCTCACATTAGCTGGAACCTCCTGAGGCTCAGCCGGGAGTAGACAGCCGTTAGCGCTTGCTGCCTAAATGCTTGTTGCTCTGTTTTTAAAAACGCGAAGACTGTTTTAATCTCACTCACCCCCTATCCTCCTCACTTGCTCTTGGTGTGCAGGCATCCCCCAGCTTAACGTGACGTTCGCTGGTAAGGGAAATCGCCGTCCCACTCCATCTGCTTCCCCCACGCCCAGACAGCGACACGCCCACTCCGAGGCCACGCCCCTCGCAACTTGTACTAATTACGCGCTGAATCACGAGCGCGACAGTTAGTTTTGCTTGGAACCTCCTGAGGCTCAGCCGGGAGTAGACAGCCGTTAGCGCTTGCTGCCTAAATGCTTGTTGCTCTGTTTTTAAAAACGCGAAGACTGTTTTAATCTCACTCACCCCCTATCCTCCTCACTTGCTCTTGGTGTGCAGGCATCCCCCAGCTTAACGTGACGTTCGCTGGTAAGGGAAATCGCCGTCCCACTCCATCTGCTTCCCCCACGCCCAGACAGCGACACGCCCACTCCGAGGCCACGCCCCTCGCAACTTGTACTAATTACGCGCTGAATCACGAGCGCGACAGTTAGTTTTGCTTGGAACCTCCTGAGGCTCAGCCGGGAGTATACAGCCGTTAGCGCTTGCTGCCTAAATGCTTGTTGCTCTGTTTTTAAAAACGCGAAGACTGTTTTAATCTCACTCACCCCCTATCCTCCTCACTTGCTCTTGGTGTGCAGGCATCCCCCAGCTTAACGTGACGTTCGCTGGTAAGGGAAATCGCCGTCCCACTCCATCTGCTTCCCCCACGCCCAGACAGCGACACGCCCACTCCGAGGCCACGCCCCTCGCAACTTGTACTAATTACGCGCTGAATCACGAGCGCGACAGTTAGTTTTGCTTGGAACCTCCTGAGGCTCAGCCGGGAGTAGACAGCCGTTAGCGCTTGCTGCCTAAATGCTTGTTGCTCTGTTTTTAAAAACGCGAAGACTGTTTTAATCTCACTCACCCCCTATCCTCCTCACTTGCTCTTGGTGTGCAGGCATCCCCCAGCTTAACGTGACGTTCGCTGGTAAGGGAAATCGCCGTCCCACTCCATCTGCTTCCCCCACGCCCAGACAGCGACACGCCCACTCCGAGGCCACGCCCCGCGGACGCTTTCTACACTATATAAATGTGCAGCTCCCGGAAGCGCAGCGGACGAGCGCAGCGGGCGCGCCGATTGCGCGCCGAAGGCGCGCTTAAGGCAAGCTCGTCTGCGCTCGTCCGCGCCCGACCGGGTCCAGGGCCAGATCTCATGCCCGATTTCATGCCGGAACCTGCCCATAAAATAATTAGTTACTCTCGCCGAGTTCTCCTGAGTCTTAGACCCACTAACAACACCTTGTGCACGTATGCTTATGAAGGTGACGGACCCTTCTCCAGCTGCACACTCTGTCAGCCAGCCCGGCTTCAGTTCACAGACTCCCCCACCCTACATCCTGGTCTTAAATTAGCTGTTTTGAATTGTAGATCGCTCCCTAAGCATGCTTTACTTATCAATCATCTACTTGTAGACCATGACCTTGATGCTCTGTTTCTCACGGAAACATGGCTTACTGCTTACTCGGACTCGGATGTCGTTATAGCCTTACCCCCAGGCTTTCTCATTCAGTCCCAAACACGCCCCTCCGGCAGAGGAGGTGGATTAGCTATCCTCTATCGGGATCACTTTTCCTGCAGAATTAATGATGCCCACATCTTAGACTCAGAAAGCTGCAATTTCACCCTCCAGCTGGCTCCGACAAGCTCGCTGTCGGGCCTCCTAGTATACCGCCCCCCTGGCCACTCTGGCCCCTTTGCTAGTGCCCTCCTAGAATCAATAGCTTCACTAGCCTATTCTACCTCCAATTTTACCATACTTGGAGACTTGAATATTCATTTCGACGACCCCCTAGATTCAGGGGCCGCCGATTTGATTCTAGACCTGGCAGCCTACGGCCTCCAATTGATTAACTCTGGAGCCACTCACACCAAAGGCCACTTGTTAGACCCAGTTTTCACCAATGTTCACACCCTCCAATCCAAAACGTCTCTTCCCCTCCCTTGGACAGACCACTTTCTGGTCCCTCTCTTTCTACCAGGAGTATTTAGGAAACCCCACAAGCCTGCTATTCGTATCAGGGACAGGGCCTGGCCCAAGCTCTCTACAGAAGACTGGGCCAGAACTCTCAACTCGATGACCCTCACTCCGTCAGAGGACCCGGTCACAGCGGACAGAAATTTCAGAGAGTGGATTTCAACTTCCCTGGATTCGATCCTACCCATCAAAAATCATGAGGGAAAATACGGAAAGACAGGATCAGCTCCCTGGTTTAGCCAGGAGCTTAGAAGCCTCCGCAAAGAATGCAAAAAAGCGGAGCGACTGTGGAGAAAGGACTGGCTCCACTCGTGCAAGGATACCTACCGTAAGGCAGTGAGAATTTATAAATCCACCCTGAAACTCACTAAAGCCTCATACTACGATGCCAGAATACAAAACGCCACTAATTCGGTGAGAGAGTCGTACCTTATTGCCAAAGAGCTTTTGAACATACCAACACCCCCCTCCTCCAACAGCTCCCCTCTGGGCAGAAGCGATGAACTGGCAACTTACTTCGACTCCAAAATCTCCCGCATCCTGGCATCCCTTCCCCCTCCCAGTCAGCCAACCCACAGCAACACCGTTGTGTCTACTACTCTCACTGGAAACACCTCTCATCCTCAGCTAACTGCGTTTAGGGCTGTATCCCTGGACGAAGTGGAAAAAACCTTGGCCAAAATGAAAAGCGGATCTCCTCTTGATCCCGCTCCCATGAGATTCCTGAAAACAGTTGCCCAGGTCATTGTATCTCCTATTACGGAGCTGATCAACATCTCGCTGTCTCAAGGCTCTGTCCCCCCAAGCTGGAAGGGTGCAGTAGTCAAGGCCCTCCTTAAAAAACCTCAACTGGACCCCACCGACCTGGCAAACTATAGGCCGATCTCGCTCCTCCCGGGCATTAGCAAAATTGCCGAAAAACTCGTCAATGCCCAATTGTCCCTGTTCCTTGAATCTAACAACCTTCTGCGCCAATCTCAAACAGGGTTTCGCCCTGGCCACGGTACGGACACCGCCCTCCTCTCAGTCATCGAGGAGGCAAGGTGTATCCTCGATTCAGGAGGGTCAGTGGCAGTGATCCTCCTGGACCTGAGTGCAGCCTTTGACACGGTGAATCACCGTGTCTTGCTACACCGGTTGGCCAGGGCAGGTCTTAGGGGGACTGCGCTTGCCTGGATAGAGTCCTTTCTATTGGGCCGCTCCTTCCAGGTATGGGACGACAATTCCCGCTCAGCCTTATTTCCTCTCTCTAGCGGAGTCCCCCAGGGGTCCTCGTTAAGCCCCACTTTGTTTAACGTTTATATGGCCCCCCTGGAGGATGTAGTGGCCCCGTTCGGTATCAAGATAGTGAGTTATGCAGACGACACACAATTGGTCGTCTCTCTCTCACATCTTGACCACTGCCCAGACAATCTATTGAACTGCCTCCAGGAAATCCATCACTGGATGTGCGATTCATCACTTAAGCTCAATGGATCTAAAACTGAGGTCATGCTCATGGGTAAGAAATGGACCACTATTCCTTCTTCGGTTTGGCCTGACGTTTTTGGCGAGGCACCCACTCCGAAGAAGGAAATCAAGACCTTGGGAGTCTGGCTTGAACCTGATCTCTCCATGAAGACCCAAGCAGCCAAAACGGCAGGCACCTGCTTTGGACTCATGCGCTCCATACGAAAGATCCTCCCGCTACTCCCTCCCCTATCAAGGAAACTTCTTGTCCAAGGCTTGATCCTTGCCCGTCTAGATTATAGTAATGCCGTTTATTTAGGAGCCCCCGAATCCACCCTGGTAAAATTGCAGCGAGCTCAAAATGCTGCCGCCCGGCTTATAATGAATCTTCCCACTAGAGCCTCTGCCAGACCAGTACTTAAGGCCCTTCACTGGCTCCCTATCCGTCAGAGGATTCAGAGGATTCAATTCAAGGCCATGTGCACCACCCACAAACTCCTCTTGATCCTGAGAGACATGGTCACTCCTTATAAGGCTTCCAGATCCTTGCGCTCTGACAATGAACGCCTGGCCAACGTTCCGAGATTCAGGAAGGTGCGCTCTGGTGGTCGACGCTTCGCCGTAAAGGCGTCCTCCGGTTGGAACTCACTTCCACGCTATTTGCGTCTGGAATCCTGCCACCTCCGGTTCCGCAGAGAATTGAAAACCTTTCTCTTCCCTAAATAATTCCTCCTCCCCTGAGCATTACTAGCCCTTTCAGCGCGGGGATGCCTCCGGGTCACCAGGCGCTATACAAATCGCTAATAATAATAGCTGGCACAAATACCAAAAAACATGTTTATCTCAAATCCTACGGATATTTTCTGCACACGAGTAGGACAGCTGAAGGATATGTGTATGTCCCGCCCAGGTGCTTTGAGTTCGGAAGATCCACCCTCTCTCAGTGCCACTCACACCACACACATCCTCTCATCAAGAAAGATCTTAGTGGACAAATAATTATGCATTGTTTCCATTAAGTAAACTTCATGTTAGGATGGCTTCTTACCCACCGATGAGATAATGTGATTAAAATGACAAATTATTGCAAACATTGCCCCTGAAAGTGAAACCTGAGAAGATTTTAAATATACATTGGGCATCTCACAGTGGGAAATGAGGGAGGCATTAAACTCAAAAACTGATTATGTTACATCACAGTACCAGAGCTATGAATAGGCCTCAAATTGAATCGGGATTACAAAGCATGTTGTCTTTGCTCTTTTGCGGGCAGGAGAGCTGCACAAAAAGAGTCTTGTGGCCAAGCTGCACAACTGTACCGCTTGGGGAATGAAAAGGAGCGAATAAACCTGTGTTCAGCTGGGAGGTTGACGCCTGTTTTGGTTTTTCACTTGGATGGTACTTTACCAGCCTGGCTAATATTCTTATAATAATACCATTAGAAAATGGTCATTTCAGTGAATCTGGAATGTTTCTCTTTTGAAATATCAAACTAAAACAGAAAACACATGAAGAAAACACGTAAAAAAGTAATTGAAAGCTGTCTTTATTAATTCAATATGATATTAAAGCAACAAGATAAATAATTGCCAGATAAACAAGAATACTGAGTATTTTAAACAAATTCTTATTCACCTACCAGCTCTGGGCCCTTCCAGAATGATGACAGGTGAACATACAGAAGGTATAGTTGTCATAGAACGGTGACAATCATAACACTGTGCAACATCCTTGGCCAGCCTGAACCATTTAACCAAAATCACTTTGAAAGTTGGGATTTTTTTTACTTCATATTTATGAGCTCAAAATGTTATTTATTTTTATTTTACTCATTTGTATGGTGCAGTGAATCATCCCCAGCCGGATCTCTCGGCGCCTGAGAGAGGAACACCAAATGGGCAGTAGAGTCTAAAACAGCCAGGTTTTAAGTAGCTTCTTGAACCGTGCAAAAGTAGAACAGGCATTAATCTCCTCCGGGAGCCTATTCCAATGCTGAGGGGCAAGATGAGAAAAGCCCGGCCACCTGTCTTGACCTTTCTGATTCTCTGAGTACAGAGTAGAGAGCGATTACTAGATCATAACTGCTGCGTTGGTCAGTACAATTCAAGTTTTTTCTTCAAGTAAGCAGGCCGATCCCCTGTATAGACTTAAAGACCGTACATAGCAATTTAAAGATGGCCCGCTTCCTGATGGGGAGCCAGTGCAGTTGATGTAGGAGAGGAGCAGAAGGCGTACGTGCTGGCTTATTCAGGGCTAGGCGGGCTGCCGTGTTTTGGACCACCTGCAGTTTTGATGCCAGGTCTTCCCTTATTCCCACAAGCAGGGAGTTGTCATAGTCTAATCGACTGATCAAAAGAGAAGCAAGAAGCCCAAGAATATAAAGTGCAATTGGCACAAACATCAGGATGTTCTGGAGATGTCACACAAAAAATGCACTCCCCTATTATTAGTTGTGCAGGATATGAGGCCTTCACAGGTGATAGGTCTAGAATCATCTCCTTGTAGGGTATCAAGCACCCCATTGCAGCGCTTGACTCTCTCAGAGTAGCGAATCAGAGCAGTCCAGGGCCTACTCAGGGGAGGCAGTGTGGACTAATAATAACCATTTGCTGGCACGCTATAGCTACACTCAGTATATTATTGCCCAGTCTTGCTTTTTGTTTGAAAAAAAATTCTCAAACACGCTACTCAATATTGCACACTTATTTACAAATATATATACCTAAGGTAAAAAGAAGTACCGTTGGTGATACTCTGCTGTCACATTTGAATCCTAGTGGGTCACAACAGCCGAAATTACAATACCTCCCCTCTATACCTGATACAACAATATAAAGGGGTGTCAATCTCAATACCCCAGAGCTATTGACTTTGTCGGTGGGGGGGCACTTCACAATATATAAGGTAAACCTATTTACTTTGTCAGGTTCACCCACATGTTAAAAATCACCATCTTGTCACGGGAACCAGTAGCCATGTTTACATGCATTATCATTATTATTATTTGAATTTGTAATGGGCGCAGCTGCCCTGATGGGTTTCCCAGCGCAGAGCAGGTAGGGGAGAGATTCCTGAGTGAAACAAGTTAAAAGAGCCAACTCTTCAAACATTAGCGGAAAGCAAGGAAGGACATACAGCTTCTCAGTGACTCTGGGAGAGAATTCCAGAGTTTCGGGCACAAATATGAAAAGGAACGCCCTTTTATACGAGTCAAGCTGAACCTAGGCACACTGAAAAGGGAGTGATTCTTAGATCACAAAGATCGAGTAGGATGATACAGTGACACCAAATCCTGAATATATATATTGTGGCCCACTCCCTGCTTCAGCCCTTGAATACATAGCATAAGGCTTTGAACTAGATATGGTTAGGAACTGTCAGCCAATGAACACTCCCGAAGAAGGTTGGAGACTGAGGATATTTTTGGAAGTCCTTAAAGTAGACTCACAGCTGCATTCTGAACTAATTGCAACTGGCGGGTTGTAGCTTAATCTGCTCCCAAATACGACACATTGCCGTAGTCCAATCTGTATATAATTAAAGCCTGGATCATAGTCCGTTGAGTGGGAGCTGGGATCATCCAAATTATCTTTTTTTAGCTATTTAAGCGTTATTCACCTTAGCCACTTGAGGCTTCATAGACAATTTGTCATCCAAAAAGAATCTCAGATTTTTAACTTTCTAGGATCCTAGAGAGAGGTGATTTTTCCCAGAATCATAACCTCAGTCTCATCACCATTGTGCCTGAGAGTTTTTGTTAGGCAGATGCAACTCAGGCCTAAGCTTAAATCTGAGGGTCCATGGTTCTTTTTAGATGACAATGTAAAGATGATCTGTGTGTCATCTGCATAGCAGAAAGTGTCAGACCACACCTCTCCACTTCATCCACCAAAGGGCAGACGTAAATGTTATAAAATAAATGGTTCACACCGAACCTTAGGGCACTCATACCCTCAGAGCATGAGTCTCAGATCTGGCATTGGAGGAAAAGACTTAAAAATGTACTAATCTGTTAAAAATGATCAGAGCCAGGCAAAGGCCAAACCCACAAGGCCCATGACAGTCGGTCTCTCCTCCAAAATGCAATGAGACACCGTATCGAATGCTGCGATAAGGTCTAACAAAATGAGCGCGGCTGTCCACCCTCATCAAGACACTGCCTCAAGCACTCAGTAACTCCCAGGAGGGCGGATTCCATACTGTGTTCAGCCCTAAGTATCCGACTAAGAATGGTGAGGAAAATTCTGAGCCTCCACAAATTTGGTGAGGTGACCATTAATATGTTTTTTCCAAAACCTTGGAAAAAATAGGAAGAAGGGAAATAGAACGAAAGTTGTACATATTGGCCTGGTACAAGTTGTGTTTTTTTGGAAGAGGAAGGGCCATAGCATGTTTTCATTTCCGGGGAAACAGCCCCTCCCCAAGAGAGATATAAGGAAGATTCCTTAACATGGATAACAAGTTAGAATCCAGTTGCCTAATCATGTTACGGGATCCAAAGGAGAGCCTGATTTAATTCATTATTGCTAAGCAAAAGCACTGCAATGTTCATCAAATCACTGTTGATGGAGCAGGTAAAACAACATTTTGTATACCTCCTCTATTTTGCATGAAACTAATTACGTAATCATTCCAAGAATTAACTCGTACTAATTAGTTTGACGTGAAAAAGTATTAACCAACACTTACACCTTGATAAACACAAGACACACATGGGACTAAATTGCTAATTGCATGGCAGAACAACTCATTAATTAACTGTGGTACGCAAACTAACTTTAGATTGTGGTGAAATAGAGAATTGCATGATTCATGTTGCTTTTGTGATGGTTTGTGCTTTCAGTACTGCATAATGCTGAGTATTATTGCTTTAATGTTGCTACAAGCTAGGAAAATACTAATATACATTGGGATTAGAGTGGGATTAAACATTAGAATCTTCGTTTCTATATTCTAATTACTGTTATGTCTGTTTTTGCTTAAGTTGGCATTTGGGCCCGCTAGGCCACAGTACTTAAGATGGAGCTCCTGTGAAGCCGCCGTCATGTGAGCGCGATAACTTCTGCGCAGAATCGGATGGATCTGGAGATCTCCAAGTGACCTCAGCCCCTGTACCATTGTGTTCCTTGTCAAGGAAAGGAGCATGGAGGGTTGCCAAGTGATGAATGGTGTGAACTACCAAGGGGACAATGAAAGAGCTGCTTGTTGTTACCTTTGAACTTTTGCCTGTGAACCGGAGGAGAAGAAATACATTTTGCGCTTTGCTGCGCCAAGTCTCATGGAAAACCAGTGGGTCATGTGAAACTTTTAAGAAATTGCAAGTTGACCCGGACTGGCCAATCCGAACAGTTTCTACCCTTAAATTATTGCATGTTGATCTGAAGTAAGAGGAAAAAGGGTATAAAAGACCCTCATCCGCCCAAGGGTGGTGGTTCACTGGGCGTTGGGTCTACGTTGAACTGAAGAAGATTTCCATGGTTTACCTTGGGTTTCTTTGATTTTCAGGAAGTTATTTCATCTGATGGTTTGATCATTGCTGTGGGTTGGACAGTTTATCCCAGAGATTGTAGCAGAGACTTTGAATAATCCTCTGTGTGATCGGAGAGTCGCCAACTTTTGTTACCTGGTAACTATCAATTACATTTCTAAATCTATGCTTATGTTCCAAAGATTTGATTTTCTTCTTGAAATAAACCGAGTTATGTTATAATCTGTAGCGCCTAAATGCTAATGCAGTGCAAATTAATATTGGATAAACAAGTTTGGATTAATAAAAAATGAGTTTGTGATTCTTTAATGGAATACTGACAATTATTCAAATGTTTCCTAGGTTTTAATTGTGTTTTAGCTGTTTCTAAATCACCATCAACCAGTCCAACTAATTGGTCCGTCGACCAAGTGGTGGAGTGCCGTAATGTTAAGGTCAGGATTCTATAGGTGCAGATGTATATAATATATATAATGTAAAGAAATTAAATCCTGATAGGTAAAAAGGTACCCACATGTCCAGCGCTTTTTCTCCTGTGTACATATTTGTGTAAGACAAGTGTGTGTTGGTGTTATGGGCCCCACCAATGAATGAGTGTATGGATGAGTGGTTGTGATGACGAGTATGTGACATAGAGATAATATGTAAATTTGTCCTTTTCCGCTGGAGCACCTTCAAGGTTACGTTTTTAAATAAAGACTTTAAAATCAACATCATATGTCTGTGTCTTTCTTGAACCACATTAGGCCACACTGAGTTCATAAACGAAAGCAAACTACAAAGCAAATGTTCCAACCCAAAATCCTTATAAAACATAAAAGTCTCACCAGGCTACATTTCATGAGACCTGGAAGACATAGGGGCATTTTAAAAAAGTTGCTTTTGGGACACTGCTGTACTCCTGCAGATCAAACACTTTTTTACCTGTGTTGGGTGTGCCCCTGCCTGTTTCGGGGCAACCGCAAAGCCAAAATCAGAAGCCCCCTCTGCCCCTCAGGGCATTATGTGCAGCTTAGTTGATAGGAGCACGAACATTTCATCTGCATCTCCGTTTTTTTGTTTGTATTTGCATGTCCAAACATCTTTTTTTGCTTTCCTCAACGGGGTTGACTGGTATGCTCCCAGACAGATTTCATATTGAGGGTCACGGGGGGGGGGAGCCTCGTCGTGCTCCCTGGATGCCCTCCACCTTGGACATGGAAGCTGCACCCGGGCCCGCTTTCACTGGGTGGGAGCTTCATTGGTCATTTGCTCCCACCTACACAGAAGCAACACTGCCACCCAGCTTGCGAGGAGTGTGGGCAGGGTGGCTGAGGGCTAGTGTGCCCTGCTCCCATTCAGGGGGCAGGCAACATGCCCAGCCTCATTGGGCATTTTGCGATCCAGAGGATGGGACCCCCACCCTGAAGATAAACACTAGACTGAACCTTGAGGAGATAGGGGGCCCCAGGGGTGAATGAGTGGTTGGGAAAGGGGCTCCACACTCACCCCTCTCCCCATAAGAAGAGCACTGGCCCACACCAGGAGTTGTTTTAGAAAGTATGACAGAGCTCCACGTGCCTCATTTTCAGTACAGGCATGCTTAAACGAGCCATCTTCCTGGGTGTAGAACTCTGGCTGCGTTGGGCCGATTACCTTGATCCTAGGCTTTTTTTGCTCCTTGTGTCAAATCATAGTCACTCCTTGCGCCAAAAGGAAGCACTTTGCAGGAAGCTGGTTCACTGGATCCCTGCATCTGCTTTCTCCTTTTTGTGACTCCGTCGTCCATCAGGGCATCAGAGGGCTTGTCCTTCCATCTGTCCACAGTGTTGCATCAGTCACTGTCTAAGTCCTGGGTCTAGCTCTCTGTTTCTCCCTTGTGCAAGAATTTATGTGTGGTCAGAAAGTTTTAGATGCCATATCACGCCTGTACCCCAGTCCCAAGCCCCCTGCACAGCTTTCTAGGACAATCTAATATGTCGCTGTCAAGTGGTCTTTGTGCACAGCTTCTCTGAGGCTTTAACTTCACCACTAGCCGATATCACTGCCATGGACTTTCCTAAAAAAATCTTCAAAGGAGAAAAGAGAGACCCTCCTGTGTTGGCTCTCAATGTCTGGGCTTCATCCTTTGTTCAGTGGGCCTGGGCTGTCCCAACCCAGGTACAGTGTGACAGCTAATTACCAGTTGCAGATTTTTCTCCCCACTCCTTCCTTCTCAGGAGGTGAGTGAAGCACTGATAACTTCTCCTTTTGTGTGGGTCAACGCCTTTGTCACCTCTTCTGAGGAACACAGTAATTAACTTGCAAAAGGCGTGGAATCTGATTCTGAGCTGAGCCAGAGAAATATGACAATTCTTGATAACCTATAAGGAGTACATGCATGTTTTTGCAAGCTACATATTCAAACTCAGCATGCATGTTCCACCCCATTTTTACACCTCACTGGAATGTGTAGACCTAAGTAAGTGAAACGACAATTTAAGGCAGATTTTCCCTTATGTGTATAATACAGTGACATTGCAGATAATCAAGTAACTTACTGACCTCTCTATGAGTGCCCACTAATATTGTAAGGCCTACCCCAGTTCAATATCTATCCCTGCAGAATTCCTTCTGTGCTAGGTTACCTGAGATCAAGTAGCAGGCGGCGCACAATGGCAGTCTCACATGAGCAGCCCACATGTGTGCACATCTGTGTGCATACATGTTCAAACGTAACTATCACAGTGCCCCTTACCCTAGCTGTGTCGCAGCAGCCTTATATTAAAGGCAGACACTCGAGTAAACATATGCAGTCCAATTACCATATGATTAACGTGGTTGAGACTCGAGTAGTGAAACTCACCCACAATAAAGGCCCAAAAACCAGTTGATCAAAAAGCAAAAAAATCTGTGTGGGCTAAATGAGTAGAACCCATTTTGCTACATTGCATCTAGGAGCCGCCTCCAGTATCGAACAGGAAATAACCAGCTTAGCCTGAAAGGAACTGAGGGACTTGAAGATATATCCCAGCACGATTTTAGGGCCTAACCGTAAGAGATTGTGTTTAATATTTAGTGTGTTGCCTCTCTGCTTTTGGTGCTTACGTTAAATATATTCTTTTCACAAAAGCAAGTATTTGACTGGACAATCTCCTTATGGTGGCTACAGTTTCTACTTTGAGTCTTGCGCCTGGTTATGCCTCACACGTACCTTCCCTTCGAAAAGCTTTGGACTGCTCAACCAACGCTAGCACTGAGCGTCAAGTGCTTAAAGGGGTAGTACTTAGCCCAGTTAGTGAGGGCTTATAGTAGGTCGGGCCCAAAACAGCTGCAGTAAAAGGGACTCAACCCCTGCAGTTGGGTCCAGTACATCCTGTTTCATGGTACTCTGTAAATGGGTCCTGAAAGTGCCCATAACAAAAGTGTTAAAATCAAAACTTTAAGCCCTGCAATGCAACATGCTGTTGGCTGAAAAGCCAGAAATGTGTGATGGTATTTCAAATGATGGATCACTGCCCATGTTTGTAACCACTCAGGAGGTGTGAACCAGATAAGATATCTTGTTTTGCCTAACTAAACCGTCATAAAACCACACACTGAGACCTTTACTTAGAACTCGGCCGTAGTAGACACTTTACTCACCCCACCACTCCTGCAAACTCCATCCATCCTTCCCGGAAACAGGAAGCCAGAGCGACTACTACATGTATGACCGCCCCTCGGTGAAAAGCAAAGGTGGGGGATATCTGAGGTTCCTCGAGGTAGGAGGCCTGAGCGGGTCTTTGCAAGGCAGCCCCTAGGTGGAAGCCTACCCCTTGCTCCACCACAGGGTGAGCTATAAAGCCAAAATGGCAATATATGGACTTTTTCTTCCAGCAGGCATGTGGCCATTTCATTTTTTCAGAAATAATTAAATAGCGTTATTATGTTAGATTAAAGCTACTTTATTGTTTGTGACTGAGGCACAGGAAACGACAGTTTGAGCATAGACTCTCAAGAAGAATATTATTGAATCCGTTTCCCCTCCCCTATTACAATGGCGTAGACTAAAATTCAGAAAAACAAATTGACTGGTCCCAATAAGGCGGGGCACGTGTCTAGCTAGCTTCAAATTTAGCGTCCCGACCGCGAGACCACAGTCCCGCCTGCGCAGTATAACAATGTGTGGCAGCTGAACCCAGACCCGTGGTGATTACAGCTCTTGCAAAGCTCGTATAGTTTTCACAAGATAGATAAAGAAAATAAACATCGTCCTGTAGGGTTTTTCTAAGGCCGAAGGCTGCCAACAGCCGGTGAAGTGACATTACTATGTTTTTCCTGCATGTGCTTCACCGCACTTGTAAACACTTGTTTCCCTTGGGCATTGTTTCATGCTTTATACGTACAATATTTTTACGTTATCATCGTTGCAATTTTAAATTTAGAGTCTACATAGGTAGCCAGAACTTCGTATTTGCATTTCTATTTCTCGTGGAATCTTTTTACTTTTGTCGAGTAACAAGTAGAAAACACTGAAAGTGCTGGGCCAGAAGAGATTGCTCAGCTGAAGCACATTGCAAAAGATATTATTTGGGTGAGCAGGGAAATAAATACAGAATGAATGGTATGGCGGAACTATAACCCTTACGTGTTCGCAGGTAGGTTAGTTCGATCTGAACTGCCTTTGACATTTTTCTCACTGCAAGTGAATTAGTCCTCTCCTCTGAAACTAAAGTATATATGTTGTGGCCTTTATGCTACGCGTAAAATAATCAGTTCTGGCCTCTATTTGATTGACACTGGAGCCGTCAGGAAACCAGTGTCCAGTGTTAACTAGCTCGTTCCTTACTACCAGAAGAAGTACTATAACAGTGGAAAGAAACAACGTCTCAACAGGTAAACCAAGCGGGGGGACCGATTAAACAGTTTATCAATCGCATAGCACAGGGAAGAAAACAAGGGAGACCAAAGGAAGGTGAAAAGATTGTTATTTGCATATAGAGGCACAAAATTACAACTAAATTGCAGTAACCATAACAATCAATTGTGCACTGAAAAGTGTTGTGGTGAATAAACGGCGCAGTGACACAAGTGATTAAGAAACAACGTGGGGCGGCACAAAAAAATAATAAGGTAATCAGTGAAGGTCAAAAAAGGTATTTAAAATCACAAAACATGATTGCATTGTCTGTGGAGACCTATAGAAATGCCGCAATTGGCATTGTAGAGTTGACGGCGTTTCGACCTTTCTAACTTGAGGTCATCATCAGGACGATGGTTACATAATTGACACTGGAGCTGTCAGGAAACCAGTGTCCAGTGTTAACTGGCTCGTTCCTTACTACCAGAAGAAGTACAGCATAGTTATCTGTGTAACCATTCACGAGGGCAAGGTAGAACGTGAAATCCTTACTCCCCTCTTGCAAGAAATTGTGAAGGAATAAGGCAAACTATGGGTGAAGAGTTGCACCAACAGATCAGACCTCAAATCAGAAGCTCAAAATGGCCAGATGGACTGCTGAGTGACATAAGGCCTTTCCAGCCATGAAATGGGCAGCATGTAAAGTATTGTACTGAATGTTCCTGACTATGACCAGCCCTTTCTAGTGCACACAGACACTTCAGGCAAAGGAGCTGGAGCCATTCATTTGCCAGATATTTAATCCTCCAGTTTGGTACCTCACTGGATCTGCTAAGGATGCTAATTCACTGCCTTCACCCTTAGCCCCCTGAATACTCACTTTGGAACCAAGGTGGAGCTGTAACTAATCTTCCTATTTTCAAACTGGTTTGGGAATCTCTGTTAATTTATGGGGTGATGGGTATTTTTTCTACTGATTTTTGGGACGTTTTGCCAAACTCTTTGACACGTGGGCCCAAACCTGTAGACATTCCTTTACTCCAGACAGAGCAGCTGTATCACAAAGACAAATTGAAAAATGCTTTGTAGCATTCTGACTAAAATCTTTAACTTCATTCTCTGGAGACTGTTAACAAACTCACAGTAAATGCCAAAGATTCGAGTAGGTACAGAGATTGCCATGGGCTTATGTTCTCCATGATCAACCATGAAATACCATTGTCATTAGAAGCCCATGTTATTTGAAATATAGCATTTTACAGCATAAGTGGTACAACACTGTTCATGATGATATCTCTGCTCGAGCAGGCATTTGAGCTCTCTGGGAATTTTGTGTTGTTCCTCATCTTATTTACCCGCTTTACAATCCCATAAACACGACTATAACTCTGGTTGAACATTGAACTTACTGAGGGTAAGCACTGTGTCCATTGGTATCAGAGGTCCATACCTGGTACTGCTTTCTAGAGTAAAGCTTGCCTGCTCGACCTCACTGCCTATTAAAATTCAAGCGTAGAAAGGGGGTAACTATCTAATTGCAGGGTAATGCAATCGTGTCTGAGGTCCAAGGTAAGCAACAGTATCAACAACTAGAACTACAGAGAATCACTGACTGCCCTTGACTGCAATAAACCAACACCCTTGTTATCTCAGTCTGAATAGTGGCGGTAGCAGGAACAGTCTTAGGGGCTTATCAACAAGGGCTTTATCTCTGCTTTTTTGGCTTTAAAAGCCCAAAAAGCTGAGATAAAACTAGTGCCCTATCAACAACAGGGTGCTAACACGCAAATTTGCATGTTAGCACCCTTTTACTCTACGCTTCCCCTTGCATCTCTAATGAGATGCAAAGGGGGCGTTCCAGAGTAAAATAATAGGAGAAATGTCGCTAAGCGACATTTCTCCTATTATCAAGAATGTCGCTAACTCTGTTAGAGACAAAAAAAGCAGCGCTAACCGCGGTTAACGCTGCTATTTTACGTCTGGTATTTTTCTGACTTAGCCATGATATCCTATGTAAGGTGGATATCATGGCTAAGTTTGCCTGTCCCTATCCACAAGGTAACGTGAGATTATCGCTGGGTTTCCAGCGATAATCTCACGTTAGCCTGTTAGTGTGAGGATTTTTATCGCTATTGAGATAAGCGTTGCTAATAGCACGCTATCTCAGCGATAAAAACTCACGCTAGCCGGCGATAATTATCCTAGCGCTAAGTGCGCTTAGAGATAATCATCGCCGGTTGTTGTTGATATGCCCCTTAGGCTTCTTATCTACTATTTTGGGTGGGAATCACACGTGCAGCAAATCGACTCAGTTAAAGTCACAGGAATCCAGCGGTGACGTAAGTAGTGCAATCAAAGGTAAACATGATGATAAATATAGCTTGAGAGATCTCTGCAAAGTAAATGACTTGTTCCACATATGTTTGTAAATTAAAGATATCAATAGAAAGTCAAGTCACGTCAAAGTTTATTGTGTGATTACTTAAAAACAAACAAGTTACATAAAACACGACTACTGCATAAGAACACTATTAAAAGCCCTTATAAAATATAATTTCCTATATGGGGAGATATTTTGCAAGTGCGATAAAATTAGTACAAACTTTTAAAAGTGTGAGCTTTCTTGTTGTGTTCTTGGCAAACCGCCTGTCTTTTTTTAAAAAAAAGATTGAAAGTTAGTAATGTGTACTAATAATATGTGTGTGGCGGCTGAGGTCATGCAAAGATAGCAGTGTCTGAAATGCCATGGGCCATGTCATTAATGGGCAAAGGGCAGTAGCAAAGGCTGTACAGCTTGTAAACTGCAAACGGTCAGTAAAAAGGAGCAATGCATGTACAAAAACAACTCAGAATCATGCTAGGTGTGTTGATGCAGGCCATAAAAAAGTGCAAAGTGCAAGGCCGGAAGGCATACGTCTTCTTTGGTGCAAGTGGAATGATACAAGTTCATGTGCAGAAGCAACACAGGGTCTGCATTTTATGAGGCACCTGCAACAGAATTGATCAAGATTTTTTGCAATGAAACAAGAGCAAAAATAAATCTAGCTTCTAAAACCTCCCCATACACTCGGATGATCATATATAAAGTGCCTTGTGCTTTGACTTTGCCGTGGCTAATCTCCCCCACCCCACTAAAAGCCACCCTGATGGTAGGGCCAATCCCTGGTCTTCACACTGCCACTGGCCATAGCCTTGAAGGGACACTTGTAGGTGGCTTCTCACTTAATAGGTCAGTGTTCGATACCACCATGCTCCGGGTTTCACAGCTTTACTGATTCTTAGTACTTCTCAGGGCCCACTGTCTTATTTAGTTCAATTCGGACCGCTTTCATATACTTTCCGATTTTGGCCAGGTCCGTGGGCACTGTACAGGTGAAAAGCCATGAGATTGCCTCTAATCGGGTCCTAATCACTTGCCGTAGGAACATTGGCTTTAGGAGTGTCCAACGTTGTTGCAGTAATGCAGGGCAGCAACATACAATGTGTAACAGGGACTATGCTCTATATTTGCACTGCCTGCATCTGATTACCTGCTGTAAGCATTTCCATCCTGGGTTGAATTCCTTGATTGGAAGTTGTGCTATCTGGCCCATTGGATATCTTTGAGGCATTTCTTGCCCAGAGCGCTCTTCAAATATGGCTGCACGATGTCAGGCCTGGTTATTTTCCCTTTTCCTTCTGTCTGGCTACGCCTTCCGCCCTCAAGAGCTTAAAAACTTGTTTATTGAGAGTTTTCTTCATTGCCAAGTAATTCATTTCTTCCAGTGACCAATTGGCTATTGCTAAGTTCAGTTTGGACACTGCCAGTTGCATGTAACTGTTTCATGGATTCGATCCCCCTTAAAAAATGTCTTTAAGTATTTCTTTTAGAGAACCTGTGCGTGGTTTGAGTGACTGGGAGTAGTATTTTGCAAGGGTGCTCATGAATTCATACTTTTGTTGTACCAGTCCAAACTCCAACCTGGTCAAACGGTTGCTTGTGTGCTTTGGTAGTTGCAGACACGTTTATAACACTCGACGGCAGACACTGTGTCCGAATAGGCGGGTCAGCGGCGGTGGATCCTTGACGAATGTTTGACTACAGGACACTACCTTGACACACGAGGTCTGCATGATGCTAGTAGGCATCGATCAGTAGAAAATCTACTGGATTTCGAGTACAAGATGTGCAGGTGAGTGCATTAGGCCTCACTCTTGGTATGCATGTAGCACATGCGTAAAAACAAGGCAGGGACCTTAAAGTTAAGGAACAGTAATATATCGCCCTGACGAAGGCCCCCAGACCCGATTGGGCTATCAACATGGGCCGAAACATGTTGGCACTTATATGAGGGTATATTTGAATAAAATTATGTTAAAAAAAAAACCAACACATGGTTTTTAATGGTACCACGAGTACCCCAGAATAAAGGATTGAGTAGGGGTATACTTGTAGGTATTTTTATTTAAAATCTGGTTCCCTGCTTGACCAGTCATTTACTTATCTAAGCACTCCCATTACATCTTTGGTCGAGTCCGCCCATATAGTACCACCTTATCTGGGTGTGGAGAAAACGCCTATGATGAAGCATGTCACTATTATGTGAGTGAGGCGTCTTCTTCAATATCTTGGATATTCCACCTGACATAGTAAATAGCATAGTAATACCTCGTTAAAATTGAAGACCTTGTGGGTCTCTTTCTTTTGGCAACAGTTGCTGACTGTGATAAAAAAAAACGTTTATAACACTGTCACTGGGCTTTTTCCAGTGCGGATTCCATCTGCCCTGGTAAAGCTTGCTGAGCGTATCCTGCAACCGCTAACAACATAGATTTCATTGCTCTCCTGATTGGTATCGTCATAGGGGCTGCATAGTTTCTCCAGTAGTTTACCTTGTGTGTATGTGGTAGCTTGTGTTTTGGCTTTCATCTGGGTCTGGGGTGTCTTTGCTTTCCCTGTGTCAAATAACCATGCCCCTAGATAATTGTAGGTTCTTACTATTCCTATCATCCGGTTTTCCAGCCTCCATCTAAGAAAGGTTTTTCTTACATGTTGCCCAAAGACTGCCACCTTGGTCTTATTTGCATTAGTTGCTAGCTCATTGGCCTCATTATATAAGTTCAGGGCATCCAGACTTCTTTGTAAACCTACTCTGGTACTGAAGTAGGTGCAATCTATGACCCCCTAATTTTGGGGTAACTAATTTGGCACCTTGAAGGGCCTTGCCTAGATCTGCTGTATAAAATTTAGAAAGTGCTGGGGCTAGGGTGCAGCCCTGTTTCAGGCCCCGATCCATGTACAACCTTTTTGAGACTGTGTCCCCAGCAGTGGCGGCTGGTAAATGTAGGAGGGCGGGGGCGGACGTGACACACAAGCACATGCACACATACTCGTACAGATTCACAACCATGCATTCACACATGCGCACACACACACTCATCCATCCACAATACTAATTACAAAATGTTCAAACATAGACGCATGCACCAAAAATTGATTTACAAAAATCACCCTTACCTGCAGCTCTTCCTCGGATGAACCAGGAGGTTTGGGACTGCTGCCTTCCCACATTGGATGACCTGTGGTCTGCCGATGAAGGAAGGCAGCAGTCCTTACGTCATCACATATTGGGATGGGGTCAATGAGACTGCTGACCCCACCCTACTCTGTGACGAACTGTCCTGATTGACACTCGATCCTGGGCGCTTCAGATCTTAAAACTGAAGCTCCCAGGTGCAAGGCAATGAGTGACGCTACCCTTTGTCATTGAGGGGGAGGGCCTCAATGACCTTTGCTGAGCTGAGGAGGTCACGCCCGCAAGAGCTGTGACATTCTCAGCCCAGCAAAGTTCAGCTCAGGCAGCCAGGAGACTGTGCATTTAGCGCATGTCTAGCTCCTGGTTGCCTGACCTGAAAATGGACAGTGTCTATCAGGCCGACCTTTGCTCAGCCTGACAGACACTGTTTGTGAGGGGCAAAAGGTGAAGGGGTGTGGCCCCTCAGCCCCAGTGGACCAGCCACAGCTGGTCCCCAGTCAGTTTTATTCTCAACCAGGTGTTACTAAATAGTGAGATATAGAAAGTTATCTCAGATATACCAGCTCTCCATTTTTTTCACAGCTTGGTTCTGCAGACACCATCAAACACCACTGAGTAGTCCACAAAGCAGGCGAACACGCATGTTGCTTTTGGTGTTCACCTGTGTTCGCCTGCTGGGCCAAGTATGATAATGCTACTATGTTATCAATCATTGAACCACCCTTTCGAAACCCTGTTTGGTAGAATGATATAATGTCATTTTCCTTGATCCAGTCACTTAACTCATTTAAAAGAGAGCTGGTTCATGCTTTCCCTTCTATGTCCAACAGGGCTATTAGCCTGTAGTTCTTTAAATCCATTTTATCATCTTTATTGTATATCGGTTGCAACAAGTAGCCTCTCCAGAAATCCGGTACATCTGCTTTTGCCCTGCATTCCATATAAAGAGTGGATAATGTCTCTGCCCAATAAGCCTGGCCATCTTTGAACATGTCACCTGGGAGGCCTTTGGGCACTGGTGCCCCATCTCTTTTCATCTTTTTAATAATTTTTTGAACAGCATGCTGTTCCTGTGCCTTACCATCGTCTGTCTTTTGCCTGCCAATATGCCAACTCCCAACAGGGTCTCCCTGGCCCCTTGCCACGATGCACTTGGATCACTTGTATATATTTCTGCTACATCTGTTTGCCATGCTTCCGCTGTTTCTAAATTTTGCTGATCTATCTTTTCATTCTCTAGTTTGGCTATATAATCCCAGAATTGCTTATGCTTGTTGTTTTTGCATAGCTCATGTATCTTAATCCATTCATCTTCTGTGTGCCTTTGTTTTCATTTCCAGGTGAGATGTTTATGCTCTCGGTTGGCTTGCTAATATCCCATCTCGGTGACTTGTGTTCCAAATTTTCTAGTGGATCCTTTTTGCCTGCCTTAGGGTTTGAATGCTATCACTTAGGCCTCTACTGTCTTTTAACTTACTCCTGGATTTCCAGTTCCTCTTGTATGTTGGCGTTCGGGCAGTGTGCAAGTCTGCTATCCAGATTCCCCAGTTTTGTAAGAAAGGCATAAAAAATTCTTTCCCCACCCATTTCCCTTCTCTAATATCCATTTCTCTAACTTTACTTAGTTATCTGTATTCCACTTGATCCTCTTTAGCAGCTTGTGTTCCTCTGTGCCCCTGGTGTTGCTGATGGCCTCAATTGGTCCCCGTTGTTCGATGTTAAGGTTGAAGTTTGCTCTAAGCTCTATACGTAGATGTATGTGCCTGGCTGTGTCAGTCTATCAATGTGTATGTTCATAGGTGTGTCAGTCTATGTATAACTGTGTCCCTAGCTGTGTTAGTGAAGGCATAGGTGTGTACCTGCTTGTGTCAGTGTATATGTAAGTGCATATTTACATCTGTCATTACATAAATGAGTGCATGTTTGGATGTGTCAGTGTATATCTTAGTGTGTCCATGGGTTTGTCAGTGTATGTGGTAGTGTATGCCTGTGTCTGTTAGTCTATGCATCAGTGCGTCCATGACTGTGTCAGTGTATACATCAGTGTGTCAATTTGTGTGTCAGTGTATGTATTAAAGTCTCACATGGTGTTTCAGTTTATACATGACTGAATGACTGAGTGACTCTTTTAATCCATGATTGTGTGCATGGGGGTCTTAGTGTATTTATCAGTGTGCCCTAGGGTGCCTAAGTCTGTATATGAGTGAGTTACTTTGTGAGTTAATGTATGTATGACTGTGTGCTTCAGTGTCTTAGTAGATATATCTGTCAGTACTAGATTGTATCATGGTGTGTATGAATGAGCGTATAAATGTATTACTGAACTGATTAGTGTGTTTATGGGTGTGCCAATGCATGTCTCAGTGAGTCCCAGAATGTTTTAGTGTATGTGAGTGATTACATTAGTGCGTGTCTGGGTGTGTGAGTACGTGTTTCAATTAGTACTTGGGTGTGTCAGTGTATGAATCAGTGTTTAACTGGGTGTGTCAGTGTATACATCAGTGTTTGCCTAGAAAAGCGAAAGTATTACATTTTCCAAAAAAAACAATAACAAAGTACTGTAAATACTACAAAAACAATAAGGTAAAACGAATGATAATGATGGAAAAGTTAGAAAACAATGCAGTAGATAGAGTTGGAAAAAGAATCAGGGGGGTTTTTAAAGCCCAGATATTCACCCGATGGGTCTCAAGGTGCTGGGGGGAGGCATGCAGCTTCTGGATGTTCACGGGGATTCTTCGAAAAGCCAGGTCTTGAGGTCCTTCAGGAACTTGGAGAGTGTTGATGTCTATTGGAGGTGGAGAGGGAGGGTGTTCCATGCGTTGCCCGCGAGGAGGGAGAAGCAGCTTCTTCCTGTTCTGGAGTTCTTGTTGTGTGGTACCGTCGCAAGAGAGAGCTGGGCTGAGCGGAGGGATCTTTGGGTACGTGGAACGAGAGGTGGTGTTTCATGTAGGGGGGTCCGGTGTTGTGGAGGGCCTTGTGGGCATGGGTGAGAAGCTTGAAGGTGATTCTCTTCTCGATGGGAAGCCAGTGTAGTGACCATAGGTGTTGGCTGATGTGGCAGTGGCGCAGTAGGTTGCTGACTAGTCTGGTGGCGACGTTCTGGTTGTTATGTAGTTTGCGGTGAGGTTCTTGTTGATCCCGGAGAAGAGTGCATTGCCATAGTCCAGTCTGCTGCTGATGAGGTTTTCCTGTGTTAGTGAGAAATCCAGATGAAGGTCTTTTTGAGTAGGCTGAGGGTGTGGTAGCATGAGGAGGTGGCAGCATTGATCTGGTGGTCCATTTTGAGTTCGGAGTCCAGGATGACTGTGAGATTGCATGTGTGGTCCATGGGGGAGGAAGGGGTCCCGATGGTGGGGGGCCACCAGGTGCAATTCCAGGCATCTGGGCTTGGGCCCATGATGAGAACTTCGGTTTTGTCCGTGTTGAGTTGAAGGCAGCTGATCTTCATCCACCTGGCGACTGCTTCCATTCCTTCTTGGAAGTTGAGTTTGGAGATGTTGGGTTCATTGGAGAGGGAGAGGATGAGTTGGGTGTAGTCTGCATCGATACGATGTTGAGTCTGTGTGATCTGACAATGGATGCGAGTGGGGCCATGTAGACGTCCAACAAGGTGGGGCTGAAGGAGGATCCGTGGGTGACTTTGCAGGTGGTCATTGTGGGTTCCGAGAGGAAAGGAGGGAGTCTGACCCTCTGCATTCTGCCTAAAAGAATGAGCGGATCCAGTCGAGGGCCTTGTTCTGGATTCTGGCGTCATGGAGTCTGCTGGCTAGGGTGCGGTTTGAGACTGTGTCGAAGACGGCGGAAAGGTCCAGGAGCAAGATTACCACAGTCTCTCCTCTGTCAAGGAGGGAGCGGATGTCGTCTGTCGCAGCAAGAAGGGCAGTCTCAGTGCTGTGATTCTTCCCGAAACCTGATTGGGATGGGTTGAGGATGTTGTTTTCTTCTATGGAGGAGGCGAGTAGACTGTTGACTGCTTTTTCCATGACTTTCGCTAGATATGGGACTAAGGAGATCGGTCTGAAGTTCTTGAGGTCAGTGTGGTCTGCTGAGGGTTTTTTCGGGAGAGGGTTGATCTCGGCATGTTTCCCGTCATCGGGGAAGGAGGCGGTCTCAAAGGAGCGGTTGATGATTCGTTGAAGCTCGGGGGCAATGATGTCTGTGGCTCTGTGGTAGATGTGGTGGGGCAGGGTTCCGTGGGGGCCCCTGAGTGGGTTGTCTTCATAGTCTTTAGGGTGTCGTCGATGTTGAGGGCAGTCCAGCTCTCCAATGTCAGCTGCGTGGTGTGGGGAGCGGTGAGTGTGGGTTCCTCGCGAAGGTTGTTGTTGTCAAACTTGTTATAAATGGTCTTGATTTTGTGATGGAAGAAGGTGCTGAGTCTGTCGCAGAAGTCCTGGGAGGGCGGGATGTCGGTAGTCTCACTGTTGGGTTTGGCGAACTCTTTGATGATGCTGAAGAGTTCCTTGTTCTTGTGTGCGTGGGAGGAGATTCTATCCTGGAGAGCTTTCTTCCTTGAGTATCTGATGAGTTTGTGGTGGGCGGTGGTGGCTGCTCTGAAGTTGTCGAGGTCGGCTGGGGTTTTGGAGTCCCTCCATAGTTTTTCGAGGTATCTGCAGGTTCGTCTGGATTCTCAGAGTTTAGTGGAGAACCAGCTGCTTTCTTGGCGTGTGGGTTGGACGTTTTCTTGAGGGGGCGATGGTAAAAGCGATGGCAAAAGAGTTAAAAGGAGACCAAAATATAGACAACAATAATACATTTATTTAACAAAACAATTAAACACCATTGATATCTTACATATAACTACTATAGCTGTTGTAACTCACTCTGTCTCTCTCTCTTTCTCTTTCATTCTCTCTCTCTCTCTCTCTCTCTCTCTCTCTCATATATATATGTGATCTGGACACTTGTCTAAAGTCCATTTTTCAGTAGCTCCTATGTTCCTATGTCTCTGCATCTAACATAGTTGTGGAGTGTTTGCCCAATGGGGCTTAATTGTGTGGTAGAGTACACTATGCATTTATGCGAATATACATAATGGGCCTCTGGACTACTAAGGCTGCAAAATGATGTTGGTCTTAGCAATTGAAAGTATATGAAAAATTCAGTAAAATATTTGCAAGTCTATCGGACTTGCCTAATATTTGGCTCTCTTGGAATTAGATTGATGCAAGGTGATTGTGCTACCTTGTATGAGGTAAATTTAAGGTAACATGTTTCATCGTTTAATTGATGGCAATGTATTATTCCTTAATATTCTTTGAAATGCAACATAATGTATGAAGGATCTATCACACTGCATTCTGAGATATGCAACTTAGAAGTGGAATTTCGGGAATGTCATGTAATCAATATTTAATGTATTTCAGCACAGTTAGTAATTTAATGATTTATTTAACTGTCACATATTGAATTAATTATATTCGTTGCACACATTATTTCTTTAGTGTCTTCACCAAGTTGAGTAGTCACAAGTAGTTTTTAAGTGTAAAGAAAATGGCAGCCGTACTATGTGAACAAGGTGGCAGTGGCCACAAAAACACGTCATCCTTTGTCAGCTTCTGCCAAGAAATAAAAAAATATCGGAATTCCATGTTGCCGGTGCCTGCTATGGGAGCTGAAAGGGCAGGAATGCTATTGATATATATATATATATATATATATATATATATTATCTACTGGCGGTCGCCAGTAGATAGTTATAGTTAGGACCTATTTTCCATAGGAAATCCGCAACATTCTATTCCCAATAAGTCTGGCGCCGGTTGACAAATCTACGCGAAATTTTCAAAACTTTTGTCCAGTTCCGCTCTGCTCCTACCCTGAAAGTTTTGTGGTGATTCGTCAAGCGGGGGCTGAGAAAAAGGGGGGTCCCAAAACACATTTTCCCCATGCAATTTCCCTTAGGATCTGTTGTCGAAGCTACAGCCTGAACCACTGAATGACACCAAATTTGGCAAAGAGGTAGTCCTCAGTTCAGACTCGTGCCTTTTGCATAAATGGTGTGAATCTGTTCAGTAGTTCCTGAGAAATTTAGGGTAAAAAAGTTAGTGATATCTATGGCCGGGGAGGATCCGCGCACCCTACCCACACCGTAAGCGCACCCTCCCCGAACCGAGCGCGCACCCTCCCGATCATGCGCTGAATGCTAATTGGCTGTCGAGGGTCTGTCTACATTCGAAACCAGGAAATGTTGGCGGCCATTTTCTGCCTCGGTAGAAGCGAGGCTGAAGAAGCAAGGGGAATAAGTGTGTAAAACATATAAAGGGGGCAGAGTGGAAATACTCTGACCCTCTAGAGGTGCTTAGGGGGTCCCAGAAGGACCCCCTGGGGCCCCCTGTTTTTGTAAAAAAAAAATGGCAAAATGCGCGCAGGGTGTGCGCATCCTAACGCGTTGGGTGCACGGATTCTCTCGCGTTGGGTGCACGGATCCAAGGGGAAAAAATTGAAATTTTTGGGAGATGAAGATCAAGCTTAAGTGTTTTGTTCTTGAGTGCCTCTAAAAAGAGCCGTTGTGTTCATTGAGAGTTTTTGGTACTTATAAGTAAGTACCTATACAGAGTCTAAAGTTGTTGAGGAAGACTCTGTTTCCTTCACCAGTAAAGTGTACTCCATCTCTCCTATACATCTCTTGCATATGAAAGTGCAGATTGTTATTGTAAATGGACCCCATTCTATCGTCTCGGAGAAAAGCAGAAACAGATTTATTCACATGTTTCCTAGCTTTCTCAATTTGTGGATAAAAATGATCGGACCAGTTCCATTTCTGCCTTTGGCATATGTTAGAATACACAAAGGCAGTTTTGGGGAAAAGTGAAATCAGTTCTGCAAAGGTGTCCTTAATAAGGATTTCCAGACCTACACCATTCAAAGTGCCTAGGTCATTGCCACCACAGTGCACTATTATGAGGTCAGGGTGTTGGATATGCATGAAGGATTTCACCAATGGCATCAATTGGTGCCACTTTAACCCTCTCTGTCCAATCCATTTAATGTCTAAATTTGGCAAACCTAGGTCTTTGTGAATGCCTTGGTTTTCTGCATACCTTTGGCTCCAGAAAATATAGCTGTGTCCCACAATCCACACTCTAAGCATTTTTAAAGGAGGTCTGGATGCACTCAGATGGTCTCTGTGAATTAAATGGCCGTTTGGAAAGTAAGATGTTTCTAAAATGGTGGCTAAGATGCAGTTTTGAAAAAAGACAAGAAATCATTGGTTGTTTGACAACCTTCTACACTGAAAGGGAGGGTGCATTTTTCTGTTTTTTAAACGCATGATTCTTATTTGTTAACACAAACTGATTGTAAGGAACATTATGGTGCCGATTCCGATCCTGTAAAACCCGGGTATGAACCGTCGTACAGAGCGTTTTCTCTGTCCGACTCGTACCCGGGAAAACCACCTTACAAACCCGCAAGTACGATTCGTAGAGAAATACCATTTCCGTACGAATCGTAAAAAACACCGACCGACGAAAGTACACCCACAATTCCGATACGGGACACCGCGTACGTGACGTCCGGACGGAGTCAGGCAGCGTTTTACGAACCAGCAAGTACGATTCGTGCCTACGTCACTCCGCACGGATAATATTTTACGGCAGCCAAAAACTGCCGGGAAATTGAGGAGGACGCGAGGAAGGAGCACCTGTACGCGACGGACAGCCATGGACCCCATCCTACGTGTCATCCCGGCCCTCATAGCCTACAACCTGGTGCACAGGAACCGACGCAGATGCCGCAGAAGGTCAGAGCAACACCCTGGGGCAAAGGTGGGGGGCAGGAAACATAACCCCCACCCAAGGCAAAATGTATACATGCCCTGTACTTACTGTACCTCTAGGGTCTAGTCACTTGGGGGGGGCGTGTCCCCCAAGGCCTGCGTCCCGCCACAACGGAAGTGGACGTAGACGCGTCCCGTCACCACAACAATTGTGGTACGCACCGTACCCACGCCTTAAGAGCGTGCATACGGGTCATACCACACCTACCCCTACGTCACCCCAACATTGGGGGTACGGTCTGTACCCAGGCCTGAAGAGCGTGGGTACGGGTAACACCACGCCTACCCCTACGTCACCCCAACAATGGTGGTACGGCCCGTACCCATGTTCTGTAGGTCTGGGTATGGGCCGTACCACCATTGTTGGGGTGACATAGGGGTACGCGTGGTGCGACCCGTACCCACGCTCTTCAGGCCTGGGTACGGGAGGTAACCCTACGTCACCCCAACAATGGTGGTATGGCCCGTACCCAGGCCTGAAGAGCGTGGATACGGGTCGCACCACGTGTACCCCTACGGCACCCCAACAATGGTGGTACGGCCTGTACCCAGGCCTGAAGAGCGTGGGTATGGGTCGCACCACGCATACCCCTACATCACCCCAACAATGGTGGTACGGCCCGTCCCCAGTCCTACAGAACGTGGGTACGGGCCGTACCACCATTGTTGGGGTGACGTAGGGGTACACGTGGTGCGACCCGTACCCACGCTCTGAAGGCCTGGGTACGGTCCATACCCCTACGGCACCCCAACATTTGGGGTACGGCCCGTACCCAGGCCTTCAGAGCGTGTGGGCGGGTGGGTGGGTGTCGTGCTACGATTCACATCAGTGGACAGAGACTTAGGGGTGGGTGCCTATCACTCCCAGCAGTGCCCAGACATATGAGGGGTGGGTGCCCATCAATCCCAGCAGTGCCCAGACATATGAGGGGTGGGTGCAGAGGACTCCCAGCAGTGCCCAGACATATGAGGGGTGGGTGCAGAGGACCCCCAGCAGTGCCCAGACATATGAGGGGTGGGTGCAGAGGACCCCCAGCAGTGCCCAGACATATGAAGGGTGGGTGCAGAGGACTCCCAGCAGTGCCCAGACATATGAGGGGTGGGTGCCTATCACTCCAAGCAGTGCCCAGACATATGAGGGGTGGGTGCCTATCACTCCCAGCAGTGTCCAGACATATGAGGGGTGGGTGCCTATCACACCCAGCAGTGCCCAGACATATGAGGGGTGGGTGCCTATCACTCCCAGGAGTGCCCAGACATATGAGGGGTGGGTGCCTATCACTCCCAGCAGTGCCCAGACAAATGAGGGGTGGGTGCAGAGGACTCCCAGCAGTGCCCAGACATATGAGGGGTGGGTGCAGAGGACCCCCAGCAGTGCCCAGACATATGAGGGGTGGGTGCAGAGGACCCCCAGCAGTGCCCAGACATATGAGGGGTGGGTGCAGAGGACTCCCAGCAGTGCCCAGACATTTGAGGGGTGGGTGCCTATCACTCCCAGCAGTGCCCAGACATATGAGGGGTGGGTGCAGAGGACTCCCAGCAGTGCCCAGACATATGAGGGGTGGGTGCAGAGGACCCCCAGCAGTGCCCAGACATATGAGGGGTGGGTGCAGAGGACCCCCAGCAGTGCCCAGACATATGAAGGGTGGGTGCAGAGGACTCCCAGCAGTGCCCAGACATATGAGGGGTGGGTGCCTATCACTCCAAGCAGTGCCCAGACATATGAGGGGTGGGTGCCTATCACTCCCAGCAGTGTCCAGACATATGAGGGGTGGGTGCCTATCACACCCAGCAGTGCCCAGACATATGAGGGGTGGGTGCCTATCACTCCCAGGAGTGCCCAGACATATGAGGGGTGGGTGCCTATCACTCCCAGCAGTGCCCAGACAAATGAGGGGTGGGTGCAGAGGACTCCCAGCAGTGCCCAGACATATGAGGGGTGGGTGCAGAGGACCCCCAGCAGTGCCCAGACATATGAGGGGTGGGTGCAGAGGACCCCCAGCAGTGCCCAGACATATGAGGGGTGGGTGCAGAGGACTCCCAGCAGTGCCCAGACATTTGAGGGGTGGGTGCCTATCACTCCCAGCAGTGCCCAGACATATGAGGGGTGGGTGCCTATCACTCCCAGCAGTGCACAGACATATGAGGGGTGGGTGCAGAGGACCCCCAGCAGTGCCAAGACATATAGGGGTGGGTGCCTATCACTCCCAGCAGTGCCCAGACATATGAGGGGTGGGTGCAGAAGACTCCCAGCAGTGCCCAGACATATGAGGGGTGGGTGCAGAGGACCCCCAGCAGTGCCCAGACATATGAGGGGTGGGTGCAGAGGACCCCCAGCAGTGCCCAGACATATGAGGGGTGGGTGCAGAGGACTCCCAGCAGTGCCCAGACATATGAGGGGTGGGTGCCTATCACTCCCAGCAGTGCCCAGACATATGAGGGGTGGGTGCCTATCACTCCCAGCAGTGCCCAGACATATGAGGGGTGGGTGCAGAGGACTCCCAGCAGTTCCCAGACATATGAGGGGTGGGTGCCTATCACTCCCAGCAGTGCCCAGACATATGAGGGGTGGGTGCCTATCACTCCCAGCAGTGCCCAGACATATGAGTGGTGGGTGCAGAGGCCTCCCAGCAGTGCCCAGACATATGCGGGGTGGGTGCCTATCACTCCCAGCAGTGCCCAGACACATGAGGGGTGGGTGCAGAGGCCTCCCAGCAGTACCCAGACATATGAGGGGTGGGTGCAGAGGACTCCCAGCAGTGCCCAGACATATGAGGGGTGGGTGCAGAGGACCCCCAGCAGTGCCCTGACATATGAGGGGTGGGTGCAGAGGACCCCCAGCAGTGCCCAGACATATGAGGGGTGGGTGCAGAGGACTCCCAGCAGTGCCCAGACATATGAGGGGTAGGTGCCTATCACTCCCAGGAGTGCCCAGACATATGAGGGGTGGGTGCAGAGGACTCCCAGCAGTGCCCAGACATATGAGGGGTGGGTGCCTATCACTCCCAGCAGTGCCCAGACATATGAGGGGTGGGTGCCTATCACTCCCAGCAATGCCCAGACATATGAGGGGTGGGTGCAGAGTACCCCCAGCAGTGGACAAAGACATTGGGGTGTGTACGCGTATAATCAAAAGGGGGACGTCAGAGCTTGTTATTTATCGAGGTCCTGTTCCCGTGCTCCAAGGCATGTCTGTTAATATCAAAAAGGGGAACAGTTCCTCTCTATGGGCCTGAGTGGAGAGTTGCAATGACTTTCTACACTATTAGAGATGGTATCAAGGGGGATCTGCAAATTCAGATCGTAATGCCCTCACACACCTGTTAGGGTGTCATGCTTCATCATTGGGCGCTCCTCGTCGGACCGGCGCTGCAATGTCCGACGGGCCTGGTGGCATCTTTAACGGAGATCTTTTGATCTGGGAACGCCGTTTGGTGAGTGAGGTGTGTGGGGCTATAGGAGAAACATTGTCTTCTAAAGAGTGCAGGATGTGGTTTAAAACAGGCCCCTCGCCTTGTTAGTTCACTTTATTAATGTTTAAGGGTGGGACTTTATTAAAAACAGTGCGGCTACGTGTAATAAATGAGGGTATTTGAGTAGCCTTTTGTTGATTAGGTCAACATGTTTCGTGTCTGGTGCTCTAGGGTAAAGCGACACTTCTTCAGGACCAAATTGACATGACCGCTGTTTGTCAGTCACGGGAGGAGAGCTCCCTTTCTTAAAGTCAAGATCCTTTGTCTATGGTTCTTGATATGGCATTCCACCTGAATAGATAGGGCCAAGAAAGAAAGGGATATGGATACCATCAGAAACTCGTACAGGTGGACTGGTCAGCTAAATTACAAGCCAGTATGTCACACAAAAAGGGGCCAAAAGGGCCGCTCTCGTTTCATAACTGTAGGTTTTGGAACAGATAGATAAAAGTATATCTATTAAACTAACGCTAGGTGAGTATTAAAAATATGACATGAAAAAGTTATAACATGAGAAAGTTAACAGCAAAACATGGCTAAGGTGACATGACTGAGGTAACAGATAAAAGATAACTCCACTCACAAGGGGGAGGTACCGTTGTAGGGGGTTGAAGGAACAATTCTTACCTCCTAAAGGTTGGATGGAGAGCCTCATAGGTAAGGGAAGACGACCCGACCACTTGAACGGGTATACTACATGACAGGAAGTAAATGAGACAACAAACTAGAACCAACATGATACTGTAAAAAGAGACATAACAGAATAGAACAAATGTGTATATACTAAAATCCAGTGCTTTCCACTTTCAGCCGGCCCACAACGAGTCTGTCGGGTCATCTTCGGCATAACGCCCCTCACCTCCCTCACCATCGAGGTACTACTGCTTCACTGACGTCGGTATTGCCACATTAGTCTAGCACTAATCCACTGTTAATACCCAAGCCCACGGGACCATTTATAGTGTGGGCACGGGTAAGAATCTTCACCTTTCAGGTACGGTACACCTAGGCTGTCTATAGCGTCACTCACTGAACACTCACGGCATATTGCCCCACTCCTCATGCATCCTCAAGGTACGCCAGCTATAATATTCCCCCTAGTAGCATAAGCGTGGCACTAGAGGCAGGTGGGACACCGTTACCTTTTCCCGTGGTGAACATCTAATGCTGGTACATTCCTGTGTTGACGTGAATCATTAATGTCGATACACGAGTCTGTTTTGATGTGGACATTTAATGTAGACACAGTTCAGAGGCATATGAAGTGACATATCACTCCCACTGGATTTTAGTATATACATATTTGTTCTATTCTGTTATGTCTCTTTTTACAGTATCATGTTGGTTCTAGTTTGTTGTCTCATTTACTTCCTGTCATGTAGTATACCCGTTCAAGTGGTCGGGACGTCTTCCCTTACCTATGAGGCTCTCCATCCAACCTTTAGGAGGTAAGAATTGTTCCTTCAACCCCCTACAACGGTACCTCCCCCTTGTGAGTGGAGTTATCTTTTATCTTTTACCTCAGTCATGTCACCTTAGCCATGTTTTGCTGTTAACTTTCTCATGTTATAACTTTTTCATGTCATATTTTTAATACTCACCTAGCGTTAGTTTAATAGATATACTTTTATCTATCTGTTCTAAAACCTACAGTTATGAAACGAGAGCGGCCCTTTTGGCCCCTTTTTGTGTGACATACTGGCTTGTAATTTAGCTGACCAGTCCACCTGTACGAGTTTCTGATGGTATCCATATCCCTTTCTTTCTTGGCCCTATCTATTCAGGTGGAATGCCATATCAAGAACCATAGACAAAGGATCTTGACTTTAAGAAAGGGAGCTCTCCTCCCGTGACTGACAAACAGCGGTCATGTCAATTTGGTCCTGAAGAAGTGTCGCTTTACCCTAGAGCACCAGACACGAAACATGTTGACCTAATCAACAAAAGGCTACTCAAATACCCTCATTTATTACACGTAGCCGCACTGTTTTTAATAAAGTCCCACCCTTGAACATTAATAAAGTGAACTAACAAGGCTAGGGGCCTGTTTTAAACCACATCCTGCACTCTTTAGAAGACAATGTTTCTCCTATAGCCCCACACACCTCACTCACCAAACGGCGTTCCCAGATCAAAAGATCTCCGATAAAGATGCCACCAGGCCCGTCGTACATTGCAGCGCTGGTCCGACGAGGAGCGCCCAATGATGAAGCATGACACCCTAACAGGTGTGTGAGGGCATTACGATCTGAATTTGCAGATCCCCCTTGATACCATCTCTAATAGTGTAGAAAGTCATTGCAACTCTCCACTCAGGCCCATAGAGAGGAACTGTTACCCTTTTTGATATTAACATTGGGGTGTGTACATCATCCTCCCATAAGCAAAACTCCATGGGTGCATGAAGGCATCCACAATGTGCGACTATGTTGAGAGTGCTATGACAACACATCACTGACAGCAGTGTCCCACTCCCATGAGGATGGATGTCCTTCCCCCACTGCATGACACACCACATGTGGGTGTGATGACAAATTACACATGCATACCCACCACTGGCGGTGGCAGCACAATACACACACTGAGATCATGCAACAAGACTGTATCCTCATGTTAAACCCCACTCAACTAAGAGAGCCTAAGGGAACACACACGGTCACCCACATTCCAGGACTGATAGGAATGTACAGGTGCTGGGGCAGCCAACAAGTTGTTGCCTCCCATGGAGGGAAAAGTGTGGAGTACCCACAGATACAATGCCCACAATTGTCAGTCAGGTGCCCAAATACCCTGCAGAACAAGTAACACATGTGTGCTAGGCTGGGAGTACACACATGCATAGTGCGGAAAAGGGACCATGTCCACATAAAGCCATGGCAACATACTCCATACACAAGTACAGTGACTACCAAGGA
The DNA here is from genome assembly GCF_964204655.1 of Triturus cristatus. Classification (NCBI taxonomy): domain Eukaryota; kingdom Metazoa; phylum Chordata; class Amphibia; order Caudata; family Salamandridae; genus Triturus; species Triturus cristatus. Next base: position 925,956,225 of record NC_140587.1, read on the forward strand.
TGGCACAGACGATGCAGGCGGAGACATTGCTGAACAGGCATGGGCAAAGTTGAAGGGATCCCTCACACAGCAAGGAAATGTAGACACAGGTCAGCACAACAATTGGGAAACACCCTGCAGGGAAGAAGTCAGGTGCCACAGAGGAAGGAACACTCCTTGAGACAATGTCACCATACAGTAAGAGGTTACATGACCAAAGATTATTTGCAGAGACCTTGTGATGGCACGCAGATACCAGGGTCCTCCCCATGAGCAGCACACTACAACATTTCCCAGACACCTAACACATTAGCACCACCCCAACTCAGGGAGCAGCAGCACCAACAGCAATACCAGAAAAGCATTTGTGTGCAAATGAAAAACAAAATGCTTTATTCAGCATAAAAAATGATTGGATTTGAAATGTACACTATATACAAGGCCCATAGGCCAGTCCATATGCCTATTCCTGGGGGGGGACACATTGGGACGCGTCTCCCCTAGCTTGCCTGCACAGTTCAGAGTTCCTTTTCATCCACGGGGGGGGGCATCATGTGGGGGGGAAGGACCAGGTACTGCAGGGACAGGAGGGGCAAGGGTAGGTGTTGTGGGTGCAGGGACAAACGACTCCACCACAGGGGGTGGGGCAGCGCCAAAGGTGGTGGTTAGGATGGCGCTGCACACGGTTGCAAGCTCTCCCAGCGTCTCCCCTGCACCTGAAGGAAACACAGGCCCCAAGGAGGGGGGGGGGTCGCAGGGATGGGTTGCAGCGCTAATGGGGGAGGGTGCGGACGGGGGGGACTCAACTCCCCTGCCTGGGGACTTCCTCGACCGCTTGCTGGGTGGTGTCACACTGGGGCTGAGGGACTGACCGGCCATGAAGGACTCTCTGTCCGACTGTTGGGCAGGGGAGCTAAGGGGAGTGGTTTTGGAGGAAGTGGGTCGTGAGGACTGCGGACTCCCACTGTGGCTGCGTGGCTGCCGTTTGCCCCCCGACCCAGTGGGTGTGCCTACTTCCCCCTGTGTGTGCGTGACAGGAGGTGTGCGCTTGGCCTTCCCTGTTGGTGTGCTGCCTGTGTCTGGTGGGGTATGTGCATCGGGACGTCTGGGTGTGCTTGGGACAGGCATGGGAGAGGGAAGTGTGGATGGTGCAGGGGTAGGGGGGGACGAAGCGCTGCAGGAGACCCACTGCTGCCATCAGTGACGAGTCCATGGACCTCAGCAACATCCGTTGGTCAGACATCGCTGCTGACATGCCCTCCATGTAAGACACCATCTGTGTCATCAGTCTGGTGTGGCCATGGAGGACATTAAGCAGCGATGTCTGACCAACCTGCAACTGCCGCAGGATGCCCACAGACTTGGCATTGACGGCAGCAGGGGAGACAGGGGCAGGGGGTGCGGTGCCTAGCACGAAGGAGACATGTGGTCGCCTAGGACGGACAGAAGGGACCCGAGCAAGTGGGAGGGCAGTGATGGGAATGGAGGGAGCGGCGAGAGATGTACTGCTGCTTTCAGCTGTGGGAGCAGCCTCCGCCCCCTCTGGGAGCTCAGCCTCGGACCCGTCAGCGTCATAGTCGGTGTTGGGACTGAACAGGTCCTCCGCCTGACTCCCCTCACCCTCCGTGCCACTTTCTGCGCCAGACTCCCCAGCACTGGTGGCACCGGTGCTGGATCCCTCCTCCACATCCGTGCCGGTGTCTCCCTCGGTGTCCCCTGACGATGCTGTGGGCAAGGTAAAGAGGAAATAATCAGACACCTGTATATATATGACACATGAGTCCAAACTACATAGGTCACAGTGCATAGCATGAAAAGCATCATGAGTAGCATCTACAATACTACGCACATATGTAGGCCCTGCACTACACAGTTGGTTGACCCACCATGCCACTTTGAAACAATGGAGAGCATGACACAACAGCAAAGAACTTGATATCGAATTATACAGAGAAGCTAGTGTCTGTGGACAGTCGAGCACAGCATCTGGATCACACACCGTTGCCAAAAATGGATGAGCAGGAACCATGTCTTTTAACTTTTGACACATGCTGCAAAGCACAAACATTAAACCCTGCACAACATGACTGGGTCAATACTTGTTGAGTGTCTGTTCCGACTATCATCACACACAGGCCAGACCTGGCAAGGAGACATAAGGTTTGGACATGTAGGCCTTGCCCGCACAAACCCCCCCCTACCTGAGACAATGTGATTGAGACAGAGGAAGGACTTACACCTCTTAATCAGGGATCACAGAAATGGGCTCCATTAAATCCTAATTGCACTCTAACTACCCCTCGTGGGGATGACCACACATATTATTGACAAACAACCATCATCAGATAGTTGTACACAGACACACAGGCACTGGCCAGTGTGAGGATGCACAAGCCACATTGGGTCACTCTTTACAGTGTACACATGTAGCACACTTTATGTAAATACAAATGAGGCCAGGGTACAATACCACAGAGGCCAACCTATGCTGAAGACACTGAGAATGTCCACAGTGTTGGATGACACACATGATACCTAGGAAAAGGTGTCTCAGGGGACTGTAGTGGCCACACTGCTCCATGGTCCTGGATAGATCTGACTGCAACAGGTGCAACCGTCCCTGCACTATGCATATCTCCCCCTCATGCACAACATGTCTGAGGCCACAACATCGGTCATGCATGCTGCAAGGCAGTTCATTTTAAGCCTCACACTCCTATGTTGAGATTCTGCATCAGTGGCAACTATCATGGACCCCCAAATGACTGAACTGGACAGGGCACAGGCAAGGTCCCAACACATGTCACAGACCACCCCCACACATGATGCTGCAAGCATTGGGCACTTGGATTAACTGCCAGCCTAGATTACCTTGTGCAAGAGTGACTACACACAGACCAGGGAACACATGTCAAGGAGGGGAAGGGAGGAAGAACAGGACCGGTTGACTTTGAGGAACAGGATATGCACTGCACATATAAACCCTGGCAGTGTATCCGGGCGAATGAGCACTTCCAAAAGCTGGTGACACACAACAAACACACATGTACCTACCCCCTTCCTGCTGCTGCTTCTCCTGTAACCACCTATCCATGTCAGGCAAGACCACCGCCAGGACACTTTTCATTTGGTGGGTCAGGCGCCGGCGCCCGCCTTATTTGCGTGGAGGTAAGTCCCCCAGCAGGACCCGGGCGATCCTCCTGGTCCAGCACCGGATATCCTGCCAGCATTTCCTCACCTGGGCTAGGCGCCGACTGCGACCCTCCACTGACCTCACGGCCCTGACGGCCCGCTTCCATATCTCCCCCATGGCATAGGCGGCTACCTGTGAGGATGACAAAGTGAGACAACATCAATACACCTGCTCCATGTCACAGAGACACACATTAGAACAATTGGGCTTGTTTGAACAGGGCATAGTATGCAGCCAACTCATTGCACCTTTGTCATAGGGACATTATCCTCTGGGGAAGGCCAAATGCACTACGTGGCATTTAAAATACACAGGTGGCATGAGGGGTGCAATAGAATCAATGATCATGGGTCACACTGTGCATCACAAGCAACACCAGGATTATGGACAGCACCTCAAAGCAGTCACATGCCCCAGGCCACTGACGCAACCTCATCGGAGTACACAGACACACACAGGCACAGGACAATCACCTGCCATTGGCAACTGCGGGTACAAACATCACTCTGCACATGTGCCACTTGACTGGGGGGAGTCACAGATGTGGGGCTAGCTCAGCACGTCAGACACACAGCACGGCTCCCTGCTCACATCAGATGGGTAGGGCATATGCATCCTCCATGCAGCTGGGGTGCAACACTCCACATAGACACTCACCCACACGACAGGGGACTTACACACACACCAATGTCCAGGGGCCGTACACATCATTTGGACACTATCACCACAGGTACACTCAACTCACACACATCTGTGGGTACAGTCACCTGTCACACTGGGGGGACCACAGAATCACATCAGGACTATAGAAACAACATTCCCAAGAGGATTAGCCAGGCTGAATGTGGCATGCACCATGCAGTGATTGTCACAGTAAGCACAATGCAAGTGAGGAGTGCAGATATGAACCACATCAGGCTCTGCATGGGAGACATAAGGCATTCCCCCCCCTGGGACCCACCATGAACAACATTGCATGTCTGTCACACCTGGACACAATGCCAGAAGTGACAGACACAAAAAAGTGGCACAGTCAAAGCTAGTGGAGTCAGCACTCACCTGCTCCCCTGGTCTCCCATACAGGCAGGGCTACTGTGGGAGGACGACGTCCAGCAACGCCTCATTCTCCTCTTGGGTGAATGGCTGGGCCCTCTCCATAGACCTGGACATGGTGCCAGAGCAATCACAAGCAGCAGCAGTGGTGTGGAATGAAAGGTTGTGCAGGCAAGTGCTCTCTCATGGGTCCTGGCTGCCTTATATCTCCCTTGCTGGGCTGTTTCATTTACAGGAGTACAGAGTGATTGGTCAATCTCATTTGCATACTACGTTTCCTCCAATCCCTTTAAACCTACCCCAGTGAGGGCCTTTGCATGGTTCAAAATTTGAGCATGATGTTAAGTCAACAACCACTTTGCAACATAGTATATTGTCTCCAACTGACTTTTGCTGCCCACCTGATGCAAAATTTTGAACTGGAAACTCGGTCTCCATGACAACCAGCATGCATTTAGGCCCTTCTACTTGTCCCTCATGTGTCCCCTATGTAATTTCACTATCCACACACAGGTACGTTGTGTTCCACACGTACCCCTAGGGCACCACTACTCCAGTGATACGGTCCGTACACGCGTGTGTAGGGCCCGTATCACTTTGGTAGTGTTGCCGTAGGCGTACGCCATAGAGATACGGGCCGTACCCTCGTATGTACGGCCTGTAGCACTATGGCGTACGCCTACTGCAACACTACCCTAGTGGTACGGGCCGTACCCGTGTGTGTAGGGCCCGTAGCACTATGGTAGTGTTGCCGTAGGCGTACGCCATAGAGATACGGGCCGTACCCACGTATGTACGGCCCGTAGCACTATGGCGTACGCCTACGTCAACACTACCCTAGTGCTACGGCCCGTACCCGCGTGTGTAGGGCCCGTAGCACTATGGTAGTGTTGCCGTAGGCGTACGCCATAGAGATACGGACCTTACCTACGTATGTACGGCCCATAGCACTATGGCATACGCCTACGGCAACACTACCCTAGTGCTACGGGCTGTACCCGCGTGTGTAGGGCCCGTAGCACTATGGTAGTGTTGCCGTAGGCGTACGCCATAGAGATACGGGCCGTACCCGCGTATGTACGGCCTGTAGCACTATGGCGTACACCTACGGCAACACTACCATAGTGCTACGGGCCCTACACACGCGGGTACGGCCCGTAGCACTATGGTAGTGTTGCCGTAGGTGTACGCCATAGTGCTACGGGCCGTACATACGCGGGTACGGACCGTATCTCTATGGCGTATGCCTACACCAACACTACCATGGAGATAGGACCAGTGTGTACACGTACGTGTGTACGGTCCGTGCACACACGCGTACTCCTACCCAAACCCCATATAGTGATACGACCGTACACACGCCCTCAGAGCGTGTGTACGGTGCGTTTCACAGCTTACACTGGTGATAGGAGGCGCACAGGAAAGGAATGGAGGTGTATGACTCGCACAAGGATGGACATCAAGTCATTGTCAGTGCAGTGCATCATGTGTAGGGCCTAGGTGTGTCAGGCAGTGAGCTGGCACATGTCTCCTCATGTTTTAACCCAATAGTTGTGTGCTGACCTGTGTACACATGTCACGTGTGATGGGGCACCATGTGGCGCACTTCCCCTTCACACCTTTTACATGTGTGCATGTAGTTCAAACTTGTCAAGCACTGCATCACTGGCATGGCACAATCCCCAACACCCGCAACTGTCCCCTGATGCCAGGTACACGGATGATGACACCTGACATCTCACTACAAGCGTGCCACGATGTGACTATGTCATGTGTGTGTCATGTGTTCCCATGATCTTGCTGTTGGTGTTCCATCAACGGCATCTGCTGTAGCTGCATCCAACATGTGTCTGTGTGTAGATGCCCATGTCAGACTATTACCCACACCAGGACACATGTGGAATAACATGTGACGTGTGTCTGTATGCATCTAGCAGAGACTTGCGAGCTTAGGACATATCTGCGTAGGCTCAATGTCTGTGTGATCATATTTAACATGTACCCCTTCATGGCAAGGTGTGTGGTCTGTCATTTTTCCATGACATGTGACCTGTGCGTCTGGCTTGCCGGCAGCTGTCTGTATGAGGTGACATCCTTCAAATGCACATATGTGGAAGTATGTCACTCCTGTAATGTGTCTGGCTGTTCACTCACACTGGCCCACAGCTACTTTCATGGCATGTCATGTAGACCTTGACTATCCATGTTTGTAGCTGGCTCTTGGTAGGAGTATCACCTGGCTGCCATACGTGTGCAGGATGTATTGCACAGACCAGACTCTGTATGTGGCATATGTGTATTAGCTGTTGAACATGTGCTCAGTTCATTGACATTGGTGTAGTAATGTACTCAATCTTCGTTATTCCTTCCAATTTTCTGCAGGGCACCGCCTCTCCCCCGACCAATGCCAGACTTGGCTGCCATGAGGGAATGTGACTGCATACGCTGCTACAGATTCCCCCAATGGTTAATTGTGGAAACAGGCTGGCACCACACCTCCAACCGCGACACAGTTATCCGACTGCGCTGACCCCCAAGATGAAGGTGATGGCAGCCCTACATTTCTTTGCCACCGGTACGTTTCAATTGACCATAGCTGATGTGGGTGGCATGTCTCAGACCATGTTCAGCCGTGTCCTGCATGATGTTTTGGAAGCCATGTTGGAGCACCTGGATGAATTCATCCATTTTCCAACTCGTGAGCAGTTGACAGGTATCGAGGGTGAGTTCTATGCCCTGGGAGGGATGCCACATGTAATTGGGTCCATTGATGGGACACATGTGGCTTTGGTACCACCACAGGCACAGGAGGTAGCCTTCCGTAACCGTAAACATTACCACTCCATTAATGCCCTTGTGGTGTGTCTTGCTAACATGGTGATTTCCCATGTCTGTGCACATTTTCCAGGGTCAGCACACGATGCCTACATCATGAGGCGTAGCAGGGTGCCAGAAATGATGCTGCAGCTGCACAACGAACAAGCATTTTTTGTTGGTGAGTAGACTCTGTTTGTCCAGTATTCAGCGGTATCTTAGTATGTGACGGCATCTCCTGACCCACTTCTTTACATGATGTTTCCATGTAGGGGACTCTGGCTATCACAACATGCCATGGCTGGTGACGCCTCTCCGCAACCCGAGAACAGCTGCAGATCACCGTTACAACCACGCCCATGGGCAGACCAGGCGAGTGATTGAGAGGACGTTTAGCCTCCTGAAGAGCCGATTCCGGTGCCTCCACAAGACCGGCGGGTCCCTCCCATATGCACCGGTGAAGGTCTGCAAAATCTTCCTCATGTGCTGCATGCTGCACAACATGGCAGTGGAGAAAGCTGTGCCACTCATCCTGGATCCCGATGAGCAGGCACATCGACCCGTGGAGGATGATGGCCTTGGTCACGAGGCAAGTGAGGAGGAGGAGAAGGAGGAGGAGGAGGACATCCGGAGTCAGCTCATACGCAACTTCTTCTCATAATGGTGAGTCCCTGTGTCTGAGTGTGCACGCTTGGAGCCTTGTGTGGCATGTGTTGCAATGTGTGTGTCCAGCTGACTGTATGCTAAGTGACTTTGAGGTGTGTGCTGATGTGTCACTCGAGTGCTGATGTCATTCCACACATTTTAGCTGACACACTCAATTGACAACTAGCATGGTGTCAACCTTATTCATGTAGAGTACATGACCATGCATGCGGATGACTATGTTTTTCCTGACTTCTTGTGTGTCTCTCATCCCCAGGTAGTTGCGCATGCTGTCTGCTCGTGGCATCGTTGTGCTCCTGCTATTCCTCATGAGTAATGCAACGTGTGCTGAATCAGTGTTACATGCACGGACATGGTGAAAATTCTCCTTTGGGTAAGGATTCCAGCAAGGCTTTTTGGGTGTAGTAGTTGTTTGTAATGTGTGGGCACTGCTCCTGTGCAGGTTTTGTTACTATGCATACATGTCGACTCACCATGGGGCACATGACATGTGGCATGACTCACATGAATTGATAGTCACACTTTGTGACAGTCATCTGTTATGGGATTGTGGTTTGTGATGAAGGCATCAATGTGTGTACAACTTCCCTCGGAAACATACGGGAGGCTACGGGTGAACATATTGCGGGACATCCCCATATGATGCTAAATGGGGAATTGCAGCCTCTCCGTGTGCAGCAGGGGATGTTTGGCTCAACCCCTTCATGCGGCATCTCTGGCATGGTTGTCAAGGATTGTGCATATGAGTCTATGTGTAGATTAGCAACCTGCATGCTGTTCTTCATGTATTTGATTCTCTATTGTGCATGATGTCCATGGCTGTGTATGTGTTTTGGCATGTTAGTCCCCCCCATGGGCCGTCAACACCCTCTGGGGTGTGTTTCCTGTGCGCAGCTCGGCCTTCAGTTTCATGATCCGGTGTCAGTCACCTTTGGTAACTGTGCATCCTTTGTCTCTGGGTGTGTCATTGCAAACCGGTAACTCCTTCCTTGACATACTCCTGTTGCAGTAGTCCTTTCTGACATCCTAGTCTTTGTGTGGATATTGTGGCATAGTTCCCAGGACATGCCGCCTGCTGTTGCAGCCACTGCAGCAAGGGCACACGTAGTTTCCAGATTTGGCAACACACACACATCAAAGGTGCTCCTCCCTTCCTCCCTCAACACATTCATTTGGCTGTCTTCAGCTTGTCTGTGCCACAGTTGCGGCCATGCGGTACCAAAGGCTGGACCGTCTGCACATGCAATGTGCACATTGCACGACCCTCAGGTCCTTGCATGACCCACATCACACTACAGTCTGATGTTGCAGCCACCCTCCAAGCAAGGTCCATCCACACATCTCCCGCCTGCTCTCAGGCATGCACTGAGCGCACACATAACACCTTTGCATGATGAGTGTGCAACTCTGACTGCCTACACAGCGCTGCCACACCTTCTAGGACCTGTCACACCCACCAGGTCATGTCCCTCCTACTCCCCACCGGCTCTGTACCCCTGCAAGGCCATGGGAGTGGGACTCAAGGCTTCTGCATATAGTATGCTTTTGTCGTGAGGCACATGGCACAGGTATCATCTCTCAGCGTGTCAATCTACAATGTGTCCAGGACCCCCCTATCCACCATCACATGCGCACACGACCTCATCATCAACTCGTATGCGCTCCTCACCCTCACCAAGGACGCAGACATTTCCAGTTCCAATATTCAAGATTGCATGGGATCCATAGATGAATGGCAGAACAGCAGCCACCTGAGGCTGGACTTGTACAGGACTGAGGTCAACATCTGAGGATTGTCTCCTTACAGCTGGGTCAACTGCTTGTGTCCCACCCACCGAAGCCCCACACAGGCACCCAGTGTCCACGCACACAAGATGTTGTGCATCATGGATTGCTTGCTCAAATTTGCCATGGTAATCACCAGCATCTGTACCTCACACTGCAACACCCTCAGCATTATGCACATGATCCCCAGATAGATCCCTCCAAGGTAAGACGGACCATCCCCCAGGTCCACGACAACATCCATGTCAAATACTGCCCTGCCCTCTACGGAGCAGCCACATCCAAAATCCAGGGACACTTGTCCACATCCAGGCTGCATCTGCACACCTCAGCGTCAACATCCCGTGCCCCAGCCACATCACCGTCCAGCAGAGATAGCTGCAATGGCTCACTGTGTGCTGCGGGATGACCTTCAGACTCCTCACCCACACTCAGGAGGCAGGCCACAACCCTGACCCAAAACCAACCTTGTACCACTGTCATCCGAGACCCCGTAGTGCCATCTCCGTGCATCCAACCTTGACCTGGCCACCATTCTTCTGATCCACCGTACTCCTGCATGCAGGACATAGTTCTCCCACCTGGGAACACATACCTGGGACTCCCTCTCCGGGAACCTCCAAATGAGGCATGACCTCTACGCCTTAATGTTACTCTTCCAAATAGGTGTGTCCTCACAGTTTCCCTAGCACCCCCTCAGCAACTTGAGGCCATCACAGGTCAGTATTGTGCTCCATGTCTGCATTGAATGATAACTTCTGACCCATGTGTGTCCTGTACCACACTCAGATCCCAGGGTATGGATGGGTGGAGTTGGTTCAACACTCAGGCATAGTTAGACATTTACACACACATATGTTGTGGACTAAAACCAAATGACAGCAACATCTCATGAGAAGCAAAAAAAGAATGTATTTTTGGTGGGGTGAGTCTTTTGGTAGATGTGCTAAGGTGCTCTACCGGGTGCATAGAATCCAAAGTTCACAGGGGGAGATGGCATCCTTGTCAGTTGGAGTCATCAGAGTCCAGACCACAGTGTTGGTCATCATTGGTCAGACTGTGACCAGCAAGTCCATGTGGCAGAGATTGTCATTGGGTGAGGTGCTGCTGTTGCGCCAGAGGTCCAGGTGCCAGGCCAGATGACCTGGGAGATGTTGATGGTCCGCTGACTCTCACGGTCTTTTCCGTGGACGACCCACCTTCCTCGCGGGACCCTCAGATGCAGGCTTTGACGATGTCTGTGATGCTCCATTGGACGAATCCTCCTCCTCCTCCCTCCCTGTGGCTGGTGGTGGTCTTCGCTTGATGGCACAGGGAGGGTTGCCCATGTTGTCGGCGATCCGACGGAGTGAACGGCTCATGTCCGTTTGCACCGCCAGGAGCTCAGCCAGTCTTGCCTCCATCCATCCTTGGTGTTGTTGTTGACTGGCATGTTGCTCGGCCTGCAGGTTTTTCATCTCGTCGAGGGTCCCCTTGATGTCTGTGAGGCTCGACACAACCTGGCTGATGCCCCTGGTGTCACGCCGGTATGTGTCCAGGATGTGGCGCATGTGTGCCATACCGGTTCCCACAGCTGGCTGGTCAGGTTTTCGCCTCCGCCTGCCTCCACTCCCACCACCCCTGCCCACACGAGCCTGGCCTGCCGTTGTGGGTACATCAGGTCTACGGGACCCCTGAGGGATGGCATTAGTGTGGTCGTCTGCCTCCTCCTGGGTGCCCGGAGAACCTTGTCCCTCCTGGTCAGACTGGCTGTGTTGGTCAGTGCGAGCAGGGCTCCTGGGTGTCTCCTGGGATGTGGCAGGAATGGGGGTGGTGGTTGGCACAGATGTGCCTGATGCAGGTGCTGCAGGGGCTTGGGCACCAGAGGGCCAGGTTGGTTGGGGTCATCCACGGAGTGGTGGGAGTCGTCACTGCCGGTGGGATCATCTTCACGCTGAGCCTGGGACTGTGATTGTTCCCCCCCATTGTTAGGGGGAGGTCGATGACGTTGCCCTGTGTGTGAGAGAGAGACAATGTTAATGCTGTTTCATGCCACATCCATGTTTCATACATATTCAAGTAGTCACAGTTCCTCCAGGTGGTTGGATGTGCCTAGCATTCCTCTCAATGTACGCTTGGGGATGGGTATGTTGCGGGGGACAGATTGGTATGTGCTCCTGAGTGTTTGCCAGTAGATTTTTGGCTGGGATGCTTATTTGGCTATGGATTGGTCTTGTTGTGTCACATGTCCATTGTGTGAGTGGGTAAATCCGTTGCCTGCTCCGGGGGTGTGTGCTTGTGTGAGGGGGGTGTGTGACCGGGCCTGCTGTTGTGTGTAGTGTGAGTTGTCATTGGGTCTCCCAGGTGATGTGTCTGTCCCCTCATGGTGCATGCTGGCATGACAGTGTGTGTGTGTTCCTGTGCTGGGTATGTGAGCTAGTGGAGTTGTTGTTTGAGGGTACAGTGGTCACAGGAGGGCCTTGTGCTGCCTACAGCAGGGCCAAGTGTCAGCTACCTTGTCAGTACTTTGCCAGTCCCTGCGCATTGGGCATGGTGCATGGGTATGTACCTAGGCCATATGGGCTGTGGGCATTGGTGTCTGGTTCTGAGTTGCACAATGTGTTGTGTGAGCCCCACCCTCCCAGCATCCCGGACATCCAGTCTTGGGTTTGTGGTTGGTGTGCCCTGAGACATGTCATTGCCTTAATTTGTGAATGGGGCATGGAGACGTTAGTGGCATGAGCGTGGTTTTTGGGTGTGGTTGTGTGCAGTGAGGGCTTGGGGGTAGTTGCGTGCAATTGGTGTATTTGTGGTGAGGATGCCATTCCCCCCATGTTATGTGAGTTGTTTGTGTACTCACCAGGCTTTGCGACTCCTTCGACTATGTGTACTCCCACCGGCGGAAGCGTGGCCATCACCTTCTCCTCCCAGGGATGGTAATGTATAGGTCTGCAAGGCAGCCCTCCTCCAGTGATGTTACTCTGGGCGTATTCCTCGTTCATTTTCCTCTTGACTGCCCTGCGCAGATCGTACCACCTGGCTTGGCATTCATGCCTGGTCCTTCGGATGGGCGCAACAGCATTCACCTTATCGACGATCCTCTGCCACAGGCTGGTTTTTTGGGCTATGCTGGTCTGTCTGACCAATGTTCCAAACAGCTGTGGCTTGACTCTGATGACTTCGTTGACAAGGAACTCCAGCTCCGCCGTTGTGAACTTTGGATTCTTGTCTGTGGGCTTGGTGTGGGGTGTGGGTGTGGATGGTTGTGGGTGTATGGGTGTGAATGTGACGGTGTGTGTGTGAAGGTGAACAGAGGGTGTTTGTGAAGGAGGTTGTGTGATGGTGTGTCAGTTAAGGTGTATGGGTGCAGTTGTTTGTCTCTGGTGTCTGTGAGCAGTGGGTCTGTTGCAATGGCTCATGGGTTGTGTGTGTGGGCCTTTTTTATTGGTCCATTTGTGGGTGTGGCTGTGTTTGAATTTGTGGTGGGTGTGTTATAAGAGGTGGTTGTGATTTGGGCCTCTGTTTGCCTGTTTGGATGTGCCAGGACAGTCATAGAGATGTATTTTGTCATGTTGACGTGTTTTGTGGTGTTGTGTGAGTCGAATTGACCCTCCTTGTGCTGTTTTACAGTGTCCTGGTTCTGTACGAGTCTTTTTCGCGTAGGTACGGTCCCTACATACGTGATGCTGGGTGAGGGCGCTGGGGTACGGTGTTGGGGTACGGTGCGTACAGGTGCGGGGCTGTGCTATGGTGTTGGGGTGCGGCCCGTACAGGTGCGGGCTGTGCTACGGTGTTGGGGTGCGGCGTGTACAGGAGCGGGCTGTGCTATGGTGTTGGGGTACGGTGCGTACAGGTACGGGGCTGGGGTAAGGTGTTGGGGTACGGTGCGTACAGGTGCAGGGCTGTGCTACGGTGTTGGGTTGCTGCGCGTACATGTGCAGGGCTGTGCTACGGTGTTGGGGTGCGGCGCGTACAGGTGCGGGCTGTGCTACGGTGTTGGGGTACGGTGCATACAGGTACGGGGCTGGGCTACGGTGTTGCGGTATGGTGCGTACAGGTACGGGGCTGGGCTACAATGTTGGGATACGGTGCGTACAGGTACGGGGCTGGGCTACGATGTTGGGGTATGGTGCGTACAGGTACGGGGCTGGGAGACGGGCCTGGGGTGCGGCGCGTACAGGTGGGGGGCTGGGGTACGGTACTGGGGTGCAGCGCGAACTGGTGGGGGGCTGGGGTACGGTCCTGGGGTACGGGGCGTACAGGTGCGGGGCTGGGAGATGGGCCTGGGGTGTGGAGCGTACAGGTGCGGGCTGTGCTACGGTGTTGGGGTGTGGCACGTACAGGTGCGGGCTGTGCTATGGTGTTGGGGTATGGTGCGTACAGGTACGGGGCTGGGCTACGGTGTTGGGGTATGGTGCGTACAGGTGCGGGGCTGGGAGACGGGCCTGGGGTGCGGCACGTACAGGTGGGGGGCTGGGGTACAGTCCTGGGGTACGGGGCGTACAGGTGCGGGGCTGGGAGATGGGCCTGGGGTGCGGCCCATACAGGTGCGGGGCTGTGCTAAGGTGTTGGGGTACGGTGCAGAGGGGGGGTACGATGCTGACATACGGGGGTACGGTGCTGACATGTGCGGGGTGAGGGGGGCTGTACGACTCGTATTCGGGCACAAGTTTACCCGTGTACATGTAGGCTATAGCATTCGCTCCGTACGGGGCCTTTTACATGCGGTTGTGTATTCGGACGGGCGGTACGGATCGTACTTGCGCGCTCGGACTTCTGTTTTACGATTTGCACGTTAAAATGTCCGGCTCCCTATCGTACACTTTTCCCGACGCTATTCGGACGTAAATATTTACGGCTCCCTCTCGGACCATTTTCCCGACGCCATTCGTATGTATTTTTCACGTACGAATCGTACTTGGCCGTTTGTACGTACAAAAATACGGATACGAGTCGGACTGTAAATTTTTTTAACGGATCGGAATCGGCACCTAGATATGGTAAGCTGATATGTTGAAAAGATAAGCACGCTTGCTGTCTTGATTAGCAACATTGTGTGCTGAACTTGTGACCTGTGTGCTCAGTACAGTGTTCCATGATCTGTTTCTATGGTAACGGGCAGAAGGCAGATTGGGGGAAGGGTTTCAATTTATGTCATTTGGAAAAGGTCGAAATGTTTAACCAATAGAAATGTGTGTTTGCTTTTGAATTTATGTGGGAAGGAATGTGATTTGATGTTTACATGTACATGTGTGGGAAATGAGAGAGATACTTTGCCATTCTTTGGTTCTGCTGACAGGTGGACTGTGCAGAGATTCTGTATAAAAAAATCTGGTGTGTGACTGATATCTGGTGTGTGACTGATATACTTCTTAAGCTACAAAACAACTTGAAAGGTGAGTTATTTAATTGTGTGGGGATGTATGTAGACTATTTTGATTTTAATCAGACTAATGTATTTCTCCTGCTAAAGTGTAGGGAGTACTTTTTTTCTCTACAATCTTGTTGACAGTGTGTGTGCATGTAGAAACCATTCTGTGATAAGCATTTGTGTTTTCCATGTGTTTGCAGACAGATAACTATGCTGTTTATATATTTTGGTAGAATTAGAAACCAGTCATTGTTTATGAATTTGTGAAATGACTTATGTTTCTACACTAAAATGTAGTACTCCTTCTAGATGAAGAAATGTGTTTTGGTATAGTGCAAGGGATAGTGTTGTTTGTCTATAATCATACAGTAAGTCTGTGTGCATTTGGGAACCACTGTGAGAGAAGCATTTGGTAACATTGTGTATTTGCTGACAGATAACTGTTTTAAAACCTGTCATGTTGTCAAGTTTTAGTAGCATTAGAAGCCAGTCTTTGCTTATGCATTGATAAAATGAGTCATGCTTTGACACTAATGTGCTGTACTTTAATATGTAGATTGTGTGTAGTCTCCTTACCCCTTGCACAGTAGTGAATGAGTTTTGGTAAGCTGCTAGGGATAGTGTTGCTTGTCTAGAATCACACTGTGAGTCTGTGTGCATTTGGGAACCTCTGTGAGAGAAGCATTTGGTAACATCGTGTATTTGCTGACAGATAACTGTTTTAAAACCAGTCTTGTTGTGAAGTTTTAGTAGCATTAGAAGGCAGTTGTTGCTTATGCTTTGATTAAATGAGTCAGGCTTTGACACAAAAGCGCAGTCCTGAAATATGTAGATTGTGTGCAGTTCCGTTACCCTTCCACAGAAGTGTATGAGGTTTGGTAAACTCCTATGGATAGTGGTTGTTGTCTCGAATCACACTGTGAGTCTGTGTGAATTTGGGAACCACTGTGAGAGAAGCATTGGATAACATTGTGTATTTGCTGACAGATAACTGTTTTAAAACTTGTCATGTTGTCAAGTTTTAGTAGCATTAGAAGCCAGTTTTCTTTCTTATGCATTGATAAAATGAGTCATGCTTTGACACTAATGTGCTGTACTTTAATATGTAGATTGTGTGTAGTCTCCTTACCCCTTTCACAGTAGTGAATGAGTTGTTGTAAGCTGCTAGGGATAGTGGTGCTTGTCTAGAATCACACTGTGCGTCTGTGTGCATTTGGGAAGCACTGTGAGAGAAGCATTTGGTAACATCGTGTATTTGCTGACAGATAACTCTTTTAAAACCTGTCATTTTGTCAAGTTTTAGTAGCATTAGAAGCAAGTCTTTTCTTATGCGTTGATTAAATGAGTTAGGCTTTGACACAAAAGTGCAGTCCTGTAACATGTAGATTGTGTGCAGTTCCCTTACCACTTCCACAGTAGTGAATGAGTTTTGGTAAACTCCTAGGGATAGTGGTTGTTGTCTAGAATCACACTGTGAGTCTGTGTGCATTTGGGAACCACTGTGAGAGAAGCATTTGGTAACATTGTGTATTTGCTGATAGATAACTGTTTTAAAACCTCTTATGTTGTCAAGTTGTAGTAGCATTAGAAGCCAGTCTTTGCTTATGCATTGATAAAATGAGTCAGGCTTTGACACTAAAGTGCAGTACTTAAATATGTAGATTGTGCGCAGTACCCTTACCTCTTCTAGACTAGTGAATGAGTTTTGGAAAACTCCTAGGATAGTGTTGCTTGTCTAAAATCACACTGTGAGTCTGTGTGCATTTGGTAAGGATTGTGAGAGAAGAATTTGGTAACATCGTGTATTTGCTGACAGATAACTGTTTTAAAACCGGTCATGTTGTCAAGTTTTAGTAGCATTAGAAGCTAGTCTTTGCTTATGCATTGATAAAATGAGGCAGGGTTTGACACTAAAGTGCAGTACCATGTACTGTTCTCTTCACTGCGCCAGAACTGAAAATTTAAAAGTTTTACCCAGGCACTGTCCTAGCAGTAGTCTATTGATTTAGTCAGTTTCCAAGTACTCATGTTGTGAACCATACATTACCACATAGACTGCTTCAAATGTCTATGCAGTATGCATGCAGTCTTCTAACATACTATACACTTGTATTTCACACCTTCAATACCCTAGTCAGTATCCATACAGTCCAACAAACATCCTGTCACTCCCTTTGCACTCCTCTAGTGACCCATTCAGTACCAAGTACTAATCCATTCACTGTGCCAAAAGCCAACCACTTATCATTCAGTCAGTACCCAAGTACTCATGCAGTGAGCCAGGCCTTAGCACATGGACTGCTTCAAACGCCTATCCACTATGTATGCAGTCCTCTTAACCACCTACACAGTTGTCTTTCACACCTTCAATTCCCCAGTCAGTGTTCATACACTTCTAGCAAACACCCTGTTACTCACCCAGTGTGTCTCCTTATAGTACTGTAATCATTCAGTCAGTTGGCATGTAGTCTTTTAGTGAGGTAGGCTTTAGGGCATGAACTGCTTCAAAGTAGTATGCACTATGCATGTAGTGTTTTAACCATGGTCACACTTGTGGTTCAGGGCTATAGTTTCTTAGTCAGTTTTTATATAAAATGTGTTTGTACAGTAATGGAATAGTATAAATTTGAAAGTTATTAATATACATTTATTTGTGATTCTTTTTTACAGATACTGTTTTTCAACGTTAAAATAGAGAAATCATGGCAGAAAAAAAAGAAAAAGAAACTCAGAAAGGCGCAGGAGCAGGAGTGTTTCTCATCCGTTTGCACTCTTCTCGTGCAAGATTGTTCGGATTAAGGATCCTTAGGTGCTTCATCATACTTGCCGTGCCGCACGAGTATTTCTTGTTAGGATCCCCTCGCGACAGCACTCTTTTGAAAATCTTGCACGTGACCAAGGTGGCATTGGTCTTTGTCTGCCCCTCGGGAAAAGTAAAACATTTCCACACCACTGAAGAAAAATGTTGTGGGTGTGGTGCCTCCTCCAAAAATTCATCCTTCGATTTGGTGAATATTTTAAAGCGGCAACATTTACAGTTTTTGTAAGTTAAATCTATAAACTTTTGTTAGCCATAAGCATTTTATATATGTGTGATTTGTATCTTGTGGTATTTTACTGAGAATAGCATGTTGTTTTTTTTTTTTAACAATCTCTCTGATTGTTTTTTTTTGCCCGCTGTTAAGTGATGAGTACGATTGAAATCACTATTTCTAGTGAAATTCAATATATTCTGAGAACAGCAAAAAAGGCAAACAAATTACTTTGTGGAAATTATGCTGTGTTGTAAAAAATTTATTATTACATGTTATAATTTTTTTTTTCTTTTCTTTGACAGATCCAAATTTTAAAATAAGCAATTTATATGAATTTAGATTGCAATGAAAATCTGAAAAAAATGTATACCATTTTTTATTCCTATTACTGTGAAGGTGAGTTTAACTAAGTCTCAATATGCAGAATGAGGAGGTCTGCAAGAAGCTACAAAGTTGAAACACGTTTCTTAAAATACTCTGTTTATACCTATGTAGTTTTGAAATCTGACCATAATCAGATATCATGTGACCTGAAAAAAAAGAGATTTGAGGGGTTCATAATATTTCCCATTGTACCTATTGAAGTACCGCAATCATGTCAATCATTCTTCTTTTAACATCTTTGCAGACAAAACTCTGTGCTTACCTTCTATCATTCGCAAGGAATTTTAAAACCGGATATATGTCACTTTTTGTAACATAGTCATTGCGCAAGATACTCTTTCATATTTACAAAGAGAGGAAAAGGCACTCTGTGCACTTTTTATACTCCATGTAAATACAACCTCATAATGCACACCACTTTGTGTTGAAAGGGTGTTCTATAAGTGTTGTTGTGCATGATTGCACTGAATACTCATAGAACAAGACACATGTCTAGATTTATCAGAAATCATAAATCTCGATATGTGTGTGAATGCTGCACCATTCTAAAATTGGTGTAGGAAAGCACAAGAAGGAGAATTGTTTTCATTTCTCCACATTTTTATATCTTCAATGCATGCTGAAATGTTCAGCATACATTGAAGGAGAAAAATGCATTTTCTCATTGTTTTTGTGCAGGAAGGTGTGTCTTCCTGCAGAAAAACAAACAGCTTATGACACAGATATCCTTGCATTATGGTGCAAGGGTGCCTGTGTCACCACATGGCTGCAGTTTAAGCAGCTGTGCAGAGAGAAGCATAGATTTGCAACATATTTATGTACATATGTTGCATCCCTGTGCTTCGGAAGTACTACAGCACACTGCAGTTAAAGAGGTTACTGTGTGATGCTGCAGCACTTCCTCATAGTTCTGCACTTATACATTCACCATACGCTACTAATGCATTCTTTCAGTCAATTACATACTACACATACATTCATCTAAACTTTCTCACACTAACAAAGAAATTTAGCTCTTTTTTTAAACAAGGAAAGTTAGTTCTTAGAAGAACTTTTTTTTTCTTCTTTTATATTTTTGGGGGGGGGTTTCTACTAATTTTGTGCTTTTTTTGGTTTTTCTGGAAAAAAAAAACAAAAAACAAAACAGGAGGAACCAAACAATGAACTTCAGGGAACAAAAAAAAAACCCAAAAAACCTAGCAATTGTGACTTTCTTGGCGGCGGCAGATCAGATCAATCGACTGCTCACAGTAGCACAAAGTCGCATTGCACTTAGTGCAGAGCACTTTTAAAAATTGAAATTGAGGACGGATGTCCAAATTTTGGGCTGATGGATGCACTCTTGAAGTGCTCGGCTGCGATGAGGTGGAAGGCGCAGGAGCAGGAGTGTCTCTTATCCGTCGGCATTCTTCTCGTGCAAGATTGTTCAGATGAAGGGTCCTCAGGTGCTTCATCATACTTGCCGTGCTGCACGAGTATTTCTTGTTAGGATCCCCTCGCGACAGCACTCTTTTGCAAATCTTGCACGTGACCAAGGTGGCATTGGTCTTCGTTTGCCCCTCGGGAAAAGTAAAAAATTTCCACACCACAGATGAAAAACGTGGAGTGCATGGTTTCTCCTCCAAAAATTCATCCTCAGATGTATGAGGAGATGCAGGTGATGCCTGCTGCCCTGAAGCCATTTTTGGTTGAAAAAAGTTAGAGCTAAGTGAAATCTTAGTCCCAAAAATCTTCTTCTCTGCAAAGAGAGTCTCCTCCAAAGAAGGTCAAAGAAGAATGATTGAATTGGGTGGGGTCTTTCAATAGTTAGAACAGGAAGTGTAATGAACCAATCAAATCTCTTTTTTTGCAGGTCACATGGGATCCGCGCACCCTGTGCTTACGCATCACGCACCCAGCGCACATCCGCGAAATTTAATTAAAAAAAAAATATAGGATTAGATGTAAAAATATATTACTTTTAAGACTAGTTTAGTTTGTCTTCAATTAATATTCACATGAAATACATATATATGTAGACGCAGATGACGCATCGTGGAAGCGCGTAAACGTCGCGTTACATACATCGAACGTGTCGCGTATAGGCTGGGAGTCGCGTACCGGTCGCATTGCGATCGCGCACTGAAAACATACCCAACACATACCATGTGTGGATGCTGTCGCGTAGGGTTCGAGAACGGTGCACATAGGGTGCGCGGATCCAAAAAACATGGAAAAAATATATAAAATAAAGTTTTGAACATATAGTTAAAAAAATATTTTAAAAAATATAAAAAAATATGTTTGAAAAACCCAATAAAAACAAATAATATTTTTTAATTGTTAAAAGATTTAATTGAAAAAATAAGTTTAAAAAATGGTGATAAAAAAGAATTTCAAGAAAACATAATTAATGAAATTGACACACTGAATTTGAAAAATATAGAAATTCAATGCAAATCATTAAACATGATATCTTCAGACATAAGTTATAGATAGGAATTAACATTTAAAAAACCTTTGAAATTCACTGAAAAAACCATAGGTTTCATGCACGTTATAGTTAGGAATTGGCTTTAAAAAACCTTTGAAATTCACTGAAAAAACCAAAGGTTTCAGGGGCGTTATAGTTAGGAATTGGCATTTAAAAAACCTTAGAAATTCACTGAAAACACCATAGGTTTCAGGGGCGTTATAGTTAGCTGGACATTTCCCTCGTACAAAACCCTAGAAATTCCCCTGTTATAGTTAGTTCAGCTAACTATAACTCACGCCCCCGCAATGCACTGCTATGATGTCACATATTACATCACTCATGACATGGTCAGTGACATCACTGATGACATCACTCATGACATCTCAAATGACATCACTGATGACATCACTGATGACGTCATCCATGTGATAAATTAGTGCATCTTCTCACACCCTAATATAACCTTTGATACACCGGCTCAAAATTTCAGACGGCCATTTTGAAAACCTTAGATACTCCAATACCAATAACAACATACCCACTCATTGACACTTAGGTCTACATACATCTCCACTCACTCACCTGTACAGTCACTCATACTTACAGTCACTCCGTACAAGACTATCATATGCATTTATACACCTATATAGACACTCACACACCGCCAATCATCCATTGAGGTACTGACACACCTAGTCAGGCATGCAAATATTTAAACACAGACCAATTTACTCACCTATACAGTTAAACACACTCAAGTTCACTTACTCATAAAAATACTAACAAATTCTGACGCTCTTATACAATTACTAATCCAAGCACACACTCATCCATACAGCCACTCCCGCAATCCCTAACACACCCATACATACACTCACCCAACCATACAGTCCATCACAGATGCACTCTTAAAACCATGCACCCATAGAATCACCCACTCACACATCTATGCATAGAGTCACACACACCCTACCCACACAAACACTCAGGCACCCATACAGATACTCAGACAACCAATCAATAACCCATATAGACACTCATATAGCTATTCACAAAACAATGCAGCCACTTATACACCTACACACAGACACATACAGACATTCATACAGTTTAGTCACTAGTCTGCAGTAAGATACATTTAATGACTCACTTAAAGAGTCAGTTACGCACCTACAAAATCATCCATTCACACTCTTGTACACCCACTCATTCTTCAACAGACCTTTCCCTATATATATTAAACATATTAAAACTGTACAGAAACACATACCTACTGGATGATGTCATCAGTGATGTTATCAGTGATGTCACTGACCATGTCATGAGTGATGTAATATGTGACGTCATCAGCAGTGCATTGCGGGGGCGTGAGTTATAGGTAGCTGAACTAACTATAACAGGGGAATTTCTAGGGTTTTGTACGAGGAAAATGTCCAGCTAACTATAATGCCCCTGAAACCTTTGGTTTTTTCAGTGAATATTTATATATATATTATCTACTGGCGGTCGCCAGTAGATAGTTATAGTTAGGACCTATTTTCCATAGGAAATCCGCAGCATTCTATTCCCAATAAGTCTGGCACCGGTTGACGAATCTTCACGAAATTTTCCAAACCTTTGGCCAGCTCAGCTCCGCTCCGACCCTGAAAGTTTCGTGGTGATTTGTCAAGCAGGGACTGAGAAAAAAGGGGGGTCCCAAAACACGTTTTCCCCATGCAATTTCCCATAGGATCTGTTGTTGCAGCTACAGCCTGAACCGCTGAACGGAATGACACCAAATTTGGCAAAGAGGTAGTCCTCAGTTCAGACTCGTGCCTTTTGCATAAATGGTGTGAATCTGTTCAGTAGTTCCTGAGAAATTTAGGGTAAAAAAGTTAGTGATATCTATGGCCGGGGAGGATCCGCGCACCTTACCCGCACCGAAAGCGCACCCTCCCCGAACCGAGCACGCACCCTCACGATCGCACGCTGAATGCTAATTGGCTGTCGAGTGTCTGTCTACATTCGAAACCAGGAACTGTTGGCGGCCATTTGATGCCTCGGTAGAAGCGAGGTTGAAGAAGCAAGAGGAATAAGTGTGTAAAACATATAAAGGGTGCAGAGTGGAAATACTCTGACCCTCTAGCGGTGCTTAGGAGGTCCCCATTTAAAAAAAAAATGGCATAATGCGCGCAGGGTGCGCGCATCCTAATGCGTTGAGTGCACGGATTCTCTCGCGTTGGGTGCGCGGATCCAAGGGAAATTTTTTTTACATTTTTGGGAGATAAAGATCAAGCTTAAGTGTTTTGTTCTTGAGTGGCTCTGAAAAGAGCCGTTGTGTTCATTGAGAGTTTTTGGTACTTATAAGTAAGTATCTATACAGAGTCTAAAGTTGTTGAGGAAGTCTCTGTTTCCTTCATCAGTAAAGTGTACTCCATCTCTCCTATACATCTCTTGCATATGAAAGCGCAGATTGTTATTGTAAATGGACCCCATTCTATAGTCTCGGAAAAAAGCAGAAACAGATTTATTCACATGTTTCCTAGCTTTCTCACTTTGTGGACAAAAATGATCGGACCAGTTCCATTTCTGCCTTTGGCATATGTTAGAATACACAAAGACAGTTTTGGGGAAAAGTGAAATCAGTTCGGCAAAGGTGTCCTTCATAAGGATTTCCAGACCTACCCCAGTCAAAGTGCCTAGGTCATTGCCACCACAGTGCACTATTATGAGGTCAGGGTGTTGGATATGCATGAAGGATTTTACCAATGGCATCAATTGGTGCCACTTTAACCCTCTCTGTCCAATCCATTTAATGTTTACATTTGGCAAACCTAGGTCTTTGTGCGTGCCTTTGTTTTCTGCATACCTTTGGCTCCAGAAAATATAGCTGTGTCCCACAATCCACACTCTAAGCATCTTCAAAGGAGGTCTGGATGCACTCAGATGGTCTCTGTAAATGAAATGGCAGTTTGGAAAGTAAGACGTTTCTAAAATGGTGGCTAAGATGCAGTTTTGAAAAAAGACAAGAAATCATTGGTTGTTTGAGAACCTTCTACACTGAAAGGTAGGGTGTATATTTCTGTTTTTTAAACGCATGTTTCTTATTGGTTAACAAAAACTGATTGTAAGGAACATTATATTTGATAAGCTGATATATTGAAAAGTCAAGCACACTTGCTGTCTTGATTAGCAACATTGTGTGCTGAACTTGTGACCTGTGTGCTTAGTACAGTGTTCCATGATCTGTTTCTATGGTAACGGGCAGAAGGCAGATTGGGGGAAGGGTTCCAATTTATGTCATTTGGAAAGGGTTGAAATGTTTAACCAATAGAAATGTGTGTTTGCTTTTAAATTTATGTGGGAAGGAATGTGATTTAATGTTTACATGTATATGTGTGGGAAATGAGAGGGAAACTTTTCCATTCTTTGGTTCTGCTGACAGGTGCACAGTGCAGAGATTCTGTATAAGAAAATATGGTGTGTGACTGATATCTGGTGTGTGACTGATATTCTACTTAACCTACAAAACAGCTTGAAAGGTGAGTTATTTAATTGTGAGGGGATGTATGTAGACAATTTTGATTTTAATCAGACTAATGTATTTCTCCGGCTAAAGTGTAGGGAGTACTTTTTTTCTCTACAATCTTGTTGACAGTGTGTGTACATGTAGAAACCATTCTGTGATAAGCATTTGTGTTTTTCATGTGTTTGCAGACATATAACTGTGCTGTTTTTATATTTTGGTAGAATTAGAAACCAGTCATTGTTTATGAATTTGTAAAATGAGTTATGTTTCTACAC
Organism: Triturus cristatus; assembly: GCF_964204655.1. Lineage (NCBI taxonomy): Eukaryota > Metazoa > Chordata > Amphibia > Caudata > Salamandridae > Triturus > Triturus cristatus. The sequence goes on from NC_140587.1 coordinate 925,980,722, forward strand.
TAAAATGTAGTACTCCTTCTAGATGAAGAAATGTGTTTTGGTATAGTGCAAGGGATAGTGTTGTTTGTCTAGAATCACACAGTGAGTCAGTGTGCATTTGGTAACCACTGTGAGAGAAGCATTTGGTAACATCGTGTATTTGCTGACAGATAATTGTTTTAAAACATGTCATGTTGTCAAGTTTTAGTAGCATTAGAAGTCAGTCTTTGCTTATGCATTGATACAATGAGTCATGCTTTGACACTAATGTGCTGTACTTTAATATGTAGATTGTGTGTAGTCTCCTTACCCCTTGCACAGTAGCAAATGAGTTTGGGTAAGCTGCTAGGGATCGTGTTGCTTGTCTAGAACCACATTGTGAGTCTGTGTGCATTTGGAAACCACTGTGAGAGAAGCATTTGGTAACATTGTGTATTTGCTGACAGATAACTGTTTTAAACCTGTCTTGTTGTCAAGTTTTAGTAGCATTAGAAGGCAGTTTTTGCTTATGCTTTAATTAAATGAATCAGGTTTTGACACAAAAGTTCAGTCCTGAAATATGCAGATTGTGTGCAGTTCCCTTACCACTTACACAGTAGTGAATGAGTTTTGGTAAACTCCTAGGGATAGTGGTTGTAGTCTAGAATCACACTGTGAGTCTGTGTGCATTTGGGAACCACTGTGAGAGAAGCATTTGGTAACATCGTGTATTTGCTTACAAATAACTGTTTTCAAACCTGTCATGTTGTCAAGTTTTAGTAGCATTAGAAGCCAGTCTTTGCTCATGCATTGATAAAATGAGTCATGCTTTGACACTACTGTACTGTACTTTAATATGTAGATTGTGTGTAGTCTGCTTACCACTTGCACAGTGGTGAATGAGTTTTGGTAAGCTGCTAGGGATAGTGTTGCTTGTCTAGAATCACACTGTGAGTCTGTGAGCATTTGGGAACCACTGTGAGAGAAGCATTTGGTAACATTGTCTATTTTCTGACAGAAAACTGTTTTATTTTAAAACCTGTCTTGTTGTCAAGTTTTAGTAGCATTAGAAGGCAGTATTTGCTTATGCCTTGATTAAATGAGTCAGGCTTTGACACAAAAGTGCAGTCCTGAAATGTGTATATTGTGTGCAGTTCCCTTACCACTTCCACTGCAGTGAATGAGTTTGGTAAACTCCTAGGGATAGTGGTGCTTGTCTAGAATCACACTGTGAGTCTGTGTGCATTTGGGAACCACTGTGAGAGAAGCATTTGGTAACATCGTGTATTTGCTGACAGATAACTCTTTTAAAACCTGTCATGTTGTCAAGTTTTAGTAGCATTAGAAGGCAGTCTTTGCTTATGCGTTGATTAAATGCATAAGGCTTTGACACAAAAGTGCAGTCCTGAAATATGTAGATTGTGTGCAGTTCCCTTACCACTTCCACAGTAGTGAATGAGTTTTGGTAAACTCCTAGGGATAGTGGTTGTAGTCTAGAATCACACTGTGAGTCTGTGTGCATTTGGGAACCACTGTGAGAGAAGCATTTGGTAACATCGTGTATTTGCTGACAGATAACTGTTTTAAAACCTGTCATGTTGTCAAGTTTTAGTAGCATTAGAAGGAATTGATAAAATGAGTCATGCTTTGACACTAATGTGCTGTACTTTAATATGTAGATTGTGTGTAGTCTCCTTACCCCTTGCACAGTAGTGAATAAGTTTGGGTAAGCTGCTAGGGATAGTGTTGCTTGTCTAGAATCACACTGAGAGTCTGTGAGCATTTGGGAACCACTGTGAGAGAAGCATTTGGTAACATCGTGTATTTGCTGATAGATAACTGTTTTAAAACCTGTGTTGTTGTCAAGTTTTAGTAGCATTAGAACGCAGTTTTTGCTTATGCTTTGATTAAATGAGTCAGGCTTTGACACAAAAGTGCAGTCCTGAAATGTGTGGATTGTGTGCAGTTCCCTTACCACTTCCACTGCAGTGAATGAGTTTTGGTAAACTCCTAGGGATAGTGGTTGTAGTCTAGAATCACACTGTGAGTCTGTGTGCATTTGGGAACCACTGTGAGAGAAGCATTTGGTAACATCGTGTATTTGCTGACAGACAACTGTTTGAAAACCTGTCATATTGTCAAGTTTTAGTAGCATTAGAAGCCAGTCTTTGCTTATGCATTGATAAAATGAGGCATGCTTTGACACTAATGTGCTGTACATTAATATGTAGATTGTGTGTAGTCTCCTTACCCCTTGACCAGTGATGAATGAGTTTGGGTAAGCTGCTAGGGATAGTATTGCTTGTCTAGAATCACACTGTGAGTCTGTGTGCATTTGGAAACCACTGTGAGAGAAGCATTTGGTAAGATTGTGTATTTGCTGACAGATAACTGTTTTAAAACCTGTCTTGTTGTCAAGTTTTAGTAGCATTAGAAGGCAGTTTTTGCTTATGCTTTGATTAAATGAGTCAGATTTGACACAAAAGTTCAGTCCTGAAATATGCAGATTTTGTGCAGTTCCCTTACCACTTCCACAGTAGTGAATGAGTTTTGGTAAACTCCTAGGGATAGTGGTTGTAGTCTAGAATCACACTGTGAGTCTCTGTACATTTGGGAACCACTGTGAGAGAAGCATTTGGTAACATCGTGTATTTGCTGACAGATAACTGTTTTAAAACCTGTCATGTTGTCAAGTTTTAGTAGCATTAGAAGGCATTGATAAAATGAGTCATGCTTTGACACTAATGTGCTGTACTTTAATATGTAGATTGTGTGTAGTCTCCTAACCCCTTGCACAGTAGTGAATGAGTTTGGGTAAGCTGCTAGGGATAGTGTTGCTTGTCTAGAATCACACTGTGAGTCTGTGAGCATTTGGGAACTACTCTGAGAGAAGCATTTGGTAACAAGATGTATTTGCTGATAGATAACTCTTTTAAAACCTGTCATGTTGTCAAGTTTTAGTAGAATAAGAAGGCAGTCTTTGCTTATGCGTTGATTAAATGCATAAGGCTTTGACACAAAAGTGCAGTCCTGAAATATGTAGATTGTGTGCAGTTCCCTTACCACTTCCACAGTAGTGAATGAGTTTTGGTAAACTCCTAGGGATAGTGGTTGTAGTCTAGAATCACACTGTGAGTCTGTGTGCATTTGGGAACCACTGTGAGAGAAGCATTTGGTAACATTGTGTATTTGCTGACAGATAACTGTTTTAAAACCTGTCATGTTGTCAAGTTTTAGTAGCATTAGAAGGCATTGATAAAATGAGTCATGCTTTGACACTAATGTGCTGTACTTTAATATGTAGATTGTGTGTAGTCTCCTTACCCCTTGCACAGTAGTGAATAAGTTTGGGTAAGCTGCTAGGGATAGTGTTGCTTGTCTAGAATCACACTGAGAGTCTGTGAGCATTTGGGAACCACTGTGAGAGAAGCATTTGGTAACATCGTGTATTTGCTGATAGATAACTGTTTTAAAACCTGTGTTGTTGTCAAGTTTTAGTAGCATTAGAACGCAGTTTTTGCTTATGCTTTGATTAAATGAGTCAGGCTTTGACACAAAAGTGCAGTCCTGAAATGTGTGGATTGTGTGCAGTTCCCTTACCACTTCCACTGCAGTGAATGAGTTTTGGTAAACTCCTAGGGATAGTGGTTGTAGTCTAGAATCACACTGTGAGTCTGTGTGCATTTGGGAACCACTGTGAGAGAAGCATTTGGTAACATCGTGTATTTGCTGACAGACAACTGTTTGAAAACCTGTCATATTGTCAAGTTTTAGTAGCATTAGAAGCCAGTCTTTGCTTATGCATTGATAAAATGAGGCATGCTTTGACACTAATGTGCTGTACATTAATATGTAGATTGTGTGTAGTCTCCTTACCCCTTGACCAGTGATGAATGAGTTTGGGTAAGCTGCTAGGGATAGTATTGCTTGTCTAGAATCACACTGTGAGTCTGTGTGCATTTGGAAACCACTGTGAGAGAAGCATTTGGTAAGATTGTGTATTTGCTGACAGATAACTGTTTTAAAACCTGTCTTGTTGTCAAGTTTTAGTAGCATTAGAAGGCAGTTTTTGCTTATGCTTTGATTAAATGAGTCAGATTTGACACAAAAGTTCAGTCCTGAAATATGCAGATTTTGTGCAGTTCCCTTACCACTTCCACAGTAGTGAATGAGTTTTGGTAAACTCCTAGGGATAGTGGTTGTAGTCTAGAATCACACTGTGAGTCTGTGTACATTTGGGAACCACTGTGAGAGAAGCATTTGGTAACATTGTGTATTTGCTGACAGATAACTGTTTTAAAACCTGTCATGTTGTCAAGTTTTAGTAGCATTAGAAGGCATTGATAAAATGAGTCATGCTTTGACACTAATGTGCTGTACTTTAATATGTAGATTGTGTGTAGTCTCCTAACCCCTTGCACAGTAGTGAATGAGTTTGGGTAAGCTGCTAGGGATAGTGTTGCTTGTCTAGAATCACACTGTGAGTCTGTGAGCATTTGGGAACTACTCTGAGAGAAGCATTTGGTAACAAGATGTATTTGCTGATAGATAACTGTTTTAAAACCTGTTATGTTGTCAAATTTTAGTAGCATTAGAAGGCAGTTTTTGCTTATGCTTTGATTAAATGAGTCAGGCTTTGACCAAAAAGTGCAGTCCTGAAATGTGTAGATTGTGTGCAGTTCCCTTACCACTTCCACTGCAGTGAATGAGTTTTGGTAAACTCCTAGGGATAGTGGTGCTTGTCTAGAATCACACTGTGAGCCTGTGTGCATTTGGGAACGACTGTGAGAGAAGCATTTGGTAACATTGTGTATTTGCTGACAGATAACTCTTTTAAAACCTGTCATGTTGTCAAGTTTTAGTAGCATTAGAAGGCAGTCTTTGCTTATGCGTTGATTAAATCCATAAGGCTTTGACACAAAAGTGCAGTCCTGAAATATGTAGATTGTGTGCTGTTTCCTTACCACTTCCACAGTAGTGAATGAGTTTTGGTAAACTCCTAGGGATAGTGGTTGTAGTCTAGAATCACACTGTCAGTCTGTGTGCATTTGGGAACCACTGTGAGAGAAGCATTTGGTAACATCGTGTATTTGCTGACAGATAACTGTTTTAAAACCTGTCATGTTGTCAAGTTTTAGTAGCATTAGAAGCCAGTCTTTGCTTATGCATTGATAAAATGAGTCATGCTTTGACACTACTGTGCTGTACTTTAATATGTAGATTGTGTGTAGTCTGCTTACCCCTTGCACAGTAGTGAATGAGTTTGGGTAAGCTGCTAGGGATAGTGTTGCTTGTCTAGAATCACACTGTGAGTCTGTGAGCATTTGGGAACCACTGTGAGAGAAGCATTTGGTAACATTGTCTATTTTCTGACAGAAAACTGTTTTAAAACCTGTCTTGTTGTCAAGTTTTAGTAGCATTAGAAGGCAGTATTTGCTTATGCTTTGATTAAATGAGTCAGGCTTTGACACAAAAGTGCAGTCCTGAAATGTGTATATTGTGTGCAGTTCCCTTACCACTTCCACTGCAGTGAATGAGTTTGGTAAACTCCTAGGGATAGTGGTGCTCTTCTAGAATCACACTGTGAGTCTGTGTGCATTTGGGAACCACTGTGAGAGAAGCATTTGGTAACATCGTGTATATGCTGACAGATAACTCTTTTAAAACCTGTCATGTTGTCAAGTTTTAGTAGCATTAGAAGCCAGTCTTTGCTTATGCATTGATAAAATGAGTCATGCTTTGACACTACTGTGCTGTACTTTAATATGTAGATTGTGTGTAGTCTGCTTACCCCTTGCACAGTAGTGAATGAGTTTGGGTAAGCTGCTAGGGATAAGGTTGCTTGTCTAGAATCACACTGTGAGTCTGTGAGCATTTGGGAACCACTGTGAGAGAAGCATTTGGTAACATCGTGAATTTGCTGATAGATAACTGTTTTAAAACCTGTCTTGTTGTCAAGTTTTAGTAGCATTAGAACACAGTTTTTGCTTATGCTTTGATTAAATGAGTCAGGCTTTGACACAAAAGTGCCGTCCTGAAATGTGTAGATTGTGTGCAGTTCCCTTACCACTTCCACTGCAGTGAATGAGTTTTGGTAAACTCCTAGGGATAGTGGCGCTTGTCTAGAATCAAACTGTGAGTCTGTGTGCATTTGGGAACCACTGTGAGAGAAGCATTTGGTAACATTGTGTATTTGCTGACAGATAACTGTTTTAAAACCTGTCATGTTGTCAAGTTTTAGTAGCATTAGAAGGCATTGATAAAATGAGTCATGCTTTGAGACTAATGTGCTGTACTTTAATATGTAGATTGTGTGTAGTCTCCTTACCCCTTGCACAGCAGTGAATGAGTTTGGGTAAGCTGCTAGGGATAGTGTTGCTTGTCTAGAATCACACTGTGAGTCTGTGAGCATTTGGGAACCACTGTGAGAGAAGCATTTGGTAACATTGTCTATTTTCTGACAGAAAACTGTTTTATTTTAAAACCTGTCTTGTTGTCAAGTTTTAGTAGCATTAGAAGGCAGTATTTGCTTATGCTTTGATTAAATGAGTCAGGCTTTGACACAAAAGTGCAGTCCTGAAATGTGTATATTGTGTGCAGTTCCCTTACCACTTCCACTGCAGTGAATGAGTTTGGTAAACTCCTAGGGATAGTGGTGCTTGTCTAGAATCACACTGTGAGTCTGTGTGCATTTGGGAACCACTGTGAGAGAAGCATTTGGTAAAATCGTGTATTTGCTGACAGATAACTCTTTTAAAACCTGTCATGTTGTCAAGTTTTAGTAGCATTAGAAGGCAGTCTTTGCTTATGCGTTGATTAAATGCATAAGGCTTTGACACAAAAGTGCAGTCCTGAAATATGTAGATTGTGTGCAGTTCCCTTACCACTTCCACAGTAGTGAATGAGTTTTGGTAAACTCCTAGGGATAGTGGTTGTAGTCTAGAATCACACTGTGAGTCTGTGTGCATTTGGGAACCACTGTGAGAGAAGCATTTGGTAACATCGTGTATTTGCTGACAGATAACTGTTTTAAAACCTGTCATGTTGTCAAGTTTTAGTAGCATTAGAAGGCATTGATAAAATGAGTCATGCTTTGACACTAATGTGCTGTACTTTAATATGTAGATTGTGTGTAGTCTCCTTACCCCTTGCACAGTAGTGAATGAGTTTGGGTAAGCTGCTAGGGATAGTGTTGCTTGTCTAGAATCACACTGTGAGTCTGTGAGCATTTGGGAACCACTGTGAGAGAAGCATTTGGTAACATCGTGTATTTGCTGATAGATAACTGTTTTAAAACCTGTGTTGTTGTCAAGTTTTAGTAGCATTAGAACGCAGTTTTTGCTTATGCTTTGATTAAATGAGTCAGGCTTTGACACAAAAGTGCAGTCCTGAAATGTGTAGATTGTGTGCAGTTCCCTTACCACTTCCACTGCAGTGAATGAGTTTTGGTAAACTCCTAGGGATAGTGGTTGTAGTCTAGAATCACACTGTGAGTCTGTGTGCATTTGGGAACCACTGTGAGAGAAGCATTTGGGAACATCGTGTATTTGCTGACAGACAACTGTTTGAAAACCTGTCATATTGTCAAGTTTTAGTAGCATTAGAAGCCAGTCTTTGCTTATGCATTAATACAATGAGTCAGGTTTTGACACAAAAGTTCAGTCCTGAAATATGTAGATTGTGTGCAGTTCCCTTACCACTTCCACTGTAGTGAATGAGTTTTGGTAAAATCCTAGGGATAGTGGTGCTTGTCTAGAATCACACTGTGTGTGTGTGTGCATTTGGGAACCACTGTGAGAGAAGTATTTGGTAACATCGTGTATTTTCTGACAGATAACTCTTTTAAAACCTGTCATGTTGTCAAGTTTTAGTAGCATTAGAAGCCAGTCTTTGCTTATGCATCGATAAAATGAGGCATGCTTTGACACTAATGTGCTGTACGTTAATATGCAGATTGTGTGTAGTCTCCTTACCCCTTGACCAGTGATGAATGAGTTTGGGTAAGCTGCTAGGGATAGTGTTGCTTGGCTAGAATCACACTGTGAGTCTGTGTGCATTTGGGAACCACTGTGAGAGAAGCATTTGGTAAGATTGTGTATTTGCTGACAGATAACTGTTTTAAAACCTGTCTTGTTGTCAAGTTTTAGTAGCATTAGAAGGCAGTTTTTGCTTATGCTTTGATTAAATGAGTCAGATTTGACACAAAAGTTCAGTCCTGAAATATGCAGATTGTGTGCAGTTCCCTTACCACTTCCACAGTAGTGAATGCGTTTTGGTAAACTCCTAGGGATAGTGGTTGTAGTCTAGAATCACACTGTGAGTCTGTGTGCATTTGGGAACCACTGTGAGAGAAGCATTTGGTAACATCGTGTATTTGCTGACAGATAACTGTTTTAAAACCTGTCATGTTGTCAAGTTTTAGTAGCATTAGAAGGCATTGATAAAATGAGTCATGCTTTGACACTAATGTGCTGTACTTTAATATGTAGATTGTGTGTAGTCTCCTAACCCCTTGCACAGTAGTGAATGAGTTTGGGTAAGCTGCTAGGGATAGTGTTGCTTGTCTAGAATCACACTGTGAGTCTGTGAGCATTTGGGAACTACTCTGAGAGAAGCATATGATAACAAGATGTATTTGCTGATAGATAACTGTTTTAAAACCTGTTATGTTGTCAAATTTTAGTAGCATTAGAAGGCAGTTTTTGCTTATGCTTTGATTAAATGAGTCAGGCTTTGACCAAAAAGTGCAGTCCTGAAATGTGTAGATTGTGTGCAGTTCCCTTACCACTTCCACTGCAGTGAATGAGTTTTGGTAAACTTCTAGGGATAGTGGTGCTTGTCTAGAATCACACTGTGAGCCTGTGTGCATTTGGGAACGACTGTGAGAGAAGCATTTGGTAACATTGTGTATTTGCTGACAGATAACTCTTTTAAAACCTGTCATGTTGTCAAGTTTTAGTAGCATTAGAAGGCAGTCTTTGCTTATGCGTTGATTAAATGCATAAGGCTTTGACACAAAAGTGCAGTCCTGAAATATGTACATTGTGTGCTGTTTCCTTACCACTTCCACAGTAGTGAATGAGTTTTGGTAAACTCCTAGGGATAGTGGTTGTAGTCTAGAATCACACTGTCAGTCTGTGTGCATTTGGGAACCACTGTGAGAGAAGCATTTGGTAACATCGTGTATTTGCTGACAGATAACTGTTTTAAAACCTGTCATGTTGTCAAGTTTTAGTAGCATTAGAAGCCAGTCTTTGCTTATGCATTGATAAAATGAGTCATGCTTTGACACTACTGTGCTGTACTTTAATATGTAGATTGTGTGTAGTCTGCTTACCCCTTGCACAGTAGTGAAGGAGTTTGGGTAAGCTGCTAGGGATAAGGTTGCTTGTCTAGAATCACACTGTGAGTCTGTGAGCATTTGGGAACCACTGTGAGAGAAGCATTTGGTAACATTGTGTATTTGCTGATAGATAACTGTTTTAAAACCTGTCTTGTTGTCAAGTTTTAGTAGCATTAGAACACAGTTTTTGCTTATGCTTTGATTAAATGAGTCAGGCTTTGACACAAAAGTGCAGTCCTGAAATGTGTAGATTGTGTGCAGTTCCCTTACCACTTCCACTGCAGTGAATGAGTTTTGGTAAACTCCTAGGGATAGTGGCGCTTGTCTAGAATCAAACTGTGAGTCTGTGTGCATTTGGGAACCACTGTGAGAGAAGCATTTGGTAACATTGTGTATTTGCTGACAGATAACTGTTTTAAAACCTGTCATGTTGTCAAGTTTTAGTAGCATTAGAAGGCATTGATAAAATGAGTCATGCTTTGAGACTAATGTGCTGTACTTTAATATGTAGATTGTGTGTAGTCTCCTTACCCCTTGCACAGCAGTGAATGAGTTTGGGTAAGCTGCTAGGGATAGTGTTGCTTGTCTAGAATCACACTGTGAGTCTGTGAGCATTTGGGAACCACTGTGAGAGAAGCATTTGGTAACATTGTCTATTTTCTGACAGAAAACTGTTTTAAAACCTGTCTTGTTGTCAAGTTTTAGTAGCATTAGAAGGCAGTATTTGCTTATGCTTTGATTAAATGAGTCAGGCTTTGACACAAAAGAGCAGTCCTGAAATGTGTATATTGTGTGCAGTTCCCTTACCACTTCCACTGCAGTGAATGAGTTTGGTAAACTCCTAGGGATAGTGGTGCTCTTCTAGAATCACACTGTGAGTCTGTGTGCATTTGGGAACCACTGTGAGAGAAGCATTTGGTAACATCGTGTATTTTCTGACAGATAACTCTTTTAAAACCTGTCATGTTGTCAAGTTGTAGTAGCATTAGAAGGCAGTCTTTGCTTATGCGTTGATTAAATGCATAAGGCTTTGACACAAAAGTGCAGTATTGAAATAATTAGATTGTGTGCAGTTTCCTTACCACTTCCACAGTAGTGAATGAGTTTTAGTAAACTCCTAGGGATAGTGGTTGTAGTCTAGAATCACACTGTGAGTCTGTGTGCATTTGGGAACCACTGTGAGAGAAGCATTTGGTAACATCGTGTATTTGCTGACAGATAACTGTTTTAAAACCTGTCATGTTGTCAAGTTTTAGTGGCATTAAAAGCCAGTCTTTGCTTATGCATTGATAAAATGAGTCATGCGTTGACACTACTGTGCTGTACTTTAATATGTAGATTGTGTGCAGTCTCCTTACCCCTTGCACAGCAGTGAATGAGTTTGGGTAAGCTGCTAGGGATAGTGTTACTTGTCTAGAATCACACTGTGAGTCTGTGAGCATTTGGTAACCACTGTGAGAGAAGCATTTGGTAACATTGTGTATTTGCTGATAGATAACTGTTTTAAAACCGGTCTTGTTGTCAAGTTTTAGTAGCATTAGAACGCAGTTTTTGCTTATGCTTTGATTAAATGAGTCAGACTTTGACACAAAAGTGCAGTCCTGAAATGTGTAGATTGTGTGCAGTTCCCTTACCACTTCCACTGCAGTGAATGAGTTTTGATAAACTCTTAGGGATAGTGGTGCTTGTCTAGAATCACACTGTGAGTCTGTGTGCATTTGGGAACCACTGTGAGAGAAGCATTTGGTCACATCGTGTATTTGCTGACAGATAACTGTTTTAAAACCTGTCATGTTGTCAAGTTTTAGTAGCATTAGAAGGCATTGATAAAATGAGTCATGCTTTGACACTAATGTGCTGTACTTTAATATGTAGATTGTGTGTAGTCTCCTAACCCCTTGCACAGTAGTGAATGAGTTTGGGTAAGCTGCTAGGGATAGTGTTGCTTGTCTAGAATCACACTGTGAGTCTGTGAGCATTTGGGAACTACTGTGAGAGAAGCATTTGGTAAAAAGGTGTATTTGCTGATAGATAACTATTTTAAAACCTGTCTTGTTGTCAAATTTTAGTAGCATTAGAAGGCAGTTTTTGCTTATGCTTTGATTAGATGAGTCAGGCTTTGACACAAAAGTGCAGTCCTGAAATGTGTAGATTGTGTGCAGTTCCCTTACCACTTCCACTGCAGTGAATGGGTTTTGGTAAAGTCCTAGGGATAGTGGTGCTTGTCTAGAATCACACTGTGAGCCTGTGTGCATTTGGGAACCACTGTGAGAGAAGCATTTGGTAACATCGTATATTTGCTGACAGATAACTCTTTTAAAACATGTCATGTTGTCAAGTTTTAGTAGCATTAGAAGGCAGTCTTTGCTAATGCTTTAATTAAATGTGTTAGGCCCTTTGACACAAAAGAGCAGTCCTGAAATATGTAGATTGTGTGCAGTTTCCTTACCACTTCCACAGTAGTGAATGAGTTTTGGTAAACTCCTAGGGATAGTGGTGCTTGTCTAGAATCACACTGTGAGCCTGTGTGCATTTGGAACGACTGTGAGAGAAGCATTTGGTAACATTGTGTATTTGCTGACAGATAACTCTTTTAAAACCTGTCATGTTGTCAAGTTTTAGTAGCATTAGAAGGCAGTCTTTGCTTATGCGTTGATTAAATGCATAAGGCCTTGACACAAAAGTCCAGTCCTGAAATATGTAGATTGTGTGCAGTTTCCTTACCACTTCCACAGTAGTGAATGAGTTTTGGTAAACTCCTAGGGATAGTGGTTGTAGTCTAGAATCACACTGTGAGTCTGTGTGCATTTGGAAACCACTGTGAGAGAAGCATTTGGTAACATTGTGTATTTGCTGACAGATAACTCTTTTAAAACCTGTCATATTGTCAAGTTTTAGTAGCATTAGAAGGCAGTCTTTGCTTATGCATTGATACAATAAGTCAGGTTTTGACACAAAAGTTCAGTCCTGAAATATGTAGATTGTGTGCAGTTCCCTTACCACTTCCACTGTATCGAGTGAGTTTTGGTAAACTCCTAGGGATAGTGGTGCTTGTCTAGAATCACACTGTGAGTGTGTGTGTATTTGGGAACCACTGTGAGAGAAGTATTTGGTAACATCGTGTATTTGCTGACAGATAACTGTTTTAAAACCTGTCATGTTGTCAAATTTTAGTAGCATTAGAAGGCAGTCTTTGCTTATGCATTGATAAAATGAGTCATGCTTCGACACTAATGTGTTGTACTTTAATATGTAGATTGTGTCTAGTCTCCTTACCCCTTGCACAGTAGTGAATGAGTTTGGGTAAGCTGCTAGGGATAGTGTTGCTTGTCTAGAATCACACTGTGAGTCTGTGTGCATTTGGGAACCACTGTGAGAGAAGCATTTGTTAATATCGTGTATTTGCTGACAGATAACTGTTTTACAATCTGTCTTGTTGTCAAGTTTTGGTAGCATTAGATGGCAGTTTTTGCTTATGCTTTGTTTAAATGAGTCAGGCTTTGACACAAAAGTGCAGTCCTGAAATGTATAGATTGTGTGCAGTTCCCTTACCACTTCCACTGCAGTGAATGTGTTTTGGTAAACTCCTAGGGATAGTGGTGCTTGTCTAGAATCACACTGTGAGTCTGTGTGCATTTGGGAACCACTGTGAGAGAAGCATTTGGTAACATCGTGTATTTGCTGACAGATAACTGTTTTAAAACCTGTCATGTTGTCAAGTTTTAGTAGCATTAGAAGGCATTGATAAAATGAGTCATGCTTTGACACTAATGTGCTGTACTTTATTATGTAGATTGTGTGTAGTCTCCTTACCCCTTGCACAGTAGTGAATGAGTTTGGGTAAGCTGCTAGGGATAGTGTTGCTTGTCTAGAATCACACTGTGAATCTGTGAGCATATGGGAACCACTGTGAGAGAAGCATTTGGTATCATCGTGTATTTGCTGACAGATAACTGTTTTAAAACCTGTCTTGTTCTCAAGTTTTAGTAGCATTAGAAGGCAGTCTTTGCTTATGCGTTGATTAAATGCGTTAGGCTTTGACACAAAAGTGCAGTCCTGAAATATGTAGATTGTGTGCAGTTCCCTTACCAATTCCACAGTAGTGAATGAGTTTTGGTAAACTCCTAGGGATAGTGGTTGTAGTCTAGAATCACACTGTGAGTCTGTGTGCATTTGGGAACCACTGTGAGAGAAGCCTTTGGTAGCATTGTGTATTTGCTGACAGACAACTGTTTGAAAACCTGTCATATTGTCAAGTTTTAGTAGCATTAGAAGCCAGTCTTTGCTTATGCATTGATACAATGAGTCAGGTTTTGACACAAAAGTTCAGTCCTGAAATATGTAGATTGTGTGCAGTTCCCTTACCACTTCCACTGTAGTGAATGAGTTTTGGTAAAATCCTAGGGATAGTGGTGCTTGTCTAGAATCACACTGTGAGTGTGTGTGCATTTGGTAACCACTGTGAGAGAAGTATTTGGTAACATCGTGTATTTTCTGACAGATAACTCTTTTAAAACCTGTCTTGTTGTCAAGTTTTAGTAGCATTAGAAGCCAGTCTTTGCTTATGCATTGATAAAATGAGGCATGCTTTGACACTAATGTGCTGTACGTTAATATGTAGATTGTGTGTAGTCTCCTTACCCCTTGCACAGTGATGAATGAGTTTGGGTAAGCTGCTAGGGATAGTGTTGCTTGTCTAGAATCACACTGTGAGTCTGTGTGCATTTGGGAACCACTGTGAGAGAAGCATTTGGTAATATCGTGTATTTGCTGACAGATAACTGTTTTAAAACCTGTCTTGTTGTCAAGTTTTAGTAGCATTAGAAGGCAGTTTTTGCTTATGCTTTGATTAAATGAGTCAGATTTGACACAAAAGTGCAGTCCTGAAATGTGTAGATTGTGTGGAGTTCCCTTACCACTTCCACTGCAGTGAATGAGTTTTGGTAAACTCCTAGGGATAGTGGTGCTTGTCTAGAATCACACTGTGAGTCTGTGTGCATTTGAGAACCACTGTGAGAGAAGCATTTGGTAACATCGTGTATTTGCTGACAGATAACTGTTTTAAAATCTGTCATGTTGTCAAGTTTTAGTAGCATTAGAAGGCATTGATAAAATGAGTCATGCTTTGACACTAATGTGCTGTACTTTAATATGTAGATTGTGTGTAGTCTCCTAACCCCTTGCACAGTAGTGAATGAGTTTGGGTAAGCTGCTAGGGATAGTGTTGCTTGTCTAGAATCACACTGTGAGTCTGTGAGCATTTGGGAACCACTGTGAGAGAAGCATTTGGTAACAAGGTGTATTTGCTGATAGATAACTGTTTTAAAACCTGTCTTGTTGTCAAATTTTAGTAGCATTAGAAGGCAGTTTTTGCTTATGCTTTGATTAAATGAGTCAGGCTTTGACACAAAAGTGCAGTCCTGAAATGTGTAGATTGTGTGCAGTTCCCTTACCACTTCCACTGCAGTGAATGAGTTTTGGTAAACTCCTAGGGATAGTGGTGCTTGTCTAGAATCACACTGTGAGCCTGTGTGCATTTGGGAACCACTGTGAGAGAAGCATTTGGTAACATCGTATATTTGCTGACAGATAACTCTTTTAAAACATGTCATGTTGTCAAGTTTTAGTAGCATTAGAAGGCAGTCTTTGCTAATGCTTTGATTAAATGTGTTAGGCTTTGACACAAAAGTGCAGTCCTGAAATATGTAGATTGTGTGCAGTTTCCTTACCACTTCCACAGTAGTGAATGAGTTTTGGTAAACTCCTAGGGATAGTGGTGCTTGTCTAGAATCACACTGTGAGCCTGTGTGCATTTGGGAACGAATGTGAGAGAAGCATTTGGCAACATTGTGTATTTGCTGACAGATAACTCTTTTAAAACCTGTCATAGTGTCAAGTTTTAGTAGCATTAGAAGGCAGTCTTTGCTTATGCGTTGATTAAATGCATAAGGCTTTGACACAAAAGTGCAGTCCTGAAATATGTAGATTGTGTGCTGTTTCCTTACCACTTCCACAGTAGTGAATGAGTTTTGGTAAACTCCTAGGGATAGTGGTTGTAGTCTAGAATCACACTGTGAGTCTGTGTGCATTTGGGAACCACTGTGAGAGAAGCATTTGGTAACATCGTGTATTTGCTGACAGATAACTGTTTTAAAACCTGTCATGTTGTCAAGTTGTAGTAGCATTAGAAGCCAGTCTTTGCTTATGCATTGATAAAACGAGTCATGCTTTGACACTACTGTGCTGTACTTTAATATGTAGATTGTGTGTAGTCTGCTTACCCCTTGCACAGTAGTGAATGAGTTTGGGTAAGCTGCTAGGGATAGTGTTGCTTGTCTAGAATCACACTGTGAGTCTGTGAGCATTTGGGAACCACTGTGAGAGAAGCATTTGGTAACATCGTGTATTTGCTGATAGATAACTGTTTTAAAACCTGTCTTGTTGTCAAGTTTTAGTAGCATTAGAACACAGTTTTTGCTTATGCTTTGATTAAATGAGTCAGGCTTTGACACAAAAGTGCAGTCCTGAAATGTGTAGATTGTGTGCAGTTCCCTTACCACTTCCACTGCAGTGAATGAGTTTTGGTAAACTCCTAGGGATAGTGGCGCTTGTCTAGAATCAAACTGTGAGTCTGTGTGCATTTGGGAACCACTGTGAGAGAAGCATTTGGTAACATTGTGTTTTGCTGACAGATAACTGTTTTAAAACCTGTCATGTTGTCAAGTTTTAGTAGCATTAGAAGGCATTGATAAAATGAGTCATGCTTTGAGACTAATGTGCTGTACTTTAATATGTAGATTGTGTGTAGTCTCCTTACCCCTTGCACAGCAGTGAATGAGTTTGGGTAAGCTGCTAGGGATAGTGTTGCTTGTCTAGAATCACACTGTGAGTCTGTGAGCATTTGGGAACCACTGTGAGAGAAGCATTTGGTAACATTGTCTATTTTCTGACAGAAAACTGTTTTAAAACCTGTCTTGTTGTCAAGTTTTAGTAGCATTAGAAGGCAGTATTTGCTTATGCTTTGATTAAATGAGTCAGGCTTTGACACAAAAGTGCAGTCCTGAAATGTGTATATTGTGTGCAGTTCCCTTACCACTTCCACTGCAGTGAATGAGTTTGGTAAACTCCTAGGGATAGTGGTGCTCTTCTAGAATCACACTGTGAGTCTGTGTGCATTTGGGAACCACTGTGAGAGAAGCATTTGGTAACATCGTGTATTTGCTGACAGATAACTCTTTTAAAACCTGTCATGTTGTCAAGTTTTAGTAGCATTAGAAGCCAGTCTTTGCTTATGCGTTGATTAAATGCATAAGGCTTTGACACAAAAATGCAGTATTGAAATAATTAGATTGTGTGCAGTTTCCTTACCACTTCCACAGTAGTGAATGAGTTTTAGTAAACTCCTAGGGATAGTGGTTGTAGTCTAGAATCACACTGTGAGTCTGTGTGCATTTGGGAACCACTGTGAGAGAAGCATTTGGTAACATCGTGTATTTGCTGACAGATAACTGTTTTAAAACCTGTCATGTTGTCAAGTTTTAGTGGCATTAAAAGCCAGTCTTTGCTTATGCATTGATAAAATGAGTCATGCGTTGACACTACTGTGCTGTACTTTAATATGTAGATTGTGTGCAGTCTCCTTACCCCTTGCACAGCAGTGAATGAGTTTGGGTAAGCTGATAGGGATAGTGTTACTTGTCTAGAATCACACTGTGAGTCTGTGAGCATTTGGTAACCACTGTGAGAGAAGCATTTGGTAACATCGTGTATTTGCTGATAGATAACTGTTTTAAAACCGGTCTTGTTGTCAAGTTTTAGTAGCATTAGAACGCAGTTTTTGCTTATGCTTTGATTAAATGAGTCAGACTTTGACACAAAAGTGCAGTCCAGAAATGTGTAGATTGTGTGCAGTTCCCTTACCACTTCCACTGCAGTGAATGGGTTTTGATAAACTCTTAGGGATAGTGGTGCTTGTCTAGAATCACACTGTGAGTCTGTGTGCATTTGGGAACCACTGTGAGAGAAGCATTTGGTAACATCGTGTATTTGCTGACAGATAACTGTTTTAAAACCTGTCATGTTGTCAAGTTTTAGTAGCATTAGAAGGCATTGATAAAATGAGTCATGCTTTTACACTAATGTGCTGTACTTTAATATGTAGATTGTGTGTAGTCTCCTAACCCCTTGCACAGTAGTGAATGAGTTTGGGTAAGCTGCTAGGGATAGTGTTGCTTGTCTAGAATCACACTGTGAGTCTGTGAGCATTTGGGAACTACTGTGAGAGAAGCATTTGGTAAAAAGGTGTATTTGCTGATAGATAACTGTTTTAAAACCTGTCTTGTTGTCAAATTTTAGTAGCATTAGAAGGCAGTTTTTGCTTATGCTTTGATTAGATGAGTCAGGCTTTGACACAAAAGTGCAGTCCTGAAATGTGTAGATTGTGTGCAGTTCCCTTACCACTTCCACTGCAGTGAATGGGTTTTGTTAAACTCCTAGGGATAGTGGTGCTTGTCTAGAATCACACTGTGAGCCTGTGTGCATTTGGGAACCACTGTGAGAGAAGCATTTGGTAACATCGTATATTTGCTGACAGATAACTCTTTTAAAACATGTCATGTTGTCAAGTTTTAGTAGCATTAGAAGGCAGTCTTTGCTAATGCTTTAATTAAATGTGTTAGGCCCTTTGACACAAAAGAGCAGTCCTGAAATATGTAGATTGTGTGCAGTTTCCTTACCACTTCCACAGTAGTGAATGAGTTTTGGTAAACTCCTAGGGATAGTGGTGCTTGTCTAGAATCACACTGTGAGCCTGTGTGCATTTGGAACGACTGTGAGAGAAGCATTTGGTAACATTGTGTATTTGCTGACAGATAACTCTTTTAAAACCTGTCATGTTGTCAAGTTTTAGTAGCATTAGAAGGCAGTCTTTGCTTATGCGTTGATTAAATGCATAAGGCCTTGACACAAAAGTGCAGTCCTGAAATATGTAGATTGTGTGCAGTTTCCTTACCACTTCCACAGTAGTGAATGAGTTTTGGTAAACTCCTAGGGATAGTGGTTGTAGTCTAGAATCACACTGTGAGTCTGTGTGCATTTGGAAACCACTGTGAGAGAAGCATTTGGTAACATTGTGTATTTGCTGACAGATAACTCTTTTAAAACCTGTCATATTGTCAAGTTTTAGTAGCATTAGAAGGCAGTCTTTGCTTATGCATTGATACAATAAGTCAGGTTTTGACACAAAAGTTCAGTCCTGAAATATGTAGATTGTGTGCAGTTCCCTTACCACTTCCACTGTATCGAGTGAGTTTTGGTAAACTCCTAGGGATAGTGGTGCTTGTCTAGAATCACACTGTGAGTGTGTGTGCATTTGGGAACCACTGTGAGAGAAGTATTTGGTAACATCGTGTATTTGCTGACAGATAACTGTTTTAAAACCTGTCATGTTGTCAAATTTTAGTAGCATTAGAAGGCAGTCTTTGCTTATGCATTGATAAAATGAGTCATGCTTCGACACTAATGTGTTGTACTTTAATATGTAGATTGTGTCTAGTCTCCTTACCCCTTGCACAGTAGTGAATGAGTTTGGGTAAGCTGCTAGGGATAGTGTTGCTTGTCTAGAATCACACTGTGAGTCTGTGTGCATTTGGGAACCACTGTGAGAGAAGCATTTGTTAATATCGTGTATTTGCTGACAGATAACTGTTTTACAATCTGTCTTGTTGTCAAGTTTTGGTAGCATTAGATGGCAGTTTTTGCGGATCACTGACATAATATCGACTACAAAAATATAGACTTACAAAAATATCGATGCCAAAATATAGAATGCCAAAATATCGAAGTCCTATCTCCAAACAGGAAATTACAAAAATATCGAATCCAAAATATCGTTGTAAGTAATATAGTTAGTCAAAATATCGAATTTTTTAAATGTTTTAAAAGTAATGTTAAATAAATGAAATAATACATATAATTAACTGACACATACTTAAAAATACTTAAATAACAGTAAACTTAATGAATAATTAAAGTAAGTAAAAAAAAAAATTAATACATATATCTTAACGTGATATTAATTAAAAATATTCAATATTTTCTGTGTAGGATAGCGGGCGCGTAAAATTTACTATTACCACTCCAGTAAGTGCAATAGTAGGGAAAGCGTTGGATAGCGGGAGGGTAAAAATTACTATTCCCACTCCAGAGAATGCAACAGTAGGGAAAGCGTTGGATAGCGGGAGGGTAACATTTACTATTCCCACTCCAGTGAGTGCAACAGTAGGGAAAGCGTTGGATAGCGGGAGGGTAACGTTTACTATTCCCACTCCAGTGAGTGCAACAGTAGGGAAAGCGTTGGATAGCGTAGGGGTAAAAATTACTATTCCCACTCCAGAGAGTGCAACAGTAGGGAAAGCGTTGGATAGCGGGAGGGTAACATTTACTATTCCCACTCCAGTGAGTGCAACAGTAGGGAAAGCGTTGGATAGCGGGAGGGTAACATTTACTATTCCCACTCCAGTGAGTGCAACAGTAGGGAAAGCGTTGGATAGCGTAGGGGTAAAAATTACTATTCCCACTCCAGAGAGTGCAACAGTAGGGAAAGCGTTGGATAGCGGGAGGGTAACATTTACTATTCCCACTCCAGTGAGTGCAACAGTAGGGAAAGCGTTGGATAGCGTAGGGGTTAAAATGACTATTCCCACTCCAGAGAGTGCAACAGTAGGGAAAGCGTTGGATAGTGGGAGGGTAAAAATTACTATTCCCACTCCAGAGAGTGCAATAATAGGGAAAACATTGGATAGCGTAGGGGTAAAAATTACTATTCCCACTCCAGAGAGTGCAACAGTAGGGAAAGCGTTGGATAGCGGGAGGGTAACATTTACTATTCCCACTCCAGTGAGTGCAACAGTAGGGAAAGCGTTGGATAGCGTAGGGGTAAAAATTACTATTCACACTCCAGAGAGTGCAACAGTAGGGAAAACGTTGGATAGCGGGAGGGTAACATTTACTATTCCCACTCCAGTGAGTGCAACAGTAGGGAAAGCGTTGGATAGCGTAGGAGTAAAAATTACTATTCCCACTCCAGAGAATGCAACAGTAGGGAAAGCGTTGGATAGCGGGAGGGTAAAAATTACTATTCCCACTCCAGTGAGTGCAACAGTAGGGAAAGCGTTGGATAGCGGGAGGGTAAAAATTACTATTCCCACTCCAGTGAGTGCAACAGTAGGGAAAGCGTTGGATAGCGGGAGGGTAAAAATTACTATTCACACTCCAGAGAGTGCAATAATAGGGAAAGCATTGGATAGCGTAGGGGTAAAAATTACTATTCCCACTCAAGTAAGTGCAATAGTAGAGAAAATAATAAATGTATTTTTATTTTTAAATTAATTAATTATTAATACAAAAACAAGTATTACCATTAATTACCAATCACACAAGAATTGATCATTTTTAAATACCAATACATTTTTGTTTAATTAATTAACAATTAATAATTAATTAACAAACAATTGTTTTTCAATAACAAACATTAATAAATGCAAATAATACCAATTAATAATTAATTTATAATATATTAATTAAGGATATACACAAATTATTTAAATAAGTTTTTTTTTCCCAATTATATTACTTCCCACCATATTCCCGTATAAACACAATACCCGCTACAAATATTAATTGAATACAATTAACATGATTATCAATTTACCTATTAATACTAATTAATTACCAATTAATACTAATTATTTACAAATTAATAATTAATCAACAAACAATTAATTTGCAATACCAATTAATAATTAACTAATAACAATTAAATTACTTCCCACCCTATTCCCCTATAAACCCACAACCCGCTACAGAAGTAAAATGCAAAATTAAATTAAAGATATATTAATTAACAATATACACAAATAAATTACATAATTATTTATTTACAATTATATCACTTGCCACCATATTCCCCTATAAACACACTGCCCGCTACAAATATTAAATGAATACAATTAACATAATTATCAATTAAACAATTAATACAAATTAATTACCAATTAATACTAATTATTTACCAATTAATAATTAATCAACAACCAATTAATTTGCAATACCAATTAATAATTAACTAATAACAATTAAATTACTTCCCACCCTATTCCCCTATAAACCCACAACCCGTTACAGAAATAAAACGCAAAATTAAATTAAAAATAATTAATAATTCCTATAAATTATTATTTAATAATATATAATTAAATTACTTCCCACCCTATTCCCCTATAAACCCACAACCCGCTACAGAAGTAAAACGCAAAATTAAATTAAAAATAATTAATAATTCCTATAAATTATTATTTAATGTACTATAATTAAATTACTTCCCACCCTACTCCCCTATAAACCCACAACCCGCTACGGAATTAAATTACAAAAAAATAAAAAAACATAAAATTCAATAATTTAAAAATATTCTAACATACATTCCAATATTAATACATACTTTTAACACATATACTAACACTTAAAACACTATAAAAAAATCGATATTTTTAACAACTATATTTTTGCAATCGATATTTCTTACCTGTTTTTCGATATTCTTCACCACTATATTTTTGCAAGTCGATATTCTGTCCATTCGATATTAAAAACTCGATATTCTTGCTACTCGATATTTTTTTTTCGATATTATGTCTATTTACCAGTTTTTGCTTATGCTTTGTTTAAATGAGTCAGGCTTTGACACAAAAGTGCAGTCCTGAAATGTATAGATTGTGTGCAGTTCCCTTACCACTTCCACTGCAGTGAATGTGTTTTGGTAAACTCCTAGGGATAGTGGTGCTTGTCTAGAATCACACTGTGAGTCTGTGTGCATTTGGGAACCACTGTGAGAGAAGCATTTGGTAACATCGTGTATTTGCTGACAGATAACTGTTTTAAAACCTGTCATGTTGTCAAGTTTTAGTAGCATTAGAAGGCATTGATAAAATGAGTCATGCTTTGACACTAATGTGCTGTACTTTATTATGTAGATTGTGTGTAGTCTCCTTACCCCTTGCACAGTAGTGAATGAGTTTGGGTAAGCTGCTAGGGATAGTGTTGCTTGTCTAGAATCACACTGTGAATCTGTGAGCATATGGGAACCACTGTGAGAGAAGCATTTGGTATCATCGTGTATTTGCTGACAGATAACTGTTTTAAAACCTGTCTTGTTCTCAAGTTTTAGTAGCATTAGAAGGCAGTCTTTGCTTATGCGTTGATTAAATGCGTTAGGCTTTGACACAAAAGTGCAGTCCTGAAATATGTAGATTGTGTGCAGTTCCCTTACCAATTCCACAGTAGTGAATGAGTTTTGGTAAACTCCTAGGGATAGTGGTTGTAGTCTAGAATCACACTGTGAGTCTGTGTGCATTTGGGAACCACTGTGAGAGAAGCCTTTGGTAGCATTGTGTATTTGCTGACAGACAACTGTTTGAAAACCTGTCATATTGTCAAGTTTTAGTAGCATTAGAAGCCAGTCTTTGCTTATGCATTGATACAATGAGTCAGGTTTTGACACAAAAGTTCAGTCCTGAAATATGTAGATTGTGTGCAGTTCCCTTACCACTTCCACTGTAGTGAATGAGTTTTGGTAAAATCCTAGGGATAGTGGTGCTTGTCTAGAATCACACTGTGAGTGTGTGTGCATTTGGTAACCACTGTGAGAGAAGTATTTGGTAACATCGTGTATTTTCTGACAGATAACTCTTTTAAAACCTGTCTTGTTGTCAAGTTTTAGTAGCATTAGAAGCCAGTCTTTGCTTATGCATTGATAAAATGAGGCATGCTTTGACACTAATGTGCTGTACGTTAATATGTAGATTGTGTGTAGTCTCCTTACCCCTTGCACAGTGATGAATGAGTTTGGGTAAGCTGCTAGGGATAGTGTTGCTTGTCTAGAATCACACTGTGAGTCTGTGTGCATTTGGGAACCACTGTGAGAGAAGCATTTGGTAATATCGTGTATTTGCTGACAGATAACTGTTTTAAAACCTGTCTTGTTGTCAAGTTTTAGTAGCATTAGAAGGCAGTTTTTGCTTATGCTTTGATTAAATGAGTCAGATTTGACACAAAAGTGCAGTCCTGAAATGTGTAGATTGTGTGGAGTTCCCTTACCACTTCCACTGCAGTGAATGAGTTTTGGTAAACTCCTAGGGATAGTGGTGCTTGTCTAGAATCACACTGTGGGTCTGTGTGCATTTGGGAACCACTGTGAGAGAAGCATTTGGTAACATCGTGTATTTGCTGACAGATAACTGTTTTAAAACCTGTCATGTTGTCAAGTTTTAGTAGCATTAGAAGGCATTGATAACATGAGTCATGCTTTGAGACTAATGTGCTGTACTTTAATATGTAGATTGTGTGTAGTCTCCTTACCCCTTGCACAGTAGTGAATGAGTTTGGGTAAGCTGCTAGGGATAGTGTTGCTTGTCTAGAATCACACTGTGAGTCTGTGAGCATTTGGGAACCACTGTGAGAGAAGCATTTGGTAACATCGTGTATTTGATGATAGATAACTGTTTTAAAACCTGTCTTGTTGTCAAGTTTTAGTAGCATTAGAACGCAGTTTTTGCTTATGCTTTGATTAAATGAGTCAGGCTTTGACACAAAAGTGCAGTCCTGAAATGTGTAGATTGTGTGCAGTTCCCTTACCACTTCCACAGTAGTGAATGAGTTTTGGTAAACTCCTAGGGATAGTGGTTGTAGTCTAGAATCACACTGTGAGTCTGTGTGCATTTGGAAACCACTGTGAGAGAAGCATTTGGTAACATCGTGTATTTGCTGACAGATAATTCTTTTAAAACCTGTCATATTGTCAAGTTTTAGTAGCATTAGAAGGCAGTCTTTGCTTATGCATTGATACAATGAGTCAGGTTTTGACACAAAAGTTCAGTCCTGAAATATGTAGATTGTGTGCAGTTCCCTTACCACTTCCACTGTAGTGAATGAGTTTTGGTAAACTCCTAGAGATAGTGGTGCTTGTCTAGAATCACACTGTGAGTGTGTGTGCATTTGGGAACCACTGTGAGAGAAGTATTTGGTAACATCGTGTATTTGCTGACAGATAACTGTTTTAAAACCTGTCATGTTGTCAAGTTTTAGTAGCATTAGAAGGCATTGATAAAATGAGTCATGCTTTGAGACTAATGTGCTGTACTTTAATATGTAGATTGTGTGTAGTCTCCTTATCCCTTGCACAGTAGTGAATGAGTTTGGGTAAGCTGCTAGGGATAGTGTTGCTTGTCTAGAATCACACTGTGAGTCTGTGAGCATTTGGGAACCACTGTGAGAGAAGCATTTGGTAACATCGTGTATTTGCTGACAGATAACTGTTTTAAAACCTGTCATGTTGTCAAGTTTTAGTAGCATTAGAAGGCATTGATAAAATGAGTCATGCTTTGAGACTAATGTGCTGTACTTTAATATGTAGATTGTGTGTAGTCTCCTTACCCCTTGCACAGTAGTGAATGAGTTTGGGTAAGCTGCTAGGGATAGTGTTGCTTGTCTAGAATCACACTGTGAGTCTGTGAGCATTTGGGAACCACTGTGAGAGAAGCATTTGGTAACATCGTGTATTTGCTGATAGATAACTGTTTTAAAACCTGTCTTGTTGTCAAGTTTTAGTAGCATTAGAACGCAGTTTTTGCTTATGCTTTGATTAAATGAGTCAGGCTTTGACACAAAAGTGCAGTCCTGAAATGTGTCGATTGTGTGCAGTTCCCTTACCACTTCCACAGTAGTGAATGAGTTTTGGTAAACTCCTAGGGATAGTGGTTGTAGTCTAGAATCACACTGTGAGTCTGTGTGCATTTGGAAACCACTGTGAGAGAAGCATTTGGTAACATCGTGTATTTGCTGACAGATAATTCTTTTAAAACCTGTCATATTGTCAAGTTTTAGTAGCATTAGAAGGCAGTCTTTGCTTATGCATTGATACAATGAGTCAGGTTTTGACACAAAAGTTCAGTCCTGAAATATGTAGATTGTGTGCAGTTCCCTTACCACTTCCACTGTAGTGAATGAGTTTTGGTAAACTCCTAGGGATAGTGGTGCTTGTCTAGAATCACACTGTGAGTCTGTGTGCATTTGGGAACCACTGTGAGAGAAGTATTTGGTAACATCGTGTATTTGCTGACAGATAACTGTTTTAAAACCTGTCATGTTGTCAAGTTTTAGTAGCATTAGAAGGCATTGATAAAATGAGTCATGCTTTGAGACTAATGTGCTGTACTTTAATATGTAGATTGTGTGTAGTCTCCTTACCCCTTGCACAGTAGTGAATGAGTTTGGGTAAGCTGCTAGGGATAGTGTTGCTTGTCTAGAATCACACTGTGAGTCTGTGAGCATTTGGGAACCACTGTGAGAGAGGCATTTGGTAACATCGTGTATTTGCTGATAGATAACTGTTTTAAAACCTGTCTTGTTGTCAAATTTTAGTAGCATTAGAAGGCAGTTTTTGCTTATGCTTTGATTAAATGAGTCAGGCTTTGACACAAAAGTGCAGTCCTGAAATGTATAGTGGTGCTTGTCTAGAATCACACTGTGAGCCTGTGTGCATTTGGGAACCACTGTGAGAGAAGTATTTGGTAACATCGTATATTTGCTGACAGATAACTCTTTTAAAACATGTCATGTTGTCAAGTTTTAGTAGCATTAGAAGGCAGTCTTTGCTAATGCTTTGATTAAATGCGTTAGGCTTTGACACAAAAGTGCAGTCCTGAAATATGTAGATTGTGTGCAGTTTCCTTACCACTTCCACAGTAGTGAATGAGTTTTGGTAAACTCCTAGGGATAGTGGTGCTTGTCTAGAATCACACTGTGAGCCTGTGTGCATTTGGGAACGACTGTGAGAGAAGCATTTGGTAACATTGTGTATTTGCTGACAGATAACTCTTTTAAAACCTGTCATGTTGTCAAGTTTTAGTAGCATTAGAAGGCAGTCTTTGCTTATGCGTTGATTAAATGCATAAGGCTTTGACACAAAAGTGCAGTCCTGAAATATGTAGATTGTGTGCTGTTTCCTTACCACTTCCACAGTAGTGAATGAGTTTTGGTAAACTCCTAGGGATAGTGGTTGTAGTCTAGAATCACACTGTGAGTCTGTGTGCATTTGGGAACCACTGTGAGAGAAGCATTTGGTAACATCGTGTATTTGCTGACAGATAACTGTTTTAAAACCTGTCATGTTGTCAAGTTTTAGTAGCATTAGAAGCCAGTCTTTGCTTATGCATTGATAAAATGAGTCATGCTTTGACATTACTGTGCTGTACTTTAATATGTAGATTGTGTGTAGTCTGCTTACCCCTTGCACAGTAGTGAATGAGTTTGGGTAAGCTGCTAGGGATAGTGTTGCTTGTCTAGAATCACACTGTGAGTCTGTGAGCATTTGGGAACCACTGTGAGAGAAGCATTTGGTAACATTGTGTATTTGCTGATAGATAACTGTTTTAAAACCTGTCTTGTTGTCAAGTTTTAGTAGCATTAGAACACAGTTTTTGCTTATGCTTTGATTAAATGAGTCAGGCTTTGACACAAAAGTGCAGTCCTGAAATGTGTAGATTGTGTGCAGTTCCCTTACCACTTCCACTGCAGTTAATGAGTTTTGGTAAACTCCTAGGGATAGTGGTGCTTGTCTAGAATCACACTGTGAGTCTGTGTGCATTTGGGAACCACTGTGAGAGAAGCATTTGGTAACATCGTGTATTTGCTGACAGATAACTGTTTTAAAACCTGTCATGTTGTCAAGTTTTAGTAGCATTAGAAGGCATTGATAAAATGAGTCATGCTTTGAGACTAATGTGCTGTACTTTAATATGTAGATTGTGTGTAGTCTCCTTACCTCTTGCACAGTAGTGAATGAGTTTGGGTAAGCTGCTAGGCATAGTGTTGCTTGTCTAGAATCACACTGTGAGTCTGTGAGCATTTGGGAACCACTGTGAGAGAAGCATTTGGTAACATCGTGTATTTGATGATAGATAACTGTTTTAAAACCTGTCTTGTTGTCAAGTTTTAGTAGCATTAGAAGGCAGTTTTTGCTTATGCTTTGATACAATGAGTCAGGCTTTGACACAAAAGTGCAGTCCTGAAATGTGTAGATTATGTGCAGTTCCCTTACCACTTCCACTGCAGTGAATGAGTTTGGTAAACTCCTAGGGATAGTGGTGCTTGTCTAGAATCACGCTGTGAGTCTGTGTGCATATGGGAACCACTGTGAGAGAAGCATTTGGTAACATTGTGTATTTGCTGACAGATAACTCTTTTAAAAACTGTCATGTTGTCAAGTTTTAGTAGCATTAGAAGGCAGTCTTTGCTCATGTGTTGATTAAATGCATAAGGCTTTGACACAAAAGTGCAGTCCTGAAATAAGTAGATTGTGTGCAGTTTCCTTACCACTTCCACAGTAGTGAATGAGTTTTGGTAAACTCCTAGGGATAGTGGTTGTAGTCTAGAATCACACTGTGAGTCTGTGTGCATTTGGGAACCACTGTGAGAGAAGCATTTGGTAACATCGTGTATTTGCTGACAGATAACTGTTTTAAAACCTGTCATGTTGTCAAGTTTTAGTAGCATTAGAAGGCATTGATAAAATGAGTCATGCGTTGACACTACTGTGCTGTACTTTAATATGTAGATTGTGTGTAGTCTCCTTACCCCTTGCACAGTAGTGAATGAGTTTGGGTAAGCTGCTAGGGATAGTGTTACTTGTCTAGAATCACACTGTGAGTCTGTGAGCATTTGGTAACCACTGTGAGAGAAGCATTTGGTAACATCGTGTATTTGCTGACAGATAACTGTTTTAAAACCTGTCTTGTTGTCAAGTTTTAGTAGCATTAGAACGCAGTTTTTGCTTATGCTTTGATTAAATGAGTCAGGCTTTGACACAAAAGTGCAGTCCTGAAATGTGTAGATTGTGTGCAGTTCCCTTACCACTTCCACTGCAGTGAATGAGTTTTGGTAAACTCCTAGGGATAGTGGTGCTTGTCTAGAATCACACTGTGAGTCTGTGTGCATTTGGGAACCAATGTGAGAGAAGCATTTGGTAACATCGTGTATTTGCTGACAGATAACTTTTTTAAAACCTGTCATGTTGTCAAGTTTTAGTAGTATTAGAAGGCATTGATAAAATGAGTCATGCTTTGAGACTAATGTGCTGTACTTTAATATGTAGATTGTGTGTAGTCTCCTTACCCCTTGCACAGTAGTGAATGAGTTTGGGTAAGCTGCTAGGGATAGTGTTGCTTGTCTAGAATCACACTGTGAGTCTGTGAGCATTTGGAAACCACTGTGAGAGAAGCATTTGGTAACATCGTGTATTTGCTGATAGATAACTGTTTTAAAACCTGTCTTGTTGTCAAGTTTTAGTAGCATTAGAACGCAGTTTTTGCTTATGCTTTGATTAAATGAGTCAGGCTTTGACACAAAAGTGCAGTCCTGAAATGTGTAGATTGTGTGCAGTTCCCTTACCACTTCCACTGCAGTGAATGAGTTTTGGTAAACTCCTAGGGATAGTGGTGCTTGTCTAGAATCACACTGTGGGTCTGTGTGCATTTGGGAACCACTGTGAGAGAAGCATTTGGTAACATCGTGTATTTGCTGACAGATAACTGTTTTAAAACCTGTCATGTTGTCAAGTTTTAGTAGCATTAGAAGGCATTGATAACATGAGTCATGCTTTGAGACTAATGTGCTGTACTTTAATATGTAGATTGTGTGTAGTCTCCTTACCCCTTGCACAGTAGTGAATGAGTTTGGGTAAGCTGCTAGGGATAGTGTTGCTTGTCTAGAATCACACTGTGAGTCTGTGAGCATTTGGGAACCACTGTGAGAGAAGCATTTGGTAACATCGTGTATTTGCTGACAGATAACTGTTTTAAAACCTGTCATGTTGTCAAGTTTTAGTAGCATTAGAAGGCATTGATAAAATGAGTCATGCTTTGAGACTAATGTGCTGTACTTTAATATGTAGATTGTGTGTAGTCTCCTTACCCCTTGCACAGTAGTGAATGAGTTTGGGTAAGCTGCTAGGGATAGTGTTGCTTGTCTAGAATCACACTGTGAGTCTGTGAGCATTTGGGAACCACTGTGAGAGAAGCATTTGGTAACATTGTGTATTTGCTGATAGATAACTGTTTTAAAACCTGTCTTGTTCTCAAGTTTTAGTAGCATTAGAACACACTTTTTGCTTATGCTTTGATTAAATGAGTCAGGCTTTGACACAAAAGTGCAGTCCTGAAATGTGTAGATTGTGTGCAGTTCCCTTACCACTTCCACTGCAGTGAATGAGTTTTGGTAAACTCCTAGGGATAGTGGTGCTTGTCTAGAATCACACTGTGAGCCTGTGTGCATTTGGAACGACTGTGAGAGAAGCATTTGGTAACATCGTGTATTTGCTGACAGATAACTCTTTTAAAACCTGTCATGTTGTCAAGTTTTAGTAGCATTAGAAGGCAGTCTTTGCTTATGCGTTGATTAAATGCATAAGGCCTTGACACAAAAGTGCAGTCCTGAAATATGTAGATTGTGTGCAGTTTCCTTACCACTTTCACAGTAGTGAATACGTTTTGGTAAACTCCTAGGGATAGTGGTTGTAGTCTAGAATCACACTGTGAGTCTGTGTGCATTTGGAAACCACTGTGAGAGAAGCATTTGATAACATCGTGTATTTGCTGACAGATAACTGTTTTAAAACCTGTCATATTGTCAAGTTTTAGTAGCATTAGAAGGCAGTCTTTGCTTATGCATTGATACAATGAGTCAGGTTTTGACACAAAAGTTCAGTCCTGAAATGTGTAGATTGTGTGCAGTCCCCTTACCACTTCCACTGCAGTGAATGTGTTTTGGTAAACTCCTAGGGATAGTGGTGCTTGTCTAGAATCACACTGTGAGTCTGTGTGCATTTGGGAACCACTGTTAGAGAAGCATTTGGTAACATTGTGTATTGGCTGACAGATAACTCTTTTAAAACCTGTCATGTTGTCAAGTTTTAGTAGCATTAGAAGGCATCCTTTGCTTATGCATTGATTAAATGCGTTAGGCTTTGACACAAAAGTGCAGTCCTGAAATATGTAGATTTTGTGCAGTTTCCTTACCACTTCCACAGTAGTGAATGAGTTTTGGTAAACTCCTAGGGATAGTGGTTGTAGTCTAGAATCGCACTGTGAGTCTGTGTGCATTTGGGAACCACTGTGAGAGAAGCATTTGGTAACATTGTGTATTTGCTGACAGATAACTGTTTTAAAACCTGTCATGTTGTCAAGTTTTAGTAGCATTAGAAGGCATTGATAAAATGAGTCATGCTTTGACACTAATGTGCTGTACTTTAATATGTAGATTGTGTGTAGTCTCCTTACCCCTTGCACAGTAGTGAATGAGTTTGGGTAAGCTGCTAGGGATAGTGTTGCTTGTCTAGAATCACACTGTGAGTCTGTGAGCATTTGGGAACCACTGTGAGAGAAGCATTTGGTATCATCGTGTATTTGCTGACAGATAACTGTTTTAAAACCTGTCTTGTTCTCAAGTTTTAGTAGCATTAGAAGACAGTTTTTGTTTATGCTTTGATTAAAAGAGTCAGGATTTGACATAAAAGTGCAGTCCTGAAATGTGTAGATTGTGTGCAGTTCCCTTACCACTTCCACTGCAGTGAATGAGTTTTGGTAAACTCCTAGGGATAGTGGTGCTTGTCTAGAATCACACTGTGAGTCTGTGTGCATTTGGGAACCACTGTGAGAGAAGCATTTGGTAACATTGTGTATTTGCTGACAGATAACTGTTTTAAAACCTGTCATGTTGTCAAGTTTTAGTAGCATTAGAATCCAGTCTTTGCTTATGCGTTGATTAAATGAGTCATGCTTTGACACTGATGTGGCGTACTTAAATATGTAGATTGTGTGCAGTACCATTAACTCTTCCAGAGTAGTGAATGAGATTTGGTAAACTCCTAGGATAGTGTTGCTTGTCTAAAATCACACTGTGAGTCTGTGTGCCTTTGGGTAAGGATTGTGAGAGAAGCATTTGGGAACATCGTTTATTTACTGACAGATAACTGTTTTAAAACCTGTCATGTTGTCAAGTTTTAGTAGCATTAGAAGCCAGTCTTTGCTTATGTGTTGATTAAATGAGTCAGGCATTGACACTAAAGTGTAGTCGTGAAATATGTAGATTGTGTGCAGTTCCCTTATCACTTCCACTGTAGTGAATGAGTTTTGTTAAACTCCTAGGGATAGTGGTGCTTGTCTAGAATCACACTGTGAGTCTGTGTGCATTTGGGAACCACTGTCAGAGAAGCGTTTGGTAACATTGTGCATTTGCTGACAGAAAACTGTTTTGAAACCCTTCATGTTGTCAAGTTGTAGTAGCATTAGAAGCCAGTCTTTGCTTATGCATTGATAAAATGAGTCATGCTTTGACACTAAAGTACAGTACCATGTAGTATTGTCTTTACTGCCCCAGAACTGAAATTTTAATATTTTTACCCAGGCACTGTCCTAGAAGTAGTCTGATGATCTAGTCAGTTTCTAAGTACCTATGGTGTGAACCATTCATTACCAACTGCTTCAAATGTCCATGCAGTATGCATGTAGTTCTCTAACCACCTACACAGTTGTTTTTCACACCTTCAATTCTCTAGACAGTTTCCATACACTTCCAGGAAACACCCTATCACTCTCTTTGTAGTCTTCTAGTGACCCATTCAGCACCATGTAGTAATTCATTCACTGTGCCAAAACCCAAACACTTATAAATTCACCAAGACACTCTCTTTCCAGTACTCTAATGATTCAGTTACTGTCTAAGTATTCATGCACTGAGCCAGGACATAGCACATGGACTGCTTCAAACCCCTATGCAGTCTTTTAACCACCTAGAGATTTCTCTTTTATACTTTCAATTCCCTAGTCAATATCCATATAGTCCAGCAAACATCTTGTCACTCCCTTTGCAGTCTTTTAGTGACCTTTTTAGTACCAAGTACTAATTCATTCCCTGTGCGAAAAGTCTACCAGTTATAAATTCATCCAGGCAGTCTCCTTGCTGTAGTCTAATCATTCAGTCAGTACCCAAGTACTCATGCAGTGAGCCGGGCCTTAGCACATGGACTGCTTTAAATGCCTATCCAGTATGCATTCAGTTCTCTAATGAGCTACACAGTTGTCTTTCGCAGCTTCGATTCCCCAGTTAGTATTCATACACTTCTAGCAAACACCCTGTTACTCACCCAGTGTGTCTCTTTTTAGTACTGTAATCATTCAGTTAGTTAGCATGTAGTCTTTTTGTGAGGTAGGCTTAAGGGCATGAACTGCTGCAAAGTAGTATGCATTATGTATGTAGTGTTTTAATCATCGTCACACTTGTGGTTCAGGGCTATAGTTTTTATATAAAATGTGTTTGTACGGTAATGGAATATTGTAAATTTGAAAGTTATTAATATACATTTATTTGTGACTCTTTTTTGCAGATACTGTTTTTCAACGTTAAAATCGAGAAAGTATGCCAGAAAAAAAAAGAAAAAGAAAAGAACAGAGACAGGAGGATTATTTGAAGAAACATCAACCACAAGGAAAAAATCTTCTGGTAAGATCACGAAGCAATTTATTAAAAATGTTTGTAGGAGCAAACAAACAGAATGTAGAGAATGCTGCAACTTCAAATAATTTTTTGAGTAAGAAAAAAAATCAAAATAAGAGGAAAAGTAAAAAAGCAAATGTTCAGTCAAAGGAGATAAAGTATGGTAAAAGAAGACAAAATCAGTATAAGGAATTACGCAAAAAAATATTTTACAAGAGAGTAGTGCATAATTTGCTGAAAGATGTAAAGAAATATAAAAAGAGAGCTTTATTTTATAAAAAGAAGAAGCATATTGAAAGCATTGTGGAAAAGGCTTTTGAAGTAAAAAGGAAACTGTTTATTTGAGCGTTGAACAGAATTCGATCACTAGATAAATCAATATATGTAATGAAGGCTAAAAGTAGGAGGAAAAGAGTTATTAATAAAAAAACAATTTGTGAAGTTTTTTTGGGAGAATGGAAACACAGTTCTAGTTCAGAGCCTTTTTTTAATGAAGAGAGTTATTCACTAAGTGAAAAATTATTGTACGCAGTTGACACCAGTGGTAGAGGTTATGAGGTTAGTGATGGTTGTCCAATGGAGAAAGAGAAAATGGTTGAAAGAAATGCAGAAGAAGTGATAGCTGATGAAGTTTTAGGGGGACGTGCTAAAAACCCTGTGTACACTTGGGATTGCAGTAGTGTTTGTAGTGCACGACAGGAATCTATTGAAAAATTATGTAGTTTTTTACGAGTCTATACTAAAAAAAGTGTAAAAAAAAAGATTAAGCTGTTGCAAGGACTAGACCCTTGCAGAGTGAGAAAACATACTGGTTTGCAAGGTCATTCTCTGGCTTGTCTTTCTAGGAAAGTTTGTGAAAGTGTTTTTCACCATTTCAGAATGCTGGCAGTACATCATACTCAAATGCGGAAGTTAGTGAGAAGGTTGTATTATGCAAAAAGTCCAGCACTAAAGTTAAGTGAGCTGAACAGTGTTCTTTTGCGTGGGTCAGTTTCAGATGTGAAGCAGGTCTGTGAGGATATTGAGTTTTGTTACTTTGGGCCTCAGCAAGAGAGTGAAGAAACTGACACATTAGTAGAACAAAATGTTGAAGACAACGTAGAACCTGTAATTACAGAAAAATTTGAGGATGAAATGACAAAGTTTAAGGTAATTTCAGGTGAAAGACCAAATGTTTCTTGTATTTGTTGTCGGCGAAGTCACTATAAAAATCAGACTAGGGGTGTCAATCTGTATTTAAAAAGTGAAATAGAAGATAATGATAAGTGGATGGAATTTGCAACTTATTTGTTGGTAGAGGATTGTTTTGATTTGGGATGTGAGCAGCGTATTTGCAAATATTGTTATAATAAATTAGATGAGAATAAAATGCCTGCTAGAGCTGTTCATAATAATCTAGAGTTGGTTGCTATTCCTCCAGAGCTGATAGACTTAAGTACGTACGAGTCTATTCTGATACAATGTGTTCACCCTTTTCAGGCTATTGTTCGTATGGAGCCCAAAACAAGTAAATTACCTCCATCAGAGTTGCAAAGAGGATTGAAAGGAAGAGTTGTGTATTTACCTTTAGATTTAAGGAAAAATGTTGAAACTATTGGTGTAGATCATGCAGAAATGAGCCACTAGTCATTCTAGTTAATGGTGTTCCTACTAAGAATAAGAAAATCTGGCAAGAGTTAGTGGATGTTAGAAAAGTGCAAAAGGCATCATTGTATCTGATAAAAAATAATGAGTACTATAGAAATGTGTTTGTTGGAGAAGAAGAAATATATTTAGCAGAAGATAGTGAAACATTAAGTGGACAAATTGAAAAATTGGACATGTCCAGATGTGAAGAGATCTATGAACATTACAGTGTACATCCACTTCATTCCAAAGAGGTGATGGGGAATACAATTGAGTTGTTTCAAATGAATAAAGCAACAGGAAGTCCCATGAGTGTATGGGAAGAGAGTTTGAAAGCTCGTTGTTTCCCGCAGTTGTTTCCAACAGGAAAAGGTGGAGGATATGATGAACGTCCTGTGCAGATTCCTGCATCTGAATATCGGACAACAAGATTATATGCAGAAGATCCAAGATTTCGACAATGTATCCCTTATATGTTTCATCTTCTGTTTGAAAGTGACTTGTCTGGACTTTCATATGCAGTAAATCACATTTTAAAAACTGGAATGCATCTGCAAAATGTAACTGCAAAGGATTTTATGGATAAAGTACATCAGAGAGATGATCATTTAGAATCTCAGTTGATTAATCTGATGGCATGTCAGTGTGGGACTAATGAATATTGGTACCGTCAACATGGAGAACTGAAATGCATGCTACGGAACTTGGGAACTCCTACATGGTTTGTTACACTAAGCTGTGCTGCGTATGCTTGGGATGATTTACTTGAAATTCTTCGAGAGGCAAATTCCAATATAAATAATATTGAATACAAGGCACCTGGAGAATTGTGCTCTTTGGATCCTGTCAATGTATGCAGATATTTCAATCATAGATTTGAAGCTATGATGTCTTTCATCTGCAATAAAAAGAATCCTCCTCTTGGAGAAGTTGTGAATTTCTTTTGGAGAAAGGAGTATCAAGCAAGAGGTGCTCCTCACATACATCTGTTGCTATGGGTCAAGGATGCCCCCAAATTTGGAACAGATTCAGATGAAAGTGTTTTGTCTTTCATTGAAGATTATGCTACATGTGCTGTACCAAATAGCAGAGAAGACAAAAACTTAAAAGAACAAGGCTTACGATTTCAAAGCCATAGGTGTGGAAAATACTGTCGACGAAAGTACAAGTCAAAGGATAAGTTCTATACCAAATGTCGTTTTGGATTTCCACGTCCTGTATTAGCCAAAGGAAGAGTGAACAGTTTCATGTCAGCTGTACG
This sequence comes from Triturus cristatus, assembly GCF_964204655.1. NCBI lineage: Eukaryota > Metazoa > Chordata > Amphibia > Caudata > Salamandridae > Triturus > Triturus cristatus. Next base: position 926,016,514 of record NC_140587.1, read on the forward strand.
ACATACCATCACAAGAAAGTCTCCGAAAAACACCTACAACTTAAGAAGAAGCGAAGAATCGAAATACATAAATGACTACAACCCAGTTATTTTATCCATGTGGAACGCTAACATGGATATTCAGTATGTTGCGGACAATTCTATTTCTGTTGCTCGATATGTAACGTCTTACATTACTAAATCAGAAAAGACTGAATTGAAAGAAATGTGGGAAGAGATTTCTCACGAGAAGAGTCTAAGTAAGAAATTATACAGTTTCAGTTTGAAAATGTTATCGCATCGTGAAATTGGAGCATATGAATGTTCAGATCGGTTATCATCTGCAAGTCTATATTCCAAAAGTAGAAGAATCATTTGGGTGAGTCTAGGTCTTGCAGGAATGCGAAATCGGGTACTGAAATCTGTTCAAGAAATTGAATATTTAGCAGAAAATGACCCTGAAAGTACAGATATTTTGAAAACCAATATGTTGGACACATACTATCCAAAGAGAAGTCATCATCTTGAGAACATGTGTCTCTATGAAGTGTTGCAAAACTACACTTTTAAACGAAATATTACAAAGAACATTAACAATGGAAAATATGGAGTGATTGGTTCTGAAGGATGTCTGGTGAAACAAAGGAAAGGAAATTTAATTAATCACAGAAAACTGAGTTGCGACACTGTTGACAAAAGGGAATTTTACTATTTAGCCCTTTTGCAAATGTTCAAACCATGGCATTCTGAACTGGAATTACTTGGAGATTTTCCCAGCTATGAAGATTCATTTAATGCTTGTAAAGATAGCATACAATGCAGTGCTTTCGCAAATTATGTGAAAATGTTGAATGATGAAATTGATCAAGAAGCTACAATTGCAGCTGAGATTGCTAGAGACAGTTCTCAAGATATTCAAAGTTCTGCTGCACTGAGTCAAGATCCACTTGGACAACCAATTGTTGAAAATGAAGCAGCGATTGCCATGAATGAGGTGGAAACAGCAATGTATCAAGCACAAGACGATGCAATACAGTTAGGAAACTTGGAAGAGCAACTAAATGTTGAACAGAAACAAATATATCAACAAGTGAAAGAGCAGATTGACCATGGATTACTTCATGAAAAGAAAGACTGCTCATGTACATCATTTCAACCTATCCGAATGTATGTGAGTGGTCAAGTTGGAACAGGAAAGAGTTTCTTAATTAAAGTAATTACAAGTTATCTGCAAAAAACAACTGAGTCGCATTTGTCTTGTGTTGTCACTGCTCCAACTGGATTGGCAGCACATAACATTAAAGGAATTACTTTACATTGTTTACTAATGCTGCCAGTAGAGCATGAGAACAAATTGGAATACCACAAGCTATCTGGAAAAGCTTGTTGTGAAGTTTCAAGAGTCCTGAAGAACATGAAACTTCTTATTATTGATGAGGTGAGCATGGTTTCAAACTTGATGCTTGCCTTTGTGCATTTAAGAATGCAGCAAATTCTTAAAACAGACTATGACGTGTTATTTGGAGGAAAACACGTCATAGTTTTTGGAGATCTACTGCAACTGACACCGGTAAAAGGACAACCGGTATTTAAAACACTTGCCCATGAAGATACCAGAAAGTCTCTTGGCAGTGTTGGTAATGTGAACATTTGGAGTAATTTTGAATACAAAGAACTGACAACAAATATGCCACAGGCAAATGATGCTGAATATGGAAGTATTCTTCAAGATATAAGAATTGGAATTCTTTCAAAAAAGGGAAAGAAGCTTTGGAGAGTCGATTACTTTGCAATGTCTTTCCAAATGAAAATGCAGTTGCTGCAAAAGTGTACGTGGAAATTGCTAAAAATAAGTCAGTGATTTGCTTAATGCCAACACTGCGTGAGTGTTCAATATTCAACGAAGAATTATTAAAATTGGAAAATGAAGAAATTGTCAAAATGGAAGCCATCGATAAAATACTACATGAAGGAATCACTATTATTTTAATGGGTAAGTTGAGATCAAAACTAGATTGTTTAGAAAAAAAAATATCTAAAACTGATGGTTTGGAAAAGACACTGTATGTGTGTGTAAACTGTCGGGTAATTTTAAGGCGTAATTTGGATGTAGAGAAAGGTTTAGTTAATGGTGCAATGGGCAAAGTGGTGGATTTTGTGAATTATCAGAAAAAAGAAGGAATTGAATTTTAAAAATTAAATTTGATCAGATTGATGAAGTTAAAGAAATTGGTCGTTGTTCAGTTCGTTTTTTTTTTTTGTTGGAGATTTATATGTCCGTAGGAAACAATTTCCATTTTCTCTGGCATATGCAGTGACTATTCATAAATCTCAAGGATTAAGTGTAGACAGTGCATTGGTGAACATTGGATCTACTGTATTTAAAGAGGGTATGGCATATGTTGCTTTGTCGCGAGTCAGAACATTATCTGGTTTGTTTTTGATTGATTTTGATGAGACAAAGGTTACTGCAGATGCAAACTGTGTAAAAGAGTATAATAGGTTAAGAAGAGTGTATGCTCCAAATTTAGGTCAATATCCTGTATTTTAAAAGCGTGTGGTTGGTCGAAAAAGAAGGTTAGAGAATATCTTTTCTGAAGGTGTCAAGAAAAGAAAAGAACAAGATAATGTTGTGATTGCAGGTAAAAATAATGTGGACACTGTTGGAGAGATTGTTGGTTATCAGTTTGAAAATAGTTCTAGTGTCAACTGCAATGCTAATGTAGTGGTCAATGTTGTTTTTTATCTTGAAGGTTTGCAAGAGCAAATTATGGAGAATAGGCAAAAAAGATTTTGTTCTCTGTTGCATTCTGTTTATGAAAAATTGACAACAGATAGAAGTAAAATACAATCTGTTTCAGATGTTCGTAGTCTTTTGGATGTGTGTTCTGGTTCTACACAATTTACACAAAATATCCAACAAGATGGTCAGGGATTTTTAATGTATATGCTTACCATTTTTGAAAATGAATGTGTAGAAATAGAAAATATTTTTGGCCTTTCTTACAAATGGGAACATCATTGTGAAAATTGCACGTATACATGTAGCACCAATGTAGACACTGAGAGATTTCTGTATTTAACATTACCAGACTGTAAATCAGTGACTTTCAATAAATTAGTGAAAGGTGCAAATCAAAACATGGAGTGTAGCCAATGTAAATCAGAAATGTTATCTACATTATTGTTAACAAAATATGGAAAAGACATAATTTTAATGATACAACATTGTACAGCTGATGGAAGAAAATTGGATACTTTAATACAACAATTTGTAGCAGCACAAATATCAATATCAGGAAGGACTTTTGTAGCAATTGCAATAATTTTCCATGATGGTCCTTCCACCACATCTGGACATTACACTGCCTATCTAAAAATGTGACAAAGGCTGGACACTTTGTAATGATGCCCAGTTGGTTTTCAAACAACGTTTGCCTAGGGAATTACAAAATTCCTACCTAATATTTTTGAAGCCAAAGTTTTAGGATGCTAATTTACTCTCTGAGGAATTTATTATTATAATTTAATAGAACTACCATTGGACAGTTTACATAAAGAAGAAGTGCAAAAATACCATTTGGCCTCAAGAAAAGGTATATTTTTGAATTTTGGACTTTTTGGTGGTCATTTATTCGGTGATTATTTTAATGTGGCAACATTTGCAGTTTTTATAAGTTAAAGTTATAAAATTGTGTAATCTGTAAGCATTTCACATGTGTATGATTTGTATTTTCTGGTATTTTACTGAGAATAGTATGTTGGTTTTTTTTTAACAATCTTTCTGATTGTTTTTTTTTTCCCGCTGTTAAGTGATGAGTACCATTGAAATCACTATTTCGAGTGAAATTCAATATATTCTGAGAACTGCAAAAAAGGCTAACAAATTACTTTGTGGAAATTATGTTGTGTTGTAAAAAATGTATTATTATATGTTATAATTTTTATTTTATTTTCTTTCACAGATCCAAATTTTAAAATGAACAATTTTTAAGAATTTATATTTGAAAGAGAAATAGGCAAAAATGAATAACATTTTTTATTCCTATTACTGTGAAGGTAAGTTTAACTAAGTCTCAATATGGAGAATGAAGAGGCCTGCAAGAATCTACAAAGTTGAAACACGTTTCTTAAAACACTTTGTTTATGTAGTTTTGAAATTTGACCATAATCAGATATCAAGTCACCTGCAAAAAAAGAGATTTGAGGGGTTGATAATATTTCATCTTTTTAGCTGTTGAAGGACCGCAATTATTTCAATCATTCTTCTTTCAACATCTTTGCAGTCAAAATTCTGTGCTTACCTTCTATCATTCGCAAGGAAATTTAAAAACGGAAATATGTCACTCACACATCTAGTCACAGAGTCATACACACCCTACCCATACAAACACTCAGGCACCCATACAGATACTCAGACAACCAATCATATAGACACTCATATAGCTATTCACAAAACCATGCAGCCACTTATACACCAACACACAGACACATACAGACATTCACACAGTTTAGTCACTAGTCTGCAGTAAGATACATTTAATAACTCACTTATGGAGTCAGTTACGCACCTAGAAAATCACCCATTCATACACTTATACACCCACTAATTCTTCCATAGGCTTTTCACTATAAATATATAAAACATATTTAAACTTTTAAGAAAAACACACATTCACTGGATGATGTCATCAGTGATGTCATCAGTGATGTCATTTGAGATGTCATCAGTGATGTCATCAGTGATGTCACTGACCATGTCATGAGTGATGTAATATGTGACGTCATCAGCAGTGCATTGCGGGGCACGAGTTATAGTTAGCTGAACTAACTATAACAGGGGAATTTCTAGGGTTTTGTACGAGAGAAATGTCCAGCTAACTATAACGCCCCTGAAACCTATGGTTTTTTCAGTGAATATTACCTACTGGCGGTCGCCAGTAGGTAGTTATAGTTAGGACCACGTTTCCATAGGAAAACCTCAACATTCTATTTTGAATAACTTTGGCGCCGGTCGACGAATCCTCGCGAATTTCTCGAAATAGGTGGGGCGCTACGCTCCGCTCCTACCCTGAAAGTCTCGGGGGGATTCGTCAAGCGGGGGCTGAGATAAAAGGGGGGTCCCAAAACGCGTTTTTCCCATGCATTTTTCCATAGGACCTTTAGACAGGGCTACAGCCCGAACGGCTGAACAGAATTACTAGAAATTTGGCAGAGAGGTAGTCCTCAGGTCAAGGAAGTGCCTTTTGTAGGTTTGGTGTAAATCTGTTCAGTAGATTCTGAGAAAATAGCCTTTAAATCAATATATATATCTGAGCCCGCTTACGGTACGCTTACCGTACGCTTACGGTAAGCGTACGGCGGCGTGCGCGAGCGCGATTCTGATTGGCTGTTAGATCTTAGTAAACATTCGAATCGGTCGAAACCAGGAAGCGGCGGCCGCCATTTTGTGTATTTCACTCTGAAAAAAAAGAGTGAAAACAAGGAAAGGGGGCAATGAGGAGAGTTACAGACCCCCTAACATTTGTAAGGGGGTCAAAGAAGGACAGAAAAGTACAAAAAAAACATTTATTGATTTAAAAAAAAATCACGGGGTACGCGTACGGTAAGCTTACGGTAAGCGTACGGTAAAAAAAAAAAAAAATAGATAAATGAAAAGCAGATTTAAGAGTTTAGAAATTAGGGAGCTCTAAAAAGAGCTGTTGTGTTTATGAAGTCATTTTTTTAGTGGTACCTACAAGTAAGTACCGATGCAGAGTCTAAGGTTCAAGAGGAAGACTCTGTTCCCTTCATCATTGAAGTGCACACCATCTCCTCTATAAATGTCTTGCATGTCATAACGCAAGTTGTTGTGGTAAATGGCACCCATACCATAGTCACGGAGGAAAGCAGAAACAGATTTGTTGACGTGCTTTCTTGCTTTGTCAATCTGTGGACAGAAATGATTGGACCAGTTCCATTTTTGCCTTTGGCATATGTTGGAAAACACAAAGGCAGTTTTAGGGAAAAGTGTAAACAGTTGTGCAAAGGTGTCCTTCATAAGCATTTCCAGACCTACCCCAGTCAAAGTGCCTAGGTCATTGCCACCACAGTGCACTATTATGAGGTCAGGGTGTTGGATTTGAATGAAGGATTTCACCAATGGCATCAATTGGTGCCACTTTAACCCTCTCTGACCAATCCATTTAATGTCTACATTTGGCAAAGCAAGGTCTCTCACCATATCTGTTTTCTCTGCAAACTTTTCACTCCAGAAGACATAGCTGTGCCCTACAATCCACACTGTGAACATCTTCAAAGGAGAACTGGATGCACTCAGGAGGTGTCTTTCAGTAGAATGGCAATAAGAAAAGAAAGACAGTTTGGAAATGGAGGCATACATATTTTTTTAAAACAAAAAGAACTGATTGGCTGTTTCATACCATTCTAGAATAAAAACTAGGCTGTATGTGAAAATTAATAGAAGCATGTTTTGTATTGGTACAAAAAAATGTGTAACCAAAGAACAGTACTATGGATTTGCTGTAAGGTTTGAAAAGTCAAGCACTCTTGCTCTGTGGAATTGAAACATTGTGTGTCGAACTTCTGACCTAACTGCACACAGCAGTGTTCCATGAGCTGTTGCTATGGTAGCAGGCAGAAGTCAAGTTGGGGGAAGGGTACTAGGCAGAAGTCAAGTTGGGGGCAGGGTACTTTTGGAAAAGGGTTGGTTTTCAACCAATAGAAATGTGTGAATACATGTGAAAAAAAGGGGGAAGCACTGAGATTTGAAACTTACATGTATATGTGTGGAAAAATAGAGGGAAAGTTTGCCATTATCTGGTTCTGCTGAGAGGAGAGAGGTGAACAGAACAGAGATCCTGGCTCTGATAATCTGCTGTTTGAGTGTCACATTTCTTTCACAACTAACTAATTTTAAAGGTGAGTTTACAGTTTGAGAGGGGATGTATGTGGTAACTTAAGAAATGAATAATAGAAATGGGAATTGTTTTTGTTGTAGTTACACATGGTGGTTTCATAATGTGTCAGTGTGTAAAAGTGATTTACACTTGCCCCGAAAAAAAAAAGAGCAGTAAGTGTGCTTTCAAATTGGCAAAGAAATTTCGTTTTGGCACTAATGTGAAAACATGACTCTGTGTGCATAGAAGAATTATAGGCAGAGATTTATTGCGTCTTGCTCTGGTGATTTCACAGTTGCATTAGATGGAAAGGGGGAGCGAATTTTTGGGGGAAGAAGCAGAGGCTTAGCACACACCCATGTCCTTGCCGTGTATAGTCATGCACAGTATTTACAAGCGAGTGGGGTTTTCAGGTTTAAGTCTGTAATGCAAATACATTCAGCATCACTAAGGCTGGTTGCCCTTGGTGGAGTGTAAGCAGTCACAGAGAATGCACATGGTGGTGGTCTGAAAAAAAAACAGCTTGGACACGTGCAATTAAATAAATCAAAAATAGTGGTTTCATAATGTGTCAGTCTGTAAAAGTGATTTCAAATTGTAAAAAGAGATTTTCACTTGGCCCGAAAAAAAAAAGAGCAGTAAGTGTGCTTTCAAATTGGCAAAGAAATTTCGTTTTGGCACTAATGTGAAAACATGACTCTGTGTGCATAGAAGAATTATAGGCAGAGATTTATTGCGTCTTGCTCTGGTGATTTCACAGTTGCATTAGATGGAAAGGGGGAGCGAATTTTTGGGGGAAGAAGCAGAGGCTTAGCACACACCCATGTCCTTGCCGTGTATAGTCATGCACAGTATTTACAAGCGAGTGGGGTTTTCAGGTTTAAGTCTGTAATGCAAATACATTCAGCATCACTAAGGCTGGTTGCCCTTGGTGGAGTGTAGGCAGTCACAGAGAATGCACATGGTGGTGGTCTGAAAAAAAAACAGCTTGGACACGTGCAATTAAATAAATCAAAAATAGTGGTTTCATAATGTGTCAGTCTGTAAAAGTGATTTCAAATTGTAAAAAGAGATTTTCACTTGGCCCGAAAAAAAAAAGAGCAGTAAGTGTGCTTTCAAATTGGCAAAGAAATTTCGTTGTGGGACTAATGTGAAAACATGACTCTGTGTGCATAGAAGAATTATAGGCAGAGATTTATTGCGTCTTGCTCTGGTGATTTCACAGTTGCATTAGATGGAAAGGGGGAGCGAATTATTGGGGGAAGAAGCAGAGGCTTAGCACACACCCATGTCCTTGCCGTGTATAGTCATGCACAGTATTTACAAGCCAGTGGGGTTTTCAGGTTTAAGTCTGTAATGCAAATACATTCAGCATCACTAAGGCTGGTTGCCCTTGCTGGAGTGTAGGCAGTCACAGAGAATGCACATGGTGTTGGTCTGAAAAAAAAACAGCTTGGACACGTCCAATTAAATAAATCAAAAATAGTGGTTTCATAATGTGTCAGTCTGTAAAAGTGATTTCAAATTGTAAAAAGAGATTTTCACTTGGCCCGAAAAAAAAGAGCAGTAAGTGTGCTTTCAAATTGGTAAAGAAATTTCGTTTTGGCACTAATGTGAAAACATGACTCTGTGTGCATAGAAGAATTATAGGCAGAGATTTATTGCGTCTTGCTCTGGTGATTTCACAGTTGCATTAGATGGAAAGGGGGAGCGAATTATTGGGGGAAGAAGCAGAGGCTTAGTACACACCCATGTCCTTGCCGTGTATAGTCATGCACAGTATTTACAAGCCAGTGGGGTTTTCAGGTTTAAGTCTGTAATGCAAATACATTCAGCATCACTAAGGCTGGTTGCCCTTGCTGGAGTGTAGGCAGTCACAGAGAATGCACATGGTGGTGGTCTGAAAAAAAAACAGCTTGGACACGTGCAATGAAATAAATCAAAAGTAGTGGTTTCATAATGTGTCAGTCTGTAAAAGTGATTTCAAATTGTAAAAAGAGATTTTCACTTGGCCCGAAAAAAAAAGAGCAGTAAGTGTGCTTTCAAATTGGCAAAGAAATTTCGTTTTGGCACTAATGTGAAAACATGACTCTGTGTGCATAGAAGAATTATAGGCAGAGATTTATTGCGTCTTGCTCTGGTGATTTCACAGTTGCATTAGATGGAAAGGGGGAGCGAATTTTTGGGGGAAGAAGCAGAGGCTTAGCACACACCCATGTCCTTGCCGTGTATAGTCATGCACAGTATTTACAAGCCAGTGGGGTTTTCAGGTTTAAGTCTGTAATGCAAATACATTCAGCATCACTAAGGCTGGTTGCCCTTGGTGGAGTGTAGGCAGTCACAGAGAATGCACATGGTGTTGGTCTGAAAAAAAAACAGCTTGGACACGTCCAATTAAATAAATCAAAAATAGTGGTTTCATAATGTGTCAGTCTGTAAAAGTGATTTCAAATTGTAAAAAGAGATTTTCACTTGGCCCGAAAAAAAAAGAGCAGTAAGTGTGCTTTGAAATTGGCAAAGAAATTTCGTTTTGGCACTAATGTGAAAACATGACTCTGTGTGCATAGAAGAATTATAGGCAGAGATTTATTGCGTCTTGCTCTGGTGATTTCACAGTTGCATTAGATGGAAAGGGGGAGCGAATTTTTGGGGGAAGAAGCAGAGGCTTAGCACACACCCATGTCCTTGCCGTGTATAGTCATGCACAGTATTTACAAGCCAGTGGGGTTTTCAGGTTTAAGTCTGTAATGCAAATACATTCAGCATCACTAAGGCTGGTTGCCCTTGCTGGAGTGTAGGCAGTCACAGAGAATACACATGGTGGTGGTCTGAAAAAACAGCTTGGACATGTGCATTTAAATAAATCAAAAAAAGTGGTTTTATAATGTGTCAGTCTGTAAAAGTGATTTCCAATTGTAAAAAGTGATTTTCACTTGGCCCGAAAAAAAAAGAGCAGTAAGTGTGCTTTCAAAATGGCAAAGAAATTTCGTTTTGGCACTAATGTGAAAACATGACTCTGTGTGCATAGAAGAATTATAGGCAGAGATTTATTGCGTCTTGCTCTGGTGATTTCACAGTTGCATTAGATGGAAAGGGGGAGCGAATTTTTGGGGGAAGAAGCAGAGGCTTAGCACACACCCATGTCCTTGCCGTGTATAGTCATGCACAGTATTTACAAGCCAGTGGGGTTTTCAGGTTTAAGTCTGTAATGCAAATACATTCAGCATCACTAAGGCTGGTTGCCCTTGCTGGAGTGTAGGCAGTCACAGAGAATGCACATGGTGGTGGTCTGAAAAAAAAACAGCTTGGACACGTGCAATTAAATAAATCAAAAATAGTGGTTTCATAATGTGTCAATCTGTAAAAGTGATTTCAAATTGTAAAAAGAGATTTTCACTTGGCCCGAAAAAAAAAGAGCAGTAAGTGTGCTTTCAAATTGGCAAAGAAATTTCGTTTTGGGACTAATGTGAAAACATGACTCTGTGTGCATAGAAGAATTATAGGCAGAGATTTATTGCGTCTTGCTCTGGTGATTTCACAGTTGCATTAGATGGAAAGGGGGAGCGAATTATTGGGGGAAGAAGCAGAGTCTTAGCACACACCCATGTGCTTGCCATGTATAATCATGCACAGTATTTACAAGCCAGTGGGGTTTTCAGGTTTAAGTCTGTAATGCAAATACATTCAGCATCACTAAGGCTGGTTGCCCTTGGTGGAGTGTAGCACTGTGGACATGGGCTTTTTAAAAAATCTGAAAAGTGGTTTCATAATGTGACAGTTTGTAAAAGAGATTTTCACTTGCCCAAAAAAAAGAGCAGTTTGTGTGCATTCAAATTGGCAAAGAAATTTCGTTTTGTGACTATTGTGAAAAGAAATGTAGTAATATATTTAAATACAATAACAGATTTTTTTTTTAGTTTTTTTCAGGTATTGCTGAAGAACAGTGAACAAAATTTAAGATGCCTACAAAATCTCGAGTTCAAAAAACGCTAAAAAAAAAACAATATTTGAAGACAACTGGAGGACCAAAGTTAGTAGAAGATGCTGATGTTGGGAAAAAGAAAAAATCTTCTGGTAAGCAAAAAAAACAATTCCTAAACAAAATATTTAAAACAAAGAAAAATGTAGAAAATGTCTGTTCTCGGAAAAATGTAACAAAACATAGAGAACAGCAAAAAATTGAGAATTTAGTTAATGCAAATATACCTTCTGCAATTGAAAAGTTTAACATAAACAGAAAAACAGCATTTAAAGAGATACGTAGAAAAATGTTTCAGAGAAGAGTTATGTCCAATTTGATAAAGGATATAAAGAAATATAAGCAAAAGGCTAAATATTACAAGAGAAAAAAAGAAATTGAAGCCATTGCAGCAAAAGCATTAGAATTAAAAAGGAAACTGTTCATATTAATTTTGAATAGGATGCGTACATTAGATAAAATGGTTAATGTACTGAAATCACAAAGCAAAAGCAAAAGAGTAGTGAACAGAACAAACTTTTGTAAAGTGTTTTTAGGAAAGTGGATGCATAGTTCAAGTAGTGAACCTTTTTTTAATGAAGAGAGCTATTTTCAAAGTAATAGTTTGCTGCATGCAGTTGACACCAGAGGTCGTTCATACGAAGTAAAAAATGGTTGCATAATGGAGAAGGAGATAATGGTTCCAAGAGATGAGGTACAAGTGATGGCAGATGAGGCAATGGGGAGACGTCCTAAAGCCCCAGTGTACACTTGGAATTGTAGTAGTATTTGCACTGTGCGTCAGGAATCTATTGACAGATTTCGAGAGTTTCTAAGAGAATATAGTAAAAAAAGTGTAAAACAAAAGATTAAGGTGCTTCAAAGTCTGGATCCATGCAGAGTGAGAGAGAATACTGGTTTGCAGGGTCATTCTCTTGCTTGTCTATCTAGAAAAGTGTGCAATAGTGTTTTCCATCATTTTAGGATGCTGGCTGTTCATCATACTGAAATGAGAAAGTTTGTGAGACGGTTGTATTTTGCCAAAAGTCCAGCAATAAAGTTAAATGAATTGAATAGGGCTCTGTTCCGAGGAACGGTATCAGATGTAGAGAAGGTTGTTGATGAAATTCAGTTTTGTTACTTTGGTCCTGAACAAAACAGTGCAGAGAAGGACACAGTAAATGAGGAAGAAGTGGAAGAGAATGTAGAACCCTCTGTAAGTAACACATTTAATGATCACATAACAAAATTTGCAATAGTCTCTAATGAAAGACCAAATTTTACTTGTATTTGTTGCCGCAGAACTCATTATAGAAAACAAACTAGGAATGTTGATCTCTACAGAAAGAGTGAAAATGAAGATAATTATAAGTGGAAGGATTTTGCCACATATATATTTCTAGAAAATTGTTTTGAATTGGGTGAAGATCAGCGTATTTGTAAATACTGTTATAACAAGTTAGAGGAAAATAGAATGCCGACCAGAGCTGTACATAATAATTTAGAATTGGATGCTATTCCTGCTGAACTTTCTGAATTAAATACATATGAGTCTATACTCATTCAATGTGTTCATCCGTTCCAGACCATAGTACGTATGGAGCCCAAAACTGGTAAATTACCTCCTTCAGATTTACTGAGAGGTTTAAAAGGTAGAGTGGTGTATTTGCCCTTGGATTTGAAAAAAAATATGGAAACTATTGATGCGGATACTTTGGAAACTGAACCATTAATTATTCTGGTTAATGGTGTACCTACAAAGAATAAGAAGATTTGGCAGGAGCTGGTAGATGTGCGGAAAGTACAAAGAGCAAATTTGTATTTGAAAAAAAATAACAAATGGTATGAATCAATTTATATAGAAGAAGAAGAAGAAGAAGAAGATTTACAAGGAGACACAGAAACACCAACTGGACAAATTGAAAAAGTGGACAAGTCAAAGGAAGAAGAAATTTATGAACATTTTAGCATACATCCTCTCCATTCGAAAGAAGTTATGGGAGACAATATTGATCTCTTTCAGATGAAGAAAGCAAAAGGAAATCCCATGAGTGTATGGGAGGAGAGCTTGGAAGCTCGATGTTTTCCCCAGCTGTTTCCTAAAGGAAAAGGAGGACGATACGATGAACGTCCAGAACAGATTCCAGCTTCAGAGTATCGAACTACAAGACTATATGCTGAAGATCCCAGATTTCGACAAAGTATTCCTTATTTGTTCCATCTTTTATTTGAAAGCGACTTGTCTGCACTGTCTTATGCAGTAAATCACATTTTAAAAAGTGGAGTACATTTACAAAATGTGTCTGCTAAGGATTTTATGGAGAAAGTGCAGCACCGAGATGATCATTTGGAAACACAACTGATCAATCTGATGGCTTGTCAGCGTGGGACAAATGAATATTGGTACCGACGCCATGGTGAACTAAAATGCATGTTACGCAATTTAGGAACACCAACATGGTTCCTTACCCTAAGCTGTGCCGAGTACGCTTGGGATGATTTACTGGATTTTCTACGAGAGGCCAATTCAAACATTAAAAACATCGAATACAAGACAGCAGGAGAACTGTGCTCATTGGATCCGGTTAATGTTTGCAGATATTTCAATCATAGATTTGAGGCTATGATGTCCTTCATCTGCAATAAAAAAAATCCACCCCTTGGAGAAGTAGTGGATTTCTTTTGGAGAAAAGAGTACCAGGCAAGAGGTGCTCCTCATATTCATATGCTGCTGTGGATCAAGGATGCCCCAAAGTTTGGAACAGATACTGATGAAGCAGTGTTATCTTACATTGAAGAATATGCAACATGTGCTATACCAAAAAGCACAGAAGAGAACAAGTTAAAGGAGCAAGTTCTACGTTTCCAAAGTCATCGGTGTGGAAAATACTGTCGACGGAAATACAAGAGCAAAGAAAAATACTACACTAAGGTGCCAATTCCGATCCGGTAAAAAAATTCCCCGTCCGACTCGTATCCGGATTTTTTTCCGTCCGAATCGTCAAAGTAGCGTACAAACTGCCAAGTACGATTCGAACGGAAAAAAGTCCATACGAATCGCATTGGGAAGATTTCCCCACACGTCCTCGGGTCGGGAAAAGTCACCGACACGTCCCCGGGCGAGAAACCCACCGTGCGGAAAAATAAAGTCCGACTGCGCAAGTACGATCCCTCCCGTCCTCCCCATTTCACAACCGTACGCAAAAAACACCGTCCGAACCGAACTCCCATAGCAACCATGGAGACATGTGCCCGCATACGCGCCGAACACCCCACCACCCCCCGCCCGCGTATGTACGCCCCGAACCCCCACCCGTGTATGTACGCACCAAACACCCACCCGTGTATGTACGCCCCCGAACCCCCCCCAGCCGTGTATGTACGCACCGAACCACCAGCCGTGTATGTACGCCCCCGAACCCCCCCCAGCCGTGTATGTACGCACCGAACCACCAGCCGTGTATGTACGCACCAAACCCCCCCCCAGCCCTGTATGTACGCACCGAACCACCAGCCGTGTATGTACGCCCCCGAACCCCCCCCAGCCGTGTATGTACGGACCGAACCACCAGCCGTGTATGTACGCACCAAACACCCACCCGTGTATGTACGCCCCCGAACCCCCCCCAGCCGTGTATGTACGCACCGAACCACCAGCCGTGTATGTACGCACCAAACACCCACCCGTGTATGTACGCCCCCGAACCCCCCCCCAGCCGTGTATGTACGCACCGAACCACCAGCCGTGTATGTACGCCCCCGAACCCCCCCCCAGCCGTGTATGTACGCACCGAACCACCAGCCGTGTATGTACGCACCAAACCCCCACCCCAGCCGTGTATGTACGCACCGAACCACCAGCCGTGTATGTACGCACCAAACACCCACCCGTGTATGTACGCCCCCGAATCCCCCCCCCAGCCGTGTATGTACGCACCGAACCACCAGCCGTGTATGTACGCACCAAACACCCACCCGTGTATGTACGCCCCCGAACCCCCCCCAGCCGTGTATGTACGCACCGAACCACCAGCCGTGTATGTACGCCCCCGAACCCCCCCCAGCCGTGTATGTACGCACCGAACCACCAGCCGTGTATGTACGCACCAAACCCCCCCCCCAGCCCTGTATGTACGCACCGAACCACCAGCCGTGTATGTACGCCCCCGAACCCCCCCCAGCCGTGTATGTACGGACCGAACCACCAGCCGTGTATGTACGCACCAAACACCCACCCGTGTATGTACGCCCCCGAACCCCCCCCAGCCGTGTATGTACGCACCGAACCACCAGCCGTGTATGTACGCCCCCGAACCCCCCCCAGCCGTGTATGTACGCACCGAACCACCAGCCGTGTATGTACGCCCCCGAACCCCCCCCCAGCCGTGTATGTACGCACCGAACCACCAGCCGTGTATGTACGCACCAAACCCCCACCCCAGCCGTGTATGTACGCACCGAACCACCAGCCGTGTATGTACGCACCAAACACCCACCCGTGTATGTACGCCCCCGAATCCCCCCCCCAGCCGTGTATGTACGCACCGAACCACCAGCCGTGTATGTACGCACCAAACACCCACCCGTGTATGTACGCCCCCGAACCCCCCCCAGCCGTGTATGTACGCACCGAACCACCAGCCGTGTATGTACGCCCCCGAACCCCCCCCAGCCGTGTATGTACGCACCGAACCACCAGCCGTGTATGTACGCACCAAACCCCCCCCCCAGCCCTGTATGTACGCACCGAACCACCAGCCGTGTATGTACGCCCCCGAACCCCCCCCAGCCGTGTATGTACGGACCGAACCACCAGCCGTGTATGTACGCACCAAACACCCACCCGTGTATGTACGCCCCCGAACCCCCCCCAGCCGTGTATGTACGCACCGAACCACCAGCCGTGTATGTACGCACCAAACACCCACCCGTGTATGTACGCCCCCGAACCCCCCCCCAGCCGTGTATGTACGCACCGAACCACCAGCCGTGTATGTACGCCCCCGAACCCCCCCCCAGCCGTGTATGTACGCACCGAACCACCAGCCGTGTATGTACGCACCAAACCCCCACCCCAGCCGTGTATGTACGCACCGAACCACCAGCCGTGTATGTACGCACCAAACACCCACCCGTGTATGTACGCCCCCGAATCCCCCCCCCAGCCGTGTATGTACGCACCGAACCACCAGCCGTGTATGTACGCACCAAACACCCACCCGTGTATGTACGCCCCCGAACCCCCCCCAGCCGTGTATGTACGCACCGAACCACCAGCCGTGTATGTACGCCCCCGAACCCCCCCCAGCCGTGTATGTACGCACCGAACCACCAGCCGTGTATGTACGCACCAAACCCCCCCCCCAGCCGTGTATGTACGCACCGAACCACCAGCCGTGTATGTACGCACCAAACCCCCACCCCAGCCGTGTATGTACGCACCGAACCACCAGCCGTGTATGTACGCACCAAACACCCACCCGTGTATGTACGCCCCCGAACCCCCCCCCAGCCGTGTATGTACGCACCGAACCACCAGCCGTGTATGTACGCACCAAACACCCACCCGTGTATGTACGCCCCCGAACCCCCCCCCAGCCGTGTATGTACGCACCGAACCACCAGCCGTGTATGTACGCCCCCGAACCCCCCCCAGCCGTGTATGTACGCACCGAACCACCAGCCGTGTATGTACGCACCAAACCCCCACCCCAGCCGTGTATGTACGCACCTAACCACCACCCCACCAGGGAATGTACGGACCGCACCCCCACCAGTGCATGTACGGACCGTACTGACGCCAAAAAAACACGTACTGAACCCGGACAAACCATATTTACACAAGGAGAGTCAAGTAGAGTTTCCCCACACCACCAAACAGGCCCAACAACCCCACAAACATCACATACACTCACCTGCAACTGCCAAACTGCCAAACAGAGGCCCAAAACTCAATCACTCCTCATAACACACCCACACAAATTTCAAACACAGCCACACCCACAAATGGACCAATAAAAATGGACCACACACACAAACCATGAGCCTTTGCAACAGACCCACTGCTGCCAGAGCCCACAGACGACCCACACCACCATACTTGAACCTCACACTTGCATACCTTCACACAACCACCTACACAAACACCCCCTCATCACATTCACACACACACCTCCACTACCACACCCACACACCCACAGCCATCCACACCCACACCCCCACAACCACACCCCACGCCATGTCCACCACCAAGAATCCAAAGTTCACAAAGGAGGAGCTGGAGATCCTTGTCGACGAAATCCTCAGAGTCGAGCCACAGCTCTTTGGGACATTGGTCAGACAGACCAGCATATCCGAAAAAACCGCCATGTGGCAGAGGATCGTCGATTCTGTGAATGCTGTTGGGACAACCAGAAGGACCAGGCACGAGTGCCAATCCAGGTGGTACGATCTGCGGAGGACGGTCAAGAGGAAGATGACTGACAATCACAACCAGGGGAACATCACTGGAGGAGGGCCGCCCCCCAGACCGGTACAATACCATCCCTGGGAGGAGAAGGTGATGTCCACGCTGGCGGTGGAGGGACTACACGGACTGCCAGGACTCCCAGACCCTGGTGAGTACACAAACAACTCACCTCACATGGGGGGGATGCCATACACAATCAATCATGCATGCCACCCCCCCCCAAGCCACCACCGGACACAACAACACTCCACAAACACACACATGCCACTGGCGCCTCCATGCCCCATGCATCAATCAGGGCCATGCCAAGTCACAGGCCACACAAAACACCAACACAACACAGGATGTGGTCGATGCTGGGAGTGGGGGCAGCAAAACTAACATTGAGCAACTCACAAGCACACAACAATGCCCTCAGCCCATATGGCCCAGGGCACAGCCATACAAACTGTGTGTACCCACACAGTACTGTCTTGCCTGCAAATGATGGCTGCCATGCAGGATGCCATGGGTCTGAAGGCACAATTTGCACATAACAGCAGACAATGAAGATGCATCGCTCTGATAGAGTCTCAGCACACACCGCCACAGCAGCAGCCTACACTCAGACACACTGCCCAATGGGTGCCCGGAGAACAGGGACTAACTCACATGAACAAGCCAATGGCCATTCAAAGACCGGCTAACTGTGTGTGCCCAGGAAGCTGGCCTGAGGTGACAGAGAGTGACAAAGAGAGGGAGGGAGAGGGGGAATGAGAGGGAAGGAGACAGAGGGGGGACACAGGGAGACAGACAGAGGGAGGGAGTAGGGTGACAGAGGGAGACCGACAGAGGGAGGGAGGAGGGTGACAGAGGGAGGGAGGAAGGGAGACACAGGGAGACTAAATCACCCTTGGGTGGTGTGGCCATGTCCACTCGTCAGCCGGTGGACTGTGTGCATGCAGACCAGGTCTGGCAGTGCCTCAACCCCCCCTTCCGTAGATGAAGACCGGTCCATGTGTCAATCTGTGCACGAGTCCATCCGTGCTGCAGGCACAGACCTAACCACACACCCAGTATACCCACCCACCGTGTCGGTAAGAACCCTGTCACAAATGCTTCAGTCCCCTACCTGCAACATCAAATTGCCTTGCCAAAACACCATTTGGCCACGTACAGTGCAACACGTAAGGCGCCTCTGCATGGCTCGCTACGCCCGCACACCACACTGCTGACTGTGTACCCAAATAGATGCATCAACTAAGATTGTGTCTCACACATGCGTAAAGCCCTGACAGCTGTGGCCAAGGGACATAGCCATGCACAAGTGCACTGTGAGAGGAATGCAGGACAGATCCAACTACCCAGAGGAAGAGTGCCAAATCAGAAATGCATGCAACATGGATGCCACATGTGACACTGTTAACATTGTCTCTCTCACACACAGGTCAACGTCGACGAACACCCCCCAACACTGGGGGGGAAGTCACACAGGACCAGGCTCCGCGGGATGATGACCCCACCGCCAGCGATGACTCTCACCACTCCGTGGATGACCCAGACCAACCTGGCCCCTCTGGTGTCCAACCACCTGCAGCACCTGCGTCAGGTACAACTGTGCCAACCACCACCCCCATTCCTGCCACATCCCAGGAGACGTCCAGGAGCCCTGCCCGCACACGACCACCCAGCCAGTCTGCCCAGGAGGGACACGGTCCTCCGGGCACCCAGGAGGAGGCAGGCGGCAACGCAGATGCCATCCCTCAGGGGTCCCGGAGACCCGATGCACCCACAACGGCAGGCCAGGTGCACGTGGGCAGGGGTGGCGGGAGTGGAGGACGGCGGAGGCGCGAACCTGACCAGGCAGCTCAGGACCCGGTAGTGTCCCAGGTCAGCAACATCCTGGATACATACCGGCGTGACACCAGGGGCATGGACCAGATTGCGTCCACCCTCAATGACATCAAGGGGACCCTCCAGGAGATGAAGACCCTGCAGTCCCAGCAACATGCCTGTCAACTGCAACACCAAGGAAGGATGGAGGATAGACAGGCTGAGCTCGTGGCGGTGCAAACCCAAATGACCGGTGTACTCCGTCGGATTGCCGACAACATGGGCAACCCTCCCTGTGGCACCAGGCGAAGGCCATTACCAGACACAGGGAGGGATCAGGAGGAGGAGGATTCATCCGACGGAGCGTCACAGACATCGTCACGGACTGCTTCCGAGGGTCCCCGCAGGAAGGTGGGTCGTCCACGAAAAAGACTGTGAGAGTCAGCAGAACATCACCATCTCCCAGGTCACCTGGCCTGGCACCTGGCCCTCTGGCCCAATAGCAGCACATGACATTCTCTGCCACATGGACTTGCTGGTCACTGTCTGACCTATGTTGACGAAGACTGTGGCATGGACTCTGACATTTTGCTACGACAAGGATACCAACTCCCCCAGTGAACTTTGGATTCTACACTCCCGCTGTGCACCTCTTGTCATCCCCACAAACCCGTACCCCACCACAAATAAATTAATCACACTTACAAGATGATGCCGTGATTCTACATTATTACAATACATGTGTGTGTCGTACAGTCAAAGCATGCCTGATCTCAGAATTAACTCCAACCATCCAAACCGTGGGGTCGCAGTCTTGCCCAGGACACACATGGGTCCCAATGTCTCATCTGATACAGACATGGAGTACCAAACTCACCTGTGCTGGGCCCAACCAGCTGAGTGGTTCCCGCACAACTGTGGCTACAGACACATTCAGGGGAGCAACAGTCATGCGCAGAGGTCAGGGATCATGTGGAGTGACCTGGCTTGCCGCTCCCAGGTATGTCTAGACATGTGTCCCTACAATGTGCAGCATGCTTGCGTCAGGCGGATGTTGAGAATGGTGGCTAGGCCAAGGTTGGATGCATGGAGATGCCAGAATGCAGTTTAGGATCACTGTGCCACATGGTTGTGTTGGGGTTGTGGGCTGCATCATGAGTGTGGGCGTGGATCTAGAAGGTCATCCTGCAGCTGGCTGTGAAACATTCCCCCCATCCCGTTAGGACGTTGATGTGGCCTGGTTGCCCGACGCAGTAGCAGAGCTGTGCAGATGCACTCCGGATATGGACAAGTACCATGGGAGTCGTGAGGCACATGTCCGTAGACTGCAGGGTAGGATTCTACACAGATGTTGTAGTTTCCCTGGGGGATGGTCTCTCTTGCCTTGAGGTGGATGGAACTGTGCATCTTGTGCATAATACAGTTCCCACTCCCTGACAAACCCCTAGCATCTTGTCACTCTACACATAGACACATATGCACCACCTATGAAAACTATGCCAGACCTGCGGCACGCACAGTGGCAACAGGGCACCATTGACAGGGAAGAGGCACCTTGGAGACAGAGGGACAAATTTATTAGTCATGTGTGTTGGAATGACAATGATACTCTGTCAACACATACACAGGTCATGTGGATGTACATGTGGGAGCAACACTGGCACCCCCCATTGCAACACAGATGCTGGCATCCCATTGACCTGGCACACAAGTGACGGATAACAGCTAAACACCCCCTGCTGCCACGGAGAGGCCGCTATACACCATTGAGGCCCTGATGGGGCAATCACACACCATGTCAACCCGGTGCAACCTGTATGTTTCCGAGGCCAGTGTTACACACAATGATGGCCTCATCACAATCCCCAATCCCCTGCCACATGACAGTCACCAAGTCTGAGCATGGCTCCAGGTGAAGCCTGCCCCATGTCATGTTCCCCATGTAGGATCACCATGTATGCAAATGGAACACACATGAACCGGAGAAGTGCACACAGACTACAAACAATTCACACACCCAAAACGACGTGAGGCATCCCTTACCCTGAGGAGATTTCAACACTTGGCCGTGCATGTGACGCTGAATCAGCACATGTCGCTGTGTTCATGAGGAGTAGCAGGAGCACAACAATGCCACCAGCAGACAGCATGCACATGGACCTGTGGAAGAGAGACACACAAGGATTCAGCACAAAGGAGCACATCCGCAAGCATGTACTTAACACGTATCATGTTGTTAACATGACAGGTGACAATGATGACCCTCAGACAACATCCTTCCATTGCGCCATCACTTGAGTGACACTTCAATACACACCACTGACTCACTTGGCAGACATGCAGATGGACACACACATTGCAACACATGCCACACACGGCCCAATGCGTGCACACTCAGACACTGGAACTCACCACTAAGCAAAGAAGTTGCGTATGAGCCGACTCCGCATGTCCTCCACAGCCTCCTCCTCCTCCACATCACTTGCCCCGTCACCAAGCCCTTCATCCTCCACGGGTGGATGGTCCTGGTCATCTTGATCCAGTATGAGTGGAACAGCTTCCTCCACTGCCATGTTGTGCAGCATGCAGCAGACGATGATGATCTTGCACACCTTCACCGGGGCATATGGGAGTGCTCCGCCGGTCTTGTGGAGGCACCGGAATCGGCTCTTCAGAAGTCCAAACGTCCTCTCAATGACTCTCCTGGTCCGCCCATGTGCGTTGTTGTAGAGGTGCTCGGCAGCCGTGCTGGGGTTGCGGACAGGCGTCATCAGCCATGGCATGTTGGGATAGCCAGCGTCCCCTACAAGGAAACATCATGGACAGAAGTGTGTCAGCACAGGCAGTGAGATTGGAAGATGACGCCAAACACTGAACTGCCAGAGTCTACCCACCAACAATACATGCTCGCTCGTTCCGCAGCTGCAGCATCATTTCTGGCACCCTGCTACGCCTCATGATGAAGGCATCGTGTGCTGATCCTGGAAAGCGAACACAGACATGTGAAATCACCATGTTGGACAGACACACCACAAGGGCATTAATGGAGTGATAATGTTTGCGATTCCTATACACCACCTCCTGTGCCTGTGGTGGTACCAACGCAACATGTGTCCCATCTATGGACCCAATGACATGGGGCATCCCTCCCAGGGCATAGAACTCACGCTTGACATCTGTCAACTGCTCACGATTTGGGAATTTAATGTACTCATCCAGGTGAACCAACATGGCCTCTAAGAAATCATGCAGAACACGGCTGAACATCGTCTGGGACATGCCCCCGACATCAGCAATGGTATGTTGGAACGTACCCGTGGCAAGGAAATGTAGGGCTGCCATCACCTTCAACTTGGGTGTCAGTGCACTTGGATACCTGTGGCGCGGGAGGAGTTGTGCTTCCAGCCGGCCAGTCAACTCATCAATCAACCGTTGGCTGAATCTGTAGCGGCGTATACAGTCCCGTTCATGCAGGGCAGCAATGTCTGGCATACGTCGAGGGAGAGGCGGAGCCCTGCAGTGAAATGGAAGGAACACCTAAGAGTGAGCACTGTACAACAACATCGTCAATGCACTGAGCACATGTTACACAGCCAATACACATATGCCACGTTGTGAGTCAGGTCTGTGCCACAGTTCCTGGACACGAACGCCAGTCAGGTTACACTCCTACCAAGGGACAGCCACTAACGGAGGGGGGCAAGATCACGATGACATGGCATGAGACTAGCTGTGGGCCAGTGTAAGTGAACATGCACACGCATCACAGGATTCACAGACATCCACACATGTGCAGAGGTAGTATGCGTATGGTACAGACAGGTAGTTGGATGCGATATGCACTGGTCACATGTCATAGGAATAGGACAGGCCACACACATTGCCTTTGAGGAGTACATGTCGAGACAGAACATACATAGGGAGCATGTGGATATGTACTTGTGTTGATACTCCGTGTAGTTGGATACATACACACCTCATGGCTAATCACATATGTGGGCTGGTGTGCGGAACAGTGTGCCATGCCCATCGACACACAGACACATGTTGGCAGCAGCAACTGCTGACACATTGAATCACACACCTACAGCAAAATCATGGAAAGACATGCCACACACATGACATGGTTGCAGCATGCAACGCAGCCATACACGTGTCATATGTAATATTCCGTGTACCTGGCATCAGGGGACAGGTGCGGGTGTCCGTGACTGGGACATGCAAGTGACTCATGGCTCCACTAGTGTGTACGACATGCACACATGTCAAAGGAGTGCAGGGGATGTGTGGTACAATGCGCACCATCACACACGACATGTGTACACAGCTCATCGTACATGTGCTTTGCCCACACCTCAGGGGTAAAGTGCCACATCACATCCTGACACACCTGTGTCACACACAGGTGGTATTGCACAGACAATGCATTGGTGTCCACCCTTGGCAATACCTGTCCGCTCCATTCCTGTCTGTGTGCCGCCTGTCACCACTGACAGTTGTTATACGCACCGTACATACGCTCGGAGCGCGTGTATAGGGTCCCTGGGCCAATATTGCCGCTGGCGTATGCGTACGCCACAGTAGTACGGACTGTACACGCGCTTGTGCGGTCCGGATCACAATATGGGCGCTGGCGTATGCGTACGCCACAGTAGTACGGACTGTACACGCGCTTGTACGGTCCGGATCACAATATGGGCGCTGGCGTATGCGTACGCCACAGTAGTACGGACTGTACACGCGCTTGTACGGTCCGGATCACAATATGGGCGCTGGCGTATGCGTACGCCACAGTAGTACGGACTGTACACGCGCTTGTACGGTCCGGATCACAATATGGGCGCTGGCGTATGCGTACGCCACAGTAGTACGGACTGTACACGCGCTTGTACGGTCCGTACTACTGTGGCGTACGCATACGCCAGCGCCCATATTGTGATCGGGACCGTACAAGCGCGTGTACAGTCCGTACTACTGTGGCGTACGCATACGCCAGCGCCCATATTGTGATCCGGACCGTACAAGCGCGTGTACAGTCCGTACTACTGTGGCGTACGCATACGCCAGCGCCCATATTGTGATCCGGACCGTACAAGCGCGTGTACAGTCCGTACTACTGTGGCGTACGCATACGCCAGCGCCCATATTGTGATCCGGACCGTACAAGCGCGTGTACAGTCCGTACTACTGTGGCGTACGCATACGCCAGCGCCCATATTGTGATCCGGACCGTACAAGCGCATGTACGGTCGGTATCACTGCTTGTGGGGTGCCCTAGGGCGTGGAACGCACCGTACCTGTGTGTAAATGTATGAAAACACATAGGGGACACATGAGGGACAAGTATAAGGGCCTAAATGCCTGATGGTTGCCATGGAGACTGAGTTAAATTTTTGAATTTGAGCACCAGGTGCACAGCAGAAGTCAGTTTGAAAGAATCTACATTGTTGCAATGTGGATGTTGACTTGACATCATTATCAAAACTGAAACCATGCAAAGCCACACACTGGGGTAGGTTTGAAGGGATTGGATGAAACGTAGGATGCTAATGTGACTGACCAATCAATCTGTACTCCTATACATGAACAGGCCAGCCAGGCATATATAAGGCAGCCAGGTCCCATGAGAGAGCACTTGCCTGCACATCCATTCATCCATGACCACTGCTGCTGATAGTGATTCCTCTGGCACCATGTCCAGGACTGTGGAGAGGTCACAGCCATTCACCCAGGAGGAGAACCTTGCCCTGATAGATGTGATCCTCCCACAGTTCCAGAGCCTGTATGGTCGACCAGGGGTTCAGGTGAGTGCAGACTCCACTAGCTTAGACTGTGCCCCTTTTGTGTGACAGTGACTTCTGGCATTGTGTCCATGTGTGACAGACATGCACTGTTGTTTGGAGTGGGTCCCAGGGTGTGGAAGGCCTCATGTCACCCATGCAGAGCATGCTGTGTTTCCTGTGTGCACTCCTCACTTGCATAGTGCCTACTGTGACAATGAATGCAAGGTGCATGCCACATTCTGCCTGCATACTCCTCCTGGGGATGTTGTTTCCACAGTCCTGATGTGATCCTGTGTTCCCCCCAGTGTGACAGGTGTCAGTACCCATGGATGTGTGTTTGTTCAGTGTACCTGTGCTGTGAGTGTCCAAAGGCCGTGTTCGTCCCCTGCACATTGGTGTGTGTGTTAGTCCCCTGTCATGTGGGTGAGTGCATATGGGGAGTGTTGCACACAAGCAGCATGAGGGATGGATATGGCCTGGCCATCGGATGTGAGCAGGGAGCAGTGCTGTGTGCATGCCGTGCTGAGCCAGCCCCACACCTGTGACACCCCCGTCTACTGGCACATGGGCAGAGTGAGGTGTGTACCCGCAGTTGGCAATGCCATGTGATTGTCCTGTACCTGTGTGTGTCTGTGTACTCTGCTGAGGTAGCATCAGTGTGCTGGGGCAGGTGACTGCTGTGAGGTGCTGTACATAATCCTGGTGTAGCCTGTGAGGCACAGTGTGATCCCTGGTCAGTGAGTGTGTGGTACCCCTCATGCCACCCGTGTGCTTCCACTGGCACGTAGTGCATTTGGCCTTCCACAGTGGATAATGTCCCTATGACAAAGGTGCAATTAGTTGCATGCATACCATGGCCTGTTCATAATGAGGATTGTTCTATATGTGTGTCTGTGTCTTTGCTCATGTGGATTAATGTATTCTCTCTTTTGCATCCTCACAGGTAGGCGCCATTGCCAAGGGGGAGATCTGGAGGGAAGCCGTCAGTGCCGTGAGGGGTACAGAGGGTCGGAGGCGGAGCCTGTCTCAGGTGAGGAAACGCTGGCAGGACATCCGGTGCTGGACGAGGAGGATTGCACGGCTCCTGCTGGGGGACTCACCTGAGAGCCGTAAGAACCGTGGCCGCCGTCGTCTGACCCACATCCAGAAGCGTGTGCTGGCGGTGGTCTTCCCCGATATGGACAGGCGCCTACAGGAGAGGCAGCAGCAGGAAGGGGGTAGGTACATGTGTGTCAGTTGTGTGTCCCCAGCCAATGTAAGTGTGCAGTTGCATGGATACACTGCCAGGGTTTGATTGTGCAGTGCGTCAACTTCTCCACAAAGTAGCACAGTGCTGTTCTCACTCCCTCCCTTCCCCTCCTTGCAATGTGTTCCCTGGTCTGTCGCCACTCTTGCACAAGGTTATTTATGCAGGCAGTTCATGCAGGTGCCCTATGCTATCAGCATCATGTGTGGGGGTGATGTGCCACAGGTATGGGGACCTTGCGTGTGCCATGGCCAATTTCAGTCATTGTGGTGTCCATGTCACTTGGCACTGATTGTGAATCACGACATAGGGGTGTGTCTCCAAAATGTACAGCCTTCCAGCATGCATGTCCAATTGTGTGCCCTCTGACATGATGTGCCTGAGTGGGAGGCCTGCTAAGTGCAGGGACGGTTGCTTAATTTGCAGTCATGTCCATCCTGGACCATGGAGGAGTGTGGGCACTACTGTGCCCTGGGGCACCTCTTCCTAGGTATCATGTGCGTCATCCAACAATATGGCCATTCACTGTGTCTTTGCCATGGGTTGCGTAGGGTGGCATTGTACCCTGGGCTCAACTGTTAGGACCTACAGGTTGCTACATGTGTCCACTGTACAGGGGGACCCATTTTGCTTGTGCATACTCACAGTGGGCATTACCTGTGTGTGTTGTTGAGACAATCTGATGATGTTTGCCTGTCAATGATGTGTGGACATGGCCACCAGGGGCTGTGTGTTTACAGTCATGAATTAGTGGAGGCCATGTGTTTCCATCCCAGAGTAAGAGGTGTACATACTTTCTCCGTCTCAATGAGATTGTCTCAGGTGTGGGTGGTTTGTGCGTACAAGGCCTACATGTCAGAAGCTTCATCCTCCTTGCTGGGTTTAGCCTGTGTGTGATGTTTGACTGGACATACGCTCAAGGTGCAGTGACCCTGTCATGTGTGGCCTGGTTTCATGTATTGCCTTTGCAGCATGCGGCAAGAGTAAATGGATATGATTCATGCTCATCCCTTTTTGACGACGCAGTGTGGTGCAGGTGCTGTGCACATTTGTCCCCAGAGGCTGACTCCTCTCTAAAAATTCAGGTGCAGTGATTTGCTGTTGTGTCATGATCTCCATTGTGTCTCAGTGGCATGGTGGGTAGAAAAACTGTGTGTTCCATGGCCTACATGTGTACATTGTTTTGTAGGTGTTACTCCTGTTGCTTTTCAGGCTATGCAATGTGACCTATGTATATTTGACTCATGTGACATAAGTGTACAGGTGTCTGATTTTCTCCTGTCTCTTCACCTTGCCCACAGCATCGCCGGGGGACACGGAAGGAGACACTAGCACGGACCGGGAGGAGAGATTGAGCACCAGTACCAGCAGTGCTGTCCTGTCTGGCACATGGAGTGGCACGGAGGCCGAAGGGAGTGAGGCGGAGGACCTGTTGACTGCCAACACAGACTATGACGCAGACGGGTCCGAGGCTGAGCTCCCAGAGGTGGCGGAGTCTGCCCCCCCAGCTGATGGCAGCCCTCCACATCCCCCCGCCACCTCAGGTTCCATCACCGGCCTCCCACATGCTCGTGGCCCTTCCCTCCGTGCTCGGTCCCCACATGTCTCCTTCCTGCCAGGCACCGCACCCCCTGCCCCTGTCACCACTGCTGCGGTGAGTGCGGAGTCTGTGGACATCCTGAGGCAGTTGCAGGTTGGTCAGACTGCGATGCTAAATGTCCTCCATGCCCACACCCAGGTGCTGACCCAGATGGAGGCATACATGGAGGGCATGTCGGCTGCGCAGTCTGACCAACGGCAGTTGCTGAGGTCCATAGACTCCACACTGACTGCAGCACTGGATCTCCTGCAGCGCTGCGTAACACCCCCTACCCCTGCCCCATCCACAATTCCCACTCCCGTGCCTGTCCCACGCACATCCAGACGTCAGCGTGCACGCACCCCAACAGACACAGGCACCACACCACCAGGGAAGTCGAAGCGCACACCTCCTGTCACGCACACACAGGGTGAGGAAGGCACACCCACTGGGTCGGGGGGGAAACGTAGAACACGCAGCCACAGTGGGAGTCCGCATTCCACACAACCCACTCCCTCCAAATCCACTCCCCTTAGCTCTCCTGGCCAACAGTCAGTGACAGCATCATCCACTGCGAGTGTGCCCCCCAGCCCCAGGATGACACCACCCCGCAAGCGGTGGAGGCGGGACCCGGCCAGGGGAGTTGAGTCCCCCACCCTGTCCACACCCTCCCCCAGTGGCGCTGCGACCCATCCCTTTGCCCCCCCCCCCTCCTTGGGGCCTGTGGTTGGATTGGGTACGGGGGAGTCGCTGGGGGAACTTGCCGACGTGTGCAGCGCCATTCTGTCCTCCACCTTTGGCGCTGGCACCCCCCCTGTGGCAGATTCATCCCTCCCTGCACCCACAACACCTACCCTTTCCCCTCCTGTCCCTGCGGTGCCTGTTTCCACCCTCCCCCCTGATGCCCCCTCTTCTGTGGATGAAATGGACTTGTGAACTGTGCAGGCAAGCTAGGGGACACACGTCCCGATGTGTACCCCCCCCCCGGACATTGCTGCTGGGCTGGCCCATGGCCCTTGTACATAGTGGACATTTTCTCTGATATATTTTCCTGCTGAATAAAGCCTTTTCTTTTTGTTTTGCACACTGATGCTTTCCTGGACTTGCTGTTGGTGCTGGTGCTCCCTGCGTTGGGGTGGTGATAATGTGTTAGGGGTCTGTGAAATGTTGGAGTGTGCTGCTCATGGGGTGTACCCTGCCATCTGCGTGCCATCACAAAGGTCTCTGCAAATGGTATTTGGTCATGTTTGCTCTCACTGTATGGTGACATTGTCCCAAGGTGTGTTCCGTCCTCTGTGGCCCAGGCCATTTTTCCTGCAGGGTGTCTCCCAAATGCTGTGCTGTGCTGTGTCTACATTTCCTGGATGTGTGAGGGTTGCCTTTCAATATAGCCATGCTGGCTCAGCGATGGCTCCGCCTGCATCTGGGGTATCACCCTTGTAGGTCACTGAACTTGTTGATGGGGTATATTGTCCGATGTCTGGGCACTGCTGGGAGTGATAGGTACACACCCCTCCTGTGTCTGGGCACTGCTGGGAGTGATAGGCACACACCCCTCCTGTGTCTGGGCACTGCTGGGAGGACCCTGCACCCACCCCTCCTGTGTCTGGGCACTGCTGGGGGTGTTTTGCACACCCCATTCTTATAGCAGGTTCGGTGCGTACATGCACGGGTGGGGGTTTGGTGCGTACATACACGGGTGGGGGTTCGGTCCGTACATACACGGGTGGGGGTTCGGGGCGTACATACTCTGCTGGGGTGGGGGTTCGGTGCGTACATACACGGGTGGTGGTTCGGTGCGTACATACACGGCTGGGGTGGGGGTTTGGTGCGTACATACACGGCTGGTGTGGTGGTTTGGTGCGTACATACACGGGTGGGGGTTCGGTCCGTACATACACGGGTGGGGGTTCGGAGCGTACATACTCTGCTGGGGTGGGGGTTCGGTGCGTACATACACGGGTGGTGGTTCGGTGCGTACATACACGGCTGGGGTGGGGGTTTGGTGCGTACATACACGGCTGGTGTGGTGGTTTGGTGCGTACATACACGGGTGGGCGTTTGGTGCGTACATACACGGGTGGTGGTTTGGTGCGTACATACACGGCTGGGGTGGTGGTTTGGTGCGTACATACACGGGTGGGGGTTTGGTGCGTACATACACGGCTGGGGTGGGGGTTCGGTCCGTACATACACGGGTGGGGGTTCGGGGCGTACATACTCTGCTGGGGTGGGGGTTCGGTGCGTACATACACGGGTGGTGGTTCGGTGCGTACATACACGGCTGGGGTGGGGGTTTGGTGCGTACATACACGGCTGGTGTGGTGGTTTGGTGCGTACATACACGGGTGGGGGTTCGGTCCGTACATACACGGGTGGGGGTTCGGAGCGTACATACTCTGCTGGGGTGGGGGTTCGGTGCGTACATACACGGGTGGTGGTTCGGTGCGTACATACACGGCTGGGGTGGGGGTTTGGTGCGTACATACACGGCTGGTGTGGTGGTTTGGTGCGTACATACACGGGTGGGGGTTCGGTCCGTACATACACGGGTGGGGGTTCGGAGCGTACATACTCTGCTGGGGTGGGGGTTCGGTGCGTACATACACGGGTGGTGGTTCGGTGCGTACATACACGGCTGGGGTGGGGGTTCGGTGCGTACATACACGGGTGGTGGTTCGGTGCGTACATACACGGCTGGGGTGGGGGTTTGGTGCGTACATACACGGCTGGTGTGGTGGTTTGGTGCGTACATACACGGGTGGGCGTTTGGTGCGTACATACACGGGTGGTGGTTTGGTGCGTACATACACGGCTGGGGTGGTGGTTTGGTGCGTACATACACGGGTGGGGGTTTGGTGCGTACATACACGGCTGGGGTGGGGGTTCGGTCCGTACATACACGGGTGGGGGTTCGGGGCGTACATACTCTGCTGGGGTGGGGGTTCGGTGCGTACATACACGGGTGGTGGTTCGGTGCGTACATACACGGCTGGGGTGGGGGTTTGGTGCGTACATACACGGCTGGTGTGGTGGTTTGGTGCGTACATACACGGGTGGGGGTTCGGTCCGTACATACACGGGTGGGGGTTCGGAGCGTACATACTCTGCTGGGGTGGGGGTTCGGTGCGTACATACACGGGTGGTGGTTCGGTGCGTACATACACGGCTGGGGTGGGGGTTTGGTGCGTACATACACGGCTGGTGTGGTGGTTTGGTGCGTACATACACGGGTGGGGGTTCGGTCCGTACATACACGGGTGGGGGTTCGGAGCGTACATACTCTGCTGGGGTGGGGGTTCGGTGCGTACATACACGGGTGGTGGTTCGGTGCGTACATACACGGCTGGGGTGGGGGTTCGGTGCGTACATACACGGGTGGTGGTTCGGTGCGTACATACACGGCTGGGGTGGGGGTTTGGTGCGTACATACACGGCTGGTGTGGTGGTTTGGTGCGTACATACACGGGTGGGCGTTTGGTGCGTACATACACGGGTGGTGGTTTGGTGCGTACATACACGGCTGGGGTGGTGGTTTGGTGCGTACATACACGGGTGGGGGTTTGGTGCGTACATACACGGCTGGGGTGGGGGTTCGGTCCGTACATACACGGGTGGGGGTTCGGGGCGTACATACTCTGCTGGGGTGGGGGTTCGGTCCGTACATACACGGGTGGTGGTTCGGTGCGTACATACACGGCTGGGGTGGGTGTTAGGTGCGTACATACACGGGTGGGGGTTTGGTGCGTACATACACGGCTGGTGGTTCGGTGCGTACATACACGGCTGGGGGGGGGTTCGGTGCGTACATACACGGGTGGTGGTTCGGTGCGTACATACACGGCTGGGGTGGGGGTTTGGTGCGTACATACACGGCTGGTGTGGTGGTTTGGTGCGTACATACACGGGTGGGGGTTTGGTGCGTACATACACGGCTGGGGGTTCGGGGCGTACATACCAGGGTGGGGTGGGGGTTCGGGGCGTACATGCACGGGTGGCGCTTGGGTGCGTACATACACGGGTGGGGGTTCGGGGCGTACATACCAGGGTGGGGTGGGGGTTCGGGGCGTACATGCACGGGTGGCGCTTGGGTGCGTACATACACGGGTGGGGGTTCGGGGCGTACATACCAGGGTGGGGTGGGGGTTCGGGGCGTACATACACGGGTGGCGCTTGGGTGCGTACATACACGGGTGGCGGTTCGGGGCGTACATACACGGGTGGGGGTTCGGGGCGTACATACACGGGTGGTGGTTTGGTGCGTACATACACGGCTGGGGTGGTGGTTTGGTGCGTACATACACGGGTGGGGGTTTGGTGCGTACATACACGGCTGGGGTGGGGGTTCGGTCCGTACATACACGGGTGGGGGTTCGGGGCGTACATACTCTGCTGGGGTGGGGGTTCGGTCCGTACATACACGGGTGGTGGTTCGGTGCGTACATACACGGCTGGGGTGGGTGTTAGGTGCGTACATACACGGGTGGGGGTTTGGTGCGTACATACACGGCTGGTGGTTCGGTGCGTACATACACGGCTGGGGGGGGGTTCGGTGCGTACATACACGGGTGGTGGTTCGGTGCGTACATACACGGCTGGGGTGGGGGTTTGGTGCGTACATACACGGCTGGTGTGGTGGTTTGGTGCGTACATACACGGGTGGGCGTTTGGTGCGTACATACACGGGTGGTGGTTTGGTGCGTACATACACGGCTGGGGTGGTGGTTTGGTGCGTACATACACGGGTGGGGGTTTGGTGCGTACATACACGGCTGGGGTGGGGGTTCGGTCCGTACATACACGGGTGGGGGTTCGGGGCGTACATACTCTGCTGGGGTGGGGGTTCGGTGCGTACATACACGGGTGGTGGTTCGGTGCGTACATACACGGCTGGGGTGGGGGTTTGGTGCGTACATACACGGCTGGTGTGGTGGTTTGGTGCGTACATACACGGGTGGGGGTTCGGTCCGTACATACACGGGTGGGGGTTCGGAGCGTACATACTCTGCTGGGGTGGGGGTTCGGTGCGTACATACACGGGTGGTGGTTCGGTGCGTACATACACGGCTGGGGTGGGGGTTTGGTGCGTACATACACGGCTGGTGTGGTGGTTTGGTGCGTACATACACGGGTGGGGGTTCGGTCCGTACATACACGGGTGGGGGTTCGGAGCGTACATACTCTGCTGGGGTGGGGGTTCGGTGCGTACATACACGGGTGGTGGTTCGGTGCGTACATACACGGCTGGGGTGGGGGTTCGGTGCGTACATACACGGGTGGTGGTTCGGTGCGTACATACACGGCTGGGGTGGGGGTTTGGTGCGTACATACACGGCTGGTGTGGTGGTTTGGTGCGTACATACACGGGTGGGCGTTTGGTGCGTACATACACGGGTGGTGGTTTGGTGCGTACATACACGGCTGGGGTGGTGGTTTGGTGCGTACATACACGGGTGGGGGTTTGGTGCGTACATACACGGCTGGGGTGGGGGTTCGGTCCGTACATACACGGGTGGGGGTTCGGGGCGTACATACTCTGCTGGGGTGGGGGTTCGGTCCGTACATACACGGGTGGTGGTTCGGTGCGTACATACACGGCTGGGGTGGGTGTTAGGTGCGTACATACACGGGTGGGGGTTTGGTGCGTACATACACGGCTGGTGGTTCGGTGCGTACATACACGGCTGGGGGGGGGTTCGGTGCGTACATACACGGGTGGTGGTTCGGTGCGTACATACACGGCTGGGGTGGGGGTTTGGTGCGTACATACACGGCTGGTGTGGTGGTTTGGTGCGTACATACACGGGTGGGCGTTTGGTGCGTACATACACGGGTGGTGGTTTGGTGCGTACATACACGGCTGGGGTGGTGGTTTGGTGCGT
Source organism: Triturus cristatus (assembly GCF_964204655.1). Classification (NCBI taxonomy): domain Eukaryota; kingdom Metazoa; phylum Chordata; class Amphibia; order Caudata; family Salamandridae; genus Triturus; species Triturus cristatus. The sequence goes on from NC_140587.1 coordinate 926,050,121, forward strand.
ACATACACGGGTGGGGGTTTGGTGCGTACATACACGGCTGGGGTGGGGGTTCGGTCCGTACATACACGGGTGGGGGTTCGGGGCGTACATACTCTGCTGGGGTGGGGGTTCGGTCCGTACATACACGGGTGGTGGTTCGGTGCGTACATACACGGCTGGGGTGGGTGTTAGGTGCGTACATACACGGGTGGGGGTTTGGTGCGTACATACACGGCTGGTGGTTCGGTGCGTACATACACGGCTGGGGGGGGTTCGGTGCGTACATACACGGGTGGTGGTTCGGTGCGTACATACACGGCTGGGGTGGGGGTTTGGTGCGTACATACACGGCTGGTGTGGTGGTTTGGTGCGTACATACACGGGTGGGGGTTTGGTGCGTACATACACGGCTGGGGGTTCGGGGCGTACATACCAGGGTGGGGTGGGGGTTCGGGGCGTACATGCACGGGTGGCGCTTGGGTGCGTACATACACGGGTGGGGGTTCGGGGCGTACATACCAGGGTGGGGTGGGGGTTCGGGGCGTACATGCACGGGTGGCGCTTGGGTGCGTACATACACGGGTGGGGGTTCGGGGCGTACATACCAGGGTGGGGTGGGGGTTCGGGGCGTACATACACGGGTGGCGCTTGGGTGCGTACATACACGGGTGGCGGTTCGGGGCGTACATACACGGGTGGGGGTTCGGGGCGTACATACACGGGTGGTGGTTTGGTGCGTACATACACGGCTGGGGTGGTGGTTTGGTGCGTACATACACGGGTGGGGGTTTGGTGCGTACATACACGGCTGGGGTGGGGGTTCGGTCCGTACATACACGGGTGGGGGTTCGGGGCGTACATACTCTGCTGGGGTGGGGGTTCGGTCCGTACATACACGGGTGGTGGTTCGGTGCGTACATACACGGCTGGGGTGGGTGTTAGGTGCGTACATACACGGGTGGGGGTTTGGTGCGTACATACACGGCTGGTGGTTCGGTGCGTACATACACGGCTGGGGGGGGGTTCGGTGCGTACATACACGGGTGGTGGTTCGGTGCGTACATACACGGCTGGGGTGGGGGTTTGGTGCGTACATACACGGCTGGTGTGGTGGTTTGGTGCGTACATACACGGGTGGGGGTTTGGTGCGTACATACACGGCTGGGGGTTCGGGGCGTACATACCAGGGTGGGGTGGGGGTTCGGGGCGTACATGCACGGGTGGCGCTTGGGTGCGTACATACACGGGTGGGGGTTCGGGGCGTACATACCAGGGTGGGGTGGGGGTTCGGGGCGTACATGCACGGGTGGCGCTTGGGTGCGTACATACACGGGTGGGGGTTCGGGGCGTACATACCAGGGTGGGGTGGGGGTTCGGGGCGTACATACACGGGTGGCGCTTGGGTGCGTACATACACGGGTGGCGGTTCGGGGCGTACATACACGGGTGGGGGTTCGGGGCGTACATACACGAGTGGGGGTTCGGGGCGTACATGCACGGGTGGGGGTACGGGCCGTACTTCCACGGGTGGGGGTACGGTCCGTACATACCCCTGCCCACGCTCTGCGTGCCTGGGTACGGGCCGTACCCATGCCTTTGGTGTGTGGGTACGGTGCGTCCCACCATTGTTGCGGGCCGTGGGGTCCGCACCGTACACAGGCCTTGGGGGCGTGGCTACGGGTCGTACCACGCGTACCCCTACATGACCCCAGCAATGCTGGTACGAGCTGTACCAAGGCCTTTCTGACGTGGGTACGGGCCGTACCGCTATTGTTGGAGTGACGTAGGGGGACGCGTGGTACGTTCCGTACCCACGCTCTTGCGGCCTGGGTAGGGTACGTACCGGTTCGCGTGACCATCCACTTCCGTTGTGGCGGACGCTTGCGTTGCTGGCCTTGCCCCCACCCCCTGGAAGTGACCAGGCCCTGATGGTCAGGTATGTCCAGGCCATGTGTGATTTGGTACCATGTGTTGGTGTTGTGTGTCCTGCCCCTGCCCCCCCCTTTGCCCCTGGTTGTTGTGCTGACCTTCTGCGGCGTCTGCGTCGGTTCCTGTACGCCAGGTGGACTGCTAGGAGGGCAGGGATGGCACGTAGGTTCGGGTCCATGTCTGTTCGTCGCGTCCAGCTGCTCCTTGCGTGTGTCGTCCTGATTTCCCGGCAGTTTTTGGCAGCCGGTAAATATTTTCCGTGCGGGATGACGTCGGTTCGAATCGTACTTCCTGGTTCGTGAAACGTAGGCTGGATGCGTACCGACGTCACGTCGGCTCCTTTCAGGATCGGAATTGTGTTTAGTTTCTGTTCGGTCGGTGTTTTGTTCGAATCGTACGGAAATGGTGTTTCCGTATGAATCGTACTTGCATTTTCGGATGGATTTCGCACCGGGTACGAGTCGGACGGAGAAAAGGCTCCGTCCGACGGTTCGTACCCGGTTTTTACCGGATCGGAATTGGCACCTTTATGTCGATTTGGATTTCCTAGACCTGTTCTTTCAAATGGAAGAGTCAACAGTTTTATGTCAGCTGTGAGACATACTATCACAAGAAAATCACCTAAGAATACCTACAACCTTAAAAGAAAAGAAGAATCTAAAAATATAAATGACTACAACCCAGTCATTTTATCCATGTGGAACGCTAACATGGATATACAGTATGTTGCTGACAATTCCATTGCTGTTGCTCGATATGTAATGTCTTACATTACGAAATCAGAAAAAACAGAATTGAAGGAAATGTGGGAAGAGATTTCTCACGAGAAGACTGTCAGTAAGAAGCTGTACAGTTTCAGTTTGAAGATGTTATCGCATCGAGAAATTGGATCCTACGAATGTTCAGATAGGTTATCTTCTGCAAGTCTCTACTCGAAGTCAAGAAGAATAATTTGGGCAAGTTTAGGCCTTGCAGCAATGAGAAATCGGGTACTGAAATCTGTTGGAGAAATTGAATATTTGGCTGAGAATGACCCAGAAAGTACAGATATATTGAAAACAAACATGTTGGACACATATTATCCCAAGAGAAGTCATCATCTGGAGAACATGTGTCTCTATGAAGTGTTACAGAACTACATTTATTCACGGAAAGCTGCAGAAGACATCAACAGTGGAAAATATAAAGTTGTTGGTGAAGAAGGATGTTTGGTGAAGCAAACCAAAGGAAGTTTGATAAATCACCGGAAGCTGAGTTGCGACACTACCGACAAGAAAGAATTTTACTACTTGGCTCTTTTACAGTTGTTTAAACCATGGCGTACAGAGGATGAACTACTGGGAGAATTCCAGAGCTATGAAGATTCTTTTAATGCTTGTAAAGACAGCATACAATGCAGTACATTCTCAACTTATCTGCAAATGTTAAATGAAGAAATTGAACAGGAAACTACAATTGCAGCAGAAATAGCTAGAGACAGTTCTCAGGACAGCCAAAGTTCAGGAACATACAGTCAAGATCCCCTAGGACAACCAATCGTTGAAAATGAAGCATCAATAGCCATGAATGAAGTGGAAACGGCTATGAATCAAGGTCAAGAAGAATTTATAGACTTAGAAAATTTGGAAAGACAACTGAATCAAGAGCAGCAACAAATTTATGAAGAGATCAAAAACAAAATTGATCACGGATTTCTACATATCAAAAAAGAGTGCTCATGCACATCATTTCATCCAATCAGGATGTATGTAAGCGGACAAGCTGGCACTGGAAAAAGTTTCCTAATTAAAGTCATCAGAAGCTACCTAAAGCAAAAAACGGATTCTACTTTGTCTTGTGTGGTTACTGCTCCAACTGGGTTAGCAGCATATAACATAAAAGGAATCACCTTACATCGTTTGCTAATGTTACCAGTGGAGCATGAGAACAAAATACAATTCAACAAGCTAACTGGAGAAGCATCCTTGGAAGTTTCAAGAGTATTGAAGAAGATGCAAGTTCTCATTATTGATGAGGTGAGCATGGTATCGAACTTAATGCTTGCCTTTGTGCATTTAAGAATGCAGCAAATTTTGAAGACAGACTATGACGTGTTATTTGGTGGAAAACACGTCATAGTTTTTGGGGATCTTTTGCAACTTACTCCAGTTAAAGGACAACCAGTGTTTAATACTGTGACACATGAAGACACGAAGAAGTCATTGGGAAGCATTGGAAATACAAATATTTGGTCCTTCTTTGAGTACAAGGAACTTACAACTAATATGAGGCAAGCAAACGATGAAGAATATGGAAGTATTCTGAAAGATATCAGGATTGGAATACTCACAGAAGTTGGGAAAAAAGCATTACAGAGTCGGCTGCTACATAATTTATTTCCAAAGGAAGAAATAGTTGCAGAGAAAATATACAAGAATATTGCAGAAAACAAAAGTGTCATCTGCTTAATGCCAACTCTACGTGAATGCTCAATATTTAATGAGGAGCTTTTGAAATTGGAAAAGGAAGACATCAGGAAATTGGAAGCAGTGGACAAAATTGAGGATGGAAGAATTACTGTCACAGTAACAGGCAAACTGAAAAATAAATTGGACTCACTAGAGAAGAACATCTCCAAAACAGCAGGATTAGAAAAAAATCTTTATGTTTGCATGAACTGTAGAGTGTTTTTAAGGAGAAATTTGGATGTTGAGAAAGGCTTAGTGAATGGAGCAATGGGAAGAGTTGTGGGTTTTATTAATTATCAGAAAAAAGAAGGAATTGAATGTTTAAAAATAAAATTTGATCAGATAGAAGAAGTTAAAGATATTTGTCGTTGTACAGTTCGTTTTATGCTTGTGAAAGACTTATATGTACGTAGGAAGCAGTTTCCGTTTTCTCTAGCATATGCTGTAACTATTCACAAGTCTCAAGGATTGACTGTAGATTGTGCATTTGTGAACATTGGTTCAACTGTGTTCAAAGAAGGTATGGCATATGTAGCTTTGTCACGAGTCAAAACATTATCAGGTTTATTCATGATAGACTTTGATGACTCAAAAGTTAGTGCTGATACAAACTGTGTAAAGGAGTATAATAGATTAAGAAGAAGCTATGCTCCTCATTTAGGTCAGTATCCTGTGTTGGAGAAACGTGTAGTTTCTCGTAAAAGGAGAAATGAGAATATCTGTAATGAACATATAGAGAAGAGGAAAAAAAAGAGGAGTGATGTAATTGCAAGCAAAAAGAAAAAGGAAAATGAAGAACAGGTTGTAGGATGTCATTTTGAAAATAGCTCTGGTGTCAACTGCTATGCAAATGTAGTGCTGAATGTTGCATTTTATCTGGAAAGTTTGCAAGAGCAGATAATAGTAAATCAGGGAAAAAGATTCTGTTCAGAGCTGAGTCTCCTTTTTCAAAAGCTGAGTAAAGATAAAACTCAAATAGAAAGTGCTACTGACATTAGAAAACTTTTAGATGTATGTTCAGGACGAACACAGTTTTCTCAAAATGAACAGCAAGATGCACACGAATTTTTGATGTATTTTCTTCAGGTAGTGGAAGAAGAAGGAGTTCCCATTGACATTTTTTTTGGTCTCTCTTATAAATGGGAACATAGTTGTGATAATTGTTATAATATATGTGGCTCTATTGTTGATAATGAAAGGTTTATTTATTTGACATTGCCAGAGAGTAAAACAGTCACTTTTGCAAAATTAGTTAAAGATGCTAATCATAGCATGAAATGTGGTGAGTGTAATTCTGACATGTTATCAACATTAATTTTAAGGGAATACGGACAGTATGTAATTTTAATGATGCAACGATGTAGAGCTGATGGATCAAAATTGGATACTTTAATAAAGAAGTTTACAGGACAGCAATTATCAATTTCAGGAAAAACTTTTGTAACTGTTGCAATAATTTTCCATGATGGACCTACTGTTACTTCTGGACATTACACAGTTTATCTAAAATGTGAAAAAGGCTGGACACTGTGTAATGATTCCCAATTGATTTTCAAACAACGTTTGCCTTTTGATTTAGCAAATTCCTATCTAATCTTCCTGAAACCTAAATTTTAGAGAGACTTGGCAAGATCTGGACAAAATAATTTTACCATTTTACTGGATTACCATTGCAATTTTGTAGAAAAAATATTTTTAAAATTATCATTTGGCCTAAAGGAAAGATAACCAATTGTAATGTGGACTTTTTTAATTTTTAATGCAATTTTGAAAAACCAATAATTTAGAGATAATCGGTAACTTCTGCACATTTTAAATTTTGGAATGCTATTGAACTGCCATTGGAAATTTTTTTCAAAAATGATTAAAAAAATTACTATTTGGCCATGTGGAAAAGTAAGCAATTCTATTGTGGACTAAATAAATTATTCAAAAAATTTTCGTGAACCAAAATGTTACAGAGAATCGGTGAGATCTGGACAGATTAAACTTTAGAATTTTAATGGATTTCCCTTGGAAATTTATTCCAGGAAAAAAAAAAAAATACTATTTGGCCTAAAGGAAATAAAATCAGATGTATTTTGGAGTTATTTGAGATATAATATTGTGATTATACTTCTCAAACAAACATATCAGACGGTATTTTAAAGAAAAAAGTATTGTTTTTAGATGATATTTTTTTAGAATAATATGCATTTCTGTAATGATAAGTTTAAGTGAGAAGAGATTCTGGGCTTTTTTAATACAATCTTTGTGATTGTTAATTTTTTTTGCCCTCTGTAAAATGATGAATGCAATTGCTTTCACAATTAATAGTGAAATGCAATTTATTCTGAAAACAGCAAAAATAAGGCAAAAATATTTTTTGGTAAAAAATGTAAATATGTGTACTGTATTATTAAATGGTTTAAAAATATTAATACTTTTTTCTTTATTTTCAGATCGATATAGAAAATTTTCGGAAACTACAACCATTTTAAAAACTATTTTTTAAAAAAACAAATGAATAAATATTTTTTTGAGTGAGTATGGTAAGTCAATAATAAAAATTGTAGTCTCTCAAGGACTTTATAATGTGATAAATGATTTTTAGTGTTTTTTTTTAAAAAATAAAAAAAAGGTACGCTTACCGTACGCGTACGGTAAAAAAAAAAAAAAAAAGTTTTTAAAAACAAGTAAAAAAAAGATGGAAGATAAGGTTGGCTCTTAAAAGAACCGTTGTGTTCATGCAGGGACAGAGGAAAGGAAGCATGGGAAAATCATTCAAAGCTACAAATGTGCTGATCTATTTTGTTGTTTACTAGGGAAACACTGGTCTCCCTATGACAAATTAGACCTTTACAAAATGTGCAATGAATATCAACCTTCCGAAATCGAAGGTTCATTTCCAGAGGGCCAGCAAAAGGAGATTCTCCCCCCACAGATGAAGGGCTCACCTGACCTGCAGAAGAAGGAGTAAGCCCTGCAGGTGATGGTCCAGGCTGAGCTGCTGTGGATGTACTGGCTCGTCTTTCTGAAGAGTTACCTCCAAAAAGATGACCATGTGTCCTTCTGTGTACATCCTGGAGGTGTCTCTTCATGGTGTGATTCCCAAAGGAATACTTCCTGTTAGGATTACCTCTAGAAAGTACACGCTTACACAGCTTGCAAGTAACTAAGGGTGCATTCACCTTTTGCTGGCCTTCTGGAAAAGTAAAATAATCCCAAACATAAGAAGGCTTTACTTTCCTCGCTCTCTGCCTCAAGACAGTGCTGCTGGTGCTAGCCTCACTCTCAGAAGAGCTCTGCTGTTCTGCCATCGTATCCCAAAGACAAACCAGCTCCTTCTCCCAAGGGATCACAAGCAGAAATGAGGGGAATGGGTGTGGTGTAGGAGAGTTCTAGAACTGAAAGTACTTTCAACCAATCAAAAGTTGTGTTTCATGATCACATGACCTACCATACGCTTACGGTACGCTTACGGCAAAAAGTACGCGTGCGCGTAAAAAAGACACGCGCTTCCGCGCATGCGCATAACAGTCACTCCCCGGCACTTCCGCGTAATGTGCGCGTGTGGCGTAAGCGCGCACGCGTCCCACGCGCAGTACGCGCGGCTACGCAAATTGCGTAACTATACGCAAGCAGCGTAGATAGATTACGGACGTTGCGTAAACCGTACGCTTACCGTGAGCTTACGGTACGCGTACTAAAAAAAAAAAAATAAAAAAAAAAAAACATCTGGTAATAAATTTTACATGTTTATTTTAAAAAATATATTAAAAAAAAATATTTAAGGATTTTAAAAATTTAAGCATAGTCTTTATAAAATGAAAGAAAATTAAATTAAAAATATGTTTGAAAAAAATGAAGAATAAAAAAAAAAATTAGCATTTAAAAAACCTTGCAAATTCACTGAAAAAACCATGGGTTACACACACGTTATAGTAAGGAATTAGCATTTAAAAAACCTTGCAAATTCACTGAAAAAACCATGGGTTTCACACACGTTATAGTTAGGAATTAGCATTTAAAAAACCTTAGAAATTCACTGAAAAAACCATAGGTTTCACACACGTTATAGTTAGGAATTAGCATTTAAAAAACCTTAGAAATTCAGTGAAAAAACCATAGGTTTCACACATGTTATAGTTAGCTGGACATTTTACTCGTAAAAAACCAATGAAATTGCCCCGTTATAGTTAGTTCAGCTAACTATAACTCGCGCGCCCGCAATGCACTGCTGATGACGTCACATATTACATCACTCATGACATGGTCAGTGACATCACTCATGACATCACTGATGACATCTCAAATGACATCACTGATGACATCACTGATGACATCATCATTGTGATAGAGTGGCAGACCTCCTCTCACCTTAATATAAGCTTTGATACACACATTCAAAAATAGAGACTAAAATTTTCAAAACAATGGACATACCAATACCAGTTACAACAACCTCTTCAGTAATTCTAAGATCAACATACACATCCACTCATTCACCAACAGTCCTATACAGTCACTCATACATGTACTCACTCATCATATGTACTCATACACCTATACATCCTGTTACATAATGCCACTCATCCATAGAGTTACTCACACACATAGTCACTCATGCTAATAAAGAATCAAACATACATTCACCTGTATATACAGTTATACACACACCACCACACTTACTTCTACGGAAACTTACACATACTTAGTCTTTTAAACAATCACTTATAGAAACACATACTTATTCATACAGGAACTCTTTCAATCTCTCCCTCTCACATATACTCACATATATACACCAATAGTCACATATACTAGTTTAAAACATATGTAGTTACTCATAAAGACACTATTCAGACAGTCATTCACTCACTAACACACCAATACACGCACGCATCCACCCATGCAGTCCTGCACACATGCTCTGTTCAACACATACAAACAGTGAGTCACTCATTCATGCACCTATGCACTACGTCATACCCCCCACCGAACCATGCAGACACTCAGACTAATACTCAAAAAAACCAACTAATAACCTATATAGACACCCATGTAGCTACTCACCAACCCATGCAGCCACTTATACACAAAGTGAAAAAATGATACAGATATTTACATATTTAAATATTACTCACTAAGCCATGTATTCACTATGATACACTTAATCAGTCAGTTACACAATCAATTTTTCAAAAAGAAATCATCCATTTAGACAGTAATATACCCATTTATTCTTCTATCAACCTTGAGATATACATATATAAAACATATTTAATTTTCAGAAAAACACACATTCACTGGATGATGTCATCAGTGATGTCATCAGTGATGTCATTTGAGATGTCATCAGTGATGTCATGAGTGATGTCACTGACCATGTCATGAGTGATGTAATATGTGACGTCATCAGCAGTGCATTGCGGGCGCGCGAGTTATAGTTAGCTGAACTAACTATAACGGGGCAATTTCATTGGTTTTTTACGAGTAAAATGTCCAGCTAACTATAACATGTGTGAAACCTATGGTTTTTTCACTGAATTTCTAAGGTTTTTTAAATGCTAATTCCTAACTATAACGTGTGTGAAACCTATGGTTTTTTCAGTGAATATATATATTGGTAGTACCGGCTGGTGCTACGGAAGGAGGATTTGATATATATATATATATATATATATATATATATATATATATATATATATATATTCACTGAAAAAACCAAGGGTTTCACACACGTTATAGTTAGGAATTAGCATTTAAAAAACCTTAGAAATTCAATGAAAAAACCAAAGGTTTCACACATGTTATAGTTAGCTGGACATTTCACTCGTAATATGTGATGACGTCACATATTACATCACTCATGACATGGTCAGTGACATCACTCATGACATCACTGATGACATCTCAAATGACATCACTGATGACATCATCCAGTGAATGTGTGTTTTTCTGAAAATTACATATGTTTTATATATGTATATCTCAAGGTCGATGGAAGAATAAATGGGTATATAAGTGTCTAAATGGATGATTTGTTTTTGAAAAATTGATTGTGTAACTGACTGATTAAGTGTATCTTAATGAATACATGGCTTAGTGAGTAATGTTTAAATGTGTAAATACCTGTATCAGTCTCTCCCTTTGTGTATAAGTGGCTGCATGGGTTGGTGAGTAGCTACATGGGTGTCTATATAGGTTATTAGTTGGTTTTTTGAGTATCAGTCTGAGTGTCTTCATGGTGCGGTGGGGGGTATTACGTAGTGCATAGGTGCATGAATGAGTGACTCACTGTTTGTATGTGTTGAAGACAGCATGTGTGCAGGACTGTATGGGTGGATGAGTGTGTGCATGGGTGTGTTAGTGAGTGAATGACTGTCTCAATAGTGTCTTCATAAGTAACTACATATGTTTTAAACTAGTATATGTGACTATTGTTGTTTATAAGTGAGTATATGTGAGAGTGAGAGATTGGAAGAGTTCCTGTATGAATAAGTATGTGTTTCTATAAGTGATTGTTAAAAAGACTAAGTATGTGTAAGTTTCTGTTAAAGTAAGTGTGCTGGTGTGTGTATAACTGTATATGCAAGTAAATGGATGTTTGTTTCTTTATTAGCATGAGTGACTATGTGTGTGAGTAACTCTATGGATGAGTGGGATTGTGTTACAGGATGTTTAGGTGTATGAGTACATATGATGTGTGAGTACATGTATGAGTGACTGTATAGGATTGTTGGTGGATGAGTGGATGTGTATGTGGATCTTAGAATTACTGAATAGGTTGTTGTAACTGTTATTGGTATGTCCATTGTTTTGAAAATTTTAGTGTCTATTTTTTAATGTTTGTATCAAAAGTTATATTAGGGTGAGAGGAGGTCTACCACTCTGTCACAAGGATGATGTCATCAGTGATGTCATTTGAGATGTCATCAGTGATGTCATGAGTGATGTCACTGACCATGTCATGAGTGATGTAATATGTGACGTCATCAGTAGTGCATTGCGGGCGCGCGAGTTATAGTTAGCTGAACTAACTATAACGGGGGAATTTCATTGGTTTTTTACGAGTGAAATGTCCAGCTAACTATAACATGTGTGAAACCTTTGGTTTTTTCATTGAATTTCTAAGGTTTTTTAAATGCTAATTCCTAACTATAACGTGTGTGAAACCCTTGGTTTTTTCAGTGAATTTGCAAGGTTTTTTATATGCTAATTCCTAACTATAACGTGTGTGAAACCCATGGTTTTTTCAGTGAATTTGCAAGGTTTTTTAAATGCTAATTTTTTTTTTTTCTTTTTTTTTTTTTACATATTTTTTTTTTAATTTTCTATCCTTTTTTAAAGACTATGGTTAAATTTTTAAAATTCTATAATATGTTTTTTTTAATATATTTTATAAAATAAACATGTAAAATTTATTAGCAATACATTTTTTCCTTTTTTTAAATTTTTTTTTTAGTACGAGTACCGTAAGCTTACGGTAAGCGTACGGTTTACGCAACGTCCGTAATTTATCTACGCTGTTTGCGTATAGTTACGCAATTTGCGTAGCCGCGCGTACTCCGCGTGGGACGCGTACGCGTGTATGCTACACGCGCACGTTACGCGGAAGTGTCGGGGAGTGACTGTTAAGCGCATGCGCGCAAGCGCGTGTCTTTTTTACGCGCATGCGTACTTTTGCCGTAAGCGCACCGTAAGCGTACCGTAAGCGTACGGTAGGTCATGTGATCATGAAACACAACTTTTGATTGGTTGAAACTACTTTCAGTTCTAGAACTCTCCTACACCACACCCATTCCCCTCATTTCTGCTTGTGATCCCTTAGGAGAAGGAGCTGGGTTGTCTTTGTGATACGATGGCAGAACAGCAGAGCTCTTCTGAGAGTGAGGCTAGCAGCACTACCTTGAGGCAGAGAGCGAGGAAACAAAAGACCTCTTACGTATGGGATTATTTTACTTTTCCAGAAGGCCAGCAAAAGGTAAATGCACCCTTAGTGACTTGCAAGCTGTGTAAGCGTGTACTTTCAAGAGGTAATCCTGACAGGAAGTATTCCTTTGGGAATCACACCATGATGAGACACCTTAAGGATGTACACAGAAGGACACATGCTCGACTTACTGAAGGTAACCCTTCAGTAAATCAACCAAGCACATCCACAGCAGCTCAGCCTGGACCATCATCTGCAGTGCCGAGTCCTTCTTCTGCAGGTCAGGTGAGCCCTTCATCTGTGGGGGGAGCATCTCCTTTTTCTGGTCCTCTGGAAACCAACCATCGGTTTGCGAGGGTTTTAATTCGGTGCGCCACTTGTCATGATCTAATTTGTCATAGGGAGACCAGTGTTGCCCTAGTGAACAATTTAATAGATCAGCACATTTGTCGTACCGACTAATATTCCCATTCTTTCTTTCCTCTGTCCCTGCATGAACACAACGGCTCTTTTAAGAGCCAACCTTACCTTTCATCTATTTTTTATATATTTTTTTAAAACTTTTTTTTTATTTATTTTTTTACCGTACGCGTACGGTACGCGTAATTTTTTATTTTTTTTAAAAAAAACACTAAAAATCAATTATCACATTACAAGGTCCTTGAGAGACAACAATTAAAAACTGCAAATGTGATTGTAGAGAAGTGGGAAAAAAGGGACCATGACATTATTGACTTACCATACCCACTCAAAAAAAGATTTATTCATTTAATTTATTTTTAATTGCTTTTAAAATGGTTATAGTTTTCGAAAATTTTCTATCTCAATCTGAAAAAAAAGAAAAAAGTATTAATATTTAATAAAACATTTAATAATACAGTACACATATTTACATATTTTTCAAAAAATATTTTTGCCTTTTTTTTGCTGTTTTCAGAAAATATTGCATTTCACTATAAATTGTGAAAGCAATTGCATTCATAATTTAACAGCAGGCAAAAAAAAATTAACAATCTCAAAGATTGTTTTTAAAAAAGCCCAGAATCTCTTTTTTCATAAACATAACTTTAAAGAAATGCATAATATTCTAAAAAAATATCATCTAATATCTATACTTATTTCTTTAAAATACCGTCTGATATTTTTGTTTCAGAAGTATAATCACAATAATATATGTCAAATAACTCCACAATACATCTGGTTCCATTTCCTTTAGGCCAAATAGTAATTATAAAAATTCTTTTTTTGTTTAATTTCCAATGGTAATCCAATAAAAAACAAAAGTTTAAATTGTATAGATGTCACCGTTTCTCTGTAACCGTTTCGGGTTTTGTACGAGAGAAATGTCCAGCTAACTATAACGCCCCTGAAACCTATGGTTTTTTCAGTGAATATATATATATTGGTAGTACCGGCTGGTGCTACGGAAGGAGGATTTGATATATATATATATATCAATCTTTGAACTGTGGCTGGCATATATATATATATATATATATTCACTGAAAAAAACAAGGGTTTCACACACGTTATAGTTAGGAATTAGCATTTAAAAAACCTTAGAAATTCAATGAAAAAACCAAAGGTTTCACACATGTTATAGTTAGCTGGACATTTCACTCGTAAAAAACCAATGAAATTCCCCCGTTATAGTTAGTTCAGCTAACTATAACTCGCGCGCCCGCAATGCACTACTGATGACGTCACATATTACATCACTCATGACATGGTCAGTGACATCACTCATGACATCACTGATGACATCTCAAATGACATCACTGATGACATCATCCAGTGAATGTGTGTTTTTCTGAAAATTACATATGTTTTATATATGTATATCTCAAGGTCGATGGAAGAATAAATGGGTATATAAGTGTCTAAATGGATGATTTGTTTTTGAAAAATTGATTGTGTAACTGACTGATTAAGTGTATCTTAATGAATACATGGCTTAGTGAGTAATGTTTAAATGTGTAAATACCTGTATCAGTCTCTCACTTTGTGTATAAGTGGCTGCATGGGTTGGTGAGTAGCTACATGGGTGTCTATATAGGTTATTAGTTGGTTTTTTGAGTATCAGTCTGAGTGTCTTCATGGTGCGGTGGGGGGTATTATGTAGTGCATAGGTTTATGAATGAGTGACTCACTGTTTGTATGTGTTGAAGACAGCATGTGTGCAGGACTGTATGGGTGGATGAGTGTGTGCATGGGTGTGTTAGTGAGTGAATGACTGTCTCAATAGTGTCTTTATAAGTAACTACATATGTTTTAAACTAGTATATGTGACTATTGTTGTTTATAAGTGAGTATATGTGAGAGTGAGAGATTGGAAGAGTTCCTGTATGAATAAGTATGTGTTTCTATAAGTGATTGTTAAAAAGACTAAGTATGTGTAAGTTTCTGTTAAAGTAAGTGTGCTGGTGTGTGTATAACTGTATATGCAAGTAAATGGATGTTTGTTTCTTTATTAGCATGAGTGACTATGTGTGTGAGTAACTCTATGGATGAGTGGGATTGTGTTACAGGATGTTTAGGTGTATGAGTACATATGATGTGTGAGTACATGTATGAGTGACTGTATAGGATTGTTGGTGGATGAGTGTATGTGTATGTGGATCTTAGAATTACTGAATAGGTTGTTGTAACTGTTATTGGTATGTCCATTGTTTTGAAAATTTTAGTGTCTATTTTTTAATGTTTGTATCAAAAGTTATATTAGGGTGAGAGGAGGTCTACCACTCTGTCACAAGGATGATGTCATCAGTGATGTCATTTGAGATGTCATCAGTGATGTCATGAGTGATGTCACTGACCATGTCATGAGTGATGTAATATGTGACGTCATCAGTAGTGCATTGCGGGCGCGCGAGTTATAGTTAGCTGAACTAACTATAACGGGGGAATTTCATTGGTTTTTTACGAGTGAAATGTCCAGCTAACTATAACATGTGTGAAACCTTTGGTTTTTTCATTGAATTTCTAAGGTTTTTTAAATGCTAATTCCTAACTATAACGTGTGTGAAACCCTTGGTTTTTTCAGTGAATTTGCAAGGTTTTTTATATGCTAATTCCTAACTATAACGTGTGTGAAATCCATGGTTTTTTCAGTGAATTTGCAAGGTTTTTTGAATGCTAATTTTTTTTTTTTTCTTTTTTTTTTTTTACATATTTTTTTTTAATTTTCTATCCTTTTTTAAAGACTATGGTTAAATTTTTTTAATTCTATAATATGTTTTTTTTAATATATTTTATAAAATAAACATGTAAAATTTATTAGCAATACATTTTTTCCTTTTTTTTTATTTTTTTTTTTAGTACGAGTACCGTAAGCTTACGGTAAGCGTACGGTTTACGCAACGTCCGTAATTTATCTACGCTGTTTGCGTATAGTTACGCAATTTGCGTAGCCGCGCGTACTCCGCGTGGGACGCGTACGCGTGTACGCTACACGTGCACGTTACGCGGAAGTGTCGGGGAGTGACTGTTAAGCGCATGCGCGCAAGCGCGTGTCTTTTTTACGCGCATGCGTACTTTTGCCGTAAGCGCACCGTAAGCGTACCGTAAGCGTACGGTAGGTCATGTGATCATGAAACACAACTTTTGATTGGTTGAAACTACTTTCAGTTCTAGAACTCTCCTACACCACACCCATTCCCCTCATTTCTGCTTGTGATCCCTTAGGAGAAGGAGCTGGGTTGTCTTTGTGATACGATGGCAGAACAGCAGAGCTCTTCTGAGAGTGAGGCTAGCAGCACTACCTTGAGGCAGAGAGCGAGGAAACAAAAGACCTCTTACGTATGGGATTATTTTACTTTTCCAGAAGGCCAGCAAAAGGTAAATGCACCCTTAGTGACTTGCAAGCTGTGTAAGCATGTACTTTCAAGAGGTAATCCTGACAGGAAGTATTCCTTTGGGAATCACACCATGATGAGACACCTTAAGGATGTACACAGAAGGACACATGCTCGACTTACTGAAGGTAACCCTTCAGTAAATCAACCAAGCACATCCACAGCAGCTCAGCCTGGACCATCATCTGCAGTGCCGAGTCCTTCTTCTGCAGGTCAGGTGAGCCCTTCATCTGTGGGGGGAGCATCTCCTTTTTCTGGTCCTCTGGAAACCAACCATCGGTTTGCGAGGGTTTTAATTCGGTGCGCCACTTGTCATGATCTAATTTGTCATAGGGAGACCAGTGTTGCCCTAGTGAACAATTTAATAGATCAGCACATTTGTCGTACCGACTAATATTCCCATTCTTTCTTTCCTCTGTCCCTGCATGAACACAACGGCTCTTTTAAGAGCCAACCTTACCTTTCATCTATTTTTTATATATTTTTTTTTAAACTTTTTTTTTTTTTTTTTTTTTTACCGTACGCGTACGGTACGCGTAATTTTTTATTTTTTTAAAAAAAAACACTAAAAATCAATTATCACATTACAAGGTCCTTGAGAGACAACAATTAAAAACTGCAAATGTGATTGTAGAGAAGTGGGAAAAAAGGGACCATGACATTATTGACTTACCATACCCACTCAAAAAAAGATTTATTCATTTAATTTATTTTTAATTGCTTTTAAAATGGTTATAGTTTTCGAAAATTTTCTATCTCAATCTGAAAAAAAAGAAAAAAGTATTAATATTTAATAAAACATTTAATAATACAGTACACATATTTACATATTTTTCATAAAATATTTTTGCCTTTTTTTTGCTGTTTTCAGAAAATATTGCATTTCACTATAAATTGTGAAAGCAATTGCATTCATCATTTAACAGCAGGCAAAAAAAAATTAACAATCTCAAAGATTGTTTTTAAAAAAGCCCAGAATCTCTTTTTTCATAAACATAACTTTAAAGAAATGCATAATATTCTAAAAAAATATCATCTAATATCTATACTTATTTCTTTAAAATACCGTCTGATATTTTTGTTTCAGAAGTATAATCACAATAATATATGTCAAATAACTCCACAATACATCTGGTTCCATTTCCTTTAGGCCAAATAGTAATTATAAAAATTCTTTTTTTGTTTAATTTCCAATGGTAATCCAATAAAAAACAAAAGTTTAAATTGTATAGATGTCACCGTTTCTCTGTAACATTTTGGTTTCCGAAAGATTAATTAATAATTAAATAAGTCCACAATAGAATTGTTTACTTTTCCGCATGGCCAAATAGTAATTTTAAAAATCTTTTTTGAAAAAATTTCTAATGGCAATCCAATAACATTCCAAAATTTAAATTGTGCAGATGTTACCGATTTTTTCTAAATTTTTGGTTTTCCAAAATTTCCTTAAAAAATGGAAAAATTCCACATTACAATTGGTTACCTTTCCATTAGGCCAAATGATAATTTGTTAAATCTTTTTATTTGTAAATTCCATATGGTAATCCAATAAAATGGTAAAATTGTTTTCTCCAGATGTTGTCAAATCTCTCTAAAATTTAGGTTTCAGGAAGATTAGATAGGAATTTGCTAAATCAAAAGGCAAACGTTGCTTAAAAATCAATTGGGAATCATTACACAGTGTCCAGCCTTTTTCACATTTAAGATAAACTGTGTAATGACCAGAAGTTACAGTAGGTCCATCATGGAAAATTATTGCAACTGTTACAAAAGTTTTTCCTGAAATTGATAATTGCTGTCCTGTAAACTTCTTTATTAAAGTATCCAATTTTGAACCATCAGCTCTACATCGTTGCATCATTAAAATTACATACTGTCTGTATTCCTTTAAAATTAATGTTGAAAACATGTCAGATTTACACTCACTGCATTGCATGCTATGATTAGCATCTTTAACTAATTTAGCAAAAGTGACTGTTTTACTCTCTGGCAATGTTAAATAAATAAACCTTTCAGAATCAACATTAGAGCCACATATATTATAACAGTTTTCACAACTATGTTCCCATTTATAAGAGAGACCAAAAATATTTTGTATTTGTACCCCTTCCTCTTCCAGTACCTGAAAAAAATACATCAAGAATTCCTGTGCATCTTGCTGTACATTTTGAGAAAACTGTGTTCGTCCTGAACATACATCTAAAAGTTTTCTAATTTCAGTAGCACTTTCTATATGAGTTTTATCATTACTCAGCTTTTGAAAAAGGAGACTCAGCACAGTACAGAATCTTTTTCCCTGATTTACTATTATCTGCTCTTGCAAACTTTCCAGATAAAATGCAACATTCAGCACTACATTAGCGTAGCAGTTGACACCAGAGCTATTTTCAAAATGACATCCTACAACCTGTTCTTCATTTTCCTTATTCTTTTTGCTTGCAATTACATCACTCCTCTTTTTTTTCCTCCTCTCTACATCGTCATTACAGATATTCTCATTTCTCCTTTTACGAGAAACTACACGTTTCTCCAACACAGGATACTGACCTAAATGAGGAGCATAGCTTCTTCTTAATCTATTATACTCCTTTACACAGTTTGTATCAGCACTAACTTTTGAATCATCAAAGTCTATCATGAATAAACCTGATAATGTTTTCACTCGTGACAAAGCAACATATGCCATACCTTCTTTGAACACAGTTGAACCAATGTTCACAAATGCACAATCTACAGTCAATCCTTGAGACTTGTGAATAGTTACAGCATATGCTAGAGAAAACGGAAACTGCTTCCTACGTACATATAAGTCTTTCACAAGCATGAAACGAACTGTACAACGACAAATATCTTTAACTTCTTCTATCTGATCAAATTTTATTTTTAAACATTCAATTCCATCTTTTTTCTGATAATTAATAAAACCCACAACTCTTCCCATAGCTCCATTAACTAAATCTTTTTCAACATCCAAATTTCTCCTTAAAAATACTCTACAGTTCATGCAAACATATAGATTTTTTTCTAATCCAGCTGTTTTGGAAATCTTCTTCTCTAGTGAATCCAATTTATTTTTCAGTGTGCCTGTTAATGTGACAGTAATTCTTCCATCCTCAATTTTGTCCACTGCTTCCAATTTCCTGATATCTTCCTTTTCCAATTTCAAAAGCTCCTCATTGAATATTGAGCACTCACGTAGAGTTGGCATTAAGCAGATGACACTTTTGTTTTCTGCAATGTTCTTGTATATCTTCTCTGCAACTATTTCTTCCTTTGGAAATAAATTATGTAGCAGCCGAGTCTGTAATGCTTTTTTGCCAGCTTCTGTGAGTAGTCCAATCCTGATATCTTTCAGAATACTTCCATATTCTTCATCGTTTGCTTGCCTCATATTAGTTGTAAGTTCCTTGTACTCAAAGAAGGACCAAATATTTGCATTACCGATGCTTCCCAATGACTTCTTCGTGTCTTCATGTGTCACAGTATTAAACACTGGTTGTCCTTTAACTGGAGTAAGTTGCAAAAGATCTCCAAAAACTATGACGTGTTTTCCTCCAAATAACACGTCATAGTCTGACTTCAGAATTTGCTGCATTCTTAAATGCACAAAGGCAAGCATTAAGTTCGATACCATGCTCACCTCATCAATAATGAGAACTTGCATCTTCTTCAATACTCTTGAAACTTCCAAGCATGCTTCTCCAGTTAGCTTGTTGTATTGTATTTTGTTCTCATGCTCCACTGGTAACATTAGCAAACGATGTAAAGTGATTCCTTTTATGTTATATGCTGCTAACCCAGTTGGAGCAGTAACCACACAAGACAAAGTAGAATCCGTTTTTTGCTGTAGGTAGCTTCTGATGACTTTTATAAGGAAACTTTTTCCAGTTCCAGCTTGTCCGCTTACATACATCCTGATTGGATGAAATGATGTGCATGAGCACTCTTTTTTTTCATGTAGAAATCCGTGATCAATTTTGTTTCTGATCTCTTCATAAATTTGTTGCTGCTCTTGATTCAGTTGTCTTTCCAAATTTTGTAAGTCTATAAATTCTTCTTGAGCTTGATTCATAGCTGTTTCCACTTCATTCATGGCTATTGATGCTTCATTTTCAACGATTGGTTGTCCTAGGGGATCTTGACTGAGTGTTCCTGAACTTTGGCTGTCCTGAGAACTGTCTCTAGCTATTTCTGCTGCAATTGTAGTTTCCTGTTCAATTTCTTCATTTAACATTTGCAGATAAGTTGTGAATGTTCTGCATTGTATGCTGTCTTTGCAAGCATTAAATGAATCTTCATAGCTTTGAAATTCTCCCAGTAGTTCATCCTCTGTACGCCATGGTTTAAACAGCTGTAAAAGAGCCAAGTAGTAAAATTCCTTTTTGTCAGTAGTGTCGCAACTCAGCTTCCGGTGATTTATCAAACTTCCTTTTGTTTGCTTCACCAAACATCCTTCCTCACCAATGACTTTATATTTTCCATTGTTGATGTCTTCTGCGGCTTTCCGTGAATAAATGTAGTTCTGCAGCACTTCATAGAGACACATGTTCTCCAGATGATCACTTCTCTTTGGGTAATATGTATCCAACATGTTTGATTTCAAAATATCTGTACTTTCTGGGTCATTCTCGGCCAAATATTCAATTTCTCCAACAGATTTCAGTACCCGATTTCTCATTGCTGCAAGGCCTAAACTTGCCCAAATTATTCTTCTTGATTTCGAGTAGAGACTTGCAGAAGATAACCTATCTGAACATTCGTAGGATCCAATTTCTCGATGCGATAACATCTTCAAACTGAAACTGTACAGCTTCTTACTGACAGTTTTCTCGTGAGAAATCTCTTCCCACATTTCCTTCAATTCTGTTTTTTCTGATTTCGTAATGTAAGACGTTACATATCGAGCAACAGCAATGGAATTGTCAGCTACATACTGTATATCCATGTTAGCGTTCCACATGGATAAAATCACTGGGTTGTAGTCATTTATATTTTTTGATTCTTCTTTTCTTTTAAGGTTGTAGGTATTCTTAGGTGATTTTCTTGTGATAGTATGTCTCACAGCTGACATAAAACTGTTAACTCTTCCTTTTGAAAGAACAGGTCTAGGAAATCCAAATCGACATTTAGTGTAGTATTTATCTTTGCTCTTGTATTTCCGTCGACAGTATTTTCCACACCGATGACTTTGGAAACGTAAAACTTGCTCCTTTAACTTTTTCTCTTCTGTGCTTTTTGGTATAGCACATGTTGCATATTCTTCACTGTAAGATAACACTGCTTCATCAGTATCTGTTCCAAACTTTGGGGCATCCTTGATCCACAACAGCATATGAATATGAGGAGCACCTCTTGCCTGGTACTCTTTTCTCCAAAAGAAATCCACTACTTCTCCTAGAGGTGGATTTTTTTTATTGCAGATGAAGGACATCATAGCCTCAAATCTATGATTGAAATATCTGCAAACATTAACCGGATCCAATGAGCACAGTTCTCCTGCTGTTTTGTATTCAATGTTTTTAATGTTTGAATTTGCCTCTCGTAGAAAATCCAGTAAATCATCCCAAGCGTACTCAGCACAGCTTAGGGTAAGGAACCATGTTGGTGTTCCTAAATTCCGTAACATGCATTTTAATTCACCATGGCGTCGGTACCAATATTCATTTGTCCCACGCTGACAAGCCATCAGATTGATCAGTTGTGTTTCCAAATGATCATCTCGGTGCTGCACTTTCTCCATAAAATCCTTAGCAGACACATTTTGTAAATGTACTCCACTTTTTAAAATGTGATTTACTGCATAAGACAGTGTAGACAAGTCGCTTTCAAATAAAAGATGGAACAAATAAGGAATACTTTGTCGAAATCTGGGATCTTCAGCATATAGTCTTGTAGTCCGATACTCAGAAGCTGGAATCTGTTCCGGACGTTCATCGTATCGTCCTCCTTTTCCTTTAGGAAACAGCTGGGGAAAACATCGAGCTTCCAAGCTCTCCTCCCATACACTCACGGGAGTTCCTTTTGCTTTCTTCATCTGAAATAGATCAATATTGTCTCCCATAACTTCTTTTGAATGAAGAGGATGTATGCTAAAATGTTCATAAATTTCTTCTTCCTTTGACTTGTCCACTTTTTCAATTTGTCCAGTTGGTGTTTCTGTGTCTTCTTGTAAATCTTCTTCTTCTTCTTCTTCTTCTATATAAATTGATTCATACCATTTGTTATTCCTTTTCAAATACAAATTTGCTCTTTGTACTTTCCGTACATCTACCAGCTCCTGCCACATCTTCTTATTCTTTGTAGGTACACCATTAACCAGAATAATTAATGGTTCAGTTTCCAAAGTATCCGCATCAATAGTTTCCATATTTTTTTTCAAATCCAAGGGCAAATACACCACTCTACCTTTTAAACCTCTCAGTAAATCTGAAGGAGGTAATTTACCAGTTTTGGGCTCCATACGTACTATGGTCTGGAACGGATGAACACATTGAATGAGTATAGACTCATATGTATTTAATTCAGAAAGTTCAGCAGGAATAGCATCCAATTCTAAATTATTATGTACAGCTCTGGTCGGCATTCTATTTTCCTCTAACTTGTTGTAACAGTATTTACAAATACGCTGAACTTCACCCAAATCAAAACAATTTTCAAGAAATATATAGGTGGCAAAATCCTTCCACTTATAATTATCTTCATTTTCACTCTTTCTGTAGAGATCAACATACCTGGTTTGTTTTCTATAATGAGTTCTGCGGCAACAAATACAAGTTATATTTGGTCTTTCATTAGAGATTATTGCAAATTTTGTTATGTGATCATTAAATGTCTTACTTACAGAGGGTTCTACATTTTCTTCCACTTCTTCCTCATTTACTGTGTCCTTCTCTGCACTGTTTTGTTCAGGACCAAAGTAACAAAACTGAATTTCATCAACAACCTTCTCTACATCTGATACCGTTCCACGGAACAGAGCCCTATTCAATTCATCTAACTTTATTGCTGGACTTTTAGCAAAATACAACCGTCTCACAAACTTTCTCATTTCAGTATGATGAACAGCCAGCATCCTAAAATGATGGAAAACACTATTACACACTTTTCTAGATAGACAAGCCAGAGAATGACCCTGCAACCCAGTATTCTCTCTCAGTCTGCATGGATCTAGACTTTGAAGCACCTTAATCTTCTGTTTCACACTTTTTTTGCTATATTCTCTTAGAAACTCACAAAATTTATCAATAGATTCCTGACGCACAGTGCAAATACTACTACAATTCCAAGTGTACACTGGGGCTTTAGGACGTCTCCCCATAGCCTCATCCGCCATCACTTGTACCTCATCTCTTGGAACCATTATCTCCTTCTCCATTATGCAACCATTTTTCACTTCATAAGCACGACCTCTGGTGTCAACTGCATGCAGCAAACTATTACTTTGAAAATAGCTCTCTTCATTAAAAAAAGGTTCACTACTTGAACTATGCATCCATTTTCCTAAAAACACTTTACAAAAGTTTGTTCTGTTCACTACTCTTTTCCTTTTGCTATGTGATTTCAGTACATTAACCATTTTGTCTACTGTACGCATCCTATTCAAAATTAAAATGAATAGTTTCCTTTTTAATTCTAATGCCTTTGCTGCAATGGCTTCAATTTCTTTTTTTCTCTTAAAAAACTTTGCCTTTTGCTTATATTTCTTCACATCCTTTATCAAATTGGACATAACTCTCCTCTGAAACATTTTTCTACGTATCTCTTTAAACGCTGTTTTTCTGTTTAAGTTTATCTTTTGAGTTGCAGAAGGTATATTTGCATTAACTAAATTCTCAATTTTTTCCTGTCCTTTTCGATTCAAATCATTCTTTCCAGTACAGACATTTTGTACATTTTTCCTTTTTTTGAATATGTTCCTTAGAAAATCTTTTTTTTGCTTACCAGAAGATTTTTTCTTCTTTCCAACATGAGCATCTTCAACTAACTTAGGTCCTCCAGTTGTCTTCAAATATAGGTTTTTTTTCTGCTCTTTTTTTGCTCTGGATTTTGTAGGCATCTTAAATTTTGTTCACTGCTCTTCAGCAATACCTGAAAAAAACTAAAAAAAAATTCCTTTATTTTATTTAAATATATTACTACATATGTTTTCACATTAGTCACAAAACGAAATTTCTTTGCCAATTTGAAAGCACACTTACTGCTCTTTTTTTTGGCAAGTGATAAACACTTTTACAGACTGACACATTATGAATCCACTTTTCAGATTTTTTACAGAGCACATGTCCAAACTGCTTTTTCAGACCAGCATCATGTGTAACCTGGGTGTCTGCCTACACTCCAGCAAGGGCAACCAGCCTTAGTGATGCTGAATGTATTTGCATTACTGACTGAAACCTCAAACCCCACTCGCTTGTGAATACTGTGCATGATTCCACATGGTAAGCAGCTACCTGTGTGCTAAGAGTCTGCATCTGCACCAAAAAATGTCTCCCCCTTTCCATCTAATGCAACTGTGAAATCACCAGAGCAATACGCAATAAATCTATGCCTGTAATTCCTATTTGCACACAGTCATGTTTTCACATTAGTCACAAAACGAAATTTCTTTGCCAATTTGAAAGCACACTTACTGCTCTTTTTTTTGGCAAGTGATAAACACTTTTACAGACTGACATATTATGAATCCACTTTTCAGATTTTTTACAAAGCACATGTCCAAACTGCTTTTTCAGACCAGCATCATGTGTAACCTGGGTGTCTGCCTACACTCCAGCAAGGGCAACCAGCCTTAGTGATGCTGAATGTATTTGCATTACTGACTGAAACCTCAAACCCCACTCGCTTGTGAATACTGTGCATGATTCCACATGGTAAGCAGCTACCTGTGTGCTAAGAGTCTGCTTCTGCACCAAAAAATGTCTCCCCCTTTCCATCTAATGCAACTGTGAAATCTCCAGAGCAATACGCAATAAATCTCTGCCTGTAATTCCTATTTGCACACAGAGTCATGTTTTCACATTAGTCACAAAACGAAATTTCTTTGCCAATTTGAAAGCACACTTACTGCTCCTTTTTTTGGCAAGTGATAAACACTTTTACAGACTGACACATTATGAATCCACTTTTCAGATTTTTTACAAAGCACATGTCCAAACTGCTTTTTCAGACCAGCATCATGTGTAACCTGGGTGTCTGCCTACACTCCAGCAAGGGCAACCAGCCTTAGTGATGCTGAATGTATTTGCATTACTGACTGAAACCTCAAACCCCACTCGCTTGTGAATACTGTGCATGATTCCACATGGTAAGCAGCTACCTGTGTGCTAAGAGTCTGCATCTGCACCAAAAAATGTCTCCCCCTTTCCATCTAATGCAACTGTGAAATCACCAGAGCAATACGCAATAAATCTATGCCTGTAATTCCTATTTGTACACAGAGTCATGTTTTCACATTAGTCACAAAACGAAATTTCTTTGCCAATTTGAAAGCACACTTACTGCTCTTTTTTTTGGCAAGTGATAAACACTTTTACAGACTGACACATTATGAATCCACTTTTCAGATTTTTTACAAAGCACATGTCCAAACTGCTTTTTCAGACCAGCATCATGTGTAACCTGGGTGTTTGCCTACACTCCAGCAAGGGCAACCAGCCTTAGTGATGCTGAATGTATTTGCATTACTGACTGAAACCTCAAACCCCACTCGCTTGTGAATACTGTGCATGATTCCACATGGTAAGCAGCTACCTGTGTGCTAAGAGTCTGCATCTGCACCAAAAAATGTCTCCCCCTTTCCATCTAATGCAACTGTGAAATCACCAGAGAAATACGCAATAAATCTCTGCCTGTAATTCCTTTTTGCACACAGAGTCATGTTTTCACATTAGTCACAAAACGAAATTTCTTTGCCAATTTGAAAGCACACTTACTGCTCTTTTTTTTGGCAAGTGATAAACACTTTTACAGACTGACACATTATGAATCCACTTTTCAGATTTTTTACAAAGCACATGTCCAAACTGCTTTTTCAGACCAGCATCATGTGTAACCTGGGTGTCTGCCTACACTCCAGCAAGGGCAACCAGCCTTAGTGATGCTGAATGTATTTGCATTACTGACTGAAACCTCAAACCCCACTCGCTTGTGAATACTGTGCATGATTCCACATGGTAAGCAGCTACCTGTGTGCTAAGAGTCTGCTTCTGCACCAAAAAATGTCTCCCCCTTTCCATCTAATGCAACTGTGAAATCACCAGAGCAATACGCAATAAATCTCTGCCTGTAATTCCTTTTTGCACACAGAGTCATGTTTTCACATTAGTCACAAAACGAAATTTCTTTGCCAATTTGAAAGCACACTTACTGCTCTTTTTTTTGGCAAGTGATAAACACTTTTACAGACTGACACATTATGAATCCACTTTTCAGATTTTTTACAAAGCACAAGTCCAAACTGCTTTTTCAGACCAGCATCATTTGTAACCTGGGTGTCTGCCTACACTCCAGCAAGGGCAACCAGCCTTAGTGATGCTGAATGTATTTGCATTACTGACTGAAACCTCAAACCCCACTCGCTTGTGAATACTGTGCATGATTCCACATGGTAAGCAGCTACCTGTGTGCTAAGAGTCTGCATCTGCACCAAAAAATGTCTCCCCCTTTCCATCTAATGCAACTGTGAAATCACCAGAGAAATACGCAATAAATCTCTGCCTGTAATTCCTATTTGCACAGAGTCATGTTTTCACATTAGTCACAAAACGAAATTTCTTTGCCATTTTGAAAGCACACTTACTGCTCTTTTTTTTGGCAAGTGATAAACACTTTTACAGACTGACACATTATGAATCCACTTTTCTGATTTTTTACAAAGCACATGTCCAAACTGCTTTTTCAGACCAGCATCATTTGTAACCTGGGTGTCTGCCTACACTCCAGCAAGGGCAACCAGCCTTAGTGATGCTGAATGTATTTGCATTACTGACTGAAACCTCAAACCCCACTCGCTTGTGAATACTGTGTATGATTCCACATGGTAAGCAGCTACCTGTGTGCTAAGAGTCTGCTTCTGCACCAAAAAATGTCTCCCCCTTTCCATCTAATGCAACTGTGAAATCACCAGAGCAATACGCAATAAATCTCTGCCTGTAATTCCTTTTTGCACACAGAGTCATGTTTTCACATTAGTCACAAAACGAAATTTCTTTGCCAATTTGAAAGCACACTTACTGCTCTTTTTTTTGGCAAGTGATAAACACTTTTACAGACTGACACATTATGAATCCACTTTTCAGATTTTTTACAAAGCACATGTCCAAACTGCTTTTTCAAACCAGCATCATTTGTAACCTGGGTGTCTGCCTACACTCCAGCAAGGGCAACCAGCCTTAGTGATGCTGAATGTATTTGCATTACTGACTGAAACCTCAAACCCCACTCGCTTGTGAATACTGTGTATGATTCCACATGGTAAGCAGCTACCTGTGTGCTAAGAGTCTGCTTCTGCACCAAAAAATGTCTCCCCCTTTCCATCTAATGCAACTGTGAAATCACCAGAGCAATACGCAATAAATCTCTGCCTGTAATTCCTTTTTGCACACAGAGTCATGTTTTCACATTAGTCACAAAACGAAATTTCTTTGCCAATTTGAAAGCACACTTACTGCTCTTTTCTTTGGCAAGTGATAAACACTTTTACAGACTGACACATTATGAATCCACTTTTCAGATTTTTTACAAAGCACATGTCCAAACTGCTTTTTCAGACCAGCACCATTTGTAACCTGGGTGTCTGCCTACACTCCAGCAAGGGCAACCAGCCTTAGTGATGCTGAATGTATTTGCATTACTGAGTCCAACCTCAAACCCTTAAACTATTCTTTTTTTATACCAGTACACCTTAATTTATTGTGAAAACATAGTCCATATTATTTTACATGTTCCTCACATTTAAATTTCTCCCACAACAGAAAATAATAAACACAACTTCAACAAAAAGAATTGCATTTCTATTATTCATTTCTTAATTTACCATATACATCCCCTCTCAGACTCTAAACTCACCTTTAAAATTAGTTAGTTGTGAAAGAAATGTGGCACTCAAACAGCAGATTATCAGAGCCAGGATCTCTGTTCTCTACACCTCTCTCCTCTCAGCAGAACCAGATAATGGCAAACTTTCCCTCTCTTTTTCCACACATATACATGTTAGTTTCAAATCTCAGTGCTTGCCCCTTTTTTTCAAATGAAATCACACATTTCTATTGGTTGAAAACCCAACCCTTTTCCAAAAGTACCCTTCCCCCAACTTGACTTCTGCCTAGTACCCTTCCCCCAACTTGACTTCTGCCTGCTACCATAGCAACAGCTCATGGAACACTGCTGTGGGGAGTCAGGTCAGAAGTTCGCCAAACAATGTTTCAATTCCAAAGAGCAAGAGTGCTTGACTTTTCAAACCTAACAGCAAATCCATAGTACTGTTCTTTGGTAACACATTTTTCTGTACCAATACAAAACATGCTTCTATTAATTTACACATACAGCCTAGTTTTTATTCTAGAATGGTATGAAACAGCCAATCAGCTCTTTTTTTTTTGAAAAAAATATGTATGCCTCCATTTCCAAACTGTCTTTCTTTTCATATTGCCATTCTACTGAAAGACACCTCCAGAATGCATCCAGTTCTCCTTTGAAGATGTTCACAGTGTGGATTGTAGGGCACAGCTATGTCTTCTGGAGTGAAAAGTATGCAGAGAAAACAGATATGGTGAGAGACCTTGCTTTGCCAAATGTAGACATTAAATGGATTGGTCAGAGAGGGTTAAAGTGGCACCAATTGATGCCATTGGTGAAATCCTTCATGCACATCCAACACCCTGACCTCATAATAGTGCACTGTGGTGGCAATGACCTAGGCACTTTGACTGGGGTAGGTCTGGAAATGCTGATGAAGGACACCTTTGCACAACTGTTTTCACTTTTCCCTAAAACTGCCTTTGTGTTTTCTAACATATGCCAAAGGCAAAAATGGAACTGGTCCAATCATTTCTGTCCGCAGATTGACAAAGCAAGAAAGCACGTCAACAAATCTGTTTCTGCTTTCCTCCGTGACTATGGTATGGGTTCCATTTACCACAACAACTTGCGTTATGACATGCAAGACATTTATAGAGGAGATGGTGTACACTTCAATGATGAAGGGAACAGAGTCTTCCTCTTGAACCTTAGACTCTGCATCGGTACTTACTTGTAGGTACCACTAAAAAATCACTTAATAAACACAACGGCTCTTTTTAGAGCCCCCTAATATCTAAACACTTAAATCTGAATTTCATTTCTTTTTTTATTTTTTTTTTCTACCGTACACTTACGGTAAGCTTACCGTACGCGTACCCCGCGATTTTTTTTAAAATCAATAAATGTTGTCTTTGTACTTTTCTGTCCTTCTTTGACCCCCTTACAAATGTTAGGGGGTCTGTAACTCTCCTCCTTGCCCCCTTTTCAAGATATCACTCTTTTTTTTCTGAGTGAAACACACGAAATGGCGGCCGCCGCTTCCTGGTTTCGACCGATTCGAATGTTTACTAAGATCTAAGAGCCAATCAGAATCGCGCTCGCGCACGCCACCGTACGCGTACGGTAAGCGTACCGTAAGCGCACCGTAAGCTGGCTCAGATATATATATTGATTTAAAGGCTATTTTCTCAGAATCTACTGAACAGATTTACACCAAACCTACAAAAGGCACTTCCTTGACCTGAGGACTACCTCTCTGCCAAATTTCTAGTAATTCTGTTCAGCCGTTCGGGCTGTAGCTGTGTCTAAAGGTACTATGGAAAAATGCATGGGAAAAACGTGTTTTGGGACCCCCCTTTTATCTCAGCCCCCGCTTGACGAATCCCCCCGAGACTTTCAGGGTAGGAGCGGAGCGTAGCGCCCCACCTATTTTGAAAAATTCGCGAGGATTCGTCAACCGGCGCCAAAGTTATTCAAAATAGAATGTTGCAGATTTCCTATGGAAACGTGGTCCTAACTATAACTACCTACTGGCGACCGCCAGTAGGTAATATATATATATATATATATATATATGTATATATATATATATATATATATATATATATATATTTTATTTTTTTTATTTTTATTTTTTTATTTTTTTTTTCACTGAAAAAACCATAGGTTTCAGGGGCGTTATACTTAGCTGGACTTTTCACTCATACAAAACCATTGAAATTCCCCCATTATAGTTAGTCCAGCTTACTATAACTCGCGCGCCCGCAATGGACTGCTGATGACTTCACATATTACATCACTCATGACATGGTCAGTGACATCACTGATGACATCTCAAATGACATCACTGATGACATCACTGATGACATCATCCAGTGAATGTGTATTTTTCTGAAAATTAAATATGTTTTATATATGTATATCTCAAGGTCGATGGAAGAATAAATGGGTATATAAGTGTCTAAATGGATGATTTTTTTTTGAAAAATGATTGTATAACTGACTGATTAAGTGTATCTTAGTGAATACATGGCTTAGTGAGTAATGTTTAAATATGTAAATATCTGTATCAGTCTCTCACTTTGTGTATAAGTGGCTGCATGGGTTGGTGAGTAGCTACATGAGTGTCTATATAGGTTCTTAGTTGGTTTTTTGAGAATCAGTATGAGTGTCAGTATGGTTCGGTGGGGGGTATTACGTAGTGCATAGGTGCATGAATGAGTGACTCACTGTTTGTATGTTTTGAAGACAGCATGTGTGCAGGACTGTATGGGTGGATGAGTGTGTGCATGGGTGTGTTAGTGAGTGAATGACTGTCTCAATAGTGTCTTTATGAGTAACTACATATGTTTTAAACTAGTATATGTGACTATTGGTGTATATAAGTGAGTATATGTGAGAGTGAGAGATTGGAAGAGTTCCTGTATGAATAAGTATGTGTTTCTATAAGTGATTGTTTAAAAGACTAAGTATGTGTAAGCTTCTGTAGAAGTAAGTGTGGTGGTGTGTGTATAACTGTATATGCAAGTAAATGGATGTTTGATTCTTTATTAGCATGAGTGACTATGTGTGTGAGTAACTCTATGGATGAGTGGCGTTGTGTAACAGGATGTATGGGTGTATGAGTACATATGATGAGTGAGTACATGTATGAGTGACTGTATAGGACTGTTGGTGAATGAGTGGATGTGTATGTGGATCTTAGAATTACTGAATAGATTGTTGTAACTGGTATTGGTATGTCCATTGTTTTGAAAACTTTAGTTTCTATTTTTTAATGTGTGTATCAAAGGTTATATTAGGGTGAGAGGAGGTCTGCCACTCTATTACAAGGATGATGTCATCAGTGATGTCATCAGTGATGTCATTTGAGATGTCATTAGTGATGTCATGAGTGATGTCACTGACCATGTCATGAGTGATGTAATATGTGACGTCATCAGAAGTGCATTGCGGGCGTGCGAGTTATAGTTGGCTGAACTAACTATAACGGGGGAATTTCAATGGTTTTGTACGAGTGAAAAGTCCAGCTGACTATAACGCCCCTGAAACCTATGGTTTTTTCAGTGAATTTCAAAGGTTTTTTAAATGCTAATTTCTAACTATGCCTACAGAGATAGGACATGTGAAGAAAGAAGAAAAAACGCACAGAAAGAAAAAAAAGAAATGCAGAAAGAAGCAACAGAAGTCCTCAAAGACAAAGAAAATTGCAAGAAGAAGGATAACGTGCAGAAAGAACAAACAGAAGAGCAGAAAGAAGCCTTGTTGCAAAATCATCCTGTACCCTCAACTTTTTCAGACAGATACTGGTGGTAACTGAGTCTGACTAACCAGTCCTAGAGCCAGTGCTATGTTAAAAGACACTCAGAATACAGTGAAAACACCTACATACACTAGGGAACACTATGCATTGGGGTCCCCCTGTGATTAGCATGACCTCCTCTGTAAGCCCCTAGTATATAATAGGGTAGGAGGATTAAAACTAACTGTGTCAGTTTTAAATTGGGAGATTAAGTCCCCTTGAATCCTGAGGGTCCCTAGGGTCCAACTAGACCACTAGGTACCTCCAGTAAGCGCCACAGAGCTGCGTTGCAGAGAGATGTAAAAAGGGGCACGGCCTAGACCACCTCTCTTGGCCGTGGTCTAGGCCTCCTCCACCTCCTCCCTATCCTCTGTTGTCTGAATCCATGGACTAGCCTCCTCCCTCCTGCCATGCATGGTCTGATGTGCTGCCACTGTCCTCCATTTAGCATGATGTACCAGTCCACGCCTCCTGCCCTCCGTTGCCCAATTATATGCCCCATCATTGACCTCCTGCTTAGCCTCTGTGCTTAGCTTGCTGCCCTTATTCTCCTTCCCCCTGCCCTCCGATATCTTTGTGTATGCCCCTTCTCCATCCTTTTTGCCCACCATGTTCCATGGACCTGCCATTCCTATCTACTCTGAGTGTTCTGTTGAGCTGCCACTCCCCTCCCACCTGCCTAGCATTGTCAGATGACTGCAACCTGTCCCTGCCACCTCCGACCTACCTGTCCACATGCCATGCCCCTATCCCCTTCCTTCTGTCCTCCATGGTCCATTTTACTGCCACACCCTTCTGCCCTCCCTGGTCTGTTGTGCTGCAACTGCTCCTCCTGCCTGCCCTGCGCGGTCTGTTGTGAGGCCCCTTCCCCTGAACACTCTTGTCTGTGCCCAGGTCCTGACCCTCCCTTCTATCCATGGTCCTTTGTGCATGCCACTGCACCCTCCTTCTTGCCCATCATAGCCATTGTGCTGCCACTAACCCTCCCGCTTGCCATGCATGGTCTTCTGTGCTGCCACGGCCCCTCCCACCTTCCCTGTGTGGTCAGCTTGCTGCCCCTGACCCCCTCTCACCTTCCCTCCATGGTCTGTGTGTACGACATCATAGTCTCACTGTTGCTCTCCATGGTGTGTCTTGTTTCTAGTGCCCATCCTGCCTGACCTCTATGGTTATCTTGCTGCTCCTGTCCTGCACCCTTGCCCCCAGCCCTCTGTTTCCATGTGCAGACCCCTATTCCCAGCCTCCTGGCTTGTCTGTTCCATTGTAATGCCCTGATCCGTCCCTCCTGCCCTTTATGGTCTGTTATACTGCAGCTGTCTCTCCTGTCTGTCCACTGTGGTCAGCTAGCTACCATTGCCTCTTTCCCCACTGTTCTCTGTTGTCCATGTGCATGGTCTTGTCCCCTCTCTATTGCTTTCTATGGATTGTTGTGCTGCACTCCCGTCCCACATGCCCTGTGTGGTGTATTGTGCTGCTGCAAACCCTGATGCCTGCCCTGTGGGGTCAGTTTGGTGCACCTCTTCATGTCCCTCCTGTCCTCTGTTATCCGAGTCCATGTCCCTACCCCAATTCCTCCTGCCTTCCATGATCCAATGTACCATACTTGCGAACATTTTGAACTTGGTAAGAGAGAGATTTTGAAAATAAACTGGGGTATTGATTTTCCCCTTTGAGTTACAGTGAAAAAGAGGAGATTGTAGACAGGAGACAGATCAAATAAAGCCCATTTGAGCTTAAACACATTGGACGTTTCCTGGCTGAATCGGGTCTGTTGGCATGTATGGTTGTACTACCACTGCCTCTTCCTTCTGCCCACAATGGTCTATTATATTGCCACAGTCTCTCTTGCCAGTCCTGTATTGTTGGTTTGTTGCCCCTGCCCCCCTTTCCACTGCCCTCCATGGTCTGTTGTGCTGCCACTGCCCTTCCTGCCTGCCCAGTGTGGTCAAATTGTTGCCTCTGCACCCTCCTACCTGCCTTCAATTTTCAGAGTCCGTGCCCCTGGCCTCTGCCTCTCAACAGTATCCTAATGAACAACTAGATTGCTACCATTCTATATTTATTACAAAAGTGTGGAATGCCTGACGTCATCTTGATGTAATCAAAACTGTAATACCTAGAACATTTCCTTTAGAAATTACATATATGAGAGGGTCTTATTTGCATCAAAATTATGGTTAGTGCTCTAAAAAACTAAAATGAGGACATATTTTCGGAGTTTTCAAATAGCGACAAAGCACTTTTAAATTATTTGTTTTTATGTTTTTTTATCCAGTTCAACACTTGATTAAATGTTGCACTTAAGGGAGAGGATGTGGTGTTACTTCCAGAACGGCAGACTTTGCAACTGGGGAACCAGGTTGGAGTTTCTGCTTCAGCTCAACATTTTGTGATTCTGGTCAAATCACTTAATCTCCCCATGTCTACAACCAAAATGAATTTGATCTTGTGTGATGTAACCAATGGTCATGTAAAGCACTCCAATACCTGACAAGTCTGTATATAAAACTGCAAAAACACAAAAAATAAGTGTTTTGCACACGTCTGTCAATGGGCTACATGTGAGCTACATCTGGGTGATATTTGTGCTGCATTTGGTCTCTTTTGTCTCTGGTGGCCATCTTGGGAGATTTACTTGTTATGAAGTTTCCTAATTTCCTCATTTACTGCAGTCTCCTCAGTAGGAAATGCTTTCAGTTTTTTACTTTGATTCCATCAAGAAGGTATCCAGATATATCACACATTGGCCAAAAAGCCTTCTGCTGTGATATCATGAATCATGTTTGAGAGAAAACTATTTTCTCATGCTTTTCCCACAGAGGTTTGGAAGGTGATCTATAAGCTAAACTGAGAGCATATTTTCTGTAAATTCACATTATCTTTCTCAGTCATGTGAGAATGAAGTCTGACATTCTCAGTAAAACATGTACATCCAACAAGGGCAGAGACTGTCAGTTGATTCCTTTGTGTTCTACTGCAGCTCCCAGAGTGTTCTAAAGAACAACTAGAGCGCTAACAGTCCTACTTATGACAAACGTATGGCACACCTGAAGCCATTAGGTTGGAATAAAGTGGTAGCTCTTAAACCATTTAATTTAAAAAGGAACAAAATGAGGGGGTTCATTTTGCCATAGAAAGTATGATTAGTGCTGCAGAAAGAAAAATGAGGGCACATTTTGAGTGACTTCTCAAATCCTCTTCTATTTCATTTAAAAATTCTGACATGCAGACTGAAACATGCACTTTCAATACCAGCAGCAGACTTCCCTGGTGAGCAGTAGCTTTACTACAGTGATCTAATAAGCAACTAGAGTGCTAACATTCTGAATTTATGGAAAATGTGTGACACATCTGAATGCCTTCTTGATGGAATTAAAGTAAAAAACTGAAAGTATTTCCTACTGAGGAGACTGTAGTAAATGAGGAAATTAGGAAACATCATAACAAATAAGTCTCCCAAAATGGCCACCAGGGACAAAAGAGCCCAAATGTAGCCGAAATATCACCCAGATGTAGCCCAAATATAGCCCAATGACAGAATGTCCCAGAGTGTTCTAACGAACAACTGGAGCCCTTACTGTCTTACTAAGTGAAATTGTATCACAAATTGACCTTCCACGAGTGTGGCGATGTTGTTTTGTTGAAAAGATTATATATCACGAATTATACCTATATTTTTACACTATCCTTCCAGATTGTTTTTTACAGGAAAATACCAAGAAGGAATTGTATGAATGTTTATAATATGCATATTAGTCCTTGACATTGGTCAGGCACACCACATAAGTTATTTCTAGAGTGATACGAGGGATTAACAGCTTTGGTCCTGAAGAGAAGCCTAGGGTAGGCTTCGAAACATGTAGAGCAGAGAGGAAACAGCCCATTACAGCATAGTTTCCTCCTTTGTCTGACTTTTTACTAATACCAACTACAGGGAGTATTAAAGCTTTGTTTCCATGCAGCCAGGTATTTTAACTCACATCATTTTTCTGACCCTTCCACTTTCACATCAAACACATAGTATCACCTCACTACTACTAAGTGCTCCCACCTCTCCGTGGGTCGTAGCACGCCCCGTCCCGCAGCGGGTCAGAAGAACCCGATGATGAACATGCCACTTTTTACTGGGTGAGGGTTATTTTAAGAACACACATTGTTTTCCCACACATACTCAGGGAACTCTAAAATTCTCTTATAGTCACTTTAGAACACTCATTGGAAGGGCAGTATTTTCTAAAAAAAAGAAAGGGTGGATTTTCTTTGTTTTTTCACCCTACTTAGAGTCTTCATCCTCTAGACACTGTTTTGACTCAAGTCGTGGTTCTTATACCACTATTTTAGTATATGGTTTGGTCTCCCCCTTGAGCCCACTGTGTATTAGTGCTACTTACAATTGTTTCTGTGCTACAGTATTGTGTACTTTGTGTTTATCTGTGTGTAGAAGATACTGTGAGGTATTTGGAGTGTGTTATAATAATAAATACATATTTTTATAAATACTTTGTGGTTCTCCTTTCATTTAACCAATACAATAAGGTTGCATTCTGGTAAAACAAACTGCTTAACATTCCTTCAAGACTAAGTCTGAAAGCTGCTCCCTTCAGCAACCACTTGGATAGCTTTCTAAGGTTATCTTTGACCTCCTAAATCACCATAAGGGTTTTTTGGACTGGTACAGGGTGTCCATTTTAATTAGTGGACAGCATATACCAGGCCAACTTATCACACCACCCAAAGCACATGTTCTGGTGCCACTGTGTTAGGAATGTAAGGCAATCTCACCATTGTGTGTTGCAATATAAGCGCAAGAAAGTTACTAAATTCTACAGGCAACAAAAATATGGAGACAGTGAAGACCTGTATCGCTATGCAGACACCTCATGTTCAATCACGGTATCTGTTGCCAGCCTGGGGTACATAGCCTTCCCAAACCAAGATGGCAGATACTAGCACTTTCAGGGCAAGAGACAGTATTATACCCAGCAAAATTACGTTCTCTTTGGCTGATGACTGGATTTTGTTGAGTTTCGCCGCTCTCCTACCAGTTCACACCCAACTCACCCTCAATTTTCACCTTTATTGTTTTGGTTGCTCCCTTAGGTTTTCCTACTCATGATATCCTTCCTGGCTTCTCAACTTCAGTATTCCTGTTACCTGCTGATATAAAAACTGCTCTTGAAATCCTGCTGTTGTCATCTCTTCCTCTTCCCTGAATCTATTCTGGACTGGATACTCACAGTGCGGGTGACACCTAGCCTGCAGTGCTGAGTACAACAAACCATCTCATTTACCATGTCAATTGTCATTTCAACATAATAATATGCTATGTCTCACTGGAGGTGGGGAAAAACTGCAGAGAGACTGTGGAAGCATTCCAAGTCCACAGGACAGCTCGAGTATGTGTGCCTTCCCCACCACTCCTTTCCAATGTACATAGTTCTTGTTCAATTAAGTACTTACAATCAGCCACAATGGTAGAAGAGAGCTAAGCATCGGCATCTATATTCTGCTGTCCTGACAAACTGCTATGGTAGTGCTCAAAACAATGGAGATGCATGATCATCTTTTGAGGCCAGCAGTACAATGAAGAGTGATACAATAGGGAGCAGAGAGAATAGTGTTTCTTTCAGATTTTAGCTCACAGGAAAAGAGCATTTGCAGACATCCAACAGCAGCTGACAAAGAGAGGAATCACAGTACTACTGCGCTTTCCAATGAGACTGAATACTGAAAAGCAAGGGGAAACGCATTTGTCCTCTCATGTGGACTCTGTCAGAGCTTTTCTTGACAGCCTGGTCTCACATCTGGGCTGACATTATGTGTGGCTCTGAGATTGATTGTGGTAGAGGCCATGGAATCATCTCACTGAAAATGGGGCGTTTTCTACATTTCAGGCAGGGTCTGACATGGAGAGAGGGTGTTCGTTTCTGAAGAGGGTGACGATTTTCAATATAGAGGCAGTCTGTGATGACATATTTGTTTCTGTCTGCTTTTGCACTCTATTATTTTACAGAGATATCTGAGATGATGTCATTGGGGCTTGTATTGTTATGTAAATTTTCACTTTCTATAATTGCGGTCACTCTTGTGGTTTGGTATTTTGTCAGATAGGAAAGCTTGGAGTGACTGTTGTCACTGTGGTGTGTGTGTCACAATATTTCATGCCCCTTTCTGACTTTATAAGTTCTTAATATTAAAACAGATTAAACTTAAAATATTTGAAATTACTTTACAGCTATTGAGACAGGCAAGATGTTTTACCAAGCATTGCATACCATAAAATAATTTACATTCAACTGTCCTTGAATTGCAATCAAGCTTCAACTGTCTGTAAAGATCTCATGTCATCACTAAATAAAGCAGCACACCATACAACAGTTTTCAGAAAGGAGCTTTGATTTGTCCCCCTTTGGCTAGTAGCATCTTTGCTCTACCTACCCAGCCATTCTTAGCCAAATCATCCCCAACTCAATCTCCCTATCAAAGCTCCCTTACTCTACCCAACGTTCTCCTACCCTTCCCAACCTTCCCTGCCCATCTCAACACTCCCATGCCCTCCCATATCCTACCTAACCTACCATATCCTACCTAAACATGCCATACCTTAGTTAGACAATACCCTACCCCCACGGAGCGCATATTTCATACATAGAGTAAAGTGGCAGTTTGGTAAAAAAAAGGAGACAAGTTATGTATGAGTTAAATTTGACAACCATGAGTCAACCTATCCCGATTAAATTTGAAATAACTTCTTGCAAGGGCTGAATCATAGAAATTATGAAATCCTATGATTAAACGAACAACCCACAAACACTAATTACATACTACCCACATGCTAACCTTTTGCACTATAACACAAACTAACATTCACACAACATCTTACACTTACAAAAGCCAATTGATTGCCCCTCTGTCGCATCTGGGTGAATGCCGTACGTCAGTCTGCTGGTGGTACAAAGGTGCATCAACTGGATAGCTCTTCTGTTGCTCCCCATCGTTCATGGGTAGACCCTATAAAACACTACCATGTGTTTTAACAGTGTTTTCAATGGTTTGGGTCTTCAGATGGTACTGAGTGAGCTCCATATACCATAATAACCCCCAATGCACATCAACTGCCAACTCTAAAATGTTAAGTACCTACACATGAAACTATGTTCATTCTTCCATTCTCTGCAACATCCTTGCTGAAGCAGAGTAAAATGTAGCACACTGTGTGCCACTAGGTCATTAAACCTCACATCCCTTGCCCAACATGTTTCCCATGGGCCACACCACAAACTCGCCCAGGAACCTGATAAATATCAGAATTATTCATGGCTTGACCACGATTAAGAAGCACTATATAAATAATGGAACCTGATCACCCAGAAAAGTGTGTCAGTTCTCACAAAGGGTCAGGGAAGTGTGTTTTATGGTCTGGCTGACATCACTAGAGAGTGGACTTTTGGCTTCACCCACATGTTGAGGGCCAGGAATCCATATTTTGATTAGACAGAATTTGTGTGCTTCTGCAAAAAAGTGCTTGTCCTCCACCCAGCTGTAATCATTTTGTTTATCTATCCAGTTGCCTGAGCTTGAATGTTCAGGGGCACACACAATATTGCAATTCTATTAACGTGTTTTAGATAACTAGATCATTTATGACGTTTTTCTTTGACATCAACAAAGATTGAAGTAGGACAGTCATTAAACACCATGGATTTTTGGGTCTGGCTTGACAGTGCAACTGTCAACTGAGCTTTTATCCTAAACCAATATTATTCTATAGTTCTTTGCATACACACAAATACAAATACATTGCCATACTATTTACTAGATACAGAATTGGTTTAATGCCTGACCTATTGGCATTGCCAATACTTGTTAAATACTGATTCAACACAATGCAAACTAACAAGCAGCAAGCATAAGACATTACGAATACTCACAATAAACTTCACAATAGCATTAAACAACAAACACTCATGGCAACCCCTCTCTACCTCAAAAACAGTAGTAGTAAAGAATTTAAACTGCAGTTCTATCAAATTCAACACTTACTAGCACTTCACACCCACATCAAAAATACAACTAGAAATAAATATAATAAAAAAGCTAAAGCATTTCCACTAATGCTAGTTCACCATTCTTTTCACTCCTGTACATTGAAAATATTTGCTTAAATTAACTAAACGAACCAATTCTTGATTTAAAAAATAAACCTTAATTTGATTTGAATTCCTTTTATAAGTTTTACATTTGCATTTTATTATTTATAATTCAAATATAATGTATACCTAAATAAAAACATAACACAATATCCATCTCTTTCAACATTGTATTTTAACAAAACTAACAATTCCAACTTACAACATATATGCCAGACTTCTTGACATTGCCTATGCTCATTATACGAGTTCGCATGTCATTGTTTTCTTTCCTTCCACTGTTTTAGACATAAACTGTTTTGCTGTGACAGCCACAAAGTACAATGATGCACCATTTTGAAATATTGTTATTCTAGCACAGAATTAACATGCACTCAGCAGGCAATTTGCATTACCAGAAAGGAAGAACAAATATTTGATTTAATGTGGTTTTCATTATTTTTTATGTAAAATTGGTTTGCGTTGAAAAATAAGCTAAATTAAAAACAATCATTGAAGCACGACCAAACCAAGTTTCCTGAAAATGCGGCAAGTCTGGATGAAGGATGTAAAACCACAATTGAGATGTTTATAGACCATTTCCTACTGTAGCATACAACTGTGGTACTTGAAGTCCCACCTACTTGGCGTGATTCTGCTAAAGGCAGACTCTTGAATGACAGTTTGTTTTCAGACATTTGTGTGCAAATGAGCACTGGAAGCTTCCCAACTATATTCTGCACTGCCCTTAAAGGTAGACCATGCGCTCCATTGGAAAATTGGACTCTTGTGTCTGGTGGTTTATTCAGTCAGACATGAGGTACTGCAAAGAAAAAAATAATAATGTGGGAAAGGAAGTTGAGTGAGTCACTAGGAAAATGAGTCTATAAAGACTGCATAATAAACAGACTGGAACAGAACTGAGTTGAACTAATGCACCACCTCTTATGACGTCAAAACACCTCGCCCTATCCTCCTCCTCTCACCACATCCTCAGCTTCCTGCCTCCCACATATGGGGTTGTGCTTCCAGTTTGAGGATGAAGCCATAGACGACTTTCCCTAAATGTTTTTTACATCAATCTTTCGTTCTTTAGCTCACAGTGTATTTTAAACTAACTTATGCAAATAAATGATTGCATTTTTTCTGTTTACTCAAGTGCTCATCTTAAAGTAAGAAAAAACTGAATTGTCAGAGTTTAACTATTATTGTGAGTTCCATTTTTGTCACTGTATTATTATTCAAGTAATGCTGAATTATGGTGTCCACATCAGAGTGTTTAATTCATGAAAATTAATAAATATATGAGGGAAATTAAGTTTACCATATCTGCCAAAAGCCAGGGTTGCCGAATGCCATGGTTGTGTAGGTTTAATTTCACCTCATGCCTCTTTCTTCCACCACCTTCCACTTCCTGGGTCGGATTACACAATGTTGAGCACTTGTAGTGCTATTTAAGATGTATTGTGGGACTTTGTTTTAGACTGACTAGTGTCATCGTTTTTAATAGTTGCAGAATGCTCTTATTACCATTAGCTGCTATTAATTAGTGACCCTGTGCAGCAATCTGAATGCCCGATTGTAGCCAGTATGTTTAAAATGTGGGTCCCGGGGGAAGCGAAGGCACAGCCTTGTCTTCCCCTGGGAGGCTTTGCGAGGTTAAGTGGCACAGCAGGACAGGATTGGCGGTTTGCGGGAAGGGTGGAGTTTGGGGGGTCATATTATAAGGAGTCAGGAGAGGGGGTTTCAGCCTCTTTCTGACTCCTCACACTATCGAGGGGAAAGAAGTTTGTATAGTTTTATTGGGGTTTGGGACCTGGTTTGATTATGTGCTGAAGGGTTGCCATGGTAGGACAGGTTTCAAGGGCAGAGTCGGTGTTTGGGGGGAGAGGGGGTGGAGAGTCAGGTGCAGGCGTATCCACCCCTCGAAGGGGAGGGAGGGAGCATATGGGAAGGAAGATGGTGTGCGGGATGCCTGGAACACGACAAGGAGGCTTCATTGGAGGATGCTCGGGTACACGAAGTGTGAAAGAGACTGAGAATGGAAGGAGGCTATTGAAAGAAAGGTGAAAGGAGGAGTGCAGCAAGATGGGGTGCTGAGGTGAAAGCTGGGGTTGAAGAGAAAATGGTGGGAAGAAAGGGTTTACGTTTAAAGATGTTTTGATAATTATAATAAATTGTTGAAGGTATGCAATCCTGTCCTAATAAATGGTCTTTTACGCATCATGGAGTGCAGTGTCTGATTACCTCGCGACTACTCTTTGCGCCCTCTTGCTTCAACGGGACGAAGATAATTGCAATTATGGAGTAACACAAAAGCACTGGCACATCAATATTTCCTTGCCCGACAAAAGTTGCAGGTGTACATGTGCATTTTTTAAAACCTCCATCATGCACGTTTAAAAAAGCACTCCTCAAAATATTTTTGGCACCCATTGCCACCTCCAACCAGCTGCTTTCATAATGTGGTTGTGAAAGTCGCCTGCCCGAAACACTGACCTAATTTATCAGCATGGTCATGGACTAATGCCATCTTGAATGTTTTGGGATCCATTTCCTTACCTCTTTATCTCCCTTCTGCAGGTTATTTTTCATCTCAGTTTCTCCCTTTTGTCGCTGTTTTCTTAATTTCTCCTTCTTCTGTTTCCTCTTTTCTGCCTTTCTCTCTCTCCTGATGAGGAACACAGCCTGATAAGAATAATACGCTCTAGGGGCCAAAAAAGTGTCCATTCTGACCACTGTCAACCTTTGGATCAAAATGAGTAAAGCCTTTCATAAGTAAGACATGGCAACATTTGTGAACCAGGAAAAGGAAGCTTTTTAGAAAATTATGGCAAATTAATTGAATTGCATTGGAGTGGATGATTACCTACAAAGTATAAATGAAGGCCCTGCATGCACAGGTCTTCGGTTCTTCTATATCAGGGACAATAGGTAAGACTTATTCTAATAGATTGTA
Source organism: Triturus cristatus (assembly GCF_964204655.1). Taxonomy (NCBI): domain Eukaryota; kingdom Metazoa; phylum Chordata; class Amphibia; order Caudata; family Salamandridae; genus Triturus; species Triturus cristatus. Next base: position 926,093,153 of record NC_140587.1, read on the forward strand.
ATTGGGGAAACTAAGGGGCATATTACATTTAGTGCCGTTGTGTTGGCGTTGTGTTGGCGATAGGGCCTTTCCCTTATTTACATGTCAGCATTAAGCTGCTTTACATGGCTTAATGCTGCCTTGTAAATAAGGCACCCTTTCACACTGTACTTAGCGTGAAAGTGGTGGGCAAAGGGGTTTGCGGTGGGCATTCCACCGCAACACCCATTGATTTTGACGCTGCCCCCTATTTACAAGGGTGACATAAATAGGAGGCAGTGCCAAAATTAAGACCAGGAAAAAACTGGTCTTAAAAAGGCTAAACAAGGAGACATGCTTTATTTCTCTGTTTTTTGCTGTTTCCATGTGTGCTGCCTTGTGCAGCACACTAGAAACAGCAAATTGCCATTGATTATTTATGTGCAGGAAGGTGACCCTTCCTGCACATAAACAATACCCCCCCAAAAAATGACGTTTTGCAGCTTTTATGTGTGCTGTATTAGGACACACACATAGAAATTACAAAACACAATGAATGATTGTTTATGTGTGGGAAGGGAGACCTTCCAGCAAGTAAACAATAATTTCCCCCAACGCAGACATCCTTGCACTATGGTGCAAGGGTGCCTGCGTTGGTGATAGGAAGCTGAACTCAGCGCCAGCACTCGGGGAAACACAGGGGTGCGCCGCATTCTTGTGAATACGGTGCATCACTTCATTTTCTGAATAGGGAAGTGTGGCGTTAGCAATATTTGCTTAACACCACGCTTCTCCATTCTGTTGTAAATATGCCCCTAACTGCGATAAGTGATTTGCAATATGATGTGATATCACATGAAGTGATGTCATAACTCATCACATCTGTCATGCACCTTACATTAAAAGGAATAGGCATATTATAATTGAGATAATATCTTTATATCAAAACAGAGATACTATCTTTACTAAGTATGATGTAAATATATCAAGAGCGGCCATGCTGGTAGGAGCAGTGGGGCAGTGGGGCGAGGGGGGGGGACTTGACCAACGACAATGAGGGGAAATTAAATATAAATAAATATTTCCTTTTGTCAAATTCAACCCACCCAGACCCACCGATCTTACCTGCACAAACCGTTCCTGAAATATGTACACAATGGTGTTTACTCATACCAGAACCACAATAATTAATATCTATTAAATGGCTGTGAAAATAATGCAATAAGTCCTTTAAACAATAAACATTTAATCATTTGCTCAGAATGAAATAATGTAATGTACATTCTTGCAGTGTAATGAAATACATGTTGAGGAATGCATATTTTACTGCAGGAGATATCCTTTACATTTGGAATTCAAAGCTATTATCAGAAATGAGAGACGTCAACTCCGTTTAGCTGAAATAACCTGAAGACAGCAACCATCTGAATCTAATCTCTCGATCCTACGGGTCGAACGCCAAAAATACAAAAAACATAGCTTCAGAGAAAAATCATCCTTTTTCCTGGAACAACTGGAATACTCCAAGAGCAGACCCAATGAACTTTTCCACATCATAAAGTAGCAAACATCCTCTTTCCCTCAACATGCAATTAACAACTCGACCAAACATCGTGAAGAATTTGCAACATTTTTCTCTGCAAAAGTATCGAGTATTGAACTCTCTCTTGAGCCCACCCACCCTGCCACCTTACACCAAGGCTGTCCCCTGAGGAAGGGGCCCTCCTGAACCCCATCTTCCGAATGCAGCTCATCTCCCTTACTCAACAGCACAGCTCTCCTCCTCATCAACACAGCTCTCTAATCCCAACTACTTGTAACTGAAAAACAATGCAACCAGGTTGGAATTCAACAATGTCAAAGAAGAAGAAGTCAGCAAACTACTTGCAAACATGAAGGCGACATCTCACATCTCAGAACCTCTCCGGTGGCATGTGTAATAAAGCTCAGTCACATCATCTCTCCTATATGGACCAATATAATCAATTCCTCCCTATCAAGCGGCTCCATGCCGGCTCCCCTCAAACTCGGCCAAGTAACCTCCCTCAGCAAAAAAAAGATGCAGACCCAAATTACCCAAATATCTACAAATCCAATGCTAACCTCCATCTCCTCACAAAAACCAGTGAAAAATGTGTGCTTGCACAACTCAACACCCACATTAAAAAATACAACTTAGATGACACCTTCTAGTTGGGTTTCAGGAATGGCTGCAGTACAGAGACTGCCATAATGAGCATCATAGTTGATCTTCACGTATCTCTGGATGAAGGAAATCTCAAATGCCAGTCTCACAAAGTGTCCCGCAAGGGGTAACCCTGTCCCTTGCTGTATTCCACCTCTATATGGAACTTCTCACAGTGATCCTGAAACAAGCTAGAACTGCCTATCACATATATGCAGATGACACCCAACTTTACATGAAAATCTCATCAGTCAGAGACATCCATCACCTAATGAGTACTCTACACAAAGTTCTATTATGGCTAACCACCAACCACTTCAAACTCAATCCTAACAAAGCAGAACTCCTCCTCATCCAACCCAAAGATAAAACCTTTCCCATTGCTAGCTGGCTCAACAACATCACTACACTCAAACTGTCCATCTCAAACTCTGTTATACTAGGGGAATCACACTTGACAGTCACTTAACCATGAAGGAGCATATTAAGACCTCTGCAAAAAGTGCCTTCTGCTCATTGAAACACCTAATAAAAGCCAAACCCTTCATACCCAGCAATGGCCTAAAGACTGTGGTGCAAGCCCTCGTCCTTCACAAGCTGGATTACAGTAACGCAATGATTATGGGTGCTCCACAAACATACCAAGCCCCTCTGAAAGTAACACTCCATGCTGCGGCCAGTCTACTATCGGGGGAGAGGCGACATGATCACATCACCCCCACTCTCAAGCAGTTCAACTGGCTTCCAGGAGAGGCAAGGGCTATATTAAAAACTGTATGCATAACTCACAAAACTCTCCACACGGATAAATCAGCTTACCTTTAAAATAAATTATCAATAGCCGGGCAAAAGAAACCTCTACAAAGCTCAAACAGCTGTCTCCTGATTCCGCCTAAATTCAAGAAAGAGAAATCTCGCCTCTGCTCTTTCTCTGGGAATGCCCCCAGAATCTGGAATGCACTACCTCAAGAATTACGCGAAAAACAATCTTCCCCCCAATTCAAAACTAAATTGAAACTCCTTCTCAATAAATTTCTGATCCCACCCTCCTAAAGCACCAGACAGACACGTGCTGCCACACACAAAGTCAAGTCTAAGCCTCCACACCTTTATCTTGGAAAAACTCTCATACCTTCACTCCCATTCCACTGGGATGCCCATCACCAGCTACCAGTGAACTATCTCACCCATCCAATCTACTGCACACCACAGCCCACTGTCAATCCCTGGTCTTATGTATGCTTACTTATCTCCTGGGTAACCCTGCGCAATTGCTTCTATGCATTGTTAAAACACTATCTATATATATTTATATATATATATATATATATATATATAGAGAGAGAGAGAGAGAGAGAGAGAGAGAAAGAGAGAGAGAGAGAGAGAGAGAGAGAAAGAGAGATAGAGATGTTGCTTCTACCTCAATGTTGTATCGGCTACTTCTCCTAATGCCTTCATGAATTTCGATTACACGTGCCGCAGAGCACTGTTAATCTTTGGCCCTATTGTAGTTTTTTACTTATGCCTCGTGTAACCCTGCACAAATGTATCTATGCATTGCTAAAAACTTTATAATTACATTTATGAAGTTTCTACCTCAATAATGTGTTAGCCACTGAGCCTAATGCCTTCATTTCTTTCGTGTACATACTGCCATCATGTCTTTATGCCTACCCAAATAGTTACTGATGCTATGCACTATTAAAACAATATCTATGTCTATAAGCTGTCTCTTCGTCAAAACACCTTAGATTATTTGCTTACGTACTGCTATTATGTCTTTATGCATACCCAATAGGTGCTACAGTATGCGTTGCTAAAACAATTTCTATATTGATAAGTCAATCAATCAATCAATCAAACCAAGCTTTATTCGATTTTGAGAATTAAAATCATAAAATCAAACATATTAATAAAAACAACAGCTAAAAATAGAAGCATTGGTTACATATAAGATACATCGTTATACTGTAAATACAGAACGTGTGAGAGATGATGAAAATATATTCATAAAATACATCTGATCCAAAAGAGGGAAAGTTTCATGAACGAGTAATGTCGCCCTGACTGATTCCAACCTGTGTCGAATTTGAAGATTTAATTATTTACACATTTTCTAGCTCGTAACACGCCCTTTAAAAAACCCAACACTGATCCAATGCAATAACAATTTTCCAGCTTCTGTAAATACATGAGTGCAGGGCGGCATTGCCTCCATCCACCTTGTTTTAAAAAGGGAATCAACCATCTACGCCTTTCATTAATATAAAATTTACAAAATAAAATGACATGTATAGTAGATTGCGGTGAAATATTGTCACATGGGCAGCAGAAAAGTTCCCTCGACCAATCATTAATTTTAGGGTGGGTGGTTAGGCGATAAAAAGACCCAAATCTAAATCTGGATAGCAAATATCTGTCATACCCTCGTGCAACCCATGCTAGGTATGGTTGGATCTCGCATGTTACAGTAATAATTTGGCTATTAATCACCGTGATTTTATTCAATTCTTGGGCTAGCCTGACTTCTTCTAAGTGAGTCATGCAAGTTTTTTTGAGGTCCTTTCGATTAAAAGAATTCATATTTTCAGGTAAAAATAAAAGTCTGGGCGGCCAATATCATGCATGAACTTTTTGACATATTTGAGCCAGGGTATTTTGTCCACATTATCCAAACTCATGGCGTCCATAATAATGTCCCTATTTAAGCCAGTGCTAACTGAAGTCCAAATTCTGTGCCATAACAAGATTGGTTGGATTTTAATTAAGTCAGAGATATAGACGACTCCGAGCTCGCTGTGGCAGTTAAAAACTGAAGTGCTAGCTGGAACCCCCAGGATATACCTTAAAAACCCGTTTTCAATGTATTGTAACGAAGCACAATCATGGAAGCCCCAAATGGCCGCCCCGTAAATGGCTGTGCTGACGCATTTCGCTTGATAAATTTTTAGTAATATTACGGGCGGCCTTTTCCCCAGTTTTTTCGAGAAGTTTTTTAAAGCGGCAATGGACTTCATAAAAAGTAGGCTTCTGGCCTTGACTGCTGCGGTCCATGTGCCGGTTCTGTTAAAGAGGACGCCCAGATAGCTGAACCGGTCAATACTTTCCACCCTATCTCCACCCGCCTGATAGCTTCTGGCTTTATTAGTGGTCCCCCCGCAGGCCATGACAAAACTTTTCTTAGCATTTAACCTCAGGCCCAGCCTATCCATAAAACTCGTATAAAAAGCAAGAGCCCTTTGGAGGCCAACCTGTGTACGAGCCATGAGCACCGCATCATCGGCGTAAAGGAGGGAGGCTATCAGGCGTGCGTGTACCCTCGGGGGATCCCTGGTGTGTGACACCAACTCCTGTTCCAGGGCGTTCGTATAGAGTGAGAACAGGAGAGGTGCCAAAACGCAACCTTGCCTGACGCCCCTCTCCACCTTAAAAAATGCAGAACACTCGCCCTTCAGTCCATAACGGACTTTTGCCCTTGCGCCAGAATACAGCTGTCTCAAGAAAAGTATTATCACAGGGTCGACTTTTAACGCATTAAGGACTTCCCACAGCTTATCATGTATTACACAGTCGAAAGCGGCTGTGAGGTCGACAAAAGCCAGGTAAAGTTTCCCTGTCTTTGCCTGTGTATATTTACCAATTAATATACTAAGATTCAGGATCTGCTCATTAGTGCCTAACCCAGCTCTAAAACCATATTGCACATTGCTTAAAATGTCGTTTTCTTCTGCCCATGCTTGTAAATGATCTAGGACAATTCTACCGGCGATCTTCATAAGGGAGTCCAGCAGGGATATTGGACGGTAGCAGGCGGGGTTCCCTCGCTCACCCTTTTTAAAAATGGGAACTATGATCGATTCTGACCAAGTCTCAATAAAGCCTTTTTCGCAACAGGCTTGTAGGACCCTTGTCAGGATGGGGCCCCACACCTCGAGGTTTGATTTATAGAGGTCTATAGGTATCCCATCTGGGCCCGCGGCCTTGCCTCCACTACTGGCCTTCACTGCCGCGTTGACGTCCTGAAGTGAAATATGAAGGTTGACAGGCCTGAATTTCTGTTTCCCTCTAGCAGTATCTTGTTCCTCGTCAGTGGGCACCCCATCACACTCTATTGAATACACATTGGAGAAAAAATCTAGCCAGGTTCTCTCGTCGATTGCCACCTCCATAGTTGGTTCTTCCAGGTTATTAACTAAAAATGGGGCGTTCACAGCCGACCAAAATTTGGAGCTGTCTTTACTCTCGGCGGCCTCGCAAAGATTTCTCCAATGATTGTCTTTCAATTTGTTCTCCCTGGATTTTCTTGCGGCATTATACAATTTCCTGCAGGCCCTAATCTCACTGCTGTCTCTTTCGGGTCTATGCAGAGCTTTCTTCAGGTTTGAATAACATCTGGTGCAATCCTGGTCGAACCATCCCTTCCTAGGATTACCTTTACCTCTGCATTCCCTGGACAATGTGCTTTTCACAACCTCGGTGATACAGTCAAAAGCTTTTAAAACATCATCATGCGACGGGTTATCACTTAGACATGTTGTAATTGGATCTATTGCCTTGGAAACTATTTCATTATTGAGCTCTGCAGGGTCCCGGCTAACCCAGCGTATGGCATAGCCATTTTTCCTGCCCAACTCAATATTCTGCAACCATGCCATACTGGTACATAATTTTCGAGACGCGCTATTAGTGACGGCTATGTTCACACTGATGGCCAAGTGATCACTCATGGTATTTTGGTGAATTTTGTAACCTTTCACATAATTAGCGTGATGATTGGGGATAAGAATAAAATCAATGATTGATTTGGCACCTCTACCAATAAATGTATGGCCAAAATCCACCTTAGGCGTGCATAAGCAGTTAGAGAAGCCAAAGTCGTATTTAAACATGAGCTCATTTAAGAGCTCACCTTTGGCTGTGTGCTGAAAGTGGACTGGAGGATCATTCTTATTCAGAGTTAGGCCGCATTTACCCGCATCTATAAGTGGGCACAAGCTAGTATTGAAGTCACCACCCCAAATGGGGATTAAAGTTATGTCACCTCTTAATTTTAGGTTATTAATATCCCTACTAAGCTTTTCTAATACAGACCCCAACTGATCCTTTTCCACATTATTATAGAAATTAATCAGAACCAAAACAGTAAACAGATCCATATGAATTAAGACGATTTGATAAAAAATTTCTGCACACACCATCTCTAAATTACGTACCCCCAACATGTTAGACACATATACACAAAGCCCCCCTTTTGGTCTGCCAAAAGGTGATCGAATAGCAGGAGTGTGGTATGTTTTAAAGCCATTAATGTGGACTCCGTCGATTACCCAGGTCTCTTGTAGGCATAAGATATTAAAATTACTAACAAAGTCCAGCCAGGCGGGATCATTCACTTTTTGCTTTAGGCCTGCCACATTCCAAAGACAAATGCTACAAATCCCAGCATGATGGTCAATAAAATCCACAGTAGTCCCCAAAGTGATATTTTTACTAGCTTGGGTGCTGCCTCCATCGTCCACTTGTTCCGGCACAGACTGGTCCAGTGAAGTTGGTGCACCCCATATTATGCTAGTAGGAGGTGAAGGCACCCTCAGGGGTTGTAAACTTTTAGTTGGTGGTCATTCATTCGCCTCTAGGGTAGATAAAGGGGCGAATCTATTTGAGACAACTAAATTGTGGTAAGGGCCCTCCTTATTCCAACAATGCAAGCCTTGGTTTTCAACAGGATTTTTAAATGGCAAGCGGTAAAAAAAGTCCAACTGGCGGACTTGGATACTATTGTTAGTAAGGTTCAGATGTTGGAATCTTGACAAGATTTCATTAACAAGAGCTGGTGAACCTAACGATAATACTATACAGTCTCCTTTATAAGGTTTGCTGTTAGTTCCAACCCAGTCCACTCTCCTCACCATTTTAAATTCCCCGAAGAGTGCATTTGTTAAACCAGTCCTGTTTCCCAACCAATTTAGGGTTTTATTTCTCAAGGCAGGCCAGGTTTCGTTAGCTGCCGGATCCAGTTTGGGTACATTGGCTAGGATGATAGTATATGGTGTTGCAGCCGGAGGGAGGTTAAGTGTTTGGGCTCTATTAATCGCCATCTTATTGATATCTTCTCCCCCGTCCGTCTATCAAGGGGTTTATAGCCTGCCCTACCCGTCTCCTTATGCCTGGAAGGTTTGCCATTTACTAAGGGGCTGATAGTAGTAGTCGTGGAGCCGTGATTAGACGTGTCTGGACGACCATTTTGCCCCAAACCTGCTAGTGCGCCCGTATCGGGCCGCACGACAGTTCCGCTCGAGCCCTCCCTCTCTACTCGATCGTAACCACCTGTTGGCCTCTGGGGCACCGTACCAGCCCCTAGGACAGTAGAGGGTTGGGCCGCGAGCAATTTATCCAAGCATTTTTCCATTTTCTCTATCCTAGTTGAAAAAGTGTTTAGTGATTTTGTCACAAATTCCTTTAAATCTTTAATGATTATGATTAGATTGGCCGATTCACATGTAGAATCGCTGCACGTCTTTTTCCCCTTCATTGCACTTGGTATGCCTAAGTATTTTTGTGCATTATATTTAACATTTTTTTGTTTTCCCTGGCACTTTTTTGGTTGAATCCTAGTTTGTGTAGGGGTCGAAATGGGGTGCGGGTGGATTACTATCACATCCTCATTAGGAGTGTTATTTGATGGCTTTGAAATAAGTGGGGTACCCATGCTGTTAGGTGAGACAAGGGGGTCGCAAGCTGCTGTTCCTGCTAGGACAGCGTCGTTATTAACCTGGATGGACCCATTAGTCTGTTGAGCGTGATTAGGGGTACCAGGGAAATCACTCGTTCCCGCCCCTTTATCCCTTGACCTGTTACTAACCGTGTTCCTCAGTTGGGGTAATAAAGGATCTGCTGTATCATTATTTAGTGTCTCTTCCACTGAGTTGATCTGTCTTTCGATGTCCCCAACGGCCCCAGTTAAATAATTCAATAGGGTCATATTGACCTTCCTGTGTTTACTGGGTATTTTAGGTGAATGGTTTGCTGTCTGTTTTCTTTTCCCCATTACAAGCGTTTAGGTCGCAAACATAGGACAGATGAAACACTCAAGCAACACTGTGGGAGCACAAATGCCAATAAATTTTTACCACAGAAACAACTCGCCCCAAAAGCAGAGCTAAAGCTGTGCGGATAAACCCCTATATTGGGGAAGGTCCGAAGATGTTAACAACGGCGAAGCGAGTTGTGCTAGATAGCGAAAGGGTCCAACCTAACCAAGGAAGTACACAATCAAATATAATGAAAAAAAAGGGCTACAGGCTCACAATAAGGGGCCACGAGGATGGTCACAGTACCTTTGTGTGCAGTCCAGGAGTTAGCACAGGAGGGCGGAGGTTAAGGGACTGGCCCTGCCCTGGCTCGTACTGGCGAGGACGGGCAAGGACGGGCCCGCCCTTGGCCCGGGCGCAGCCCGGGCGCAGCCCGCGCCTCCCGCGCCGCAAGGATTGTCGGCGCTTTTTAGCGCGATTCTGGTTGTTGCCGCCTCCCACCTGGAAGCGAGGTCTCTTGGGCTACTGAGTCCTGTAAAGTGCAGGTGCCTGAAGGTATCTGAGCGCGTCCCGCGCCGCGAGGATTGTCAGCGCTTTTTAGCGTGATTCTGGTTGTTGCCGCCTCCCACCTGGAAACGAGGTCTCTTGGGCTACTGAGTCCTGTAAAGTGCAGGTGCCTGAAGGTATCTGAGCGCGTCCCGCGCCGCGAGGATTGTCGGCGCTTTTTAGCGCGATTCTGGTTGTTGCCGCCTCCCACCTGGAAGCGAGGTCTCTTGGGCTACTGAGTCCTGTAAAGTGCAGGTGCCTGAAGGTATCTGAGCGCATCCCGCGCCGCGAGGATTGTCGGCGCTTTTTAGCGCGATTCTGGTTGTTGCCGCCTCCCACCTGGAAGCGAGGTCTCTTGGGCTACTGAGTCCTGTAAAGTGCAGGTGCCTGAAGGTATCTGAGCGCGTCCCGCGCCGCGAGGATTGTCAGCGCTTTTTAGCGCGATTCTGGTTGTTGCCGCCTCCCACCTGGAAACGAGGTCTCTTGGGCTACTGAGTCCTGTAAAGTGCAGGTGCCTGAAGGTATCTGAGCGCGTCCCGCGCCGCGAGGATTGTCGGCGCTTTTTAGCGCGATTCTGGTTGTTGCCGCCTCCCACCTGGAAGCAAGGTCTCTTGGGCTACTGAGTCCTGTAAAGTGCAGGTGCCTGAAGGTATCTGAGCGCGTCCCGCGCCGCGAGGATTGTCGGCGCTTTTTAGCGCGATTCTGGTTGTTGCCGCCTCCCACCTGGAAGCGAGGTCTCTTGGACTACTGAGTCCTGTAAAGTGCAGGTGCCTGAAGGTATCTGATAAGTCATGTCTACCCCAAAAATACAACAGCTATTTATCCAACAACCGTCATATATTTCACTCATGTACTTACAATTTTGCCTGTATGTCTACCCCAATATGTTTTATGTATTCCACATAATTACTACTCTGTAACACTGCGAAGTGCTTTGATGTCTTCAGGTCAAGTTCACACTATATAAAACTCTACAAATAAATGAATAAATATAAAGCCAAAGGAAAATATTTGTGAATAATTATGAAATGCGGCATGGTATTTAACATTTGTGTTCATGTGCAGGTTTTATCATCTCTGTTATATGGTTTCCTGGCTGCAAATGTGCTTCACAAAATCAATAAATACAGGCAGTTACACATGTGATAACTTTGTTTTACTTATTGTAAATGACATCTCAAAAATTGCAATGCAATTGAGGCCGCACATTACTGCGAAGAAGGCAACATCCTTATACATGAGAAACAGGCAGCTTCCGATTCTGTAATACATCCTGTGGCCTGACACGTTTCGATGGACTCTCACCATCTCTTCAGAGGCCTCGTGAGCAGGAAAAAGTAACCTGCATGACTCGCCGCCCCTTGCATTCTTAAATACGCAGTACCTTAATCGGCCACCGGTGTGCCGATATTTTTGCATTCTGGGCAGCGTAGTCTATTTAAGCACCATTTATCCCCTCCAGTGGGTTACATGCCCATGGTTGCTTGCAGGATAAATGTTTTTAAAGCCCTCCATTAGGCTTCCCAAATATGACTATGCCTGTTTAAAGTTACAAATCGCAGTACCATTTACAGGGGGAAGATGCCCCCTGTCCGCATCCACAAACCTCTTAGGATGGTGCGATCCCTCTGCGGCCTGGAACCGCCGCATAATAATATCCCAAAAATTGCCCAGCAATTGAGGCCGCACAATACTGCGAAGAAGGAAACATCCTTCTACATGGGAAACAGGCAGCTTCCGATTCCGTAATACATCCTGTGGCCTGAAACGTTTCGATGGACTTTCACCATCTATTCAGAGGCCTCGTGAGCAGATAAAAGTAGCGTGCATGACTTGCCCCCCTTGCATTCTTAAGTACGCAGTACCTTAATTGGCCTCCGGTGTGCCGATATTCTTGCATTCTGGGCAGCATAGTCTATTTAAGCACCATTAATCCCCTCCAGTGGGTTACATGCCCACGATTGCTTGCAGGATAAATGTTTTTAAAGCCCTCCATTAGGCTTCCCAAATATGACTATGCCTGTTTAAAGTTACAAATTGCAGTACCATTTACAGGGGGAAGATGCCCCCTGTCCGCATCCACAAACCTCTTAGGATGGTGCGATCCCTCTGCGGCCTGGAACCGCCACATAATAATATCCCAAAAATTGCCCAGCAATTGAGGCCGCACAATACTGCGAAGAAGGAAGCATCCTTATACATGGGAAACAGGCAGCTTCCGATTCCGTAATACATCCTGTGTCTTGACGCGTTTCGATGGACTTTCACCATCTCTTCAGAGGCCTCATGAGCAGTAAAAAGTAACGTGCATGACTCGCCGCCCCTTGCATTCTTAAGTACGCAGTACCTTAATTGGCCTCCGGTGTGCCGATATTGTTGCATTCTGGGCAGCGTAGTCTATTTAAGGACCATTTATCCCCCCCAGTGGGTTACATGCCCATGACTGCTTGTAGGATAAATGTTTGTAAAGCCCTCCATCAGGCTTCCCGAATCGGACTATGCCTGTTTAAAGTTACAAATCGCAGTACCATTTACAGGGGGAAGACGCCCCCTGTCCGCATCCACAAACTTCTTAGGATGGTGCGATCCCTCTGCGGCCTGGAACCGCCGCATAATAATATCCCAAAAATTGTCCAGCAATTGAGGCCGCACAATACTGCGAAGAAGGAAACATCCTTCTACATGGGAAACAGGCAGCTTCCGATTCTGTAATACATCCTGTGGCCTGACACGTTTCGATGGACTTTCACCATCTCTTCAGAGGCCTCGTGAGCAGGAAAAAGTAACGTGCATGACTTGCCGCCCCTTGTATCCTTAAGTACGCAGTACCCTAATTGGCCTCCGGTGTGCTGATATTCTTGCATTCTGGGCAGCATAGTCTATTTAAGCACCATTAATCCCCTCCAGTGGGTTACATGCCCACGATTGCTTGCAGGATAAATGTTTTTAAAGCCCTCCATTAGGCTTCCCGAATCGAACTATGCCTGTTTAAAGTTACAAATCGCAGTACCATTTACAGGGGGAAGACGCCCCCTGTCCGCATCCACAAACTTCTTAGGATGGTGCGATCCCTCTGCGGCCTGGAACTGCCACATAATAATATCCCAAAAATTGCCCAGCAATTGAGGCCGCACAATACTGCGAAGAAGGAAACATCTTTATACATGGGAAACAGGTAGCTTCCGATTCTATAATACATCCTGTGGCCTGGCACGTTTCGATGAACTTTCACCATCTCTGCAGAGGCCTCGTGAGCAGGAATAAGTAACGTGCATGACTCGCCGCCCCTTGCATTCTTAAGTACGCAGTACCTTAATTGGCCTCCGGTGTGCCACTCTGGGGCACTCTCAAAGCTAAAAATAATGCTTTAATTTGCCTCGGTCAAGTCCTTAATCATGAGGCATTTCCACCTCCGACAGAAGTTTACCATGCCTCCAGACTAAGATCCAAGTTGTATAGAGTGACTTCTAGCACTAATGCTATGGCACAATAAGAGGCCTCTCCCCCAGTCCTTTCTCCTCTACATACCAAGTCCAAATTATTAGAGGTGCCAAACGAAAGGCAGAGAGGGAAGTGGACTAAGGAGGAGGAATGCGAATAGGGGTAATGAAGATTACTGGTTAGTAATTGAAGCATCACCCTCTCCTCTATGTCTCTTCATCCCAGTCCACACCTTTTGAGGATATAATAAGCTGAAATATTCTCACGCTGACATCAAGTGATGCTGAAAACATATTTATTTACATCAACAATTACTTCATTGCTGACATTATAACAGTAGATGTAAAATTACATTGAGCAGAGTACTATATACAACCTATAAAATTTTACAAAGGTGTAAGCAACAGCCATAATACTTGTTTATGGTGAACCACAATACACTAAATTAACCTGTGCTTAACTCTTTCATCGCTTGGCACAAAATCAGTCAAGCTTAACTGAAAACTTTCACACTGATTTAGTAAAATAGAGAACTGGAGATATCCAATTTCAAATGTTTAGGTAAAAATAGTGCTTAAATAGTGGTTATCTGGTGATGCTAAATCAGGACAGAATTATACTTTACATCCTTGATGCAGGGTATTGCTCCACACAGTGTTAGTTCTGAGGAGCAATACGGGGTTCTGTGTTGATATGCTTCGTGCACCGTCGGTTCCGATGAGCGGTGTGTGGGTTTAAGTTATGCTGCATCTGTGCCAATGAATAGCTGCGAGGTCCATGTCACGTTGTGTCACTGCATCGATTCTGATGAGGAGCTACAAATGCTGAGCCCCTGTAACAAAGAGCAGGAGGCCAGCCGACTAGCTTTTGGAGTTACTCTGGTGGTCATGGGCTCAAGGTGCAGAGGACGAACTTCTTCCACGGGTAGCAAGGCAGCAGACCAGTCCTTCTTCTGAGTCTTTCACAGGGTCAGAAGTGATATGAAGAGTGGGTCTGAGTGCCCTCTTTTTATACCTGCTGCCCACTTTGAAGTGGGAGAAGCTTCTGGAGTTACCCCTTAAAGAGGTATATGGAATTTCCTGTCTCCTTGTCCTAGTCTCAGCCTGTCGGGGGCACAATAGGCTAGTGTAAAGTATGAAGTCTGTTGTGTGTGTGATGGGCCAGTGCCTTTGAAGTGTAAATGGGGTAGGTGACAGCCCCACCCCTATCCTTCCAGAGATGGCACATCCTGCCAACCCCCAGAACTTCTATTGTGATATTGCCTAGGAGGAATAAACAAAGATTAACTGTCAATTACACCTAGTCATGTGACTCAGGAACAGGCTGCAGGCACCAAATGGTTAGAACAAGAAAATGCAAAATCTCTAAAAGTTGAACATGGCATTCGTTAAACAGGGAATTTAATTTGAATTACTAATTGATATCAACGGATTACGGATTGAGACTTGAAAACTTATTGGATTAATTAAAATAAAAAATTTGAAACTCACTGAATGGGAAGTGTGATTTAGGCAGTGCATCCCTTGTTGGGATCTGACGAGGCTCCATGATTTTTCAAATCTCTAAAAGTGGCATTTTCAGAATTGTGGCTTAAAATCCAACTTTCCCATTCAAGAGGATTTTTAATTACAATTCCTCAGACACCAAACGTGACTTACACACCTGCTCTCAATCCAAAGTTATCACTTATTAAATGTAATAAGGTAATCCAATGTTATCTGGTGGGAGGGGCAGGTCTCAAAAACGAATGTGTGAGTTTTTAACTACATGGACATTATAAAACTTAAAAGTACATGTCCAACTTTTTAATGACTATGCACTCTGCACTATCGGCGGCCTATGGCCTACTTTAGGGGTGACATCTTTTTTTCCCCGGAGTTTTATTTAGCTCGAACTAGATCTGAAGGCATCAGAGTGCTTTATATGAGTACCAGTTACGTTACAGATGGAAACATTCATTTTTGTTAGGCACGGGGAGATTAAGCGAATTGCCCAGAATCACAGAATGTTGAGCGTCCCTGCCGAGACTCGGACCCGGTTCCCCAGCTCCGAGGTCGACCGCCCTAGCCATTAGGCCACATGTTTAGGATTGAGAAAGGGGTTATTTTGCAAAGTCAAATTTGCAGGTTAAAATTGCCATCAGACTGCAATTAAAGGCCTGGGACATGTTTTAAGGGGCTATTTTAATGAGCTGCACAATAAGTGTTGTTGGCTCAACAGTAGCATCTATTTTACTATTATAATGTCTAACACTTTATTAGGGATTTATTGTCAGATGTACTAACCTGAGCTATCCTGAACCCAGCTGGACCGAGCTCCGAGGTCGACCGCCCTAGCCAATAGGCCACATGTTTAGGATTGAGAAAGGGGTTATTTTGCAAAGTCAAATTGGCAGGTTAAAATTGCCCTCAGGCTGCAATTAAAGGCCTGGGACATGTTTTAAGGGGCTATTGTAATGAGTTGCACAATAAGTGTTGTTGGCTCAACAGTAGCATCTATTTTACTATTATAAGGTCTAACACTTTATTAGGGATTTATTGTCAGATGTACTAACCTGAGCTATCCTGAACCCAGCTGGACCGATGTTCATGCTTGTCCTACCATGCCCCTCACTGTGAGGTGAACTGCATTTCTGCTGTCCCATTTCACAATGAAGGGAATGGGACAAAATAATATAGAAACAAGATCTGGTCCGTTGGCTCACTGAACATCCTCGTCTGTGGTTGCCAGATAGGCGTCACCCTTGACATAATACCAGGTGGGCATGGAGGATGTGGTGCACTGCCTAATGCAAGCACTCCCCTGTGTATCGCACCACACTCACTTCAGTATCTGTATAACCTTTTCACACCAGTTGGAGGGTTTCCCGCCCCGCCGACTGCCGAAGGATATACCACACAGGTTGGACCTATAATAATTTTTATCTGAAATACTGCAGCCCTCATCGATGAAATCCATTGATTCACTCCTTGAATAGTTCTACTAACGATTCCCTATTGGTGCTCCTGGCAGCTTGAACGGCCCTCGGACCAGCCCTGATATTGATTCTTATGCAGCACTACAGATTACTGATATCTCAAAAGAACCTAAGTGAATATCTCCATTTTTCAGGTGGGCCTGTTTATCCCACACTGCTTATCTATCTCCACCCTGATGAAGGTGTTGCCCTGTCCAGGGCTATACACCGAAACGCGCGTTGGCGTTTAACTTTTCCCATGTTCTTGGACTCTGTTTCCACTCACCACCGGGATGATACACTAGAGAACCTTCCATTCTAACATCAGTTGGCAATCTTACCACCTTGATTGATTTGTAATGTTCTAGGAATGTGTTTGTTTTGAGGAATGAATGTGTATGTCACTATGAGTGAATATAAGTATGACTGATGGGTTTGTATGTTACTTGTGGAACAATGCATTTATTGATGATACCTTATGTATTTATTTATGTATTTTTGAAGTTTGATAACTATGTGTGACATAATGATAATAAAAGAAAAATAATTTTGCTCATTAATTCTATAGTCGAATTCCTTGAATATATGCATCTGTCAGCCCTAGCTGTTGGTGTATAATATTGGGACCCTCTTCTTTGGGCCTTTTGCAATTTCTATATAGGCAGGTGGCCCATGTTAGTGTTGGTTTCTACTAACCTTTTCACACCAACAGATCAGCAGGTAGCCTAGAATCTTGGCTCAGGAGAACGACAAGCTGTTGCCTTCAGTTAAGTCACTGAAAAATCACCGGAAGGAGTGGAGCCCTTCTTCAATCCAAAATTGCTGTAAGGCACCTTACACACGTGCCTCACAATAATGAATTGTCCAGACCTGAACTAGGTAAACCTTCGGGTTACTTCATCCTCCAAATATCCCTGGTGGCCATCCCTAAACATTGCAGCAAGCTGGGCATACGATGCTGAGGGCAGTGTCATATGCGCTAGTAGTTGTAGTCCTGAGTGTACTGACTTTGCCAAGAGCTGCTGAAATGAGATTCTATAGTGAGGTGTTAAAGATGCCCCTTTGCGGGTGTACGACTGGCTGCGCGACTTACTGTACACTTTCAGATGCACAATGTCCGCTGCAGGTCCATGACACGGGATGGCGTGCTGACATCCACTGCAGACTTGTGACACAGGATGAACATGTCCACTGCAGACTCATGACACAGAATGATGCACTGATGTCCTCTGCAGTTTCATGACTCAGTATCCACTAGATGTCGTTATCATGATGCCCAATGGCAACCGGAGCTGCTCTGAAGATGCGACTGAGGCCGCACAGACTCCTGATTGCCTAGCAACCGGATGAGGGCAGGGAGTGCCTTTATAGTCCCGGTCCAATTAAGATAGCTACTGAGTGGGTGACTCATTTCCTGGTTGTATAATCACCAAACTCATACCGTGAGTGTTCTGGTTGCCTTATTTCCTGATTGTATAATCATCAGACCCAGTCTGAGTGACCCCTTTCCTGATTGTATAATCAACAGCCTCAGTCTGGGTGATTCATTTACTAATTGGTTATTCACCAGGCCCATACCATGAGTGTTCTGGGTGACATATTTCCTGATTGTATAATCATCAGGACCAGTCTGCGTGACTCACTTCCTGATAATATAATCATCAGGCCCAGACCATAACTAATGGTGTCAACACAAAAACAAAAGCAAAGACAACAGCTGATGGACAGAATGTAGAACAATGTCATACATTCACCCCAGTGCAGAGATCTGGGCCTAAATCCATCGTTTTTTTGCTCACCATGCCGTTCCAGTTTGAACCCAGCCATATGCAAATCAGTCTTGACCCTGTGCCTCATGGGTACAGTCCAGCCCGAACTGCCCACGAGGTCCTCCCTGGACTGGAAACAAGCATCCTAGGACCGGTTTCGAACTTGATAGTTTGGGCTGGACTGCTCCCATGAGGCCCAGGGTCAAGACTGATTTGCATATGGCCATGTCTGAACTGGGGTGGCGTGGTGAGCAAAGTAACGATGGATCAAACCCAGATCTGTGACTGGGGGTGAATGTTTTGCCAATGTGCAACATTCCGTCCTTCATCTTGTGTGTTTTGCTGTTCGCTATATGTGGGAAGGGTATGCCCAGACATGGGTCCCATGCTCACTACGCAACTGGAGTCAAGCTATCCTGGCTGAAGAGGGGTGAAACCCCGAAACCGGTCCTGGGATGCTTGATTCCGGTCCAGGGAAGACATGGATTGGCAGTTTGGGCTGGACTGTTCCCATAAGGCACAGGGTCAAGACTGATTGGCATATGGCCATATCTGAACTGGGGTGGCGTGGTGAGCAAAATAACGATGGATTAAACCCAGATCTGTGACTGCGGGTGAATGTTTTGCCAATGTGCAACATTCCGTCCATCATCTTGTGTGTTTTGCTGTTCGCCCTATGTGGGAAGGGTATGCCCAGACGTGGGTCCCGTGCTTACTACGCCACTGGAGTCAAGCTATCCTGGCTGAAGAGGGGAGAAACCCCAAAACTGGTCCTAGGATGCTTGATTCCGGTCCAGGGAAGACATGGCTTGGCAGTTCGGGCTGGACTGTTCCCATGAGGCACAGGGTCAAGACTTATATGCATATGGCCATGTCTGAACTGGAGTGGCGTGATGAGCAAAATAACGATGGATTAAACCCAGATCTGTGACTGGGGGTTTTGCCAATGTTCAACATTCCGTCCATCATCTTGTGTGTTTTGCTGTCAACACCAAAACTACACACTAACTATATGGGGTGAGAGCACACACAAATTCAGATGCATATGTGGAAAGCACATAGATAAGCCACACAGATGCATATGGGCTATAAATGTGGGTTTATACAGAGCACATCCTCCAAGATAGCACAGAGCCTGTCCAGGGATGCACATCATGATAAGCGTCATATATGGTGGTGTATGTCCCCATCACACTTATAAGTATATTAAATATGCCAATCATGTGTAAGTCACTCTTACCATGTTGTAGGGAGTGAGTACAAGCATTTTAGCAGTGGTTAGCAGTGGTAAAGTGCACTGAGTCCTAAGACCAATAAAAAAGAATTAAACAAAATAGGAGGGGTGAAGGCAAAAAGTTTGGGGGAAGACCACCGTAAGGCTGACAAGTCTAACAATGGCTATGTAGCAGCCCTACATATTTCTTGCACAGAGGACCCTTTGACTCTGTGCATGAAGGGGATACTGCTCTAGTTAAATGTTATTGTTTATTAGAGGGAATCGATTCTCACATTTATCTATTTACCTGGGAGATTACCTCCTCTAGATTTGAGTTGTTACCTTTTTTCCTCTATGTGCTGATTTGTAGGAAATTTACAGAGACCTGAACTCTTTTGTACATTCCAAACAAATTGTCAAGATTATACTGACATCCAATGTGGGTGGAATTTTAGCATTGCCTTCTGATTAGTGAACTGGAAGAATGATCTTATGGGCTAGATGGAAATGCAAATGGATTTTCAGAACATACTTGGGATCTGGTTTAAGGACAACCAGGTCTGGAAGAAACTCAATTATTGGTAAGATGTCACAAGTACACCCAAGTTGCCTAACTGTTTTGCTGAATAGATAGCAGTAAAAAACAAAGCCGATCTGCCTGTCCTAAAGGCTCAAAAGGTGGTTGTTGAAAGCCTCGCCGAACAGGAAACAGGCATGTTTAGGATTCAGAACCACAGGTTTCTTGAGTGTAAAACTTCTTAGTACCTGTAAACTAACTGATAAATTCTCGAGAAGTCTTCTTCTATCTAGTCTAAGGGCTTTAATGACCAGCCACTGAGTAGATAAGGTTGCTGGAGATAACCCTTTCAAAAACCCATTCCTTAAGAACTAAAGTGTCTTAAATGGATAAGCTTGCAAAGAATTAAACCCTTTGGCCATACATCATTTTCTAAACGTAACCCAATTTTTCTTGTATGCAGCTAGAGCTGAAGACTTCTTCTAAGCTTGTGAAGAAGACCCTATCCTTTTAAAACTTACACTCTCAAGCTCCAGGCCATCAATTTGAGGTGCTGAAACTTGATTAATTGCTGTCATGAGAAGTAGAGATTGGAGGAGGATATAAACGTATTCTCCCCTATAAAGGCTCATAAGTAGGGAGAAACAAATGCACCAGGGCCAAAATGATGCTACCAGTATCACAGAGGTCCTCTCCTTAAAATTCTTCCCAAAGACCCTTTGGAGAGAAGAATTGGTGGGAAGGGGTACAGTAGCCCCTGGAGCCAATGTATTGCAATGGAATCTATTGCCCAAGCTTGTAGACACCGTTGTTCCATATAGAATGTTGGCAATGTTGCATTTTGGGGGAGATGAGAGTATATATATTCAGGGGGTTCTACATCTGGAATGAACTCATGGGCCAGTTGAATCCTGGACAGCCAGGTGGTAGCTCACTGATGACGGCAGATTGCAGCTGCGGCTGTCAGTCTGGAAATTCAACCTTCCCTGAATATACAGTGCTGTTAATGCTAGTAAGGGTAGAACTGGCCGGGGAAAGATCTGTTTTGCCACAATATTTAGATATCCCTGCTCTTTATCCACTCCGACGTTTAAGATAACATCTTCTTACCTGATAATGACGTTCTTGCTTCCAATTAAGTGGCGAAAGAGCAGAAAGCATTCCGCATGGTGTTAACTCACTCCAGTTGGATGAATGCTCCTCCACTTCCTATGGCTAGGCACCCCTCATTTCCTGATCCATCAGAATTAGCCCCTAAACCCAAAACTGGCATCTGTGGTCTACTGAACTGGTGCAGGATAGGTAGGGAGACACACTTTGACAGATTATATTCCATTAACTACAACCTCAACTCCAGTTCTATCTGAGTTGTTACTAGGAACTGTGATTAGGTGATGTAGTGTTGTAAACTTGGGGACCAATGCATCACTATATGATGATCTAACACTTCAGATGGTAATGTGCCCATGAGACAGCTGATGTTGACACAGTCATAAACCCTAGTACCCCCAACCAGGCCCTAGCCATACTCATGGATTGGCAGAGAAGGAGTCTCTGAATGTGCTGAGTTGGCACAATTTTTGCTTGGGGAATAAACACCTGTCTCAGTTAGGTACTGAAATGGGAACCAATGAATAGCTTGTTCTGGGATGGTTGCATATAGGATTTCTTGTAATTGATGACAAAACCCAGGTCCTCTAGTCTTATAGTCACCATCTACACATCTTTGATCACCTTGAGGAGAGAAGTAGCAGACAAAAAATAATCATCAAAATATGGGAAGGCAATAACACCTCTTAATTGAAGGTATCCAATGATAGGGGTTAATGCCTCTGTGAACACTCTGGGAGAGGTTGCCATTACAAAAGGCAGAGCTTGAAACTGGAAATGTTGATTCCGTTTACAAACATGCAGGAAACGCTGATTTTCCAGATTGATCTTCTTGTGAATGATTTACAGACATAGCACAAGGAACAAACAATGATCCCATTGAATCAAACAGTCTTTTGAGATACTTTTGGCACTACAGACAACATATTGACTCTGTCAATACTTGTAAGGAACCACCATACACCTTTGAGAGTAGATCTCTATGCCTGTTTTATGGACCTTTGATACAATTGATCGAAATGTACTTCGCACAAATTTAAAGGGTAGGAAACAGACCCCAGTTTGCTAAAGCCCATTTAGGATGTTGTTAGAAATAGGGGTCTCTAGTTGGCAGTGGTATGCACCTTGTCCAAGAAGGGACCCTTGTTTCTAGTCCGGATAAGGGAGTTACACACTTTAGATAACCCCTGCTTACCCTCTTGATAGCTTGGGTTGGGCTTGTCCCAAAGGCAATGTGTAAAGTATTTGCGCCCAGACACACAGTAACACAGTGAAAATGCTAGAAATGGACACCACACCAGTTTAGAAAAATAAAGTTTCTTTATCTAAACCAAGCAAGACCAAAATGACAAAAATCCAACATACACAATTCAAAATATGACTTTTAAAAGGATTACTGCAAACATACAGCTCACAAAAACATATCGCTCCAACTGCCTATGCTTGGTAATAGTCAACAAATGAAAATTTTCATTTAGTATAAGATCTTGGATGGAGAGATAGCATTGGAGTTTCGTTACCATTAAGAATGCATAAGGTAGTGTACCTGCTAAAGACTTTACAGGAACAGACAAGAGTGCATTTATAATAACCATAAGGTATTCATTGTTATGAAGTTGTGTTAAGAATTGCCATCATGAAGGTGCACAAGTGAAAGTTAAGTGAGACGTTCGGTGACAATATTATGAGAGATCTAAAAGGAGGGACCATATTTGGCACTTTTAGTATGGTATGATGATTTTTGCATGATTATTCTGATTTGTAAAAGATCAGTTTAGATTATTTTGGACATGATCATATAGAGAGAAGTCTATAAAGATGAGGAGGTAAATGTTGTAAGAACTCGCAAACACCTGAAAATGCGACTAAAGTCTAATGGTATACGAGGAATCATATTGACTGTCTGATGGGACAAAGCATTCAAGGATAAGTTAATTATGGTTGTTGCTATAGATAGTTGCCATTGCTGTCTCTAGAAGTGAAGTGAATTGGCATAATTTAAAGGTTTCTTACCTAAAACTGGAGAACCACAGCATCTCAGCCACTGTGTATGCAGTTCACCCACAAACTCTAAGGGCGACTGCAGCTCACAGCCCTCAATGCTACCTTCAACAAGGAATCTCTGCAGATGGCCACCCCACCAAATAGGACAGTGACTGGTCCTGGACTGAATTTGCTTTTCGCATTCTCCGGGACACGTCAAAGAGAACAACGGAAGGGTCAAAGGGCCAACATTCTTAGAACGGCAGTGTCAGCAACTGTACTCTTAGATACACAGGGCATTAGCACTAGGCCTGGGCGTAGTTTGCTGAGTTTTGCTATGCGGAACTCCGCAAAGTTACAAAAAACTCTGCAAAGTTCCGCGAGTGGCGAAGTGGAGTGTGAACTGCAGTTTGTGCTGGTATTCCTGCCGCTCGGGTAGAAACTTACCGTTCGCGATCACAAACTTACCGCTCGGTAGCGAGGAAAAAACTCAGCTGCACATCGCGAAGCGGAGTTTTCTGCACTCCGTGAGCTCCGCAGAGTGCGGAGTGCAGAAAACTCCGCAAACTCCGCGAACGGAGCGAAGTTCACCGCCCAGGCCTAATTAGCACAGGCCTAGCTGGTAGTTTTGATAGCCACAAGAGGGACAGTTCAAGGGGACGTTATGGATGTTAGGGAACTGTGATGCATTGAGAAGAGCAGAGGTTTACAAAAGGGCAGGTGGCGGGCTAGGAAGTTCAAGCTCTTGGGAGGCAGCCACAGGCTTGCCCACCGTGAAAAACAATACCACTGAAACTGTTGGAGAAATTCGTCAGGTAAATGAGTACTCAGTGGGGAAGAAATCGCTTGCCAACACAGACACTGTTCACAATATGGGTGATTCTTGAGGCTTCATACCTGTACTGCAGCTTCCTGAGATGCAGCATCAGCCACTCAATAAAGTGTCAAAATCTGTCTTCAGTGTCACAGCACATTTACAACTAAAAGCATTCTTCAAACCAATCCCACGTCAAGCACAAACAAATGGCCTAAGGTTGCTTTACTTTCATTCAACTTACAAAATTGGCACCTGAGTGCCACAAGCCCTAGTTCTGCTAACTGTAATTTTAGTGGAAAGGTTTTCCACTAAAGATAGTTTAACAAGGAATAGGTTTTATTCTCAAATGATTGACTGTCTAAGACATTCTGGACAGGCTATTGACCACATTACACTGGAAAATAACAGTTTTAATTCATAAAAATAGACTATGTTTAGGCTAACTTGTCTCAGAGTATTATCAATATCAGAAGTTTATGTAGCTTTTAGTCAAACAAATATTGGCACCAGGATAAGCAAGATTGTCACAGTCACAGTTCTTCCCACAATAATACCAGTCTCTGTTCTCTTGTTAGCTAATGAGTGTCCCATTAAAAACTGGAAAATCACTCATACCAGCACTGCAGCTGACCAGTGAAGGAAGTGAAGAAAGCATACTAGCTGTGCTCACACTAGCACCTTCAACTGATGTGAGAACAGCAGTTGTGTTAGGACTAATGGGGGTAGCTTAAGGAAATGAAAAAAACGAAACATGTGTTTGTATTAGCACTACAAATAATAACTGAATGATGTGCAGAAACTGTCCCATATGTGTCAACAGTGCCACTGATATAATGAATAGAAGAAACTGAGTACACCAAGGGCAGCATCATGAAAACTCACTGGCTGAGCGTGGGGCCCGGCACCTGTTTTTGTGTTTGAAGTCTCTAAAGCTCATATTTTTAAAATGGAATTTCTCAGAGTTAATGCTTGAACTTTAGAACATGTTGGAAGCAGAGAGGCAATCTCTGCTCATTGTTATCAAAATAGTTATGTCTGCATTCCATGATTCAATTTAGGGAAATTCCGAGTTGCATATATAAAAGTCTAGGCCATCTACAGAGTTTCTTCAGAGGGGACAGGTCATTCTAGAAGAGTGAGCGGCGAAAGGGACATGTGTTTGTATTAGCACTACAAATAATAACTGAATGATGTGCAGAAACTGTCCCATATGTGTCAACAGTGCCACTGATATAATGAATAGAAGAAACTGAGTACACCAAGGGCA
The DNA here is from genome assembly GCF_964204655.1 of Triturus cristatus. Taxonomy (NCBI): domain Eukaryota; kingdom Metazoa; phylum Chordata; class Amphibia; order Caudata; family Salamandridae; genus Triturus; species Triturus cristatus. The sequence continues at coordinate 926,117,949 of NC_140587.1, forward strand.
GCATCATGAAAACTCACTGGCTGAGCGTGGGGCCCGGCACCTGTTTTTGTGTTTGAAGTCTCTAAAGCTCATATTTTTAAAATGGAATTTCTCAGAGTTAATGCTTGAACTTTAGAACATGTTGGAAGCAGAGAGGCAATCTCTGCTCATTGTTATCAAAATAGTTATGTTTGCATTCCATGATTCAATTTAGGGAAATTCCGAGTTGCATATATAAAAGTCTAGGCCATCTACAGAGTTTCTTCAGAGGGGACAGGTCATTCTAGAAGAGTGAGCGGCGAAAGGGAAAAATTATAAATTTGCATCTCAATACAGGGCAACCAATGTGGCCACACATTAATCCACTCAACTCTTTTGATCTGAGTTTAGTACGTTTTAACTATATATTTAAAAACTATTAGATGTAGATCAATCTCAGCAAAATCATATAATTGTACAGAAAGATCATAATAAGTAAAAATCTCCTTAAGAGATGTACCCTATATAGTACAAAGCAAATGACTAATTCTAAGATAATGACGCAGACAATCAGGAAGAAGAAAGGAAGGATAAACAGCATCAGATGATTTTCTTTAACAAGCATGAGCAAACTATCTTTCCCTACACTACAGTAACAGAGGCAGCCTAACTATAATATTTGGGTAAGGGCATAATCAGGAAAGAAAGAAAGATGTCAGCATTCGGAGTCTTCAGTAGAAAGCACTCCAACAATGGGTCAAGTAGCGTAAAGCCACCCAAGCAGAATTATTGGTCTGCTATCTGAGGAAACTTCAGATGGACATTCTCCCTCATTAAGCACAGTACATACTATCAACTGCAGCTGAATTGACACTCCCATGTGACTTCTTCTTTGGGAACTTTCCATAGCTCTAGCACAACTGGAAAATGTCATCAACTTTCGCACCTAGATAAGAAACAATCTCTTTTCGTACTTGATAATTCCTCTCATCTCCTATGAGAACTCCTCTCCTTGCTTGCTACTGCAATTTCCTCGGCCGACTCCTTCTTCTCAGGCTTTGCTATCTATTAAGACAAGACTCCATTATTCTAATTAATTAGGCTTATCCACACCTGCAGTAGAAACAAAATGAACCTAAACATTCCACAGCGAAGACTAAACACAGACATAACATGAGATTACAACGTGAGCTTGCACTGAAACAGACAGTTAAGCTAAGATAAAATAACATATGAAATTAAGCTAACATACAAATTAGGCCGCAATTTAACTGTTGACTTTGGCTAGTGCACTGGATTTCAGCTTCTTCTAACCATGAATATAATGCAACAAACTGCAAAAGTGACATTCTATTTATACCTACACATAATTATTTTGGGTTATATATGTACATTTGTTAAATACTATTTGCACACATCCTAGTTAAATATCTCACAATAAGTCATTTCATGATAATTTTTCCTGTCACATTAATGTGTAAATCGACATGTAACTTTTTAACTAACGTTCTAAACACATATATTTTTAATGAAGTACTTTTGGTATGAAATACTCCACTCCATTTAGTACATTAATTACAAGAGAGGAGATTTAAGTGCTGGCTATGCTTGAGTATGATGCACTCCTACATTTTCTCTGATGAAATCAGGATTACACTTCTCCGCATGTAATAGCTTTAGAAACCTCAAATAGAAACCTCAAATGCAAAAAAACAAGTGTTCGGAACTGTAGGGTGCTTTATAAAGCAGCAATTGGGCGTAGGAAAGAAGAAATCAGAGAGAAGGGATGGCAGCAGCTGGTTAGTGCTTCTTCCAGAAATTACACCGCCCAATTATGGAAGATAGTTAATGATCCTTTCTTCTCAACCCGCCCTAGCATCGTTACTGAGGTATTTATCCTCAAACACAAATGAGTTGAATATTTTACTGAGGTATATGATCATAGTGTGCAAGTGCTGGAGCAGAGTTTTCTGTTGAAAATTTATCGAGTTTTAAGCTCCAGTTTCGTGTATATGTTATGATTTAAAATTACTAATTTGTAATGATTAATTAATAGTTTGTTTTTGTCTGGATTAATCAACATTACTAATGAGAGAAATTACACGTGGGATGCATATATGTTGCTTAATAATAATGTGCGGTTTTATTAAATGTGTGTCGTAAGTGCAATTTGTTTTGTGTTTGTGCGTTTAAAATAATGTGTGCTAATGCTTTATTGTGTTGCAGAAGGCTAGATAAGTACATACACATAGGGGTATTAGTGGGAATTAACACTGTATAATCATTATAATGTAGATCTGCTCAAGTGGCTGAATTGGTGGCATTGACAAAAGGTGGCAAAATTGGGAAAAACCTGAGAGTGACTGTGATGACTGATAGTCAGTACGGATTTGGAGTCGTTCATGATTTTGGCCAGCTTTGGCTACAGAGAGGTTTCTTGACGTCGAGTGGGACTCCAATAAAGAATGCTGAAGTGATTGGAAAATTACTTGAGGCGATACAGCTGCCTAAAGAGTTAGCAGTAGTGAAGTGTGCTGCTCATGGACAAGGAGATGATTTTGTTACTCTTGGTAATCGTTTTGCCAATGACATAGCACAGTATTGTGCCAAAAACAATCATTCGATTAATAGGGCACGAGAAAGGGAGATGTCTTTTTGTTCTGTGATGTTTACTAATGTCCTAGAAACGTGGGATGAAGTGAAACAGTTGCAGGATGAGGCAGGAGATGAGGAAATGAGAGATTGGATCAAGGCAGGTTGTGCCCCAAGAGAAACAGATCATGTTTGGATCTATAGAGATGGTAGACCAGTCATGCCCAATTCAATGCTGTCGACAATGGCAAGAATATATCATGGCCAAGGACATCTGGGGAGGGACGCAATGATTAGGTCATTCAAGCAAACCTGGTACAATGCAAAGTTCAGGTTGATTGCAGAAAGCATCTGTCAAAGATGTTTGATTTGTCAGCAGTTCAATACAGGGAAAAAAGACAGTGGTGAGTCTAGGAACAATAGGCAGAGAATGCAAATAGATTTCATTGAGATGCCCCAAGTGAATAAATTGAGGTATGTTTTAGTGGTAGTCTGTTTGTTCTCAAGATGGGTGGAGGCTTATCTGACTAGGAGAAATGATGGGATAACAGTTGCAAAGTTACTGTTAAGAGAGTTGATTCCTAGGTACGGGTTCCCAGTGACCATTGAGTCTGACAGAGGTGGACACTTCTACAATGAGCTCATGGGTTTAATTTGTGAAGCATTGAGCATACAGCAGAAGCTACATTGTGCATACAGACCAGAGGCTTCTGGAGTCGTTGAACAGATGAATGGCAGAATAAAAAACCGAATTGGTAAGATGTGTTTAGCCACTGGAATGAAATGGCCTGATGTCTTGCCTCTAGTGCTGATGACTATTAGGTCTACTCCAGATAGAACCACAGGGTTGAGTCCGCACGAAATTTTAATGGGACGTGCGATGCGACATGCATTTGTGCCTGTCAACAAGTTGATGACAATAACTGATGACATGATTTTGGATTACTGTAAAGGCCTGGCTGACGCAGTTCATTCTGTGTTTCACCAGGTTGGAGAAGACGCTACCACACTTGAGAAGAAGCAAGCTCATGATCTGAGTCCAGGAGACTGGGTGAGGATTAAAGTACACAGAAGAAGAAATTGCTTGGTTCCAAGGTGGGGAAGGCCAAGACAAGTCATTCTGACTACGACAACTGCAGTAAAGTGTGCTGGTGTGAAAAACTGGGTGCATGCGAGTCATCCTCTGAGAGTTCCAAATCCAAAAGATGGGACTGGTAAGGAGTATTTTGAAGAGTCAGATTCCAGTGATGATGCAGAAACTGAACCAGTGAGAAGGGGGAAAAATCCTGAAAGAGGTGAAGGTGAAAGAGAGTTGAGTGATTCTTTCCCTTTTCCGAGAGAGGCTTCAAGAGAAACATTGAGAGTCTCAGAGGAGAGATCGGATTCTGTAAGAGTGCCTGGGGTTCCAACAAGCAGTAGAAGAGAAAAGAGCAGTTCCACAGAAATTACACCTGAATCAGATGAAGAGGTTGAAAATCCACTTGAGATTACACCTGAAGAGGCAGGGTCAGAAGAAGATAGAGAGGGACAGATTGCGGAAGACCCCCGAGGAGGTGTAGGGAACATTCCTGATAAGCTAGGTGAAGGGACAAGTAGACAGCAAGAAGATTGCGTGTCGGAGACCCGAGGAGGGACAGAATTAGGGAAGTCTCAATTAGTAGTGGAAAAGACTGTGGAGCGAAAGAAAATTGTTGAAGAACAAGAGGCAAATGAGACGGAATCAGATGAGAGTGAAAATGAGAAATCAGAGGGTCGAGTTCTGAGAAAGAGAACTTGGATCGGAGAAAGAAATAATAAAGAGGTGAGACCAAAAAGGGTTGTAAGAGGAGATCTTTGGCCCAATAGGATCAAGAGATTAAGGTATAGACTGACACGAGCAAATTCATCGAAAGCTGAACAGGTGAACGAGGTGTCAAGTCAGAATCAAACGAAAGGTGAAAAACAAAAGGTCTCAGAAGAACCAGAGGAGATCAAGAGAATCAGAAAACCTAACCAGAAGTATAGGTCACCGGAATGGACGTACGTGGCACTGTCTGAAAGTGAAGAGGCAGAGAGTCAAGGAAATCCCGAGGGGACCGTACGAGAAGTGGTTGAGGAGAAAACTGTTGGAATCCTGAAAGTTATCCTGACTGACATTGGAGAAGAGTCGGATGCACAGGATGTTGTTGATGATCTGATACAATTTGATGTTGCTGAAGAAGAAGTGAAAAGTGATGAAAATCCAAACTGAGTGAATTAAAAGAGTCACTTGAAGGAAAGTGAAAAGAAAAGATCTGAAAGTAGCTGTGTGAAATAATCTAGAGTTTTAAATTCAGTAGTGGAGTAGAAGAGGCTAAGTCAAAAGACACTGTCAAAGTAGTAAAATGGCTAACACAGAGAATAATCAAAGTAGATGTGCCTTCTTGAGAAGATGGTGTAAAATGTGCTGCTGCTGTACTGGATTAATAATGCTGTTATGGGGTGTATTAGCTTTATTAGTTACCTTTAGGGTTACAATAGACACCTTAGGAATACATGCTGAGAATATGACTAACTTAGAGAAGAATTCACAGAAATTAGTTCCAACTAGAAGTAGTAACATTTACATACATAAAGATAGGTCAATTAATGATTTTTCTAGCAATGTTTTTTCAAAGTTGTTGTACGAATATGTAAGGCAATGGAAGTTAGGGATTGCTACGTTTGTATGCAATTACCTGCGTCTGTTTCAGAGGGTGTTACTTATCACCATTTACCAGCTACGTATGGAATTTCATGTAGTGTGCTAAGTAGTGTTTTTTATTTGTTAGGGAAAATAGATTATGAGATGTCTAACAAAGATAATATTTTTGGGCAATTGCCTATGAACAACAAGCTGAATCCAGCTAAAGAAGCTAACATTTTTGGTGAGATTTTTATTGAGAAAGAAGAATTAACATTAGATTACATTTTTAGAAACAATTTAACTTGCAGTTTGAAAGGAGAGGAGAAGACTTTCCTAGACATGGTAGAGGAAAGGAGAATGAACATGCATGAAAAGGCAGGGAAATACAAAGTGAGTGAGACAATATGGGACATTGAGATGGGAAAGGAGTTAAAGAATGGGGCTAGTCCAACTTTGGCTTTAGATGCACCACAGAAGGGTAAACTATGCATTACCAGAAAGAGATCCCAATATGATAGCTATTTTGTTGGGACTAGTGAGTGTCATGATACATATTTCATTGCAACAGGATGGGGTTTTAAAGGTGGAGAAGATCCAGTTTTCCCAGGAGTGTATTATGTTTGTGGGAACAAGGCTTATTACAAGTTGCCTGACCATTGGTATGGCACGTGTTATGTGGGCCTGGTCTTTCCGAAGATTTTTCATATAGATAGGATAGAAGATATAGAACACATTAATTTACTAACACGTTTTAAGAGAGAAACTTGGTCAGAAATTGTAGGAGATATCTTTGGAGCTTTAATTCCAGCAGTGGGAATTTCTTTAAATGCATATGGGATTCGGAAACTGTCAACAGTGGTGGATCGCTTATCGACAAGTACCGCTGGAGGGTTTCTTTTGGTAAATACGGAGATGATTGCCGTACGTGCCATGTCTATGCAAAATCGACTTGCCCTTGATATTCTATTAGCCAAGGAGGGTGGAGTCTGCGGAATGCTGAAAGTTCAACATTGTTGCACTTACATTCCTGACGAAAGCAGAGATCTAAAGGTCTATATCAAATATATTACTGATTTGCATGAGGAATTAGTACCCCTGGAAGCTGAGAGTATCTGGACTAAAATAGCTAATAAGTTAGTAGCTGTTAAGAGTTTTATTGCTAAGATAGGTAGTACCATTATTGGTAAAATATTATTTCCATTGACATGCGTAATTGTTGCTTTATTGATACTAAGATTGGGGTGTTTGTGTTGTAAAAACAGGGGAGGGAAAAAGAGAATAATTAGAAGGGATACTGAAAAGAAACAAAAGAGGTCAAGGAGAGACCCACAAGAAATAGAATTAGAAGAATTGAGGGAGAGTGTTTACTTGCAGTCAAAGAGGGATGATGTGAGAGAGTCTGGTGTTTAATGTTCATAAAAGACATTTCCAATTTCTCCTAAAGATTGGGACTAAATTTTTTCATTTTGGGTGGTTTTTGTGGTGATAAGATATCACCAAAGGGGGGATTGCTGGAGCAGAGTTTTCTGTTGAAAATTTATCGAGTTTTAAGCTCCAGTTTCGTGTATATGTTATGATTTAAAATTACTAATTTGTAATGATTAATTAATAGTTTGTTTTTGTCTGGATTAATCAACATTACTAATGAGAGAAATTACACGTGGGATGCATATACGTTGCTTAATAATAATGTGCGGTTTTATTAAATGTGTGTCGTAAGTGCAATTTGTTTTGTGTTTGTGCGTTTAAAATAATGTGTGCTAATGCTTTATTGTGTTGCAGAAGGCTAGAAAATTACATACACATAGGGGTATTAGTGGGAATTAACACTGTATAATCATTATAATGTGGTAACGTTGTTTTGTGTTTCTTTTAATTAAGATGGTCCGTTTTGGCCTAAAACAAGATGGCTGCCATTTACAGCCTGCACTCGAGTGATTGAATTTTGACGAGAGGCCTTGCTGAACATGGTCGAAAGTCACCTGACCACAGCTTCTGCCTGTGTAGAAAGTTTCCGTGAGGACAGTAGCTCTGGGAATTATTCCAATTGTCCTTGGAGAAGGATAAAGCCACAATGAACAATGACCAGTCTGCGGTGGCTCTGCTATGATACCAAGGAAGAGCATTTACGAAAGTAACATTTGCAAACTCGAGTTTCCTTCTTCCGTATTTTTTATTTTTGTGATTTTTCCTGAGCGGAGGTTTTCTAAATGTAACCAAGAGACTTCCTTTCCTGCTCGCTCTGCTCAGCGGCTCAACGGATACCTAAAGTTTGTTTGTAACTTTTATTTGTTATTTTTCCTATAAAAATGTTAGACTAGAGAGGGTCCATGTTCATTGCGCTCATTACATTCATTGCGTTCCTTGCGGTCATCGCGTTTTGGACTTCTTCCTGAACCTATGCTGAGGACGGCAGCTCGAGAGACTTTACCGAGAGACCAGTCCTGACCTATTTAGCTAGAATAGGTAATTATGAGAATAATGATTTGCTAATGATTGATTTCTATTTTTGAACTAATTTAGATAAATAAGCATTTATTTGAATTCTTGTGTCGGGTGGTTATTTCTTTGTCATTTATTGAATTTCAGATGTATTTCCTATGTTTTAAATCATGACTCAGGACAATTTCTTTAAGGTCGCATTGGCCTCGCTTTAGATGCAGATTGGTTTAGGTTTCTCTCCTATATTCAGTGTGGATAGAGTAATAGTGTGAATTTTAGTGTGTTGGGCCCTAGCGTGTGATGAGTATATGTGCGTGTGACTGTAGATTTACTCTGTCCGTGGAAGTAGGGAGAATTTATATGCGCCGATCTGCAGCACAAGTGCCCACAGAATGCTGCACGGATACAGACCTAGGGAGTCTAGCAAGCTCAGGAGATTTCAAAATCTCTCTTGGCGATGTCATCACTGCGGTAAATAGATGCCAAAGCCAAAAAGCACCAGGACCCAATGGAGTTCCAGTTGATTCTTTTTAAGGGCAATTATCGTCCTATATCATCAATTGATTCAACAGTAAAAATATTGGGCAGAGTCCTGTTGAATCATTTGGAAATCTGGGCAAATGAAAATCTGATTTTGTCACCAGCAGAGTATGGTTCCAAACACGGTCTAAGGATGGAAGTTCAATGTCTGAATCTTCATTTGGTAATTAGTAAATACATGGCCATCAAGGAGGGTTGTCTCTTCTTGGCATTCATGGATCTAAGTGCAGCATTTCACAATGTCTTAAGGGAGGAATTGTGGTCCATTCTATTAAGTAAAGGGGCCAATCCCAAAATTGTTTACCTCCTTCCCCAATTGCATGATGATGTGGAAGGAAGGATTAGGTCCTGGCCACATGGGGAGTGTACCTCTTGCACAAAGATTAGAAAGCAAGTTAGGCAAGGCTGCGAGTTGGCCCCTTTACTTTTTAGCTTTTATATTAATGAGCTAGAGAAATACCTGGCAAAAGTGGAAGCAGATCCCCTAGAATAGGGACATGGTAGCTACCTGTCCTTATGTACCCTGAAGATTGTGTGCTTATGGCCTGGACGAAGAGTAGTGGCATAACAATGGACCCTGCGGCCCCTACAGTGTGGGGGGCTTTGAGCTCCAGGGGGCCCCCTAAGCACATTAACCTGGCCTGAAAGCTCTGCGGTGAGTCTGGAGGAGGCCAGTCCATGTACTTTGCAAGAGGGACCCCTCAACTTACATTACGCCACTGGACTCTAGAAACTACTGGACTGTTTTGTGGGGTTTAACTCTGATCTAGGGCTTTCAAAAAACAAATCCAAATCTTAGGCTATGGTTTGTGGGCATCCACAAAGTAGGCTAACTCCATTTCATATCGGCGATACGAGATTAAATGTGCTCCCATGTTCTAATACTTGGAGGTTCCATTTGATAGCCGGAGCACGTGGGTGCACTTGAAAAGTGTAAGGGTTACACAGTTTAAGCAGGCTCTTCTGTCCCTTTTTAAATTTGGCTCTAAACTGGGGTCTATGCCTTTGGATGTAGCACTCACCATCTATAAGGCTAGGCCCATAGCTACAGCCACTTATGGAGCTGGTCTATGGAGGATAACAGACTATTCACTGTTACAGATCAGCAGAAACATTTTTTTGCTCAGGCTTTTGTCCCTCCCTAACAGCATTCCCTCATCAATGACGCACAAGGAATTGGGATTACAGTATTTGGGGGCAAAATAAGGATGGCACCTACATTACTTTGGCTTTCAATTTGGTGCAGATCTGAGGCAGCACTAACACAGTCAGTGATCAATGATTGTTTACATTTATCAGGGGCCCACAAGATCAACGAAGAACGAGTTACGATCGATAAGTAGGATAGAGTTGTTTCCAGATCATATGTCCAAGGACCGCCAGACCAGATTACTTGTAAAAAGAGAGCTACTGCATCTGATAGCCAAAAGGAGGCGGGAGAGTGAGCAGAGGAAGGGTTTGGTGAGGATGTATTTTCCTTTGTGCATTACATCTAGCATAGAGCCATAACTGCTGAAGGTGCGCCGTCACCAGAGATTTCCTCTGTTGAGGTACTTTAGACTTGGTCTGGCCCACTTTCTGGTGTCTTACCCTTCCAATATTTTTACTGAGAAAGATGTAGCTCCATGCCCACACAATTCAGTTACGTCCCAATCTTAAACGTACATGCAATTTTTTTCTGGGAGCATTATAAAGAACAGAACATTTGGATCCTACAGCCCCTTATGAGGATTTTAAACATTAGAAAGTGCAAAGAGGTTATAGAGTAGCTACAATTGCTCCTGACTGATCAGGTTTGTATAACTTTATATAGATTTGTTGCTGGTATCATGAAACACAGGAAATTAGTTGGGAAATAAGGATTAATTATTTGACGCTTGCCTATTTCAATACCATTTAAGTGAATGTTTTATGAGATGTTGTATTTTATATGTACTAAAGCAGTTTATTCTGACTTGTATTTCGAGATGAGCTCAATTGTATGTTTTTTACGATTTATAGTGTCTATGTTCGAAATCTTAATTGTTTTTATCTGTATGTTTTTATCGTTTGTTTCTAAAACCGAATAAAGTACTTGAACTGAGCTGAACTGAAGTGTTCAGCTATGTGTCCAGCCAGCTTAGCTCTTCATGTTACAGTTCATATATGTCTGCACTGCTGAAACCAAAAAATGAATGTCAATACAATTCAAATAGTTATGTCACTGTTCCAGTCATTGGAGAAGAAAGTGAAGAAGTATGACTGAAAAGGTAAAATTACAATTAAGATCCACAAGCTAGAAAATACCCCCCTGAGGAATCTTTCTATGGAACCTTGGGCATGCGACAGCATTACAAAGGTTTGCTATTAAAAGTGGTCCCTGCAAGCCTCATGGACCCTTCCCACAAGATTACAAGCAGATGCTTTCCTCAGCATACTATTTCAATACAACAGTAGATCAGATTTCACCACTGTGGCTGTGCTCCTCTTTAAAATCAGGTGGTGTATTGAGAGCCTTGTTGGCTTCTTGGTGATTGAAAATATGCATGTATCAGTTAGCACTGCATGTTGATTTAAGAGATACTATATCATGTCTCAGAATCTGTTTGCATCTCATTCAGAACATGATGCTGCACTGATCTAAAGCTCAACCACACCAAGACAGAAATCTTGTTATTTGCCAAGAACAACCAGCAAAAAGTAGTAACAAACTTGCTCAAATTTTCACCCATTGCCAAGTCACTTGGATTTAACTTGGACACCAACCTCACCCTAGCACATGACCAATAAAACAAAGTCTGCTGGATTCCAGATCTCTTTGCAAAAGAAAGTCAAATTGTTCCTCCCAGAAATCAACTTCAGAATTGACGTTAAAGCCTTTGATCTCTTTGCTTAGGATGGTAGAAACATCCTGCTCATTGGCCTGTAAAGACTCCACGCCACCTCTCCATTTAATGGCATCTTGCATGCAACAGCACGTCTCATCTAGGACCAAGAGAGATATGATTGCATCACACCCATCTTGATGGAACTCCACTTTCTCCCCTTGCCAGACTGCCTCATCTTCAAAATCAGCTGTATCATTTATAAAGTCGCCACGGCAATCTGGGGCAACAGGCCTTTTGCATCTGTGCTCTCAGGATCTGGAACAACATCGGAACTTCACCAATCTGGTCCAGATCATAAAAGGGTTGGAGATGCTCCTCTCTAAAGAACGTTATATCACGATGCAGTAACAATCAACAAACTAGCTACCTGTCAAATCACTTGTTGACTTTTTTTTTGCCTTTGATCGTGTACATCACTCGGCTGCCTTTATTTAGGTTCTCGCACTACAAATACCTCATATTTAAATACATACATGTATCAAAAACTTCAAGACCATAAAATTATGTGCTGCCATAAGCAGCTCAAGTTCTCCATGAAATATTGGTGCACCTGAGGCCACTGACCCACAGCTAGAACCAGACTACAGAGAACAGGTGAGTTTTGGAATACACTTTCTAAGAAGGCTCATCGATTTTACTCACATATAGGTGGCTTGAAATCTAGCCATCTATATGAGGTCACAGTGGCAAATTTGAGGAGAGTGAAAGTGAACACCAATTGTCAATGATGGCCCTTATGGCCAAATACTGTGAAATTTAAAAGTTTCTAATTGGGAAAAAGCACTGGAGTAACATATGTTAGCCCTGTAACACAAAACAATGTAATTAAAAATACGTTCCAGTACAACATGAAATAAATGGAGTTACAATGAACATAGCAGAAGATTTTAGAAAATAAGACCAATTAAGCCAGGTTTTCAGTGCATTGCAATAGATCATAAAGATGAATACAGTCCATTTTAAATCCTAACTATTATTGCCAGCTTTGTAGGTTTACATAAAAATCACATAATAGTGAGCTGAGGGTAAAGCTATAGATCTTGTGAAATTGACAGAGATCAAACGTTTCGTGCTTGAAAAATGAGGATGGTCAAGGTTGTTAATGGTCTATCACAGTGAGGGTAGATACCATGGTGAGCAAATAGATCTTTTCCTGTGCATTCTCTGTACATTGCACTATTCATAATTTAAATTTAGAGATGAGTGATACCTGCATCAATGTTCTTAAATTAGGAAAACGTTATGATTTGCACAGGAAGTATATATTTCTTCTGTCAAAGCACCAATCTGTGGGAGTTACTAAAAGTAGCAAAAGTGCATTCCTGCTCCCAAATTCACCACTGAGCAGGGTATGCCGAACAGATTGGGTGCGAAGACATGATATGCTGTTTGCTCTCCACTTTTACTGCATCAGTGTCAGGAAGCCAATCATTACCATAACACAGCAGTATAAAAAGAGAAGTGAGTTCACAGAAGATATGTGACTTAGGAAGCAGGTGAAGATTTGAAAATATGTTAATTGTTGTAAACAAGTGCTAGAAAGAATGGTCATTATATTGAAACTGCTTCAGTCTAAAGACTTGGACCTTTTACAACGAGACAAAAGAAGAACTGCAGCAAAGCAGTTGCCAGAATTGGGTGAGCTTCAAGGGCTGCTTCTCCATGTGGGTGGAGGGGTGTTGCCCCACTGCTTTCTCGCAGTGCGAGAGACAGAAACATTTAAATGGTATTATGAATACGATTTTATCTTTCTGCTACTCGCACTACAAGACAGCAGAAGGGTTTGATTGGGGGTGGAGGGTGATCGGGTCTGCTCGAGGGCAGGGGTGGAATGGTTTGCCCAATGCTGCGGGCCCTGACTGTTTGGTCGGCCCTCTGGAGCCGACCAAACCAGTCATAGGCACTCTCCCTTTTCTCCATGTAGGCTGAATGCAGCATTGTGATTGGCTTAGGGGAGGGGAGGGGGGCTGCCTGCTTTCGGTTCCTGCAGAGGCAGGAAAGCAAGATCCGGAGCTGGAGGTGAGAAAAGGCGGGACCCGGTAAAGCTAAGTTGTATTTTTTTATTTATTATTATTTAAACCCCGTCTCTCTTGTGACCCCCTTCCCTCATAACCACTTGCCCGTCCCCCACTCTGCGCGACCCTGTGCCCGCACCCCACCCGGGAGCCATGCCGGCCGCGACTGGTGAGCTTTGAAGAAAATAAAAGCTCAGCGTCAGGAGCTCAGGGGATTGACCCCAGCTTTACTTAAAAAAGGACCACAATGTGAAAGTAATTGATGAGCTCTTGAGAACAAAAGTTATGTTATTCTAAAGAATATTTAACTTGGTTGTTTCCCGATTACATAGATACTGTTGACCATCAGAAAAATAAGCAATTCTCTTGAATGAAAAACATGTTGCAATGATTTTAATCCTGAGAGCTAGTAATGAAGAGTAACCATGAGAGTTAATTCTAACTCATCATTTAGGGCAGTGTTGAAGGAACAAATAACACAAATGTTAGGTGTCACGATAAAGAATATGACAGACCTTTTATTTTTTTTAAATAACACAACCTTCCAAAGTGTAATACACGTTGCAACAGCATCTCCTACAATTACTCTTACTCAGTTGCGGCTCCTAGTGGGAGTGCTGTGGGGCGGCGGGGCGGGGGATGAGCAGGGTGGGGGGGTAGTTAACTCAAGCATACGGCCGACCGGAGTTAAGTACATAAATAAATAAATTAAACAAATTACATTGCACGCGCTGCAACGCAAACTTGCCCTGTGCACTTTTTACCTCTTATCTCCCTCTTTTCTCTCTCTATCTCCACTCTACTCTCACTCCTCCTTTGCCACCTTTTGTTTTTCTTGCTTAAATATTTGTATTCGTACTTTGTTTATTGAATGAACAAGGGTTACAACAGATGCAAATATAGCCTGAATTTGTAGCTTGAAATACATTGCAAGTTCGGTCGCCGAGCAGCGGATGGAAAGCCCACAGTAACGACTATGCCGCACTGCAAAATAATGTGATAATGGTGTTGCGTGCGCAATTGAGAGAATCCGTGCGCACAGCAAACAAGCAGAGATTTGCCCAATGGTGCTCACGGTGTAGTGTAATTGTGCATGTGGGCATGTGGGCGAGGTTAACGGTGCGGATGGATCATGTAGTAGTAACTAACTGCATGCCTTAGCGATTTGGTCCCAGCTTTTGTCTATGTCCAAGATCCTGTCGGCCAGCGTCCCATTCGCATGTGGCGTACCCTTAGTATTGAGTGATTGGGGAATAAGTGACAGCGACGTAGAGTCACATCGTAGGTATATGTGTTGATTGTTGCCGTCTATAGTGGTCTAGACCCTGGCTGGCACAGGTGTACTATGCGTTTCCGAGCAAGGGTAATGGGATCCCTGTTGAGGTTTTTGGAGGTCCATAAGCATGACGTCCCAGGCAGACGCCAGGGGAATTTTGTATAGTTCCAGAGTGTCCTCCCGTCTCAGTGCCATGCTCTGTGCTGGAGCCCAATTTATGAAAGAATGGAGCCATGCCTCCCTGTTGGGGGTTCAGGGTTTTGCCACTGCCTGGTGACTAGTCTTTTGGCGGCAATCAGGCCCAAGTCTATGAAGGGTGATGACGCCTTGCGCTCTTTGGACCTACAGAAGAAAAAGGCGGGGGCCGTCATCGGCCCTGCCGCAGGTATGGCGGGGCACCGACCCCCTCCCCCCTCGCCTGCTCTCCCTGATGGGGCACGCTTTGCCGCGTCATCATGGTGCGGTGGACGTGCCACATCGGGGATTGGCCTGAGGGGGCTCCCCCTTGACCCGGAAGCGATTGAGTCGCTTCCGGGTCAAGGAGGAGCAGGGGTCAGGCCGGTTAGAACCGGCCTGGGCAGGACTAAGGGTTAAAAGACCAGGGAGCGCGGGAGTCGGTCTCTTTGTCCCGCGCTCCCAGGTCTGCCCCACCCAGCCTCTAGGAGGCTGTAAACTTTTTGTGTTCTTTTCTTGTTGCAGGTTTCAAGTGACGGTGGGGTGCTCTTCGGTGGCCGGCGGTTCCTGTATTTTCCCCCGACGCGGATCGTGGTCTCGCGGCGGAGAGCGGAAGCAGGAACGTACGGAGGACGGAGCCGGCGGACACCTAGGAAGTTGAACGGCGCACCGGGGAGTTAAGTAAGGCGCGCGCATGTGCCTACAAGGTATGGGCAAAGGGGGAATCTGAGGAAATATTCACAGAATCCGTGTTGCTTTAGGAGTCACGGTGGCCTAATGGTTAAGGTCTGAGTCTCTTACTGTCAAGGTTACAGGTACAATTCTCGTGATTCTGTTCAGTTAGATCTCTTTTTAAAAACAAGAGCTTTGCGCAGTGGCAGTATCATAGCTAATGAGGTCTAACGTAGGCGCGATTATTGCTTATTGAAAACTTTCCTCAATACCCCGCTGTGGCGACTTGAAATTATTCGATTTTACAATTTTTAGATAGTCTCCGAGGAGACTGGTAATTTGTTGCAGCAGGAAATAGCTCAGTTGGGAGAGCTTTAGACTGTAGATCTAACGGTCCGTTTTTTCAATCCCGGCTTGCGGCACAGAGGCCAATTCCTTAACAGGGCAGTAGGCAGGAGGTTTCAAGTTGGGCATCGCATTTCCTTGTAACATTGGCAATTTTTTGTGATTTGGGGCAAATTATATGAGCGTCCTCAGTGGCAGGGGGCATTTAAGGGGTGTTTATAGTGGCATCATTTAACAAGAGACTGTATGAGTTGGATTCAAGTGTATTGTTGCTTATCCATTGCTTATGCTAACCTAGTTTTTCATTATAGGAGTACATAGTGGGGTGCTCTTCATACTAGACCAGAAGGAGGCGAGACAGAGAGTATCGCTGTAAGGGGACACAGACAGGCCTGCACTTCACTTTTTCTGTGGGCCGCCGGGCTAGAGTTCGCTCGCCTACCGCCCAGGCTAGCTGGTGTTTGCCGCGGTCCCAGTTGCGTGGTGCTTACGGCCAGTTTGTGTACCCCCAACGTACAGGTAAGGACCTGGATAGGTCCCATTTAGGTGACAAATAGCATTTTGCTCGCAGGTGTAATTGCTGATCAGTGTGTGGGTTACCTGGCAATTGTTGGCCCACGAAAAGTGGCTAGTAAACGGGGTGCAAAGCATTCCCGCATGGAACATATGTTGGAATCTATGATGCGCAGGATGGCGACAATGGATAGGAGATGGGGAAAGGTAGAGCAAATGGGGCATAGCCTGGTGGAGCTCAGACAGAAAGTAGATGACCAGAGTGGCCCATCAGGCAGGCCCAAGCGAACAATAGTGCCCCCAAAACCCAGAGGGGAATTAGAATCACTCCCCAAGCGGGCTAGAAACAGGAAGGGGAAGAACCAAGACCCCACACCAAGGCAACCTTTTGGGGAGATTCCTTCTGGGGAGGGTCCCTCAGGTCTTCCAGTCACACCAGAGAGCCCTATAGCTATACCAGAGTTAGCGCCAAGTGTCCCATTGACCCCTGTGCCTTCCCCGCCTGTGCCTGCACCAAGTTCGGTGCCTCCAGCAGCTACCCCGGTGGTACCAATGATAATCCCAGTGGTGCCCACACCATGCCCAAGGGTTCTGGTCCTGAATCCAGTGGCCCCCATCCCGGTTTTAGCGCCAGCAGAGGTTGGTCAGGTCCCGCCGGAGTTAGCAGTGCAGATAGCGGAAGTCCTCCCTTGGTTAGGAAAGGGGGGAATGTTACCACCTTCTGTGGGCGCAAAAGAAGTAGGAGAGGACCCATTAGCAGAGGCGCAGAGGATGGTGGCGAGGATTATGGCTGCCCCAAGCGGGGTGCCGAGCCCAGGCCCGAGTAATACCAGTCTACCCCAACCAGCGCAACAAGAGAGCGACATTGGAAAAGACAAGATGGCGGAGCGAGCTGGAGTTGGGGTAATAGGTAAGGAGGTGGCATTGCCATTGCTGGGCGCGGGTGTACTACCCTCTAGAAGGGAACATTTAGCAAGGCATGTAACACGGGAGGTGAAGGAATTGATATGGTCTGGTGCTTATGTCAATATGTTTTCTTTACTTGTAGATAACAGGGAAATGGAGTATGCCAAGAAGCAAAAGGATTGGATGCTTCCCAGTGAATGGCGGGTTGAAATGTCGAGATTCAGGGTGGAGGAGACCCTGACCAATTGGATTAGGGCTTTCTCAGTGTTTATGGCCATAATAGCTGAGCGTTCGCCTAATCTGCAAGCAGAAATGGCGTGTTACCAGAGCAGGGTTACTATGACTCATGATAAATATGGGAGGGTAGGTTGGAAAGAATATGACATGAATTTCAGGAAGGCTAAGGAATTTGACCCATCACTTACATGGGACCGGGTTGACTCAATCTTATGGTTTGATCAGTTTGGCCCAGGGCAGCCGGGCAATGCAGTTCAAAATTAGAACAAGAGTCACACTTTCCAAGCACCTCAGCCCTTTCGGCCACCACAAACTGGGGGCACGGCGACTGGTGCAGGGAGGGGGGGCGGTCGCAAAGGAGTATGCTGTGATTTTAATAGAAAGACATGCACCAAAGCCCAAGGCACTTGTAAATTTAGACACGCATGCTCCATATGTAATCACCCCTCTCACCCAGAATCAAAATGCCTCAAGAAAGGGAATGCATTCTCAGGAAATAGAGGGAGGAAGAAACAAGAATAGAGAAAAGGAAAAAATGGTAACACATTCACCCATTGATGTTCTGGTGATGACTCCTTGGTTAAATAGGTACCCAGATCGTGCCACGGCTAGGATGTTACAGGAAGGGTTTTTGTATGGTTTTAGGATTCCGGCTGTTGACAATACAGGGACACCAGAGTGTAAAAATCAGCTGTCGGTAAGGTCCAACCCAGGGGTAGCAGCAGTTAAAATTGCAAAAGAACTGCGCCTGGGTAGAAGAGCGCGTCCGTTTGACCACATCCCCGTGCCCAACTTTGTCTGCTCGCCCCTGGGGGTGGTCCCAAAGAAAGATGAGGGGGAGTTCAGGTTGATTCATAATCTGTCAGCCCCTAGAGGCAATTCATTAAATGACGCCATCAACGAAGAAATCTGTAGAGTGAAATATGCTTCTTTTGACCAGGCAGTTGGTATGCTAAGGGTTCTGGGAGCAGGGGCCTTGCTAGCCAAATCAGGTGTTTAATCCGCCTTCCGGCTGCTGCTGGTTCATCCTTTAGATCACCACCTGTTAGGCTTTTCATTTGAAATTCTACATGGATATGTGCATGCCCATGGGTTGTTCTGTTTCCTGCGCTTACTTTGAAAAATTCAGTTAATTTTTGGAATGGGTTTTCAGGCAGGCAACGGGGCGCCACTATGTCATGCATTATCTGGATGACTTTCTCTTTCTGGGGTAGGCGGGCTCCCGGGAATGCGCGGTGGCATTGCAGGAATTTTGCGTGCTCATGCGTGCTTTTGGGGTCCCTCTGGCACCAGGGAAGACATTGGGTCCAGCAACCACAATTGAATTTTTAGGCATTGGATTGGACTCTGTACAGGGATGTTTTAGGTTACCTAAAGAAAAAATAGTGAAATTTAGAGCAGTACTCCAGAAATGTTTGGCAAAAGATAAAGTAACCTTACACCAGCTACAACAGGCAGTGGGCCAGTTGAACTTTGCGCTACGGGTAATACCTATGGCACGACCATTCTCCGGTTCCATCTCACAGGCCATGACAGGCCTGCAAGAAAAACATCATCACACAAGACTGTCGTCTGAGGTTCGCCAGGACATGCGGATTTGGATTGCATTTGTGGAGGGTTTCAACGGCAGGGTAGTGAGGCCTGGTCCCCCCACTACTTCCGTGGAGTTAGGTTTATGGACTGACGCTGTGGGCAGTGTGGGATTTGGTGCCATACTCGGGAACAAGTGGGTGGCGCAACATTGGCCGGCTTGGTGGGTTGGGAGTAGTCTGACAGCCAACATAGGTTTCCTGGAATTTTTTCCCATTTGGGTGGCATTGACTGTTTGGCCTCATCACCTGCGAAATCAATCTGTGATTTTTTGGTCAGACAACATGACAGTGGTGGAATGCATCAACCAACAGGCTGCACAGTGCAAAATGATCCTCTGCCTGTTGAAACATACAGTTTAAGGCTAAACATGTCCCGGGGGTGCTGAATAATGCTGCTGACGCACTCTCTCGCATCTGCAGAGGCAACACCAACACACTTCCCGGAAGTACTCTGGCAGATTGGTGCCCCCAGCTACAGAACCTCGTGGCAGCTAGCCTAGCACCCAGGACCAGGAAAGCTTACAAAGGGGCGTTTTGGTCTTACTGCACGTTTTTGGGGCAGGAATGGGCAGATAGCTGGCATAAGTCAGGGGGATTTCTCCTGTATTTAGACACTTTGAATAAAGAGGGGCGCTCTGCGGCGACAGCCAGGCGACATGTAGCAGCGGTTTCTTTCTTTGCACAGATCAGGGACACCAAAGACCCCACGAATAGTTTAATTGTAAGAAAGGCGCTGAAGGGGTGGCGGCACCTCCAGGGGGCTGCTTCTGACACCAGACAGCCGATTGGTTTGGAGCGGCTGACTGCACTGCTAACAGCCTTGGGTGCCATTTGCAGTTCAATAGGGGAGGCATTACTATTCAGAGCTGCCTTTGCACTAGCCTTTTATGGGGCATTTAGGGTGGGGGAACTGGTGGCACGCAACAAGCAGGACGTACAAGGTGGGCTCCTGCTGGAGCATGGGAAGATCCAAGGAGACGCTTTGCTAAAAACCATTAAAAAATCTAAAACCGATCAGGAAGCCCATGGTCGAAGGGATGGTACTCCACCGGGCACAAAGCCATCCATGCTGCCCAGTGATGCACCTAGAAGCTTACCTCCGACAGAGGAATAGTGCGGTAGGTGGGACATTGTTAATGCATGCGGACAGTACCCCGCTTACCATGTTCCAATTTAAAAGGGTATTGGCCATGGCGATCGGCATGACAGGTTTGAATCCAAAGGACTTTGGGACTCATTCATTCAGAATAGGGGCTGCCACTGAGGCAACAGCGAGAGGGTTGCATAGCAACAGTGTAAAGAGGATTGGAAGATGGTCTTCTAATAGTTACAAGCGCTATGTGCGGCTGCACATGTTGTGAGGGTACCATACAATTGTGGACTGATGCCTGTCCTGTTTGTTTGTTTGCTTTCAGTTTCTCGAACCTGTCACGCAGGGGGGAAACTGCCATCGGCACAACAGCAAGATTCTTCACAACGGCGGCCACAACCACAGGACAAGGGAACACGGGATGTGTGGGTCATTGGTCATTCTTATATACGGTGTATGAAATCTGTTTTCCTTTCAGGTACTTACAGACAAAGAGCTGAGCAGGATGGTTTCAAGGTTTCTTTCCATGGAAAAGGGGGTCTCTGCCTCAATCAGTTTAGAGATTATGTGACAGATCTTTTGAATAGACACAGCCCTCCACCCACGATAGTTATCTTGCATTTAGGTGGGAACGACCTGGTAAAACTGGGGAGAAGGGTCTTGATGGAGGACATAATCTCTGAAGTAGGCTGGTTAGCTAAGGCATGCCAGGGCTGCACCATAGTTTGGTCGCAGATGATACCCAGATTCAAATGGAGGGGGGGAGATTCTGTGAAAGCGTTGAATCACTCAGTAAGGAGGATCAACAATAAAATAGGGAAATTGTTCAGGTCCCCTCAGTTACTAAACATTGCACATGGGTGTGTCAGGGGGGAATCGTGCTTCTTAAAATACGGGGTCCACCTGACTAGGTTAGGTAATGAATTGATGTTAGAAAATATGATGGCTTGGCTAGGGAGTGTAAGGGCTGGGCATGACCTTTCAGGGTAAGAGGAGGGGGGGCCAGATAGTCGGGAAACTACGCTGGCCTGTGGCGGTAAGGTCATGACTGGTGAGCAGTAAATTTAAGGTCCCTCCCATAACTCCAGGGGCGGTACATCCGGTTGGCTGGATGGGTGCGGGGAAGGGGAAGTCACGCTTTCTTTAGGCTGGTTGGCCACCCCGCACGGGCACGATGACGTCACTAAATGGCGCAGAGTGCAAGAGCCCCCATTTTTAATGGAGTTCAAGGAGCGCATGGGGGTAACGGGGGGAAGTACCCTCTCGGTAAAGGCCTCCGTGTCTGAGGGCCGCCGCTTATGGTTCCATGGCCAAAGAAAACAGGAGCAGGGATGGCGGCAACCTTGCCTGGTACCATGCTCAATGGATACTGGGCTGGACAAGTAGGGGCCTGTTTTCACTCTTGCCTTGGGTAAGGAGTATAAAAGTTTAACCAGGCAAAGGCAACAGTCGCCTTGGCGGTATATGGAGAGGACAGCTAGTAAATAATCCCATTCTAAAGGATTGAAAGCCTTCTCTAAATCAAGAATCATGCACCCCGAATGTGCCATTGTTTCAGTGAATACCTGGCCACTCGAAAGAAGCAGCACAGATTTAGAGATGTACTGCGAGATGGAACAAATCCATTTTGGTCGGTGTGGACCAATGTAGGGACCAGAGGGACCAAGCGTTCCGTCAATATTTTGGAGATAATTTTGTAGTCTGTGTTAAGAAGCACTTGGGGGCGATATGAGCCCAATAGTTCTGGGTCTCTATCTGGTTTTGTCAGAGAGACCAGAAGGGATTCCTATAGCGACAGCGGCAATCTAGACGCCTCCTGCTAGGCCTCATAGACAGCTAATAAATGGTGGGCCAGGTCTGCGGCATAAGCCTTCTAGTACTCCGCCGGCAGACCATCTGGGCCAGGAGCTTTCGCAGTGGTCAGTGCTTTAATAGCCTCCTGCACTTTGTAGAGTGTGATCAGTTAGTCTAGCTCAGCATGTTGCTGTGGTGTGATAGTGGGCAGAGGGAGGGGAGAGAGAAACTCTTCCAGAGTTTGCAGGTCTGCAGCAGTGAGGGAGCCATACAATGCTGTGTAGTGCTAAAAAAACTCAGGGTGGATTTCCTTTTGACTATGAAGTAGTTGACCAATTCTTGATCACAGCACAAGGACTGGCCGGTGTGGTTGTTCGTGCCTGACTAGCCATGCCAGCAAGCAGCAAGCCCGGTCCGCAGAGGAGTGAGTGCGGGCTGAGTGGGTGGCGTAATTTAGGCATCAAAGATTCTCTAGCAGCTCCTTATGCTTGTGCCTTGCTATGGATAAGTGTTGGACACCTGTTGGATCAGATATCGCAGAGGATTCCAAACGGTGGAGCGATCGTTCAATTTGTGTCACTTCCTTGTCCAACTGTTTACGGATGCCCCAGCTGAGGCCCAGACATTGGCCACAAATTACCGCCTTATGAGCCTCCCAATCTGACTCTGCATCCATCCCTAAGCCTTTGTTATTGTCAAAAAAGGTGCGTATAGCATCCCCCTGAGCCGCGAGGTAGGGTGGATCTTCTATAGCCGCCAGATAGGGGTGCCATAAGCTCATAATCTGGCCATCCCCTAGCCACCTGATCTGGAGGAGATGTGGTTTGTGGTCTAAATGTGTACGCCCCAGGTAACCTATGTGGTGGCATCCAGGAAGTAACGACGCTGAGCCTAAAAAGCAATCAATGCGGACATGCAAGTTGTGCGGTGTGGAATAAAAGGAGTATATTTTAGTCTTGGGTGTTGTGTGCGCCAGACATCTGTTAGGTGCCAGTGGTTGAGCAAGTCCCCTAGTGACTGAGCATTAGACATTGCTGTTGTGCACGAGAGAGAGGGAGAGGACTTATCCAGGCAAGTATCAAGTACTGTATTGTAATCCCCTCCTATAAGCCAGGGGCGAGAACTCCAGTACACCAGAACGCCGAACAGGGAGTGCCAGTATGCTGCCTGCTTGGTGTCAGGAGCGTATATCACCCCTCTTATCATATGCCACCTATCTAACTGGAAAAGCACAAAAACATATCGCCCGTCTGTGTTGGCCATAGAGAAGGGGCGCATGGCCTTGATGGTGTTTCCAGCACAGGCCAATCTCGCACAGGAGGCACCAGTGGGACTCTTGGCGAGTGTGGGATTGGGTCTGGACCCAAAATGTTCCCTGTACCCAGCAAAGTGCCCTCATGCCCAGCATTCCGTCCATCATTTGTTTGCTGTAACACATTTCGCCCTAAGTGGGATGGGTATGCCCAGACATGGGTCCCTTGCTCACCGTGCCACTGGATTCAAGCTAGCCTGGCTAAAGAAGGGTGACATACCCTGAAACCGGTCCCAGGATGCTTGCTTCCAGTCCAGGGAGGACCTGGCCTGGCAGTTCGGTCTGGACTGTTCAAATGGGGCACATGGTCAAGACTGATTTGCATATGGCTGGGTCCAAACTGGGGTGACGTAGTGGGCAAAAGAACGATGGATCTAACCCACATCTTTTGACTGGGGGAGAATGTTTGCATTGTCAGCATTCCGTCCATCATTTGTTTGCTGTAACACTTTTCGCCCTAAGTGGGATGGGTATGCCCAGACGTGGGTCCCTTGCTCACTGTGCCACTGGATTCAAGCTTGCCTGGCTGAAGAAGGGTGACATACCCTGAAACCGGTCCCAGGATGCTTGCTTCAGGTCCAGGGAGGACCGGGCCTGGCAGTTCGGTCTGGACTGTTCCCATGGGGCACAGGGTCAAGACTGATTTGCATAAGGCTGGGTCCAAACTGGGGTGGTGTAGTGGGCAAAAGAACGATGGATCTAACCCACATCTTTTGACTGGGGGAGAATGTTTGCATTGTCAGCATTCCGTCCATCATTTGTTTGCTGTAACACTTTTCGCCCTAAGTGGGATGGGTATGCCCAGACGTGGGTCCCTTGCTCACTGTGCCACTGGATTCAAGCTTGCCTGGCTGAAGAAGGGTGACATACCCTGAAACCGGTCCCAGGATGCTTGCTTCAGGTCCAGGGAGGACCGGGCCTGGCAGTTCGGTCTGGACTGTTCCCATGGGGCACAGGGTCAAGACTGATTTGCATATGGCTGGGTCCAAACTGGGGTGGTGTAGTGGGCAAAAGAACGATGGATCTAATCCAGATCTTTTGACTGGGGGAGAATGTTTGCATTGTCAACATTCCGTCCATCATTTGTTTGCTGTAACAGCTTCAAAAGAAGCACCAGAAATGTAAAACAAAAGGCACAAGCAGAGGCTCTCAATCATACATAGAAGGAGTCCATTAATAAGGACGGAATCCCATCACCCACAGAAGTGGCATGCTTCATCATCTGGGATTTCTCCTCTTGGCTGGAACACCTAGTAGTGCAGCCAAGGTCTACAACCCCACACTGTGAGGGAGGAGCGCAGGGATGTTTTAGATGCTACTCTAATAAAGGATCTACTAAAATCCAACAGATGTAAAGCACTAAAGTTGCTTGAGTGATGGGCGCAGTGCAAAAAGTTTGTCTAAATGTGATGAGTGTTCTAAAACTAACTAACAGGAGAGAAAATAGACTTTATTAGTAAACTATTGGTGCCAGGGATAAAAACAGTGCATGTGCAGTTTTGAAAAAATTAACTGCATCTGTCCAATAAACAGGTCTACATGTTTCGGCCCATATGACCTCACTGGTGACGTGGCCTTCTTCAGGACCTAGATGTTCAATGCTACTGCGTGACAAAGTGATAAAGTGGAAAAAGTAATGAAAAACACATCTTCATGCTGCGCCGCATCAAACAGTGAGTTGGTCCGCTTGCACTCAGTGACCTGGGGGAACCCTAGCAGGTCTGAGAGGAGCTGCTGGGTCTGGAGGCCGTGTCGGGGCTAGGGGAGAGGATGTGGTCCGTCCGCTTAAACTGCCGACTTTGGTGCAGGAAACCAGGGTTCGAGCCTCGAGGTCGCGTCCACATCCTGTGATTCTGGGCAAATCACTTAATCTCCCCGTGCCTGAATATGTAATGTAAATACGGTGCTCATGTTCAGCGCTCCAATACCTTCGGGTCGAATTCGCGCTATATAAAAGATGCAAAAAAAAATAAAATGCTGACAATGCAAACATTCTCCCCCAGTCAAAAGATCTGGGTTAGATTCATCGTTCTTTTGTCCACTACGCCACACCAGTTTAGACCCAGCCATATGCAAATCAGTCTTCACCCTGTGCCCCATGGGAACAGTCCAGACCGAACTGCCAGGCCAGGTCCTCCCTGGACCGGAAGCAAGCATCATGGGACCGGTTTCAGGGTATGTCACCCTTCTTCAGCCAGGTTAGCTTGAATCCAGTGGCACAGTGAACAAGGGACCCACGTCTGGGCATACCCACCCCACTTAGGGCTAAAAGTGTTACAGCAAACAAATGATGGACGGAATGCTGACATGGCCGTGTCTGAACTGGGGTGGTGGAGTGAGGTAAAGAATGATGATGGATTAAACCCAGATCAGTTGACTGGGGGTGAGTGTTTGATTTGCTCAAATGCTCCGTCCATCATCTCCTTTGGTATTGCTTTGTTCGCCCTAAGTTGGCAGGGTATGCCCAGACGTGGGTCCCTTGCTCACTTTGCTACTGGATAGCCTGGCTGATGAGGGTTATGAACCCGAAACCGGTCCCAGGATGCTTGTTTCCGGTCCAGGGAAGACATAGCTTGGCAGTTCGGGCTGGACTGTTCCCATGAGGCACAGGGTCAGACCGATTTGCATATGGCCATGTCTGAACTGGGGTGGTGGAGTGAGATAAAGAATGATGATGGATTTAAACCAAGATTAGTTGACTGGGGGTGAGTGTTTGATTTGCTCAAACGCTCCGTCCATCATCTCCTTTGGTATTCCTTTGAACCCCGGCAGACCCATGGATAATTGTGTGTCCAACCATAGTTTTGTGGGGAATCTATCCGTGCCGGTCTTTAAACTTCCCTTGGACCCTCTACTCTCAGTTTGTTTTCTTCATAACAACAGAGGCCTATACAAACCACCCCTCCGGATCTACCACCAAAGAATTAGGATCACCAAGCTCACTGAAATCACTGAACGGATTGAAAACAGCTCCACCAACCAAAAAAAAGCTTTGCCATTGTAAAATAATCTGTGTCCCCTGCAACCAGCTCCACAACCATCACCCTATCACAGGAACTCAGAACCCAGCTATACAAAGACTTGGGGAACAAAATCACTACTATATGCAGCAACTGCATGCCCCAACTAGACCCCGCCACGCTTGCCTACCTCCATCCTGATGAGCAGCACACTCAAACTTCTCTGATGTGCTGTCTGATCATCACTCCTCAGAAAACTACCACCAAGATGCACAGCATCTACTCAGAGACACACTCAGAGCCTTGCCCCCATTTTATATTCCTCAAAGGACTCAACCCCATCTGCTAGGCCCTCAAGCTGAGACTCAAAGATTTTCTCACCACAGTGATCTTCCTTGCCTCATGGAAATACGTCACTATCTTATCCCTCCTAAAAAGCTCTCAGTAGACCTGAAGACTCTGGCGAACTACAGACCCATTTCTCTCCACCCCTATCTGGCAAAAGTCTTAGAAAACTCATCAACAAGCAATTGGCTAACCACCTCAATGCCAACCACCTCCTGGACCCCTCTCAGTCAGGATTACGACTGAGAACACTATGTCCCACCCCATCCTTCTCCAGCAGCTCTATGACACCAGAACAGTAGGAATCGCTGTCTGCTGCATCAGATCCTTTCTCACAGCTCGCACACAAACTGTACGCTTAACCTAATACTGGTTCTCTGCCTCCAACCAGACATTCAGCATTCCTCAAGGCTCTTGCTCGGCTGAATGCTCTTTAATGTATGGCCCTACTCACCAGTATCATCTTGTCCCATGGACTCAAAATCATATTCTTCCCTGATGGCACCCAGATCATCCTCTCCCTCCTCAAAGACACCTCCAACACCCAGATAAGGTTTACCAGCTGCTTGGCCTGAAGTAGTAAACTGGATGGGGACCAACTGCCTATAGTTCAACTTTGACAAGACAGAAGTGGTCATCTTCAGGAAAGACACCACCCTCATGGCCCTCTACCCACCTCGTTGAATCCTGCAAGGAATCTATGGATCATGATCAACAATCATATCTCAATGTCTAAGCATCTTAACATGGTTGTTTCCATCTGCTTCCACATTCTCAAACTTCTCAAGAAAGTCTCCCACTAAGCGCCCAAGATCCATCACTCAAGGACTGATCATCAGCCAACTGGACAGTGGTTGCAGAGGTAACTTGTGAGCATTTTTTATGAATGTAAATGCCTCACTTGACTCCTGAGTGCAAATGTAAATTACATCCACACACAAAACTCATGTGTGCATGGAACTTAGCAACATTGAAATATGTTTTTTATTTTTTTTGAGAAAACCATGAGGTTGGGAAAATAAATCTTTCAAACTTCACACACCTCTACTTAAAATCTGACATTGTAAACAGTGTGTTTACGAGCGCTTCAGAAACAAATCTTTGGGCACTTGTCAGTGACTAAATAAGATATCCATATCAGGAAGCATTGTCTACCAAGTGTAAATTTTGTATACACTAGATATGTGTATCTGGTATTTTGGGCCCAAAACAGCTGTAACCATGTGAGTGAGAGCCCACTTACATGTGTAGGTTTTTAATGAATGATCACAGAAAATGTTCCTTTGTTTAGTAAGTCAGATCAATAATCCACAACTTGCAAAAATTATTCTGGCTGGCTCATATAAAAATAACTACGAATTTTAACATCATTCAAAATCAAGAATGAATTAGAGCTTAAGAACTGACTCCCCATTGTAGAAGGCAACAACGGTGTTTTACATGCATGATGAATACACAGCCTATGTAACCCAATTAGAAATTGTTTGTCAGTATATTCAAAAACTATTCAATTAAACTGTGTTAAACTATGCCAGCCAATAATTTCTTTAATGGCTTGAGAGAAGAAGCTGAATTGTAACAACTAAACTATCAATTTTAGAATTTATGCACCTGGCTTCCAATCCAGAATCTCTTGTGATTCCAGGAAAATCACTATCTCCCTGTGCGTAAAATTGAAATTTCTGTCATTGTGGAATCTAATTGTGCAATTCAAAAATGTAAGTTTCAACTTTATGGACAGGACCTTGTATTGTCTCCCAGCACCCACTATCTAGGTTGGTGCTATGTAAATAAGAATATGCATTAATACATTGTAGGAGCCTCAGGGTTTTGAAAGGTGAGTTCTTCAGCGATGCAAACATTTCTAACTTGCAATCGATATGATGGTCATAGAGCCGAAAGAAAATGGAAGGATAAGCAGATGTCTGTCAATCAACTATTAGTAAGAGTCCAGTTTCAAGTGGTAAATAGGTATGTAACTATATGAAGTGTTTCACGCATGGGGTGGGGCTTGACCACTGCAGAAAATGGGCACTGAAGATGGGGGCGTCATGCCGCGGCAGGATTCTGCCTGTCAGGATGCCATCCATTCCATCATAATTGCCCTGCAATTAGGTGATTTTGGCTTAGGAAGGTCTCAAGACCAACAGGGGGCCCTTCTTATCTTTCCCAAATACCCCATTCGACTGTGGTCATACAATGGTCATATTTTCTCCTCATAGAGTGGTGTGGCCGCCATCTTGATTTTCTCTAGCGCTCTTGAGTGGATGTTTTTTCTCCTCATAACAGCACTAAAATTATTTTGTAGTAACAGCACATAACTTTTACTTTTAATGGCTCTGGTTACTTATCTTAAAGAGAGCTTATGGTCCATTTTTCTTCATATGATAAGAATCCTCAAAATTGTAATTCTTTCACAAACTATACGTTTATTGGAATCGCTTGAATGGCTTTTTACTTTTCGCTACTACATTACTTGCCATTGTTTGGTAATTGAATAACGGTCTTCAATGGGCAAGTCTAAAAATCTTAAATTATATTCTCTGACGTCTGTGTACCCTATAAGCAATTTACCAATAGCAACTGGTATATCTCAATCTGAGCAAACACCATCTACCCTTCCTAAATCCACCATAACTTCACCAACTTTGAAAACACAAACTCTTCCTTCCACTCATAAAAGAGTCAAAATAGGCCCTCCTTCTCTGATAAATTTACAGTCACCAATTTCATTGGAACACTTGCTTGACAAAATCAGAGCATTTCATACCTTTGTAGAAGAAACTAATTCTTCTAAATGACCCAATATTGAGGCAAGGGCCTTGATGATGATGCAACATATTAGCAATGTACAGGGTGAAACCCATAAAATAACTATTTTGGAGAAGGAGGTGGCTCATCTCAAATTTTAGACAGAGGATTTAGAAAATAGGAATAGGTGGAACACTTAACACCTTAATTGCCCTTCGGAAGGCATTGAAGGCACAAATCTGGTACCTTTCTTCTCATCCTTTTATCTCAACTAGTGGACTTGCTCAACGTCCTCACACAGCACATCCAATTAAGCCAAGAGGAGCCATCTCTTTTTTCTGAAATTTACTGACCTTCTGAAAGTTCTTAATGCTGCACAAATGAAAAAAAATATTATTTTGGTCAGGAAATAAACCCTTCCTTACCCAGGATGTAACCAGAGCTACAGGTACCAGAAGAAAGGAATTCCTTGACCTTCATCCACAACTACGAGACATTGGGTCCAGATATGGCTTGCTCCAGCCATATCTCTTTAAAGTCACCATTC
Organism: Triturus cristatus; assembly: GCF_964204655.1. Taxonomy (NCBI): domain Eukaryota; kingdom Metazoa; phylum Chordata; class Amphibia; order Caudata; family Salamandridae; genus Triturus; species Triturus cristatus. The sequence goes on from NC_140587.1 coordinate 926,147,521, forward strand.
AAGATAAGAATATTACTTGTGAAAATCCTGAAGACATTAAACTTTCTAAAACATGTTTCTTCTGACACTATGAATATTTTGGTTCCTTATAAGAATTAATATTATGTTTTTACCTTATGAGCGGCTGATGTCTCCTTCTACCCTATTGTAGTGTATTCACATTTTAAATAGTAATATACTTGTTGTGTTCAGTCTTGTTATCACTTACTATTGAATTCTAATATATTTTTTCTCACTGCAGGTTTCCTACTTGTCCTCGTCTTTTCAAATTTGTTGCCATTTGTTGTTGCATCGTGTTTCCCTGCTGTACCATCCTCACCCTTTTGCTTTTACCACCCCATCCTTATTTATGCCCCACTGTCAAGGTAGGTTTCATTCGTCATTGTTTTGACATGTACTACCTCTATTTCTTAGATCCTGTTCCCCTTCTTTTCCTTCTTCTCCATCTCTTCATTATTTACTTTTTTCCTCTGTGTTCTCCTTTCTACTTCTTTCTTGTGTATGACCATCTTCTCCTCAACTTCTTTTTGGACATTTTTATGCTTTATTACTCATGAGACAATCTTCCCTTCATCGAGCAACTAATGGAAATCATCTCTGGCAATATCTACTCATCAGTGTCCCAAATCTTCCTAGGTGACTTCAACCTTCACTGATCTAACCCTAATGACCACGCTGTAACTTGCCTCAAATCATTCTTAAATGACCAAGAATTGATTCAGCACTGTGACCAACCAACTCATATTAAAGGAGACATTCTAGACCTCATCATCTCGAAAGGACAGACCATCATTTTGGACACCATTACCCCTTGCGATTGGTCCGACCACCACTGCATCCTCTTTTATATTAACAGGGAGGTGAATGGGAGGAAAGCTCACCAAAGAAATCAAAGATCTGGAAAAGGGACCTCAGATCAATAAATTCAGATGAACTAGCAGTCATTGTAAATCTGCCCTCTCCTCTCAAGCTGACCTGGTTGAGGTTCAGTTACTCACACAATCTCATCTCCAACATCATGGATGACATTGCACCACTCCATAAAAAAAATGCCTCGACAAAAATATCCAAACCGTGGTAGAACGACAATTTAAACAACCGCAACCTTAGGGCAGCTGAACGTTCCTGGAGATCCAAACCCTCCTTGGACCAATTAAAACTCCTCAGAGATGTTAGGAGCTTCTACAACAAACAAATCAAGAGCGCTAAGGGAGACTACTTCAGACACCAACTTGATCAAGCTGCAAACTGCCCCAAGAAACATTTCGAATTGGTTAAACAGCAATCAGTGTTAGCTCCAAACAACTCGGCTTCTGGAGGCAGCCCACCCTCATGTGACGAACTGGCTGCTTTCTTCACTGAGAAATCAAGACTCATCAACATTGAACTCGCCTCAAAGAAGGCGCTTCTGCCATCCTCCGGGCTCGCACCACCCCTTGACCTCTTAGAAAACCGCAAACCTATCAGCCTGAACACCAAGAACAATGCATCATGGGTCAGCTCTACCCCTTTCAGTGAAAAAGATATCAACAAGATTCTTCAGAATATCAACCCTTCTAACCATTTCAGTGACCCCCTGCCGCCGGCCATCTTCAAAGAAATCAGGAAAGTCCTCATCCCCACCTGGACAAGGATTGTAAATGCTTCACTGTCACAAGGCACTATCCCAGATTGTCTAAAAGCAGCTCAGGTATCACCGATACTAAAAAAACCTAACCCAGAGAGAGCTGACCTCAATAACTCCCGCCCTATCTCCAACATCCCCAGCCTAGCCAAACTCCTAGAAAAATGCGTACAATCCCAACTTTGTGCTCACATTGAGAATTTCCAACTCCTGGACCAGCATCAATCTGGCTTTCGGAAGGGGCACAGTACTGAATCGGCTCTCACTCACGTTATGGATGCCATTTTAAAAATGCTTGACCAAAATGAATCCTGCCTCCTAATCCTCCTTGACCTTTCCTCCGCATTCGACACGGTCAATCATTATTCATGAGAGAAACCCATCCATTCTGAAGAATAGGATGGGTTTCTTTGGTTGTGTATTACAAAGGTTCTCGTCCTTCCTCCACCACAGATCACAAAGAGTTAAGGCAAACCACTCTCTCTCCCAGCCCTCCCCAGTTCTCATGGGCATATCCCAAGGGTCCTCCCTATCTTCTATACTCTTCAACCTTTTCCTAGAACCATTAGCTAACTCACTAACCTCCACAAACATTTTCTTCCATATGTATGCAGACGATACGCAGCTCTACTTGGAAATCTCCTCCCCGGATAACATCATCTCACTCAACTCTACCCTATCGTCTACTCAAAATTGGTTAACTGAGAACCATCTCCTGCTCAACACCTCCAAAACTGAATTCCTTCTCATCTCTCCTCCGAACCACATCCCCAAGTTAGACATGTGGTTGAATCACCTCACGGCTTTCAACTGCACCCCCCTCATTATAGACTCAGCCAAATCTCTTGGAATCACCCTGGACAAGCACCTGAACATGAATAATCATATCAGCATTGTGTGTAGAGGAACAAATCACTTGATGAGGACACTTATAAATATAAAACCATTCCTTCCACAAACTGATTTCAAGTAAATGGTTCAAGCGCTCGTCTTACCGAGATTAGACTATGGCAGCACTACGCTCTGTGGCCATCCCAAATATGCCTTGGCTGCACTAAGGGCATCACTGAATGCTGCGGCCAGACTAGTTACTGGTACCAAACGAAATGTGCACATATTCCCCGTCCTAAAATCTCTTAAAGGGTTGCCCTACGAAGCTCGAATCCAGTTAAAGATTGCCATTCTGGCGCACAAAGTCCTCCACTTGAAAACTCCCAGGTACCTAGCGCAAAAGCTTGAACTATCCTGTGGCGGTAGAGCCTCAAGAAGCGCTAACCCTTTCCTCTTGAAACCACAAATCTTTAGGAAAAAGAGAACTTGCCAGCTAGCCTTCTCTGGCGCTACACCAAAGATATAGAACTCTCTTACACCGTAAATATGCATAATCTCCTCAACGATTGCTTTCAAACTGGAAGTCATAAGATTCTTAATGAACAAATTCCTACCTTAATTTGGCTAGGTTCACCTGCTCAAGGTCATTGATCTTACAACCATTGGACCATCACTGGATGCTGCTCTTCTTTATCTCATAGTGTGCCCCCCCCCGTTTAGTCCGCTATGTACCTGCTTATTGTATTACTCTACTTTGACCCATTCGTCTTGTAATTATGTGATTATTCTTGCATTTGTTCCTACTTAATGTCAATATTGTATGTATTACCCTCCTTCCATCCTTTTTGTAAAGCGCTCTGATATCCTTCAGGATCTTGTTTGCGCTATATAAAACTTTATAAATAAATAAAATTAAAATAAAATAAATGAAGATTTGTATTCTGTTACTGTTTATAACATTTACAGCACTCACATGAAATGTCAAAGGATTTATTAATCCTATTAAAAGAAAAATATTTTTGTCTTATCTGGCCAAATTTGATCTGGATATGGTTTTCCTTCAAGAAACTCGCCTCACAGAACTTGAAGTTTTAAAACTCAAGCGTTGTTGGGTTCCCATTAACGAAATAGTGTAATCATTTTATATCGCAAAACGTTGAGTGTTACGATTTTATCTTAAGCAACTGATACTGACAATAGCTGGATCATTGTGAAATTCCTTATTAATAATAACCTCTTAACAGTTTTTAATGCTTATTTGTACCACACAAATAGACTTCAATTTTTGGCTGGATATATCTAAGCATTATTTACAATTCAATGATGATTACTTTTTTTAAGGAGGTGATTGCAAGCAGATTATAGATTCTTCCCTTGACCATCAAGCCACCATAACATTTTATCTTCTAAAATGCATGAACAATTGCACTCATTTAATACTCAACCACATCTGATTGATTCATGTAGAATTTGAAATCGTTCTTCACAGACTATTACTCCTATTTCCTGGAACATGGTGCTCTCTCTGGTCTTGTCCATATCTTAATTAGTAAATCTCCATTCTAAAATATTAAAAGATCTTTCCTAGGTCCTATTTTAATCTTTAATCAGGCTTTGATTTTTTCCCACTCTCACCCAAACCGAGTGGATGGAGATTTAATAATTCTGTCCTGCAAGACCCCAACTTTGCTTAGTATTACTTTCCTTTGCTAGGGAATTCTTTACTATTCATGACGATCCCAAGATCTCCCCTCAACATCTTTGGGACACTTTTAAAGCCGTTGCTCATGGTTTTATTATTGATTTTGTAGATAAAAAGAAGAGACATATGGTTAAAGAGCATATGTCCCTCTTATCCACTACTAAAAGAATAGAGCATCAATACTATACAACGAAATCTGACAATGCCCTAAAAGATCTTATCAGAGTCAAAATACATTTCAATGAACACTCTACAAATACTGCATCTTCCATTTTCCTTAAAATAGTGCTTGTTACTATGATGGTAATAACAAAGTTGGAAAACTATTTGCTGATTATATTCACATAAAAAAAAACATAATCATATTGACTCTATATGTGATTCACAGGGATATTATTTATTTAAATATAAAGGCATACTGAATGAATGTGTTGCATGCTATCAATCTATTTATACTCTAGACGCTCTCCCACTTTCCTCCAGTATTGACTATTACTTAGATACTATTTCTAAACCTGCTCACACTAATCATGATTTTTTCCCCTTGAGACAGATATCTCTTTACAAGAAGTCTCTAACGCTCTTAGTACACTTAAGAAAGGCAAGACCCTTGGTGCTGATAGTTTCACTGAAAAATAGTTTATTTCCAAGATTATTACAATTATTTAACATTTTCTCCATGACTGGCTTGACCCTAGGCACATTTCAGGAAGTCACCATTTGGCTTATTTATAAGAAAGGGAAAGACCCCTTATACTGTAAAAACTATAGACTGATCTCTCTTGTAAATGTAGATTACAAACGTCTTTGCTAACCTTCTAGCTATACTCATAGAACCATTTGTTCCCACATTTATTGGCAAAGAACAGTCAGGCTTTATAAAAGGATGACTTGCTTCGGGGAACACTAGATACTTCTTTATTGCCCTTGAGAAAGCTTCCCTGCTCCCTTATCCATTAGCAGCTATAACAGTAGATGCAGAAAAATACTTTGATGGGATTGATTGGAATGTTAGGTTCATGCCTTTAGTTTAGCATGGCCTTGGCCCCAAGATTATATCCCTAATCTCTCTTCTATATGTTTCACAAAAGCCTCAGTTTTAGCAATGGGGCAGCCTGCCCTTACTTCTCTCTCCAAAGGGTGGTACAACACGGTTGCCCTTTATCCCATTGCTATTTTATTCTAGCCCTTAAACTCTTCCTCTCCCATGTACAAAATAATTGGTTTTCAATATGGGGCTAACTAATTAAAATTATCAGTTTATGCTGTTGACATCCTTTTATTAATCTCGAATCCTGATTCTTCTATACCAGATTTGCTCACAGAAATTTCTTATTTTGCCTCGGCATCAGGTTACCAAACAAATTCAGATAAAACTGACATTCTTCCCCTCAAATAATTAGCTTTCAAACATGCATTTGAATCCTCTGGATTTCATCAGAACGCATCAAGGAGTAAATATCAGAGACTTTAGTTTGCCTCATCTCTTAGTGATTCAATTAACCCTAATCTCAAGGAACGTTTACCTAATGCTGACTTGTTACTATCCTCCTGGAAGCCTTTGTTTCTTTCTTGGTGAGGATGTCTTGGCTCTATTAATATGATGGTTAAACACGTTATTATATATCTTATCTATGATTCCTGTACACATACCTTCTCTAGAGATAGAAAAAAATCCAGGTTCACTTTTGTAAAACTGAACCAATCTAAGAGAAGAGGGGGTATACATTTTCCAGACTTTCATCTATCATAGAGCCTTTTTATTTATGGCAAGCCTCATTGTGGATTTCTAAAGCTCCTTACACATTTCTTCCCTTTACGCCTGATATTGAAAAATCATTTGTTTACCCATTTTCCATCCAAGAGGTGATTTCTTTTTCATATATTATTTCTATTCCCCTTTTTAAACACACTTCCTGGTTGTTGAAACTTTACTATTTTCCAATTGTCACCAATCATACCACATTTTTTAACTCATCTCTATGTTATGATAAATTTCTTACAGTTAGTAACATACCACTTTATTGGCGATCTTGAAAAAGAAAGGTATTATCAGGGTATCAGATTTCTTTCATGAAGATGCTCATATTTCTTTCTCACTCTTCCAAAAAATATTTAATTGACCAAACCACTTCCAAAGAAACTCCTCTCTTATAATAAGTATTGTATTATATTATTTTTTACTCATTAACAGAATCTCCTTTGCCTTCTCCACCTTCCTCAGCACATTTATGTATATTTGGATCCTCACCTAAAATCTCCTTCATATATAAATCGTATTTCTCTACCTCTCTTTCTTTTTCTAAATCTAAAGTGGAACTTCTCTGGGAATCTGACCTGAATTGCTCCTGGTCTGTTGCGCTCTAGGATAAGCTATGGTTTAGGCTGCACAAAGTATCCCAAAATTCTAGCACCACACAAACATTACTTTTCCTTTATAATAGGCTTTATATCACTCCCTCCCTTACTGCTCAACTCTGTTTATATAGTAATAGTAAATGTTGGTCTTGTCAATACCCTAACAGTAACCTTATGCACGTATTATTGTGGTACCCAAACACACTTGCTTTTTGGCTTCAAATTACAAAGATTCTTCATATTCAAAGTCAAGTCAAGTCAAGTCATAGAATTTGTATAGCGCACTACGTACCCAGAGGGTTTCAAGGCGCTTAGGAAGGGGAGGAGGGTTATTTGTCAAATATCCACGTTTTAAGCTGCTTTCTGAACGCTAGGTGGTTCTGGGTGAGGCGAAGGTAGGCGGGGAGTGAGTTCCATGTTTTAGCAGCCAGGTATGCAAAGGATCTGCCTCCCATGGTGGTCTTGTTGATGCGAGGTATAGTGGCGAGGGCTTGGCTGGAAGATCGTAGTTGGCGGGAGGGGGTGTAGAAGGACAGTCGAGAGTTGAGGCAATCTGGTCCGATGTCGTAGAGTGATTTGTGTGCGTGGGTAAGCAGTCGGAAGGTGATCCTCTTATTGACGGGTAGCCAGTGGAGGTATTTAAGGTGATCAGAGATGTGTTCGTTGCGAGGGATGTCTAATATGAGCCTGGCTGATGCGTTTTGGATTCGTTGGAGTTTCTTCTGGAGCTTTGCGGTAGTACCCGCGTAGAGGGTGTTTCCGTAGTCCAGTCGGCTCGTGACAAGAGCGTGGGTAACTGTTTTCCTTGTTTCGAGGGGGATCCAGCGAAATGTTTTTCTGAGCATGCGAAGAATGTTGAAGCAGGAAGAGGATACGGCGCTGACTTGTCTGTTCATTGAGAGTGAAGAATCCAGGATGACGCCTAGGTTCCGTGCGTGGTCTGTCGGGATGGGTGCTTTTCCGAGGGCTTCAGGCCACCAGGAATCGTCCCATGCAGAGGGGGATGTACCTAGGATAAGGACTTCAGTTTTGTCTGAGTTCAGTTTCAGACGGCTTTGTTTCATCCATTCGGCAACTTCTTTCATTCCTTCGTGTAGGTTAGTTTTGGCGGTGCTAGGGTCATTGGTGAGAGAAAGGATTAGTTGAGTGTCGTCCACGTAGGAGATGATGTTGAGGTTGTGTCGGCGTGCGATGGCCGCGAGGGGGCTCATGTATACGTTGAAGAGGGTGGGACTGAGTGAGGATCCTTGAGGGATGCCGCAGATGACTTCAGAGGCCTCGGACTTGAATGGAGGAAGGCGGACTCTCTGGGTTCTTCCGGTGAGGAACGAGGTGATCCATTCAAGTGCTTTTCCTTGGATTCCGATGTTATTGAGGCGTTGTAGAAGGGTGCTGTGGCAGACTGTATCGAATGCTGCAGAGAGGTCGAGGAGGATGAGGGCGACTGTGTCTCCGTTGTCCAGTAGAGTTCGAATGTCGTCTGTTGCTGCGATGAGGGCGGTCTCAGTGCTGTGTTTGGCTCGGAAGCCGGACTGTGAGGAGTCGAGGGATTTGTTGGCTTCGAGGAAAGTGGCGAGCTGGTTGTTGACGGCTTTCTCGATGACTTTGGCCGGGAATGGAAGAAGCGAGATGGGGCGGTAATTTTTGAGTTCGGTGGGGTCCGCTGTTGGTTTTTTCAGAAGGGCAGTGAGTTCGGCGTGTTTCCAGTCTTCTGGGAAGGTAGCGGAGTTGAAGGAGCAGTTGATGACGTCTCGGAGGTGCGGTGCTATGACGGAGTCTGCTTTGTTGAAGAAGTGGTGAGGGCATGGGTCTGTGGGGGATCCTGAGTGGATGGAATTCATCAGGCGGATGGTGTCCTCAGTGGAGATTGGGTTCCAGGCGTTAAGGGTGTTCACGGGGGGAAGGTGGTCAGCAGATGGTAGGGTGGGTTGGTTTCCGGGTTGGTTGTCAAAGCTGTTGTGGATGTCTGCAATCTTGTTGTGGAAAAAAGAGGCTAGGGAGTCGCAGAGGGTTTGAGAGGGGGTGATGTCGTTGGAGTTGGCCGAGGGATTGGAAAATTCCTTGACGATGTTGAAAAGTTCCTTGCTGTTGTGGGCGTTGTTGTCAAGTTGATCCTTGAAAGCTGTTTTCTTGGCTTTTCGGATCAGTTGGTGGTGGGTGCGGGTGGCGCTTTTGAAGGCGTCCTTGGTGCTGGTGGTTGGGTCTTTTTTCCAGGCCTTTTCAAGGGAGCGGCAGAGTTTCTTGGACTTCTTGAGATCATCGTTGAACCATGAGGCTTTCTTGCTGCCAGGTTTGCTTTGACGTTTTTTCAGTGGAGCTAAGGTGTCGGCGGTGTTGGATAACCATAGGGTGAGGTTGGCGGCGGCTTCGTTGGCGTTAGAAGAGAGGGCTGGGGAGTTTCGAAGAAGCGATGCGGAGATTTGGTCCGTGGTGATTTTGTTCCAGTTTCTTTGCAGGGTAGGTTGGGAGTGGATGATGGGTTTCGGCTTGTTGTAGATGAAGTGAACGCAGCTGTGGTCGGTCCAGAGGAGATCCGTAGTGTGGCAGAAGGAGATATGATTGCTGGATGTGAAGATGGGGTCGAGTGTGTGACCTGCGATGTGGGTGGGGGAAGTGACTAGTTGTTTAAGTCCGAGGTTGGCGAGGTTGTCCACGAGGGTGGAGGTGTTGTGGTCGTTGGTCTTTTCAAGGTGAAAGTTGAGGTCTCCCAGAAGGATGTAATCTTTGGAGGGGAGCGCGTGTGGGGTGATGAAGTCCGTGATGTCTTCACTGAATTTTGCGCGGGGTCCTGGTGGTCTGTAGAGGAGAGTGCCTCTGAGTGTTGTTTTGGGGTCGATGTGGATCTGGAAGTGAAGATGTTCGGAGTTGGCGAGATTGACGTCAGAGCTGGTTGAGATGCGGATAGATTTCTTGTGGACGATGGCGATTCCTCCTCCTGTGTGGCTGGTACGGTCTTTGCGGGTGATCTTATAGTCTTCAGGGATGGCAATGGTGATGTCTGGTGCGGAGGAAGCATTCATCCATGTTTCCGTAAGGAAGGCGATGTCCGGGGAAATGGTGTCTAGTAGATTCCATAGGTCAATGGCATGCCTATGGACCGATCGGGTGTTGAGAAGGATGCATTGTAGGTGGTTGGGGTCGGGAATCTGTGGTGTGGACGTGGCAGAGATGTTGTCGGTGCCGCTGAATTTGCAGGAGTAGCAGGAGAAAGGGCCATGGGTGTGTCCAGGAGCGGCAAGGACGCAGTTGGGGGCGCGACCGGGGTCGAGGGCTAGGAGGGAGGCGGCATCGTAGGTAATGCGGGAGGGCTGGGCAGCTCGAGGGGCAGGGGGTCTGGCGCTGGGCGCGGTCCAGGCGCGGACGGGCGTAGACGGGCTTACCTTTGGCGCACCTTCGGCGCGGGTTGGGCGCGGACGCTGCGCGTGGACGCTGCGCGCGGGAACTACTGTCATATATGGATAGCGGAGGGGGAGGGGCGAGGGCGGCTCAGCTGGGAGGCGTGGCGGGCTCAGGGGAACACAACAACAGCAGGATCAAAATGGAGGGGAGGTCAGAGCAGGGCGCCGGGGGAAATCACACACAACAATGCAATCAAAGCAATGTAAGCGCTGTGGGATAATAGCGCTATGAAATTACGAAGCTTACTAAAAATGGAGCTATGCAGATATCACAACTTGGTTACAATGCAGCAATACGATACCACGCTGTGAGGAGCAGCGAGGGGAGCGATCACTCAAGGCGGAAGCGGCGAGTGAATCACAGCGCTGCGAGGTTTGGGGAATGCTTTTGGGTGCTTGTGGGAGGGCGGCTCAGCTGGGAGGCGTGGCGGGCTCAGGGGAACACAACAACAGCAGGATCAAAATGGAGGGGAGGTCAGAGCAGGGCGCCGGGGGAAATCACACACAACAATGCAATCAAAGCAATGTAAGCGCTGTGGGATAATAGCGCTATGAAATTACGAAGCTTACTAAAAATGGAGCTATGCAGATATCACAACTTGGTTACAATGCAGCAATACGATACCACGCTGTGAGGAGCAGCGAGGGGAGCGATCACTCAAGGCGGAAGCAGCAATTTCTCCATTTTACACTTAATTCTAGGGAGTTTGCTTGATAATGCTTGCACTATTATTCATAAAAACACGCTATTAAATTTATTGTTGGCTTTAGCTTTTAAACAAACCGCACTAATTTGAAATGTTCTTCGAATATTTCATATAAAGCTTGGTAGTTTAATGTTTGTCATCATTGTAGACTTGACACAGTCTTTGCGTCTCATTCTCTTTCACGATGAAATAGAGATTTATTTGGGCTACCGTTGAAGCTTTTCCTGGATAAGTGCTGTACAGACTTTTAAATACGATTTCTATAACATCAAAAAATATTATACTGCTATGATATGTTGAATTTACTATCCTTAAACATGTATGCATTATTTGTATCTTGCTGTAAAAGAGTTATTATGCTTTCATATGCTTAAGTTTACTGGCCTTAATTTTCATTGATACCGTCAATACATTATACTTCGTTTAGCCCTATCTCCCCGTTCTGGCTCCACGTTTCCATCTTAAATGAAAATGGTTCAAAGTTTATGTTCTTTATGTTACAGTTTTCACATTATTATTTAAATGTTGTCCTTTTTAACCACCCATCACGTTGCCACTGTTCTGTTTTTTTGGCAGGACATCTTATACTGTATTTTGTGATGTTTATTTTGTCAGTTGATCAATCCTTACTCACGTCTACAAATGCCTACACAACAACGGACCCAAATACTTCAACGACAGAATCAATTTCCCCGTACCCAAAAGAAACCTCCGATCTTCCAACCTCGCACTGGCCGAAACCCCTTACATCTTCAGAGCCAGAGCAGGCGGAAGATCTTTCTCTCACATTGCAGCCAAGACCTGGAACGAGCTACCGGCAGACATCAGACGTGCCCCCTCCCTGAACACCTTTAGGAAGACCCTCAAGACCTGGCTAAACAGATCTGCGGACCCCCCTCCCACCCTCCTCAGCGCCTTGAGAACCTCACGGGTAAGTAGCGTGCTTACAATTCCCCTGATTGATTGATTGATTGATTGATCAATAAAGCTTATTATCTAAAATAAAAGTGTTTCACTCACAACTCATAACACTTCTGGTTTGTTGAAGGTCAGTGAAGCTGTCACACTTCGCAATTAACTGTGTTTTGATGGAGGGTGTTGTGAAATCGTTAAGGACTAATGTGTTTTCACCTCTGTTGTGAACTAAAAAACATCTACTTGTGCAAATATGATAACGCTTATATTTTTGGAACTCATGATAAATGTGACTAGCTCTGTGGGTTTGGTGAACCACCCAGTATTTGCAGCCAGTTCAGCCCCTGCTCTTTGCCCTCAACAATACTGAAATGAAATTACTATTTTACTTGCATTGTTCTAAGGTATTTCAGCAAATCCTTTTAAACTCCTAGTAAAATAGCAAGCATGCATTGTTGGGAGCACAGAAAACAAATGACATCTAAAAGTTCACAAACAAAGTTACAGATACCTAAAAAGAGTTGTTTTAGACTATTCACTTTGGTCTAATATATTCTCTCCCTAGGACTTTTAATATTATAGCTATTTGTTGTTTAACTTTTCCTTTTATTTTGTTATGCGGACTAAGAGCTAGATCATGAATTCCCCTTTAATTCTGAAGGGAGTTTCTATCGCCATCAGAATTGAGAGATCCACTGTAATTCCACAAACCCTCCCTTCCACCCTATTTCATTTGCTTAAAGCAGATGTAATCTCTGGGTGAAATAGTGGGTTGAAATGGGGATTTATTAGGGGATTTTCATCAGAATTATATATTGCCTTCATAATTTTTCATTTATAAGTGGCCCTCAGAATCCTAAATGCAATACTTGGAAACTCGGAGTTACCAATGCACCAGGTTTGATAACTCTCAGTAGCAGACCTACCTGGGTCTTTCAAAGGCCTCTTAACCCCTTCCATGCTGCGCAGATTCCGCCGCTGTGCTGACGGAATCTTGCGCGGGCGTGGTCATGACGGAACGGTTCCGTCATGAGCACAGCTCAACCGTGGCTCATGACGGAACCGTTCCGTCATGAGCACCGAAGGGGTTAATGAGGTCAGAAGTGAAAATACTCTTTTCCTTCCGTATTATGGCATTTGCAATCTCAGAGTAAGCAGGAATATTGGGCCAAATCTGGTATATGTTCCAATGTTTTGCATTTTATACCTAGGGGATTTGGAAGCTAAACAAGACAACCTACTAATTTTCAAGATCCAAGGAGCCAAATGTAAAATTAAACTCTATAATTTGTATGATTAGAAAATCAGTATACCCTTAATCAACTCTAAAAGTGAGAGATTCCACACCCCAAAAGTGGCGCACTTTCAGAGACAGGACTTCCAGAGCCAAGCAGGATGTTGCATCATTCACAAGCCATGAACCAAAAAGTAATGTCACCAGTTTGTGACAACACTAGGCCCTCTAATCAGGAAGCAGATCCATGTGACCAGAAGAGTCCTCATTTTGGTACATATTAAGGTTTTCAGTCAAGTCCTACATTGTTATGCGCTGGTAGTGTTGCTGTAGACAATACCAGACATAAGGCGGCCCAGACCACCACTCAACACCACAGATATAGCAACTGGGTTCTTACAGGGTAAGGCTATGTGGGTGTTTATGCCATTTCTTCATCCCAATGCACAGCATGTGTTGTAGTAGGAATTAAGCTGCCAGTCGGTAATTAATTTGCTGTACTGCACGCCTTTCTGCCTGGTAACAACACGGGCATAATTTGAAGTGGATTAATTCCTGTTTGGCCCCCGAGATTGTTGATTGACTTACTTGCTTTGGTGGTCAGTTGCTGAATTGAATTAAGAGCAACATAGAACCCATTCGATATATATACTGTTCATTTGGGATGCTCAGTTAAAATTTTATGTCCTGAGGATGACCATGGATTAATGCCAAAGGTCGAAACGCCGTCGACGCTACTGTGGCCGCAATTATTGGAGGACACATTGCTTTGTTCGTCGGAGTTTTATGTAAAGTGTTGAAACTCTGCCTTTTATGCTTTTTCTCCTTGTCCGCCACCTGTCTGGTTTTGTATATGATTGTAATATGTTATATGTACCAGCTTGCGATACTGAGCCCTGGTGATATTTCTCACTGAATACATTTTGTATTATGGTATTTTTTCATTAGGGTCTTTTATTATATTTTTTGGTATTTCAATGTGTGCATTGCTATACCTGTAAATTTTAGTTCATTAATTGTTCTTACTTACTGTGAAATTGTATACTCTGAACCCTTGTTTGGAATAATTATTGTAGTAGGAATTAAAGCCTCAGACAATTTTGAATACCTTTATACATGTGAACATGACTGGACTTGGTTTTGTGAACAGTACAAAGTTTTTTATTATGGCTGGTGGCTTTGAGACTCTTAGAAAATATTAAATAAATGCTATGTAATACAAATGTAATCTACATATGTTTATGTGTGTATGTACAGAGGACATCAGCACTGCTTTCCAGCCTGAGAATCAGTTGGATTTGTATGAATGTTTGCTGTGGTGGTAGCTGGTACCAGTGGGTCGTTGCAATGGGTAGCCTGCACTTGCCTGCCCATGGCCCCTGCCCACATGGCATTGTGACCCGTGCGGGAGGAATATATACCTTTACTACGCATGCTTTACATCACATGCCATTACAAAGTGGTCGTTACAACGTAAACCATTACATCACAAGTACTTTCAACGACTTCCTGTAGGAAGCGCGCTGGATTTAGGAATAGTATGATTTACTATTCCTATTCCAGTTTGTGCAACAGTAGGGAAGGTGTTGTATTGTAAATCCAACACCTTTTGCCCCTACAGCAAGTCGTTGTAATGACTTGTGATGTAATGGTTAGCGTTGTAACAATGCGGTCGTTGTAACAACCACGTTGTAATGGCATGCGATGTAAAGCATCCAATCTAAAGGCAGTTTCCCATGCGGGAGCTATCCTGACAAATCTCAAGAAGACAAAATGTGGACTGGTGCGCTTCTTCTCTATTATTATTCCCTTCCCATAAATGGGCATGCTTATCAGCAAGAATTTGCGGCTCTACTGGAGGAGCACAATATATTTGTTCCAGAGGATAATAATGAAGATGACTAAAAGCCTGGTGTCTGTGCCATTGAAGTATGAAAGCATTCGGAGAGATTGTGCTGGCAAGAACTTACACCCCACAATCTTTTGCAGGCAGGGAGCAGAGAAGATCAAGGAATAAACCAGACATGCCCAGCCTCATTCGCAGCTCCCTGCATGTGGCAAAAGGGTTGGCCAGTGCGCCCTTATAAAGTGGAGAGGCTAATGTAATGAGTGTATTATGTGGTATGGGACAGAGATTATCACAAGTTATAAATATTAATAAAGGTGATGCCTCAGAAGCAGGCTGCAAAATAGATAGAGTTGAAAAAAACATAAGAAGCATGGTTGGCATGTTTTGATCTAGGGACTAAATCAATTAAGCTCCTTTCACTACAAATGATGACTTGGGGCAT
The DNA here is from genome assembly GCF_964204655.1 of Triturus cristatus. Lineage (NCBI taxonomy): Eukaryota > Metazoa > Chordata > Amphibia > Caudata > Salamandridae > Triturus > Triturus cristatus. The sequence continues at coordinate 926,162,581 of NC_140587.1, forward strand.
TCAAATGTGAAAAAAACAATTGATGGACGGAATGATGAACAATGTCAAAACGTCACCCACAGTACAGAGATCTGGGTCTAAACCCATCATTTTTCCCTCACCATGCCATTCCAGTTCGGACCCAGCCATATGCAAAACAGTCTTGACCCTGCTCACCAAGGGAACAGTCCAGCGCGAACTGCCAGGTCAGGTCCTCCCCGGACAAAGCAGGCACCCTAGAACCGGTTTCGTGGTATCACCCCTAATCAGCTAGGATAGCTTGACTCCAGTTGCACGGCCCGCACTAGACCCACGTCTGGGCAAACTTGTTGGGCATGCCCGTTCCACTTAGGGTGACAAGTGCAAAAAGAACAATTTAGATGGACGGAATGCTGAACATGTCAAATACTCACCCCCAGTACAGAGATTTGGGCCTAAATCCATAGTTTTTATTCCCCACTTACCATTTTGAATTGCTCCCTGCAGTTTACTATCTCAAATGATTGACTTTGTACCTAGCTGATTTCAATGCCATTTAGAGATAACCTTACAGTGATGCAACAGAAAAACATACATTAATGTTTCCACTACTTCTACGATGTGTGAATGTAAGGCATTTAAAACAATTTTAATTATCTGTGCAATACAGATAAGTAATATCTAAATTGGCAAATTAGTTCTAATAGGAATTCAGTAATCGGGATAGGTTTCTCATAGGATCAATACTGATAAACATTAATATCTTATGTAGTTTTAAACTTTTACATATTTATTTGACGGTGACACTATTTTTATGATTTATGTTTAATAGAGCACTGACGAAGGAACAAATTAGTCATGAAACGTTTCTTCTGTCAAGTATGTATTGCACTTTGGATGTTTAAATAAAAGAAATGATTAAGGAATTTTCGAAGATGATGCAATTATGCTTATGAATTTCAGACTTATTTTCCAATAATATCACTTTTTGTGAAGAGATCCACTAGTTCCACTTTGCAGGTGTCTGTTTTTATACCTTTATATGAACAAAGTTACTATTTCATGTTCTAACCAGACAGAGTGTCTAGTCTCCACTGAGTGATTGCAATGCCTGTGTTACCCATCTTTTATCTTTTATATGTAACTAAGTATCTTGGATAATCATCGGTGGTGACTGATCCAGGTAAATATGCATACAACACCTTTTCCTGCTTTATGAATTATGTTAAAATATCAATGTACCAGATTCTGAACACCATAACTGAAATACTGAGATGATAAATATTTCCTTTTCTATGAATTGTACATAACAATTTATTAGTTACACTCAAAAACATTCAATTTGATTAAGTTTTAAATGTTCCTTTAAACCTTTGCCAATGCTTAAGCAATTCTTTATTTTTTCCAATTAAACTTTATTCGATTTCATAGAAATAAAACCATAAAACTTGCATAAAAACCATCATACATTAAAACATAATTTCATTAAGTAACACACTTATTAAAATATGAGTTGACCCCATTCCACAGCCTCCCAGTTTAATCAATGACAATAAAGTGCATACAGGCACATGCATCAAACAGAAAAATAGCAATTTAATATTTGCGAAAAGTAAGGAATCGCAAATAAAAAATCGCTATCTGGAATGCAAGAAGCCATTTGCGATTAAATAGCGATTTGTTAATAATCGCTAAAACTATAGCGAGTACACAAAAGCGACTCGCTATACCAGAAAATCCCATTTTGCGATCCTGCTATTTGCAATCCTGCTATTTGTAAAATCGCTAAAAGCGAAAATCGCAAAAAAGCGTGTCGCATTGGAAGCAGGCTGATGACATCACAACCAGGAAGTCATCCAGTCCATGCTTCATTCAGTGCCATGAGGAGCTCAGAGGAGAAGGCAGAGTACTGTGGCTGACCAGAATCACTTCCATCTCTGTATCCAGCTACATTTCAGACACAGGATGGACATGACTGCATCGGGGAGAGCGCCACGCCCAAGAAGAGGAAAATGAAGTTCTCAGAAAGGGAGTTGGAATACCTAACTGATGAGGTCAGCAGAAGCCATGATAAATTGTTTGGGAAATTGTCCATGAAAGTTCCAGAGGCAGAAAAATGTAAAATTTGGCTGTACATCAAGGCTAAAGTAAATGCTTTGGGAGTCACACACCGCAGCATTGACAATTTGAAGAAAAGGTGGTACGACCTCAGAATACGTGCCAAGGAGCACATAGCTGAAAGGCTGAGGGAAGCAGGTGCCACAGGAGGAGGACCATTGACTGCACCCACAAACACAGCCCTGGAGGACCTTGTTGAGGCGACGATCCAGCCTGAGGCGGTTGTCGGAGTCACACAGCTGGACACATCCGGCACAGCAAGTACAACACAAGGTAAGATGCATGCAAGCGTTAATCCCTTTCGTAATGTATAATCGTGCACATACCCCCAGGCAAACACAGTATACAGTCAAACTCCAGGCCACGTTTTCCCTCATACACAAAATGCATCTTGGAAGTTGTAGTCATGTCAGCAAATAGTGCATTTTAAAGCAGCAAGGGCAATCAAAAAACACCAACACTGCATGGCAGCCAGTGTATTTAGTCAGTGATTTAATCACAGCAAAGTATGCCAAATGCTTAACAAAGGTAGTCTGAATAAAAATTAACATTGCACTGTTTCACATCACAGATGCAGCTGAGGTGGACTCTGATGATAGTGACTGACTCCACATCTCCGAGACACCTGTGGAGACCGATGTAGAGACTCCAGTGGCCCAAACATGCACACCACCACCACCAAAACGCAGGGCACATGTCCCCTCACTGCAGCCAATGGAGGCTGAACCAACTCCAGCACCTACTACATCCTCCATCCAGCCACGTGTTGCAACACCAACTCCACCACCAGCACAGGTCCAACCAGGGCAACGGAGCAGGTGCAGGGCATGTATTGCTGCACGTGATGATCAGGTGACAAATCTGTATGGTGGCGTGGAGTCACAGATGCTATGCGTGCAGCGCCTGCAGGGGAGACATATGGGCACAATCACTCTTCAGATCTCCAAGCTGGCAAAGAATATAAAAACAATGGCAGGCAGTGTGCGCGACCTCACAACAGTGGTTGCAGAGGGCAATCGTGAAACTAACTCGAGCCTACAAGAGCTTACACGTACGGTGCTTGCAGGACAGAGCAATAAGCTGCGAACGCATCACCAGAGCCTGGTACACACATCAGCAAATACAACGACTTGCTGTAGGAAGCGCGCTGGATTTAGGAATAGTATGATTTACTATTCCTAATCCAGTTTGTGCAACAGTAGGGAAGGTGTTGTATTGTAAATTCAACACCTTCTGCCCCTACAGCAAGTCGTTGTAATGACTTGCGATGTAATGGTTAGGGTTGTAACAATGCGGTCGTTGTAACAACCACGTTGTAATGGCATGCGATGTAAAGCATCCAATCTAAAGGCAGTTTCCCATGCGGGAGCTATCCTGACAAAACTCAAGAAGACAAGTTGTGGACTGGTGCGCTTCTTCTCTATTATTATTCCCTTCCCATAAATGGGCATGCTTATCAGCAAGAATTTGCGGCTCTACTGGAGGAGCACAATATATTTGTTCCAGAGGATAATAATGAAGATGACTAAAAGCCTGGTGTCTGTGCCATTGAAGTATGAAAGCATTCGGAGAAATTGTGCTGGCAAGAACTTACACCCCACAATCTTTTGCAAGCAGGGATCAGAGAAGATAAAGGAATAAACCAGACATGCCCAGCCTCATTCGCAGCTGCCTGCATGTGGCAAAAGAGTTGGCCAGTGCGCCCTTATAAAGTGGAGAGGCTAATGTAATGAGTGTATTGTGTGGTATTGGACAGAGATTATCACAAGTTATAAATATTAATAAAGGTGCTGCCTCAGAAGCAGGCTGCAAAATAGATAGAGTTGAAAAAAACATAAGAAACATGGTTGGCATGTTTTGATCTAGGGACTACATCAATTAAGCTCCTTTCACTACAAATGATGACTTGGGGCATTCAAATGTAAAAAAAACAATTGATGGACGGAATGATGAACAATGTCAAAACGTCACCCACAGTACAGAGATCTGGGTCTAAACCCATCAGTTTTCCCTCACCATGCCATTCCAGTTTGGACCCAGCCATATGCAAAACAGTCTTGACCCTGCTCACCAAGGGAACAGTCCAGCGCGAACTGCCAGGTCAAGTCCTCCCCGGACAAAGCAGGCACCCTAGAACCGGTTTCGTGGTATCACCCCTAATCAGCTAGGATAGCTTGACTCCAGTTGCACGGCCCGCACTAGACCCACGTCTGGGCAAACTTGTTGGGCATACCCGTTCCACTTAGGGTGACAAGTGCAAAAAGAACAATTTAGATGGACGGAATGCTGAACATGTCAAATACTCACCCCCAGTACAGAGATTTGGGCCTAAATCCATAGTTTTTAGTCCCCACTTACCATTTTGAATTGCTCCCTGCAGTTTACTATCTCAAATGATTGACTTTGTACCTAGCTGATTTTAATGCCATTTAGAGATAACCTAACAGTGATGCAACAGAAAAACATGCATTATTGTTACCACTACTTATACGATTTGTGAATGTAAGGCATTTAAAACAATTTTAATTATTTGTGCAATACAGATAAGTAATATCTAAATTGGCAAATTAGTTCTAATAGGAATTCAGTAATCGGAATAGATTTTTCATAGGATCAATACTGATATACTTTAATATCTTATGTAGTTTTAAACTTTTACATATTTATTTGACGGTGACACTATTTCTATGATTTATGTTTAATAGAGCACTGACGAAGGAACAAATTAGTCATGAAACGTTTCTTTTGTCAAGTATGTATTGCACTTTGGATGTTTAAATAAAAGAAATGATTAAGGAATTTTCGAAGATGATGCAATTATGCTTATGAATTTCAGACTTATTTTCCAATAATATCACTTTTTGTGAAGAGATCCACTAGTTCCACTTTGCAGGTGTCTGTTTTTATACCTTTATATGAACAAAGTTACTATTTAATGTTCTAACCAGACAGAGTGTCTAGTCTCCACTGAGTGATTGCAATGCCTGTGTTACCCATCTTTTATCTTTTATATGTAACTAAGTATCTTGGATAATCACCGGTGGTGACTGATCCAGGTAAATATGCATACACCACCTTTTCCTGCTTTATGAATTATGTTGAAATATCAATGTACCAGATTCTGAACACCATAACTGAAATACTGAGATGATAAATATTTCCTTTTCTATGAATTGTACATAACAATTTATTAGTTGCACTCAAAAACATTCAATTTTTTAAAGTTTTAAATGTTCCTTTAAACCTTTGCCAATGCTTAAGCAATTTTTTTTTTTTCCAATTAAACTTTATTCGGTTTCATAGAAATAAAACCATGATACTTGCATAAAAACCATCATACATTAAAACGTAATTTCATTAAGTAACACACTTATTAAAATATGAGTTGACCCCATTCCACAGCCTCCCAGTTTAATCAATGACAATAAAGTGCATACAGGCACATGCATCAAACAGAAAAATAGCGATTTAATATTTGCGAAAAGTAAGGAATAGCAAATAAAAAATCGCTATCTGGAATGCAAGAAGCCATTTGCGATTTAATAGCGATTTGCTAATAATCGCTAAAACTATAGTGAGTACACAAAAGCGACTCGCTATACCAGAAAATCCCATTTTGCGATCCTGCTATTTGCAAAATCGCTAAAAGCGAAAATCGCAAAAAGCGTGTTGCATCGGGAGCAGGCTGATGACATCACAACCAGGAAGTCATCCAGTCCATGCTACATTCAGTGCCATGAGGAGCTCAGAGGAGGAGGCAGAGTACTGTGGCTGACCAGAATCACTTCCATCTCTGTATCCAGCTACATTTCAGACAAAGGATGGACATGACTGCATCGGGGAGAGTGCCACGCCCAAGAAGAGGAAAATGAAGTTCTCAGAAAGGGAGTTGGAATACCTAACTGATGAGGTCAGCAGAAGCCATGATAAATTGTTTGGGAAATTGTCCATGAAAGTTCCAGCGGCAGAAAAACGTAAAGTTTGGCTGTACATCAAGGCTAAAGTAAATGCTGTGGGAGTCACACACCGCAGCATTGACGATTTGAAGAAAAGGTGGTACGACCTCAGAATACGTGCCAAGGAGCACATAGCCGAAAGGCTGAGGGAAGCAGGTGCCACAGGAGGAGGACCATCGACTGCACCCACAAACACAGCCCTGGAGGACCTTGTTGAGGCGACGATCCAGACTGAGGCGGTTGTCGGAGTCACACAGCTGGACACATCCGGCGCAGCAAGTACAACACAAGGTAAGATGCATGCAAGCGTTTATCCCTTGCGTAATGTATAATCGTGCACATACCCCCAGGCAAACACAGTATACAGATCAAACTCCAAGCCACGTTTGCCCTCATACACAAAATGCATCTTGGAAGTTGTAGTCATGTCAGCAAATAGTGCATTTTAAAGCAGCAAAGGCAATCAAAAAACACCAACACTGCATGCCAGCCAGTGTATTTAGTCAGTGATTTAATCACAGCAAAGTATGCCAAATGCTTAACAAATGTAGTATGAACAAAAATTAACATTGCACTGTTTCACATCACAGATGCAGCTGAGGTGGACTCTGATGATAGTGACTGACTCCACATCTCCGAGACACCTGTGGAGACCGATGTAGAGACTCCAGTGGCCCAAACATGCACACCACCACCACCAAAACGCAGGGCACATGTCCCCTCACTGCAGCCCATGGAGGCTGAACCAACTCCAGCACCTACTACAGCCTCCATCCAGCCACGTGTTGCAACACCAACTCCACCACCAGCACAGGTCCAACCAGGGCAATGGCGCAGGTCCAGGGCAGGTATTGCTGCTCGTGATGATCAGGTGACAAATGTGTATGGCGGCGTGGAGTCACAGATGCTATGCGTGCAGCGCCTGCAGGGGAGACATATGGGCACAATCACTCTTCAGATCTCCAAGCTGGCAAAGAATATAAAAACAATGGCAGGCAGTGTGCGCGACCTCACAACAGTGGTTGCAGAGGGCAATCGTGAAACTAACTCGAGCCTACAGGAGCTCACACGTGCGGTGCTTGCAGGACAGAGCAATAAGCTGTGAAGGCATCACCAGAGCCTAGTACGCACATCAGCAAATACAAGGGCCGTCAACAAGCTCTGCAACACCAGAGCGCTATTGGCACGGTGCTCCGTTGCAATGCAAGTTGACCTCGGTCATTTCTGGGGGGATGTTGCAAGGGCCTTGGGACAAGTGACCACAGCGGTGGAACACACACAGTCCGGAAAAGTGAGTGCCATCAACTTGGAAGGGAAGGAGGGTAGTGAGGAGGCATCGAGCCTCAGTAGCATGTCGGTGCCGGTGACCCCTGCCAGGAGGCGCAGTTCGTGCAGCAACACATCCACACACACACATCCTGTTGATGTTGCAGAGGCACGCGAAAGGAGGCTGGGTATACGTGGCAGGAGGCGCTAGACATGCATATCCTCATTACTGGGCCATGGTGGTGTAACCATGGTCATTTACGACGTGGTGATAGACATCCAGTGCATTGAACTTTTTTCTTTTAACTTAATGCCTCAATTCAATCACCCTCCTAATTTGCACTATTCAAATCTTAATTAACATGGGCTCATGTTTATAAAACATTTACTTTCACCATTTAGTTGTTCTGGCTAATCATTACCTGCATCAGAAATAATGTTGTGTGATGTGTGCACGTCTCCTTTGGCCTTCTGCTGAGTTTGGCACATGTGCTTGAGGGTGTTGTGTGGGTGGTTGGTTGTCCCCATCAGACTCACTGTCGGACATCTCGATGTGTATTCCTCTTCTGGTGGCAATGTTGTACAACATGGCACATGCAGCCACTATCCTGCAGCAGGTCTCTGTCCGGTACTGCAACGCTCCACCAGTTTTGTGTAGTATACGGAAGCGACTTTTCAGGATTCCAAAAGTACGTTCAATCACATTCCGTGTGCTGATGTGTGCAGCATTGTACCTCTGCTCATGTGGTGTGGCTGGGTTGAGGTATGGCAACAGGATGTAGTCACGCACGGCGTATGCGCTGTCACCTTCAGGGTTGAAAGCAAAGGGTTAGCCACAGTAATGCAATTTCATCTGTATGACTGATGTTGCAAATAGGCCTATGTATGTACCAAGTAGATGTACTTCTCCAAATTCACCCCTGAGCAGGGGCCTGTGGATGCCACTGTGCCGAAATATGTAGGAGTCATGGGTACTTCCTAGAAATTGTGCCACGATGTCCGTAATGATATGCTTAGCATTGCACACAACTTGAACATTAATTGAATGGTAGGATTTCCTGTTCCTGAAGATGTATTTGTTGTCTGATGGGGGACAGATAGGGACATGCGTGCAGTCTATGCATCCAATCACATGAGGGAATTGGGCTACCTGGTAGAAGTCAAGTTTTGTCTTATTCAACTCATGTGGCGTTGTGGGGAAGGTGATGTGGGTGTGGATCCTTGTCATCATGGCGTCAAGGACGTTTTTGAAGAAGCGTGACAGTGAGCTTTGTGATACCCCTCCGGCTACGGCTACAGCTACTACCCCCTGGAAACTGCCTGACGCTAGTAGATGCAGACAACATAGGACCTGTACATGTGCGGGTATGGCATGGGTCCTACGGGTCTGGTGCTGCAATAGGGATTCCATCTCTGCAATTAGGTGCATGATCATTGCACGGTTCAGCCTGTACTTATCGTATATTTCATCCTCATTTTGGCCCAGCAATGTGATGCGCACGCAAAAAATCCTCTCCTGTATCCTCCTCCTGCGCTGTGCTGCTCCATTGATCCTCATCCTCCTTGCCAGTACGTAGAGGGCTGCCATTGTGAAGGTCTTCAGGGGTCTCCTGAATCATTTTTAAGGTGTTCTCAGATGATTTGCACCTGTATGGTTTTTTTTTCTCCTCTTTTTTTAACTTTACCACCTGATTGTGATTCCCCTTCTTCTGCACTTGCTAAATAGCGATTTTCAGGTAAATTGCTGTTTGTGAGTTTACATGCATTGGATAACGATTCTTTAATTGCTAATTGTAATTAGCGGTTGCTGTTGTATGTTCCACTTTTTTTTTTTTAAACAATTTTTATTGACATTTTGATTAAAGAAACAATGAAAAACCTTCCAGTATTTTCGACAGTACATACAAATTGACTCAGTCGGGTATACATTAGTGCAGTAGCCATTGCATCGTAATAGGTGGGGTCCGCTCTATCCTTAGCTTGCGGGCCATCGGCATACATTTTGGCTCATATTCAGTCTGTTATTATGGTCCATCAGTCACTTGTCTCCGACAATGAGTCTATGAGTGGGGGTTCACATATATTTCCACGATAAATATTCCAACCTCCCCACACCCGTGTCCATTTTTGGGGGCAGCATCTGTGCACATAAACTGATTTCTCCACAATCATAACGCTGTCCATATCTTTGCACCACTGGCCCAAAGTAGGAGCTTGATGGGATCCCCAACGCTGAGCAATATTACGCTTTGCCAACATCATGCCCACCGTCACCCAATCTTGTGCTGCGTGGTTGAGATCCGTAGGTTCCCACACATTAAGAAGGCACCTTTTGGGTTCCGGGAGAATCGTGACCTTCGTAACTTGTGACAGTGTGTGCATCACTGCGGTCCAGTAACTGCAATTTTCGGGCAGAGCCAGAGGGTATGGAAGAATGTATCTGGTACATCGCGCTGTCTGAGGCAGAGTGGTGTGTATGTCCGGTTAATTTTGTGTAGGAGTGTCCTAGTATAATAGGTGCAGTGTAGGATTTTTAATTGTATTAACCTAAGTTTGGACGATATCGCAACCTCTCTCGGAGATGTCAATGCCTCCTGCCAATCTGCGTCATCCATTTCACCCACCTCTTGCTCCCATTTAGCTTTAAGGGCCGCGGTGGGATCTGGATGATTATTTATTAGTTTTCAATATGTTTGTGAGATGGCCTTTTTGGTGAGGTGGTCTGTAAGGAGTCTATCCTCCAGTGGTGAAGATTCTTTGAGTTGTGTACCCTGTGGGATTAGTGTTGTGAGTGCATGCCTGATCTGCGTGTAGCGGAACAATTCCGTATGTGCCAATTCGTATGTGGTCTGTAATTGACCGAATTAGACCATTTCCCCTTTTTTCCACAAATCCCCAACCTTTGAGATTCCTATCAAGTCCCACTGTTGAAAGCCCTTTGTGTGACGAAGGTGTCAGGCCCCACAGCCGGTTACGCATTGACTGCTCTTAGAATCTTAGAAGGGCTAATCAAGCAGCATTCAAAACTACATTACCCGGCATGCATAGCGCGAGTCATGCCCCACGTGACTCGGACGCTATGCGGGAAACTGGATATAGAGCATTCATGGAAATCGGACGCTGCCGATTATTCTACCCGGATGGCCGTTCCTGAGGATTTCCTGGATTTCTGGAGGTTCGTGGGAGTAGGGGAGCCAAACACCCTTGAGGAATGTTGTGGTTTCCCTGCTGTTTGACCTTGTTTCCATGCACCTACGGGACGCACCGCGCTCGCTCCTCTGTTGGCGAGACCGCTCCTAAGCGGTCTCTTGCAGAGGAACGCGCTAGAGCCCAGTGGGGTATTTTGTATTACTTACGCTCCTCTGTTGGAGGAGACAGTCCAGTTTCCACACTGTCTCTTTGCAGAGGAGGGCCACGAGAGGCTCCTGGAGCAGTCTACACCTTTTGTCCCTGGCAGAGAAACCATCACCAGGGAAGTACATTTCCTTTGCCGCTCAAGTGTTTATATCGTTGGTTTCTTATTCTTTGGGAAGCATTCCATGAGTGACCCTCATCAAGGGCAGTACTTTCTTTATGATCTATTTCAGTATTATTAAGACAGAAGAGCTGCATGTAGCTTGTTCCACTTCTGGAGAACAGAGTATAATATTGTTCTTGCCAACACTACCTTGTTTTCAGCAGTTGACAAGTGGTGATTGTACCTCTGCTGTTCCTTATTTCTTCACTTTTCGATTGTTCATTGTATTTCATTTCCTAGGAGAGAGCGACATAAAGGGGGTGTGCCGGAAGTGGCAGCATTGCATTATATGTCGATCCACATGTACCCTGGGGTAGGTAGAGAGAATTATTCTCCCTTGTTTGCAATAGAGAGGGATTGTACTTCTTATATAGAACATGTTATCAATGTGTGTTCTCTCTTCTTACTAGTTCCATGTTGGAGGTTTGCAATCACACTCTTCTCTCTTCTGGTATCGCTACTTCACCCTCTTTCTTTACAGGTAGGGTACACAATCATTACAGTTGCTCATATATCTGTGTGCCTTATATGAAGGTGTTAATTGAGCAAATGGGTGTTGAATGTGTGTTCTTGTGTCCTTCACAGATCTCCTTCCCTGCCGTCCCTACCCTTTCCTTCCCTCGCTTGACTATCTCACCAGTCCGTGTTTATCTGTATTCCGGACTTGGGGCAGTCGAGAGATGGACCCCTTTGAGCATCAGCGCATTCCTGAGGTTTTAGGAAGGTGGAACTTGACAGAATAATCGGCCCACGAATTTCATTCCTCCTGGTTGTGCTGGTGTCAGGGATGGCCACCCTAGAGGATGTCATAGCAGCCTTAGCTTTAGTTCAGGCCGAGCTCGCTGCTTCACGCAATGAAACAGCCGCTCTCCAAGCCATATGATATAGGGGGATCAGCACCTCTTCCAGTAGTGGTAGAAATGCCTTCACAAATACCGTTGGCCCCTCCTGAAAGGTTTTATGGGGATAACAAGAAAGTTCAGGTGTTTTTGACCCAGGCTCTGCTTCACTTTAACTGTAAACCAAAGATGTTTGCTACCAATCAGGCTAGAGTAGCCTTTGTAATCTCTTATTTGGCCGGCGAGTAAGCACAGTGGGCAGTCCCCATAGTGAAAAGAGAAGACCCTTTGCTCTATGATTGGGATGCGTTTAAAGCCGAATTTGAAAAGACGTTTGATCGCAGATCAGAATCTTTTTCTGCTGATAAGGACCTGTTTGAACTTCGACAGGGAAGTACGGATCTGATAACTTATTTAAACAGCTTTCGACGATTAGTGGCAGAGACGGATGGGTCTGAGTCTAAACAAGCCGCCATTTTTTATCAGGGACTTAAGAATGAGTTAAAAGACGTCCTCGCCCAGATTGACCCACAGCCCCAGACATGTACAGCCCTCATTGAGCTGACCCTACGCCTAGACCACCACCTCAATGAGCAGAAGGGGGATCACAGGCAGAAAGACAGATATGCCCCACAGTTTGATCGGGCACAACCTGTGGAACATAGCACTACGAAGCCAGAACCTATGGAGATTGGTGCGGTGAGGGCGTCCTTGACCCTCAGCGAAAGAGACCACCGACGCAAACAAGGCCTATGCCTCTATTGCGGGGGAAAAGGGCATTTTCTTCGTGACTGTCCCGTCAAACCTAAGTACGGACATACTAGACCAGGGCAAGAAGTCGCAGTAGCTGCAGAAAAAGAAGCGGAAAACATCAGAGCTTGAAGGCGCAAGAAGGGGAGTCCTCAAGCGTGTGTATGATCCCTTCAGTGAATCACTATACGTTTATGGAATCAGAACATTTCTTCATTGTATTGGATATCCAAATCAACCAGGAGCACAAACAGATAAGGGCCATGGTGGACACCGGAGCCACGGGGTGCTTCATGGACAGAAAAAAAGCACAAAGGCTTGGCATCCAGCTCATCCACAAATCCACCCCAGAACGGGTTTATGCCATGGATGGCAAGAAGTTAGAGTCAGGCCCGATCAGCTACGTCACGCCTGACCATGAACTTATCTACGAAGGGTACCATCATGAATGGTTATCATTCAATATCATTCAAGCCCCTATGTACGGCGTGATTTTGGGTCTCCCCTGGATGCAAAAGCATGAGCCCATCATAGACTGGACTAACAAGACACTAACCCTGCGGTCCACCTATGCCAGAACAAGTGTAACCAGCCTCTCACAAGGCCGTCCAAAGCATTAGCCACCCGACATCACATCGCCACAGCGGCTGAAAAGAACGTGATCCTACCGAAGTGCTATGGGAGATATGCTGACGTATTCTGTGACACCAAGGCTGAGGAGCTTCCCCCACACAAGGACTATGACTGCCGGATCGATCTGGTTCTGGGAGCAGCGATACCTTGCGGCAGGATATATGCTCTAACCACACCAGAGAATCTACACCTAAGGAAATATTTGGATAAGCACCTAGCTTTGGGATTCATTCGTCCTTCAAGGTCTCCTGCTGCATCTCCCCTCTTTTTTATACCAAAGGCCAATGGGGATCTGAGGTGTTGCATAGACTATAGAGCGTTGATTACTATCGCCGTTAAGAATCAGTACCCACTGCCCTTGATCCCAGTCCTTCTTGAACAAGTAAAACAGCAGTGATGTACTGGACCTGGACCTCAGAGAGGCGTACCACCTGGTCCGAATGCGTGATGGCGATGAGTGGAAGACGGCTTTCAAGACGCGGTATGGGTTATTCGAGTATCTGGTTATGCCGTTTGGACTGTGTAACGCCCCCGCAGCCTTCCAGTTCTTCCTCAATGATGTTCTCAGAGATTTCCTGGACCACTTTGTCGTAGAATTTATAGACGACATCTTGATCTATTCATCCAATGAGGAAGAACATGTGATACATGTAGGACGCGTTTTGCAGGCGCTACGAGACCACCACCTGTTTTGTAAGATTACTAAATGCGAGTTTCACGTGACCACCCTGGAGTTTTTAGGGGTCATGCTTACCCCTTCGGGTCAAGTTATGGCTGAGAGAAAAGTCAAGGCAATCACCGAATGGCCGAGCCATCAGAACGTTAAGGATATTCAGAGCTTTTTGGGGTTTGCCAATTTCTACAGGCGGTTCATTCGACAGTTCTCTGACATGGTAGCCCCTCTCACCAGATTGACTAGGAAAAATACTCCTTTTCTCTGGTCAGAAGAAGCGCAGGCGGAATTCGATCTTCTCACGGAAGCCTTTACTTCAGCCCCTGTACTCACCAATGCCAATCCTGAAGTACCCTTCATCGTTGAAGCAGATGCTTCCGAAGTGGCTGTAGGGGCGGTACTATCCCAAAGACACGAAACGACAGGACATCTTCACCCCATCGCATTCATGTCCAGGAAACTCAATCCCACGGAACAGAACTACACCATCGCCGAAAAGGAGCTACAGGCCATTAGGGATGCATTTCTGGAGTGGAGACACTGGTTGTTGGGGGCAACTCATCAAGTGACGGTTTACTCGGATCATCGAAACCTCCAGTTCATGTGAGCCGCACGACATCTCACTCCACGCCGCTCCGCTGGATGTTGTTCTTTGCCGAGTTTCATTTCATTGTCACGTTTTGACCCGGTAAAGACAATAAGAAGGCAGATGTTCTTACGAGGCAAGAAAACCCAACGCATCCATCTGTCGTGACTGAGAGGGCAATCATAGACCCTGACAAAGTGATATGTATCATACAGACTGATGAGTTCCTACAGAAAACCAGACAAAGGATCCAATCCTTCACTTGGAGAAAATGGTTGAAATGTCACCATGAATGGCAGATGCGCCAAGGCCTCCCCATGAGAAACCAACAGTTGTTAGTCCCTACCACAGATCTGAGGCGAATGGTGTTCGCTTGGTGTCACGACCTCCCATGTGCAGGTCACGCTGGAGGAAAGAAAACTCTGGAGAAGGTGTTGAGACAATTCTGGTGGCCGACAGTACGGCCAGATGTTCTTTTATGGCTAAAACGTTGTTCCACTTGCGCACAGATGAAAACAGACCACAGGCCGACTCAAGAGCTTCTCCAGCCTTTACCCACACCCAATACCCTGTGGGAAAGGTTTTCCGTGAATTTCATCGTAGGGTTACCCAAGGATCAAGGGTGCACCGCGATAGTAGTTGTTGTTGACTACTTGTCTAAGATGGGGCATTTTATCGCCTGCAAACAAGTTCCATCTGAGGGTCTTTTGGCAAGACAATTATTGACTAATGTGGTCCGACTCCATGGCCTTCCGAAAGTAGTCGTATCGGACAGAGGGGCCCAATTCACTGCCCACTTATGGAAAACTTGGTGTTCGGAATTACAGATAGAATCCTCGCTTTCCATGAGTTTTCACCCCCAAACGGATGGCCAAACGGAGAGACTTAACCAAACCTTGAAACAATTCCTCAGGTGTTACGTTGATAACAACACAGATGCATGGGTGTTGTGGTTATGGGTAGCTGAGGTAGCGTACAATAGCGCCAAACATGCCTCTACACAGCACACTCCTTTCTTTAGCACCTATGGTTTTCACCCTCGTTTCACCCCATTGATCCTTCCTAGTCAGAATAACAAACTCCCAGATGTATGTAAGAGACTGTACCACATCCACACAACCTTGTTGGAAACACGTAGCAAATTACTCAGAGCCAAAGAAAGACACAAAGCCCAGGCAGACAAACACCGTAGACCAGGTCCCACCTACAAAAGAGGGGAGTGAGTATGGCTGTCAACGAAGCACATAAGATTCAAAAGACATAGTGTTTTTAAACCCAAATTTATAGGTCCTTACCGAGTGGTTAAACACATCAACCCAGTGGCGGTAAAGCTGAAACAGCCGGCACAGTTACACATTCACCCTGTCTTCCATGTATCTCTGCTGAAACCTTCACACTGTCCGGTGAAGAAACTGCCTATACCTGTTTGGGTGCAGCAGGATCCTGAATAAGCAGTCAAGGGGATTGTGGATTCCAAACTGGTAAGGCGCAAACTGTGGTATCTCGTTGCTTGTAAGGGGTACGGTCCAGAGGAAAACTCCTGGGAACCAGCAGAGGCTGTGCATGCTGCTCGGTTGGTAGCAGCCTTTCACAAGAGGTATCCCAGCAAGCCTAGTATCAGTGTCGTTCGGGAGGGGGATGTGCTGTCAGGCCCCACAGCCGGTTACGCACTGACTGCTCTTAGAAGGGCTAATCAGGCACTATTCGACCATTCAAAACTACATTACCCAGCATGCATAGCGCGAGTCACGCCCCACGTGACACGGACGCTATGCGGGAACCCAGATATAGAGCATTCATGGAAATCGGACGATGCCGATTATTCTACCCGGATGACCATTCCTGAGGATTTCCTGGATTTCTGGAGGTTCGGGGAAGTAGGGGAGTCAAACACCCTTGAGGATTGTTGTGGTTTCGCTGCAGTTTGCCCGTGTTTCCATGCACCTACGGGACACACCGCGCTCTCTCCTCTGTTGGCGAGACTGCTCCTAAGCGGTCTCTTGCAGAAGAACGCGCTAGCGCCCAGTGGGATATTTTGTATTACTTACGCTCCTCTGTTGGCGGAGACAGTCCAGTTTCCACACTGTCTCTTTGCAGAGGAGGGCCACGAGAGGCTCCTGAAGCAGTCTACACCTTTTGTCCCTGGCAGAGAAACCATCACCAGGGAAGTACATTTCCTTTGCCGCTCAAGTGTTTATATCGTTGGTTTCTTATTCTTAGGGAAGCATTCCATGAGTGACCCTCATCAAGGGCAGTACGTTCTTTACGATCTATTTCAGAATTATTAAGACAGAAGAACTGCATGTAGCTTGTTCCGCTTCTGGAGAACAGAGTATATTATTGTTCTTGCTAACTCTACCTCGTTTTCAGCAGTTGACAAGTGGTGATTGTACCTCTGCTGTTCCTTATTTCTTCACTTTTCGATTGTTCATTGTATTTCATTTCCTAGGAGAGAGATACATAATGGGGGTGTGCCGGAAGTGGCAGCATTGCTTTATATTTCGATCCACATGTACCCTGGGGTAGGTAGAGAGAATTCTTCTCCCTTGTTTGCTATAGAGAGGGATCATACTTCTTATATAGAACATGTTATCAATGTGTGTTCTCTCTTCCTACTAGTTCCATGTTGGAGGTTTGCAATCACCCTCTTCTCTCTTCTGGTATCGCTACTTCACCCTCTTTCTTTACAGGTAGGGTACACAATCATTATAGTTGCTCATATATCTGTGTGCCTTATATGAAGGTGTTAATTGAGCAAACAACTGTGTGTTGACTGTGTGTTCTTGTGTCCTTTGCAGATCTCCTTCCATGCCATCCCTACCCTTTCCTTCCCTCGCTTGACTATCTCACCAGTCCGTGTTTATCTGTATTCCGGACTTGGGGCAGTCGAGAGGTGGACTCCTTTGAGCATCAGCGCAACCCTGAGGATTTTGGAAGGTGGAAACTGACAGAAGGTTGCCCAGGGTTTCCGTGTCCCATAATGGAGTGGCCTGTGTCGTTACTCCCTCCCAGCCCATCGCACGTTGCGCCGCAAACCATATGTTGATAGTGTGCGCTGTCGGACCTGTAAGGTTGGTTTTCCTTACTTTGCTGTAAAGTGCGCCCATAATCTCTGCAGTTCCCAGGAGATGCCTATCCATACGATATGCGGGGTCATTCTGGGTTATGTAAAGCCATTGATTAAAACAAAGAGCTGAGAAGCCCAATAGTATAACTTGATATCAGGGAGGGCAATGCCCCCGTCATACCAGCTTCTCATGAGTTTATTTAGGGCAATGCGCGGTGCCTTCCCCTCCCACTGCAGACTGGTCACTTCTGCATTTATCTCCGCGAAATATTTTGGAGCAACGGGGAATGGTGTATTTTGTAGCGCATATAGGAATCTAGGGAGTGCCTTCATTTTGAAGAGAGCTGCTCTTCCCAGTAACGTGAGTGGGAGTGAGCGCCAGTGTTTGACATCACGTCGGAACCTCATCAGGGGCTTCGTGAGGTTTTCAGCAATGAATTGTGTTTTATCGTGTGTTACATATATCCCCAGATATTTAAACCCTCCATCAGCTATTTGAATGTCACACCCCCGCGGAAGCCGCGGTAGGGAGCCGCGCATACATAGAGAAGCAACTTTGCCCAATTAATGGTGTATTCTGATACCTGTCCATATGATGCGCATATATCTAAAAGGCAGTTAATTGAACGCGCCGGAGATGCCAAATATAACAGTATATCGTTCGCATAAAGCGAGATGCGATCTTCCCAGCCCATGGTCCATTTCAGACCGCGTATGACCGGGTCCTGACGCACCCAGGCCGCCAGCGGCTCCAGAACCAGCGCGGAGAGCAGTGGCAATAGGGGGCAGCTTTGTCTCATCCCTCTACCTAACGGGAAGTCTGTTGATATATGGCCATTCACGACAACCTGCGCCAATGGCTGTGTATAGAATAGCTGGACCCAAGCGCAGAATTTGGGACAGAATCCTAAGTGTCTAAGGACCGCAAATAGGAAAGGCCATTCGACGAAGTCGAACGCCATACATGCATCCAGCGATAAAATAACTGCATCCTCTTCTATAGTAGATTTATGTGTCATGACTCCATGCAGGCGCCTTAGATTAAGTGCCGTGTTACGATTTGGCATAAATCCAGATTGATCCGGGTGGATCACGGTGGCGAGATGGGGCAACAGTCGCATAGCGAGCGCTTTTGCCAGTATTTTTGCCTCGTCGTTGATTAAAGAGATTGGTCTATACGACATACACTCATGCAATGGCTTGCCGGGTTTAGGAATTGCCACAATGGTAGCCAGGTGCTGATCCCGGGGTAAGACTCCCCGCTCCAGACTATGAATATACATATTAAGTAAGTGTGGTACGACTTGAGGTGCTGCTTTCTTATAAAATTCCACCGGAATTCCATTGGGCCCTAACGCTTTTCCTGTGTGTAGGGTGCCTATTGCCAATTCCTCCGTTGTTAGGTCTTTTTCTAGAGTCTCAACTGCATTGGGGGACAGTGTGGGCATTTTTATATCTTTGAGGAATTCTAAATTTTCCTTCATCGTATTAGTGGCTATTGGGGTGTAAACTGTTTTATAATGCATCGCCAAGGCTTCCGTTATTTGTTGGGGCTCTGTCGTTATTTCGCCATTGTCAAGCCGGAGCTGTGCCACCCATTTACTGGCTTGCTCCTTGTGATCCAGCCATGCCAAGAGTTTTCCCGCCTTGTCTCCTAGTTCATAGACGGTGTGTTGGGTTTTAGTATGTTTGATTTTTGCTTCTTCCCATTCGTAGGCCCTGTATTCTTGTTGTGTGAAGTGCACCCTGTGTGTTGTGTCCTCATTAGGGTCTGCAGCATGGGCCGCTTCCGCCCGGGATAGGTCCTGTTCTAAACTTTCAATGTGTTGTTGCTGAGCCTGCTTATGACCGGCTATCAGGGAGATAGCCTGCCCTCTCAAAACTGTTTTGTAAGCCTCCCACTATGTTGCCGGGGACCGGACCGAGTGTTGGTTTTCCGCAAAGTAGTTCGTCGTCGTTTTGAGGAGACCCTTACTGATCTTGCGGTTTTTGAGGTAACTGGGGTGTAGCGGGAACAGCCTACGCCATCTCGGGGTGGAGGCGGTGTATGTGATGAGTATCGGAGAGTGGTCTGAGATACCCCTGGGTAGGTGCTCGATCCCAGTCACCCCCCCAGCCCAGTTGCTAATGTAAAAATATAATATAATCTTGAAAGGCTATTGTGAACGCCCGAGTGAAATGTGTATTGTTTCTCAGTAGGGAATCTATTTCTCCACACGTCCATCAGGTCTAGAGCCTCAGTGAACTCTGCTAGCGTGAGATTTGCGCCGCTAGGGTCCTTGGGGGTTTTTCTGTCTGTGGTGGCATCCAAAGGAGCATTAAAATCACCCCCTAGTATGGGTTCCCCCTGTGGGAGGGTCAGCAGAAATTTTCACAGAGCTGGAAAAGTTATTTGGTGTAGTGTCGGTGGAATGTAGACCGTCACTATGTTGTAGTTTTTACCGTCCCATTGACATGTTATTGCAGCAAAACGGCCGATATCATCCTTATGAAATCCAGTAACTATCAAGGGGAAGCATTTATTAACCAAGATCCCTACTCCCCGCGAACCAGTGGTGAGTGTACAACCATTTTAAATCCCCACCGGTCTAAGGCTTTACAGTCCATTCCCGTGAGATGTGTTTCCTGGAGAAGTGTAACAACAGGCCCTTTACGTTTTAGATATTGTAAAACTAATCCCCGTTTTATTTTATCACCCAGGCCGTTTACATTTCATGATAATATTTTGAGTGAGAGGTGTGCGGGGCAGTGTATGTTCTGCTTTTAGCGTATTCGCAATCTTGTTTCTCGCAGTTTTAGTGACCGGATTTTAGCGATTTTTTGACATTTTCGATATTTTAGATACTGCATTGGAAGCTGGTGTTTTGCGGGCGCTAAGGGTCTAATTTACCGATTCGCTATTTTTGCGAGTGGATTTTGGCTTGATGCATGTGCCAGATAGTACCTTAAAAAATATCTCCCATAGGTTAATAATACCCTTCAAGGAAGAGCTGATCCTCCTTAACCTCTAGGTCCTTAATGAATCTACAAACAGATGGCTACTTATCCAAGCAAATCCTAGTTTTCATAGTGGATTTTAAGTAGCCAACAATAAAAAATATACAATCCTCCTTCAACAATTGAAGATACATGAGGGCAGGATGAACCTGGGTAAATTTCATCCTCTTTAAAATAGGGCTTAACAAATACCTATGAGGAATCGCAAAAAGATTACAGAAAAACATAAAATGTAGCAGATCCTGCGGAGACTGACCGTCGTAACCGCAGGGTGCCAACACTTGACCTCTACTGCTCCCTTTTGGCCTGGCTAGCAGGAGATGAAAAAGATTAATGCGAAACCTGGTCAATAAAAACCGCTCATATATTCATAAGGG
Source organism: Triturus cristatus (assembly GCF_964204655.1). Lineage (NCBI taxonomy): Eukaryota > Metazoa > Chordata > Amphibia > Caudata > Salamandridae > Triturus > Triturus cristatus. Next base: position 926,183,318 of record NC_140587.1, read on the forward strand.
CCCCAATAGATAAGGCTCAACAGAAGGAGTTGTTTTTAACGTTAAAAAAGTGCGAACACTTGGTTTCCATAATTCCCGCTCGTCCCTATCCAATTTCTTTAGAGTGAGAAAGTATTCCCTAATTAATGCCACATCCTTTTTACAATGGTTTCAGGCTTAAAGTATAGGTCAGCACGGCCTAACCCCTTCAAGGCTACTTTTAATATACATAAGCCATGGTATTCGGGAAACATTATCAAGAGACATGCACTCTTTTAAAATGAGGCGATTAAGTGTTAATTCTTGATTCAGCCAACACTTCAGCCAAAACACGAGTGGACGTAGTGCTAGGGTGTCACTTAAAAAGGGGACTCCCAGTTCCTCATGGGCCGCCAAGTTAGACAGACCACGTGGAACACACAACAGGCGCTTCAGAAAATTATCCTAAGCCACCTGGAGAGAATCCACAGAAATATGCCCCCAAATTTTGCTTCCATAACTAGCTATAGCCACGCTTTTCGCTTGATATACTTTCAGCAAAGCTGCAATTGGTCTCTTCCCTAGTTTGGAAGCAAAATTAAAAATGGCCGCGTTCACCCGGGCCAAGTCCCCCCTTTTCCTAGTGATTAGTGGTCTCCATTTTATTTGATCATCCAATAGGACCCCAAGATAAGAAAAAACATCAGTAAGGGGGACTTTAGCGGGTCCAACTCTGAATTGGAAACTTTTTTTTGGTCGGGCCCCACCTGCATTATATATGACTTAGAGCTATTGATTGATAGGCCCAGATCCACCATGAAGAGGGAGAAAGCATCTAACAGGGATTGCAGACCTAAAGCAGTCCTCGATAAGAGGACTGCATCATCAGCATAAAGTAGGACGGGGAGACCGCGCAATTCTACTAAATAATCACCCTGCTCACATCTCAAACTGTGACATGGCTTTTACCTATACCATTGGTGTATGTGATGTGGCTTTAAAAATACAATATATTTGTTCTTTTAAGGGCTGTTGTCCACAGTGGCTTACACAAAGCTTTCTATTGTATTATTTCTAACAGAATGGAGACACAATACCATTAATGTTGTTTTACATTCTTTATAGCAAGTTCCCTTATGCAAAACATTAGGTCATATAGATGGCCAAAGTACTTAGTACCTTACCATGGTACACTGCGATTGCTGACTAGACATGTTCCCACTTAGACTATTACTAAAACTTTTCAGTACAGACATGATGGCACATCTCAGATCTCTTTTCCAGCTTGTTGAATTGCTGATGAAAACTGATCCCAAAATGCTTAATTTGTTTAATTTTTAATCTTACTAGCTCTAACGTTGTAAAAGAATCCCCACTATTTATCTCCAAAGACCAAACCCATGGTCTGATTAACCTTAACATATTACAATATTTCTCTAAAGTTACAAACACACACATAAACACTCATTCGTTACAAAAGGATGAGAGCCAAAAAACACCACCTTTTGTGACTGCACGCATTGTAATATTAGTCACATGCACAAGATTCAACAGAGGCCTTTGGGTGCAGGTCCTAAAAACTGCATCTAAGAAAATTAAAGCTTCAATAATTTTGTGAAGGCAATCAGGAAAATGTCTGTTAAAATGTAATGGGAAGTGTGTTCCAAATGTCAAGACATTAAAAAAGGATAGGCACTCACACTTGGTTGTCAGTGTAAAGTAGCTGACCATTACTTTTATGTTTCAACCTAAGGTTACAGGGCAGTGAGTAGATAAAAAGTATTATCAGATAAGATAACAAAATATGATTTGGACCTCTGAAAATAAGTTTCAATTTAAGAATAAATCTTTCTATAAGAAGGAAAAAAATATAACTATATCCTGGCACGTCTTACATAATATCTCCTCCTTAGGTCTACAGCCAATCATACTAAAGAATTATGTGCCCTTTGTAGTCTTTTCATTTGCATTTGATAATCTGGTTAACAACTGAATCATCATTAGGTAACTAAGATAAGAATTGACATTAGCCCCAACCACCAAGCTCTTCAATGGACCAGACTAGAAAGAGAACATGTTCGAGGACGGTGAAATAATTGTTACCTACTGCATTTATCTAGAGACAGAGAGTGTAACAGTAAAGGCAAAAAAAACTCCTAATCCTATACTCTTCGCAGCTGATGGAAAAAATGTGATTAAGGTGATCAGTGAGATACCTCTACAAGGTTTTCTCTATTCTTTTAGCCAATGACAATAGAGTGAGCTTTTGAACTGTTAAGCATCTATAAATGTTCTTGCATCCATGATTCAATCTTATTAAGCATGGTTCAAACCCCGACCAAGGGACTATCTTTGTGGGACAAAAACACAAACTTATATATTATAAGATTATAGTGGAACAAAAACGTGGTCACATTAACAAGCGAAATCAAAAATATATTAGTTAGACGTGTCAGCCTTAGGGTGGTCTTCCACAAAAAAAAAATTGACATTGCTCTTCCTATATTTCTGAATTCATTTTTGTTGGCCTTAGGACTTGGTGCACTTTACCACTGCTAACCAGTGCTAAAATCCTTGTGCTCATTGCCTAAAACATGGTAAAATTGGCTTAAACCTGAAGGGCGTATATAATTTACTTTTAAGTCCCTACTAAAGAGGTATACCATATACCCAGGACTTGCAAAATTAATGCTACCAATGGGCCTGCAGCACTTATTGTCCTGCCCACATATGTAGCCTTTTTAAACAGTCTCCGGCCTTCCATTGCAGCCTTTCAGCATTATAAAACTGTCAATTTGACTTGACAAAATAGCCCTTTTTCCAAATGTGAGAAATTGAGTTGTTGGTTGACTGGGGTGTGAGGCCTAGTCAAGCAACAGTCACAATCCCTCACAGGGTGAACCACAAAAATCACTAAAATTAACATGCTTAACCCTGGTTAGCTTGTCACAAAAGACAGTCAGGCTTAACTCAGAGGCAATGGGTAAAGTATTTATACAAAACAATCCAATAGTAGCTAGGGAACTCTATACTGCACCACCTGTAGTTTGCACAAAGTAGTTTCACTTGCTGCCCACCTCTAGGGGGTCAGATACCAAATTGCCTGACATAGAGAGAATTTTTATGTAATAGAAAGGCAACACACAAAATGAGGTTTTGAAGAATATAATACATCAATCAAGTTCACAATGATAGTCAGAATGTTTTTTCATATTTTGAATTCTTTATTCTTCTTCATACATGAACAAAAGTGCAGCAATGCATTTCCCCTGACATAGAGCTTCATCAGGGATGCAATCTGTAAAAAAAATATAGAATAAGACATACAATATTTTCTACTTTTTAAGATATGATACTGCACTCACAATTATAAATGAACAACACAAATATAATAATGCTGAAGTTCACACTACAGACACACCAAGAATAAAAGATTTGCCAAAACAGGGGTTATTTATTCCTTTCCTTCTTTTTACAAAAAGAGAGAGAAACAAATATGGCTGTCAAATTGCATAGAAGTATTGCAATAACCAAACAGTGATCTTTCTGATGTAAAGTGAAAAAAGTGTGACAAGTGATATCATTAGTGAATTATAGACAGGACAAACATAGGTGACATGAATATAGAGACGTTCAGACATCCTGTCCAATGTGTACAATTATTATCATGAGTCCTAAACCCAATGCTGATTCGAAAGTTGGGGTCAAGGAGACTGTGTGGACATGGATAACATTAAAGTCAACGTTTCGACCATTAGAACAGCACAGAGTAAAGAGCGTCAATGCGGGTCTTCATCAGGACGTATAAAGAGCGAAGTGGACAGCCACAAACACAATGAATCCAATTAATAGATACATGGGAAAGCAATATATTTGCAAAGGGTTGGTTCTGCGGAGTGTTGGAAGGTTGAAGATCAAAATATACTTGCTTTGATGCTCAAGAGATGCGCGCAATTCACGGTTTCAGGGATATTAGACAACAAGCATATTGTTGGTGCTCAGAATAGTGAGGGCCTCCACCATCCAGTACTGGTCTTATATTGAATTATGTCAGATCTCCACCAGCAGGTTGGAGTCTCAAATAGAACTGGATGGCTTCCACCGGCCAGATGGAAGGAGTTAAATGATTTCGCCACCACAATGGGTCCCTTTCTCGGGAGGCTGTCGCCCGTCAGGCTCCCGAGAACTCGACCCATTGTGGTGGCGAAATAGTAGCACCAAATTACTTTTTAGGAACTTAAAACTCTCCTGATTGTGTTTGGAGTATGTGGTGATAAAGGAAAGGCGTTTTCTGTCCTCAGTCCTGCTTTTGAGTGTGAGGGTGCTGTTGCGACTGACCTTTCTGGCTTTTTCACTGCCTTCTGTACTCTTTTTCCTCATAGCCTGAGTCTAGATATGGTCTGCTAATGTTCTGTGCAAACAGAGTGTCCTCGCTGCAGTTTCTTCTCATTCTAATCATTTCTCCTATGGGATAGATCACTTAGTGCATGGCGGGTGTGCACTTTTCTTGATGTAATGTGCTGTTGACCACTGTATCTTTCCTAAACTGAGTAATGTGAAGTTTGTTACCAGATATGTACAATTTAACATCTAGGAACTATATGTTGGTCTGTGACATATTCAAGGTAAGCTTGGTGGTATATTGGTTACTCTTGAGATAATCAAAATAAGACTTTGTTTGTTCCTCTGTACCAGCCCAGATGATAATGATACCATCAGTATAATGTCCCCAGTAGTGGATCTCATTGATCCACTCTCTGGCCCCTGAGGACCATGCATGAACATTCTCAGACCATATCATGAACAGGTTGGCATACGATGGGACACTTTTCAACACCATTGCTGTTCCCTGCAGGTGTTGGAACCAGTCCTTATTGTATAGAAAAATAATATTGTTGAGTATAAGATCTACCATTTTCAACAACATTTTGTTGTGTTCCATATTTTGGTTAGCTTGGCGAGTTGAGATAAGAAGTATTTAGCAGCTAGACAGCCAAAATCCCTCTGGATACAAGTAAAAAGGGACTCTGAGTCCAATGTGACCAGCCACATTGATTTCTCCCAGATCCTCAAATGCATTTAAGATGTCAGTGGTGCCCGTTGCAAACAAGGGAAGGTTAATAACCAAATGTTTGAGAAAAGAGTCTAGAAACTGAGACAAGTGTTCTGTAAAAAAGCCTATTCCAGAGATGATGGGATTTCCCAGAGGGAACGAACCCTTTTTGTGAACTTTTGGTAGTAAATATAGACATGGAACTCTCGGATTCTTGATTTTCAGAAAACAGAATCTACTTGTTTCCAGTGGGCCAGAATGCTGTTGATTATGAGCTTGGCAGCAATGCACTGGTTCTGCTGCAGTTTCTTGTAGCAATCTACATCGCTCAGTTGTCTATGAACTGTTCATAGTCAACCCAATTCATTACTACTACTCTTCCCCCCTTGTCTGCCTCATGAATAAGTGAGGTATCCTCCCCTAGACTAAGTAGCGCTGCTCTCTCTTGTTTAGTTATGTTATCCTTAAAGTGTGTATATGGTGATCTAGTACGTTGTGTCTCCAATGCATGTAGGTCCTCTGTGACACATTTTGTGAAAAACATCAATATTACTAAGGAGTGCACCTTTTGTGGTGAATGTACTATATATAGGCTCAGGTCACTGGCACCTGTAAAGTCCTGTACAATATAGAGGTAATTTGCCAAGTCGGCTAAGGTCATCTCATTGTCAGCATCTATAGAAAACAGCGTAGAGATGTCCTTCAACTGAGAAACAGATCAATCAGATAATGCTGGTCTACACACAGATGTTGGTCATTTAAAATCATGCACGTTAAAATTACATTCCAACTTGACGTTCCGCACAAATTTGAACAACTCTATATGTACATAAGGAAAAACACAAGTGTACATAGGACAAAAGCCCAAGCCTTTATTCAAGACAGGCAGTTAATACTCATTCAATGTCTGATTAGACAAATAAATTACTTGGTTGTTAACATCGGCAAAAGTTGAAATCATGTTTTGATTATACATCCTAACAACCTCAATTACTTGTTTGTTTTCTTTTTCTGGTTTGTGTTTGGACTCTCTCGTTTGTCTCTATTCTTTCTCCTACCCCCTCTCCTTGTTTTACTGTAAATCTTTGTCTATTGTGCCCTATCCGATATCTTAGGACTTCCTGAAAAAAGTAAAGGAGCAGGTAGGTTGTGCAATCTTGCGGCCCATGCCACTCGGTTCTGCTTCATCAATTAGGACACATCCAAACTGCTAGCCACACTTGAGAGGTTTAGGAACTGAGACATTATTGAATCTGTGGGAAAACATGTATATTCTTCCCTTGCTATAGTCTCCATCGCCCGGGGCAATTTTGCTTAGTTTTCTTTTGTTAACTGTTTTCTAGTATTGTATCTGCTCTTTTAAGATAGCATAGTTTTTATCTGTAGTTTCCTTCAAATGTACTCCTCTAATGCTTTGATTTCTTCTCTAATTTTTTCCACTCTTATTTAATCAATGTTTATATACAGTTTTAATATTTCTTTACTTGTGGCCGATACATGCACATCTCCAAGTGTAGCTGTTTAGCTACCCTCACAAGAAAGTGGTCAATGGATATAAAAATAAAGACAGGAATAAAGACCCATTTTACTGCTCCTCTGTATTTTCATTTTGGGTGTGGACATTCTGCTGAACATGGGTAAGTATGTGTTATCACTGAAACTAGTCTTTTGGTTTATGTTTGTGTTGAATTCTTATTAAGTTGAGGGAGTACACCAGTCAAGTTATTTGTATGTTTATTTGGCGTCTGTGTCTTGTCTTTTGTGTATCCTGTGGTTTGATGACTTATTAAGATTCATCTAGAACGTTTGCATGTTGTTTGACGTTCAACACGTATACATGAGGATCAAACGACATAATTGGAGCTTTGCATTGTTATGCTTTGCGGAGGATTCCATGATTGTATATCTTTTACTCAAACCATGGGATTTGGGTGGGCAGTGGGGGTTCTTTTGCACTTTTCTCCTGCACGAAAATGTGGGGACATAACCGCATTGTGTTTACCTTGCGGGATAGCATCTTTTGACAGTTCTGACTATCGTTTTGAATTGTCTTGTATTGCGAATTACGGATACATGGTGGGTGCATGAGTGCACTAACTTGTTCCGAATCAACTTATCGCACATTTGTTCTTCTACATGCAATATGAGTATGAAACCGGTCACCATAAGGGCCTTAATTGCATTTCTTTTACCCAAACCATGTGATTTGGGTGTGCGGTGGAGGTTTCTTCTGTACCACCCCCACGAAAATATGGGGACAATACTGCACTGTGTCAACTTTGCGATGTAACTTCATTTGGTGGTCCTGGCTCTCGTATTGAATTGTCTTGCATTACGTGTTACAGATCCACGGTACCTTCCTTTTGCACATCAAAATGGGACATAATAGCACTGTGTGAACATTACGGTATAACACGATTGCAGTTGTTTTTCTCCACGTGATATGAGTGTGAAATGGGTTATCACAAGTATTAGCAAAAGAAGAGGACATTTTTTGTATAGCCCCAACGCATTGGGCCTCATCGTTGACTTTGTGTTTATTGTTGATTGTCTAAGCTTGGACTACCGAACTTCATTCTCTGAAATCGCTGAATGTAAACATTGCTAGCATCATTTTTATAAAACATAACAAACGTATGATATCGGACAACTCATGGTCCATATATTTTACAAAGTAACTTATTGTGTCTTTTGTATGTTGAAGATCATCAACAACAATCTGTATCACGTTGCTTGATGATGGGGTATAATTTTTATTAACAAGGTGGAGAAATTGCCTTTGCGACAGTATGTTGATGAAGACTAATCACTTATTACGTTGTCTTCACTTGGAAACATGGTGTATTTTTTTACAGTGAAGTGACTGCTTGGACTTTGGGCCCATACACATGTGGTCAGTGCTGGTTTGTGCACTTTTTTATTTTTCCTTTCCTTTATTATGCTATGTGGAGATTTTGTTTACTATTTGATTATTGTTATGATTTAATATCTTGTATTGCTCCTAATGGATGGTTACTGTTTTTGTTTGAACCCACTGGAATCTTCCATGAAACTGACCATTCGTAGAGATCATGGTAAGATCATTTGTGATAATGTGGGATCGTTTTTCCCACCATGATTGCAAAAATGGATTACTTGGAACGGGTTGTCTATTCATGCGTTTTCCTTTCTCTTTTCTGTTTATGTGTTAATTTTAGTGTGCTTTTTCCCCAATTTTCTTTCATTATTACTTTTCCCTTCAATTAACAGATTGTCTCTAGCTGCTTCCTCTGATCTGCATATCCAAGATGACTTTCAACGATGTCACCTTTATGTCTTTATATTTCCAATAAGGAGCTATAGAGGGCAATAATGTGCCAGAACACCCTCCACTCAACAATTATTCTTACAACAAAGATCTGGCACACACAGCACTTTCTCAATTTATATATATATATATAGGACTGGGAAGAGGAAAGACATTTATATGAAAATCCTCAGCCAACAATTTTATAGCTTACTATAGCCCAATCCTATGTGCCTACTAATCTTTAAAAAGCTGAAAAGAAGGAGAAGAAGAGGTGGTCAGTCAGTACTCTCATATTAACACATACCCCCGATTTCAAGTGTATATGTGCTAGAAAAGTGTAGAGAAAGGAGAAAGTATCTCACGTGCGCACCACCAGAAGAGCTACTGGTGGGTTCTCACCAGCTTGCCCACGTTTGTATCATCATTGATAACTTTCTCACAGAAAAAGTGATGTGTCCAGTAGAAAAGGAAGTGAAAAGAAATGTTGTCCCCCGTGAAAGAAATGAGACACAAGAGGTCTCTATTTAAAAATGTACTAAACTCACAGACACTGTTCACCTTTTATTCCGAACTGTGAGTCTGTACCAAGTTAAAAACACAGTATGTTGTAGACCACTTTAGTGACGGACAACATGTTTCATTGCCATTTCATTTGTGGCAAATTCATCAGGGCAACCGAGGTCAACGATAACCTCCCTGGATAAATAACATCAAAAAAGAGGGACTGACAGACACACAAAGAAAGAAAGAAATTTGTTTAGAAGGAATATATCCATCTCCAGGCTCTCTTCAGTACAGGTTACAATCATAAAACTCGGACAAGTGGATCAACACTAGCCACTAGTCCTGTATTCCGTCATATGATATTTACCTAGTAGGAGCTATGGGCCCCACATACCAGCTCCCACCACGTCAAGGGGATGTATATCGTATACAGTTTTCATCCCTTTAAATAGCACTTTCGTTGCTAAGTATTTTTATCTGTGGAAAGAAATCGTACATTAGCTACTGCACCTCTCATGTACCATGATCAGTAGCACACTAAATCTCATGTCACATGATCAACTAACTCGAGTATCCAACCTGTCACATACTTCAGGTGATTGGACATTCATATTCAAAAACTATAGTCAATTTCCACGTAGTGTGACACTAAATGATTAAAACTATGAAACATCACGAGGAGCTGACAATCTCCGCTATAAACAAATCTGCAGATCTCCACAAATTTCCATCAGCTACCTACCACAGCACTCTTTAGTCAGCAGTCTTTAAAATTGTCCAAGACTTCCTGAAACCAGAGATGATGAAAAGCAATATAACCCCGTCCGATACTCTCTGTGAGAATCTTTTGATTTTTTTTCAAGAAAAAATTCAAGACATCTACGCCTCATTCACGGAAACAGATACCTCTAACCTACCTTCCTCCCCCCACACACACTTGGTCGGAATTCAGCCCTTTTAACTCCGATACCTCGCTCAGGCAGTTGGAAAAAATAAAATCTGGATCCCCCATTGATCCTTGCCCTGCTAGGTTTTTTAAACTACTTTCCCCACTGATTGACCCTACACTGAATCTGCTCTGGAACGCTTCCCTAAAATCAGGCATTTACCCGTTCATCTGGAAAACTGCACTTGTTCAACCTATCCTCAAGAAGAAGGATGCAGATCCAGCTGTACTAAAAAATGTCATCTCCCTTTTGCCAGCACCAGCCAAGATCCTTGAGAAAGAAGTGCAGAAACAGCTATCCTATTTCCTAGAAACTAACAAACTACTACACGATTCTTAGTCCCGATTTAGAGCTGGCTACAGCTCTGCTGGAGGTAACTGATACAATCCGGGAAACCTTAGATAAGAGTAGCTGTGCAATGCTGGTGCTGCTAGACATGTCAGCAGCGTTTGACACTGTGTCACATAAGATCCTCCTTGACAGGCTCAGGCAACTGGGAGTATTTGGGACCACTTTGGCCTGGTTTAGTTCCTTTCTTGAGGGGTGGTCCCAGAGAACAAGGCTGCATCCTCATGTCTCATCACCCCGCCTCGTGAATTGTGGAGTACCACAGGGTTCAGCTCTCAGCCCGACCCTTTTTTAACACTTATCTTGCCCCCCCTAGCCACACTTGTAGAGCAACATGGCATGGGTGTGATCTCATACGCTGATGACACCCAGCTGGTGTTCTCTTTTAAAGACCATTCAGAGGCCGCATTCACAAACTTTAAGCAGTGTCTGATAGATATATCAACCTGGATGACTAAGAACTGTCTACGGCTGAATGCCGATAAAACGGAGGTACTGTTTTTTAATCAGCCTTCCCCTCCCCCTTCTGATCTTTGGTGGCCTTTACAGCTCAATCCTCCTCCACTTCCTGTGTCCTCGGCCAGGAATCTGGGTTTCAAATTTGAGAACACTGTTTCATGCAAAACCCAGATAGGACATGTGTCATCAACCTGCTTCTGGAAAATGGAGGTATTACGAAGATTTCTTCACCTCCTACCAATGGACTGTAGGAAAATAATTGCCCACACACTTATAACATGACAGCTAGACTACGCTAATAGTCTATATCTGGGCTTACCAACCTATCTGTTCAGGAAACCGCAGATAATATAGAATGCAGCCGCAAGGCTTATCAGAAATGTCCCGCTAAGGCATCACATCTCTCCCCATCTACGTAGTCTACACTGGTTACCCGTGAAAAAACTTACAGAATTTAAAGCGCTCACTCTTGCTTACAGGGCAATAAACGGAGTTGGCTCCCGACTATCTACGGAAAAGAATCCGTAAATCCCATCAAACAAGAAACTTAAGATCCAATCATCTTGAACTCCTTGTCATCCCTCGCTTTGCCAAAGCTAGGAGGGAGGTCCTTCCCTGTCAGAACCCCGACTCTGTGGAACTCCTTGCCCGAACACATGAGAAAGGCCAATTGGGAGTCCAGCTTCCGGAAATCCTTGAAGACGTGGCTCTTTAGTCTTCCCTAGTACCTTGCGGATTCCAGCACACTCACCCCACCTCTTTCTATCCGCCGCTAGCGCCGGGACACTCCCTTTGGGGGTAGCCGTGCGCTCTATAAGCTACATAATAAATAATAATAATAAGTGTTGCTATGGTTCAATTTAAGTGGTAGCAGCATTGTTGACAAGTACCACAGTTCTGCTAATAAGTAGTGTTATGGTTGATTTAAAATGTAGCAGGAATTTTTAGAAAGTATTGCTCTGTCCCATTCAGAGCACTGGATACCTGTTAGAGTCCTATTAAGGCAACATCAGACCTCTTGAGATTAAGAAGGAGCTTCCACGCTTACTACCAATGTTTCTGGCAATACATTTGGGTTACCAGTGCACACTGGGGCACAATGGTGCACATATTCTGTGCCACAATTATTGGTGCACTTTTTAGCACAATGATTGGCCTCTGTGCTCTGTAGCACTGTGGTGAACATATTTGATGGCCGTGTTGTGCGGCCCAAAGAAGATCTGATTATGTGGCACAATGGTGATTTTGCTCTGTGTGGCAGTGGGGGATGTACAATGTAGTGTGGTGAGGGGCACTCTCTGTGGCACACTGATGGGTCAATCATGTGGCATACGGATCAGCATATCCTACGGCACATCTCAACTTATTCTCAGTCAATAAAAAACAACCGTCAGTGTGCAGTGACGGTGAGCATTCCTGTCCACAATTGTTTGCTATGAAGTCTCCTAGTTATTGAACTCGGAGAAAGATTAGCAATGACAGGCTGCAATCCTCGGAAGAGACGTTAGAGGGAGCAGTGTCATCTTCCTCGCGGCTGCAACCTTCTCCTTGCCTCTGTGCATACAGTCACTGTATGTTTGTGTGCGACCCCACGTGTCAGCAACGGCAGGGCTCACATTCGGTGGTTGGCTGTGGGTGGGGGCTGGTGTCTCACCGCAGCCGTCTGTCTGCAGCGCCAAGCAGCATCTCTTCCTCCTCCTCTTCCATTGCGCGTTGTACATCCTGCCCGCAAATGCACTGAAAACAGCGCCATCCTCAATTATTTCTACCCCATCCCCGGCCGCTGCTTCCTTCTCCACCCTCTCTGTGTCATCCATGTGTTGTTGCCGGTGATTTCACCTTACCAGCGCTCCCCAACCCCCTTCTCCCAGGCTCACAATGGAAAAGCTGTCAGCAGAAATTTCTGGCGTCACTGCTGCCCCGTGCCCCTCCTGCGGGTCACTGCTGTGTGGGAGGGCAGCTGGGCCGGGCCGGAGCTCTGGGCTTCCCCGCTAAAGGAGGGGAGGCGCCGGTGAACACCGTTATTCCTGCCTGGCCGAGGCGCAGCTCACCCGCCGGCCTCCTCTTCCTCCTCGCTGTGCGGCAGTGCCGGGAGTCTACGAGGAGAAGCCTGTCGTGAGCGATGGTGCAGTTCACAGCCCTCACGCCCTACTGGCCCCTCATCCGCTTCCTGGTGCCGCTGGGTATCACCAATATCGCCATCGACTTTGGGGAGCAGGTAATGTACAGCGAGACCCTTCTGTTCTGTCACCCCCTTTTTTTTGGCTGTAATCATCACGTTACAATATTGGTGGTGGGGGGGGAGGGGGGGAGACACATCTTCCATTTACCTGAAGGATAGCAGAGGAGAGACTGCTGCTTATTCTGAATTGGGCATGAATGTATCTCATCTCTTCCACCCTGCCATTCATCCATCAGTTTGCTTATTTACATAACGACATGCTATGGAATGCACGTGCTCCCTCCGAGAATGCTGCTTTCTTAAATCGCACTACACTTAAAAACAGGAACTTTACTAAATATAGTGTTTTATTAAAAGTATTGGTTAGCGTATAATTAATCATTCATCCACGTGCATGGTCAAGCTAAAGTGGTGCAAATAGTGCAGTGCACCTGCCCGAAAAAAAGCCGGCCCTTGCTAGAGATGTGGGATTGCTGAAGATTGAGGTTGGCATTTAGTCGAATGCCTGGTATAGATAGCACTGCCATGCTTCAAAAGATATGTTTGGGGCCATACGAGTGAAAGTGATGGAGTTTGGTGGCATAGATATCATGGCTTTCATTTTTAGAAAGAGTTGCCAATCTGATGGTAATAAAAAAGCGTTATGTTTGCCATGCACACCTAGAAGCTGCTTGAGAATCTGTGCAAGGGGCAGCCCTAGTTGTCAAATCCTAGTTACACCCCCTGTCATTATGGCTGGCCTGACACTTGCGCTGTGGTGCGATAGACATTAGTAGTTCACCCAGAACCACCACTTCCCCCGGCTCGGCAGCCAATCCCATGGCCCGTTTAATACCCACGTGTCTTATACCGGCATTAGCAGCCCCCTTTAAGTGTGGGTGTTTGATTATTTTATTTTAGACTTGCCAGCCAGTTGACTGGTCCTGTGTTTGCTGCCTGCTAGAGTTCAATATTTAAAAGTGTTGTAGCAGATGGGGGCCGTCTTCATAATTTATCTTTAAACAAATGAATAATGCAGACCTCTTGGAAGTGGGCGCTTTTTCAGTTGAAGACATTTGCATCATCTTGCCTAGCTTGCCCTGGTGTTTTAATCACACGGGAAATGTGCCACGTATGGGGAAATGTTGATAACAGTTCGTGGTTTATGTGCCCCCTTGTATCTTGCGCCGCCTCCAGTGCTGCTTCAAGCTCATACAGTGTCTGCTGGACGGAGGCCGCGGTGGCTTATGTGGGCCTCGTCGAGGCAGTGGAACACCCCTGAGGCGCTACCCTCCCCCACCCACCGAGGCGTGCCTCGCACAGATAACAAAGGCAGCAGGCCAGAGGTCACACTTAAAGCGCCATCCGGTGTGTCTCTTTTGCCACGCAGAATGATAGTTCTGTCAGAAAAAGGCGGGAACTATGAGCACAGCATTCTTTTTCAAGGCATCACTTGTTATTTGCATGGGAAAGCTCAATGGAGTATGTTAATTACAGGGGTAACTGTTGTTCCTGACTAATTTTGAAGTAGGATGCTTACTCATGTTTCCAATTAATGGCACCACTGCGGTGCTTCCTTATACTATTAGTGGTACCGCTACATCCCCACCAATACCACCGGCATCCCAACAACCCCCACTAATACCGCCATCATCACTAGCATGGTGACTTCCACTACTTCAACACCACCACTGCAACTACTGCAATCACTGCCATCACTTTCATGAACACTGGCAGTGCCATCATTACAGCCATTACCACTACCAACACTACAACCATTACTATTAACAACACTCTCTCTGCCATCACGACAGCTCCTCTACTACCACCACCATCGTCAACACTATTACCACCTTCACTACCACCACTGCATCCATTGATCTACTACCACCACCTCTGCAATCACTAACACCTCCACCTCTACTACCACCACCTTTGCAATCACTAACACCTCCACCTCTACTACCACCATCTTTGCAATCACTAACACCTCCACCTCTACTACCACCACCTTTGCAATCACTAACACCTCCACCTCTACTACCACCACCTTTGAAATCGCTAACACCTCCACCTCTAACACCTCCACCTCTACTACCACCACCTTTGAAATCACTAACACCTCCACCTCTACTACCACCACCTTTGCAATCACTAACACCTCCACCTCTACTACCACCACCTTTGCAATCACTAACACCTCCACCTCTACTACCACCCCCTTTGAAATCGCTAACACCTCCACCTCTAACACCTCCACCTCTACTACCACCACCTTTGAAATCACTAACACCTCCACCTCTACTACCACCACCTTTGAAATCACTAACACCTCCACTACCACCACCTTTGAAATCACTAACACCTCCACCTCTACTACCACCACCTTTAAAATCACTAACACCTCCACCTCTACTACCACCACATTTGAAATCACTAACACCTCCACCACCACTACCACCAGCTTTGCAATCACTAACACCTCCACCACCACCACCTTTGCAATCACTAACACCTTTCACCACCTTTGAAATCGCTAACACCTCCACCTCTACTATCACCACAAACGGTGCTCCCCCCCTACGTATTATCACCACCATAACTACTGCACCACCATTACCTTTACAACCACGACTACTACCTTTACTGCTGCTGCTACTAACAACACTACTACCGTCGTTATTGTAACTACTACCAACAGCACTACCATCACGATAACTATTATTGCTAATAACATCAGCACCGCTACCACCATCCAAACACCATCCCCACTATCACTACTACCTCTACTAATATTCATGCCTCTACTACTGATTCTACATCTGTCATAGCACAAACTATAATAATAGTATAAAAGTAATATTAAAAATGCTCACAATAATTTACTTTTATAAAGCACCTGCTACCCCCCGATGTGGTTTCGGGGCGCTGCACATTAAATACCCCGCGCTACTATTAATGCTTTTTAATGCAGCTGCGCACGCACCGACCTAGCAAATTCAAAAGTAAACTATTTCCTCCGACGCTGCCTTAAAACAAAACACATGGTTTCTTTATCATTTGCCTCACGACTGTGGCAACAGGCAGGCTGGTACCGCCGCCGCTCTCTCCTTACACGGCTTGCCTCCGCCTCGCTGTAATGATAATGTGCTGACTGATGGGCCGAGAGGTTGCCGACTGCCTGCTGCTCCCCGGCTTCCGTTCCCACAGTTGTCTCTTTGTTGCCAGCTCCCGAAAGTGCACAGTTGTCGCTTCCATTCTCCCTCCCTCCCTTGCAGTGTCAAGGAACGTCGGACCCTCAATATAGCAAGAAACAGTTCCTAGTGTGATTTTGTGACTACACTAACGCGTCACGGAGAGGCGGAGTTTGTGGGCATTCGCGAGCACAGTCTTGCCCGTGTACGTTATCAATAATTACCATTCTGTGATACAAAAATCCCAAATATCAGTGACGAGAATGTAGCTTTCATTCCAGCACGTGGCTCGAGCAACCATGACGGGATGCTGATAATAACCCGATCAAAAAAACTGAAGAAAAACACCCTGGTTACCACAAGCAAAGTAAACAACAGTGACACGAATCCCATTGTCACCGGGTGTGGGGTGATTTCTGCTGTATAATGACACAGCAACGAGGGCAAAAAAAGGGCACTGTGGAGAATGGCACTGTAGGTCAGATGCGCTGTCAGAGAATGCTCTATCAAGTTCACCAGGTCAGGGGACCTTTTGTCCTACGGTGGCCTGCTGTGCCCAATCCCTGTGTTTTTTCTAGGGCTCATATTTGCATGATTCCCGTAAATGAGAACATACATAGTCGTTTTAAGCACAAGGGTGTCTTATTATACATTTGATGCTGTTTAATAGTAGAAGTTTAATGTGAGTTTATCAGCCCAAGTCCCACCCCCTGCAATCTGCCAGCGTCCTTGCAGTGTTTCATAACTATGTGAGTAAAAATAACGCGCATGTGAGTACTGTGTTTAAGCGCTACTCTGAAAAGTGTACATGCCCTGTCAGTTGAGTGTTTAAAGAACAGTGTTAGCGGGCCGATTACATCATCTGCTCTGCCGGGACGCAAATATAGGCCCCTGCAGCTCATGAGGTGTGCGGTGCACACTCCCAGCTGTCCCCAATTCAGTTTAAGGCTTATTAACATGTGACTTAACGGAGTTTCAGGCCCCCATCCTCTTATTATGAAGGTTGGTTTACTAATCCGCTGCTGTGGAACATAATTAGACGAAAACCAGCACACTTATCAGTGTACTCCAATTTATAAATAGTTAATGAAAAGTTCTGTAGTTAGTGGGTACCACTCTCCACACATGGGTGTAGGATAGCACTTGTATTTAAGTACATATTGATTTGTGTCGGATGGATTTAAATTGGTGATTGGAAATAATGCTGATATGCAAGAAATATACACTTTTTTATATAAAGGGTGAATTTTGATTATTTAATTTGTTGTGCGCTAATGTAAATTTGCGATTGGAAAATATTGCTAAAATGTACCACATACAAGATAGTTAATTGTGTTATTGTTTTCTTTTGATTTTAGTACACTTTACCTGTGACAAAAGGCCTCCCAGGCCTGAAATGCTGTAGGAAAGGGGGATTGTAAAGCCACCTTTTAATGATGGGATATCAGGAAAGAAGTGGTTACACACTTGAAAGTTTGTCACACTGTGGAAATGAAATACTAATAAAATGAATGATTCATAAAAATTGGAACTTTTTGGTTATGAAGACAGATGCAATGAAACTATGATAATATTGATTAGAGTTGAGACTCCTCACAGTATCTAAAGTAGTGCTTGAAGGGACGTGTGTAGTTTTCTATGCATGCATATGCCGTGGCACATAACTCAGCACTTTGGGTGCCACGTACACATTCATTTTACAAAGACCCTTCTCCAGTACCGAATTAGATGATAGTCTTGGTGTGCTGGCTCCCTGCCCAAATTAAGGAAGCCCGCTATTCCAGCGCACTTCCCTGCTCTTGTATGTCTGTAACATCCTACAGGGACTACTATGATCCGACCAACCAGCAGCACAGGGCAGCAACATCAGTGACTATTCCTGATCTTCTCAAGGCCTTATGAAATCCCCCAGAAATAAGCATGTAGCAGTATCAAAGGCCCCAGATATATCCTTCCAACCAGCCACCTCTTGGAAATGGTGGGCTTCTTTCTAAGGTGGCTGAATCTGCCCTTCATTTCAGTAGCTTAGAATGAGTGTGGGGGTCCACACACAGAAGAGGTGTGACGCAGCGGCCAGGGTGCCTGACTCCAGACCACAGGGTACATGGTTTGATCCCCGGCTTCGGCGCAGGTGAGCCCAGTACCATGTGACTCTGGGCAATAGCTTGCTTAATCTTCACGATGGCCCCCAGCGCCGGGACACCTCTCCGGAGGTAGCTGTGCGCTTTACAAATGCTGGAATTTACAGAAGGAGGCATGGTCCCTGTGTCTTCCCTACTGTTCAGGCCTCTCATTATATAATATTCTCTACACTGAGTGTTAATCTGTCAGGTACTACTCTAATAAACCTCCTGCA
Organism: Triturus cristatus; assembly: GCF_964204655.1. Taxonomy (NCBI): domain Eukaryota; kingdom Metazoa; phylum Chordata; class Amphibia; order Caudata; family Salamandridae; genus Triturus; species Triturus cristatus. Next base: position 926,201,587 of record NC_140587.1, read on the forward strand.
GAGCATAAACGTTCCCTCCACAATGTTAGAGAAGCAAATCACTAGTTCTCGTTGACACCCCCGCCAGACTCTGAGAGGGAAACTGAAGTCTAGCTCCCGGTTCTGTAACTCACAGTTTTTGGAGGGCGCACACACACAATTTATTTATGAGCATCATATAGCTCTTCCTCACAGTGAGTTGCTATAGACAGCAGGAAATTGTAATCCATAATTCAAAAAAATGAAGAAGAGTTGTGTAATAGCATTAAACAGGAAGATACTTCAGAGATAACTCCATATTGGAGATTTAGTGTCTATTGAGAAGAAATTGATCACTAGATATTCAGATGGAGACAAAACAGGTGGCTTTTTAGTCTTTTCCTGCCAGCCGAAAGTGTGGGTGCCATTCCGGATATTAATGGTACAGAGCTCCAGAATGACAAGATGGCTCCAAACAACAGTTGGTTCAAAGCTTGATGTTTTGTACTTAGGTGTTTCCGAGACTAGGTAGCTCTCGCTTCTTAGACTTTTTTTGACCTCCTGACAGTATGAGTAGATTGTTGAGGTACGAAGGGTGGTTCATGCACATTGTTTTTACGCCAGGCGTCTATTTTCAACTTAATCTTAGCTTTTATTGGAAGCCAGTGAAGCTCTTGAAGTACACATGTTAATGTTATGCGTTTGAATTTTCTAGTGTTGCATAGGTAACATGCCACAGAGAGATGGACTTCCCATAGACTCACACTTTCACAATCTAAGCATGGTTGAATGAGTCTGTGCCCTACTGTTTTTAACTGGGCTGGAGAGAGTAGTTTTTGATTTTTTTTTTGGAAGGTGAAGAATGTGGAAATCGCATCACTGTTTATATGTGGCACAAGGGATGGAGAATGATCAAGTGCAAAAAATCAGAGAAATTACTGAGTTAGACAGACAGACTATATCTAATTTGCCCTCATCGGTTAAATTGAGGTGCAGGTTATTTCTGAGTCTGTGTGAGAACAATATCACTTCCGTTTTGGAGGAGTTACTAGACAACCAGGTTTGATTTTAACAGTTGTTGGGCTGGAGATATGAATGCCATGGAGGTGTTTTGATGTACATTTGTATATCATTAGCATTCTGGTGGATAGATACATGTGATTCTACAAGAATTAAGCATAGAGGTTCAAGGTATAGATTGACAATGATAGGCTCTTAGGATGGAGTCTTGGGGATCTCCTTCCAGCACTGAAATCTTGTTAGAGATGTGCTTTTTGATCTTTCACAATTTGTTATATGTTTGAACAAGATATCAATTTTAAAATATCGGAAGACAGAAAGATCAGAACCTAAATATCGTGATGCACAAATATCATTGACATGAATATTGTTTTATGAGGTGAGAATTAAGGTTGTAAGTAATATCAGTTTCAATATCGATTTCACTAATATAGTGGTTGAAAATATCGTTGTTTAATTATTTTCATGTGTTTTAGTTGATATATTTATCTTATGTGCAATTATTTTTTATATAAATATTAATTATTTTTTAAATATAGCTTGTAATTTCAAGTGATTTTGATTTTTTAATGCATTTTTAAAAGTGCAGTAGGAATAGTAAATTTAACCTCTTCTCTGTTAGCACTTCCCCTACTGTTGCACTGTTTGGAGTAGGAATAGTCAACTTTACCCATCCACAATCCAATGCTATCCTTACTGTTGCCCTGCTTGGAGTGAGAATAGTAAATTTAACCCCTCCAAAGCTCATTTCTAGTGTTTTAGTGGGTTGTTGGGTTTGTAGAGGGATAGGGTAGAAAGTTTATTAGGTAGTTAAAAATTAAGAATTACTTATTAAATACTATTTATTAATATGATTGATATTAATTATGTAATTTATGTAATACTGAATTATGTCCCTTATATGTTATTTGTGGGCTGTTAGTTTGCAGGGGTATAGTGTGGGAAGTTAATTAAGTAATAATTAATTAACAACTAAGTATTGTTAATTTCTTAATCGATTTTTACTTAGGTAAATTATGGAATACTTATATATTTTACTAATATTTCCTTTTCGGACTGCTAGGTTTGTAGGGTTGTAGGGTGGGAAGTTAATTAAGCAATAATTAACAATTTATTATTCATTGTAAATTATTATGTAATTGACTTTTGGCTATGTAAATTATGGAATACTGATTTATTTTACTTGTAAGTTAGTTGTGGGATGCTATGTATGTAGGGGTATTTGATGGAAAGTAAATTAGGTCATAATAAACTAACTACTAATTAATATATGTAAAATATTTATTTTATTGAATTTTTAGGATGTAAATTGTGGAATACTTATTTAATTTTATTTTAATTACTAGATGCTGTAGGGTCTATGGTGGGTAGTTATTTAAGTAATAATTACCAATCAATTATACATTTTTAATTATTTGATTTATTTTATATATGTAAGTTATGGAATAGTTATTTTTGTAGTTATATTTTAGATGTGGGCTGCTAAATTTGTAGGATTACAAATGGGAAGTTAATTAATAAATAATTGAATAACAATTATTTATTAATTGATCTTTTTTATTGAATAGTAAGTATGTAAACTGATTAATTGTTTTAATACATATATAAATATATATTTATTTATTATATTAATTAATAAAACATTTTATTAAGACTATAATATGTTTTCTACATTCATCGGGTTGCTCAGATGTATGGTGTTTGAAGTGTAGTATTTTCCCTACTCTTGCTTAGGCTGCAGTAGGAATAGTTAAATTAACCTCTTCTCTATTAACAGTTCCCCTACTGTTGCACTGTTTGGAGTAGGAATAGTCAACTTTACCCATCCAAAATCCAATGCTATCCTTACTGTTGCCCTGTTTGGATTGAAAATAGTAAATTTAACCCCTCAAAAGCTCATCTCTTTCTCTTCTGTTGCGCTGTTTGGAGTGGGAAAAGTACATTTCACCCCTCCCAACGTCCAACACTTTCCTTACTTTTGTGTAGACTGGAGTGGGAATAGTACATTTCACCCCTCCCAAAGTCCAACACTTTCCCTACTTTTGTGTAGACTGAAGTGGGAATAGTACATTTCACCCCTCCCAAACTCCAACACTTTCCCTACTTTTGTGTAGACTGGAGTGGGAATAGTACATTTAACCCCTGGGGATGGGTACCAGGGGATTAAATTAGCCTGAAGAAGGGGGCTGCACAACCCTCATCTCCCATTGGGATGGGGTCCACAGGGCTGAAATCGGTCCGGGAAGGGGACCCATGCGGCCCCTTTCCCCCATTACTTTTTGGCAGGGCCCCCGGAGATGAGGTCCCCTAGACCGAAATCGGCCCCGGGAGAGGGGGCCCTAATGTATATAATGTAAAATAGATATTTGTATTAATTATATTATATATAATTTCATAATAGTGCATATAAAATATAATGTGAAGTAAATATTTTTTATCAATTGTTGGCATGGCATAGTGCTGTTATTAACCCAGGGCGGACAACTACGCTAGGCTCGTGAAGTTTGAGTAGTTTGTGCTACTTAGCGCTTCGCGAATTGCACGTAGCACAGTGCAAAATCACATAACGTAGTTGGCATTTTTTGCTCGCTCGCGGTCCTCAACGTCAACTTGGCTACCGCGAGCGAGCAAAATCACATCCCGGCGAGACTTTTTCCCCGTTCACGATCAGAGACATCAAGTTGCCGATCGCAAGTGTGGAAAATAAACCTCCCGGCGAGATTCTCAACGCGGGGAGGTCAGGATTCTCATTGCGAGTGGTCGCGTATGCTCGCGACCGCTCGCGATGAGAAACTACCAGTCCGCGTTGAGAAAGCTGCCGCTTTGAGCGGCAGAAAATGACAGCTCGCACTGTGCAAGATGCCGTTTCCAATGATTGCACAGTGCGGACAAGCATCCGGCACTGTGCAATCATCGCGAACAGCGCACTACGCAGTTCGCGCTGTGCTACGCATATCTTGCGTAGTGCGAAGTGCACTTCGCGTAGCTATGCGTAGCGCTACTTTACAAACTACTCCCAGGGTTAGCTGTTATTTCATGTTTGCCTGTGAAAATGCCTCCGCTCCGGCACGATCAGAATGAGAGGTATCGCCCCTCTCTCTGAATCCCTTCCTGCAGCCACTGTATTTTCGCTAAAATAGCCTCCTTGGTTAGGATTACAGTGGCGAGTGGGTCATGATCCAGATAAATATACAGACACAGCCTCCGAGCAAAGGAGCCCTTGACCCTTCAGGGCAGCCTCAGAACAACGGGCACGGAGCAGCCTGTCGTTTAACATCCATCAAAGCAACACATGAGGCCCGATACCGGAATAAAGGCATTTATTCACAGGTTTTAGCAGCGCAGAGGCATCTCCATTCCCTTACGCGTTTCGGCGTCGTGCTGCCTTGTTCACAGGTGGAGACATCAATTAGCACAGTGCATACGTGCACGCTTAAAAGGTTTAAAATCACGTGACAGTCCTTGTGAAATACAGTCCCCATGATACATTACACTTATACTCATAATCCAGTACATGGAATCTTAGTGAATTATGTTTCTCTTTTGAATGTTCAATTCATTGCAGTGCATTTCTCACTGATAGTGGGTTTGATTACTCACACCGTCATGTCGATACATGGCATAGTGCTGTTATTCCATTTTTACCTGTGAAAATGCCTTAGCTCCGGCACGATCAGAATGAGAGGTATCGCCCCTCTCTCTGAATCCCTTCCTGCAGCCGCTGTATTTTCGCTAAAATAGCCTCCTTGGTTAGGATTACAGCGGCGTGTGGGTCATGCTCCAGAAAAATATAGACACAACCTCCGAGCAAAGGAGCCCTTGACCCTTCAGGGCAGCCTCAAAACATCGGGCACGGAGCAGCCCGTTCTTTAACATCCATCAAAGCAACACATGAGGCATATTAATACAAACATATATGTGTTTGTGCGTATATAAGAGTATATATTTATAGCATTAAATATTAGTGGAATATATTTAATTTACATTATATAAAATTTATATGTAAAATATGTGTAGTTTACTACTTTAACCTAATATTAAAAAATAGGTATTTCTGTAAACTTCTGAATGTTAGTGTCAATATATTTTTTTCAGATATTTTTGAACTTACCATTATAAGTATAAGAGCACAATATTGTGGAAAACAATATTTTTGATATGATATTGTTGTGAACGATATCGTGTTTCACAATATTGTGCCAGTAACCCGATTTGATATGAAAATCAGAACAGAATCTGGCCACTTATTCCCACGTGGCGTTCTAAGGTGTGGAGCAATCTAACACAGTCGACCTTGTTAAAGGCTGCCAAATGACCCAGAAGTACAAAGAGGCATGCTTCTGCAGGATCTAGGATGCCATGAATATCTTCCAGGATTTTAAATAGTTGCTCTCATCATGCCAAACCCGGAGGGGAAACCAGATTAGTATTTGTCTAGTGCAATGACCACACGTTTCCATTTCCATGACTTTCATTTGTTTTTGCATCATTGGGAAGTTTAAGTAAGTGTAAGATTCTGGATTTTTTTTCAACACTAACAAGGAGCGTGCACGGTATTATATTGAATGTGCAGGGCAGCCGAGAACTTGTGCACATTCAAGTGAAATACGGAGCGGTTTTGAAGCAGCCACACTGTGTTTCAAAGTGCAGGCGGCAACCCGCCTGTACTTTTAAGGGGGATAAAAGATCCCCTTGAAGATGAGTACAGTGAGTGACTCCACCCGCCTGCAAGGGGATGTCTTGGGGGTCCATAGGACCCCCTTTCCCTCTCCAAATGGCTGCCGTCAAGGGGCTCACTGACAGTGCACCACCTTTTAGGTGGTGCACTTACAGTGCACCTCCTCACACCTTCTTTGCCTCTGAGCCTGTGTGTATAATACGGCCGGCTGCAGAGGTAAAGAGATTCCATCATTTGCATGGGGCCATGCCCCCCATTCAAATGAGGGAACACTCTCTGGTGATAGTGCTGGCACTGTATGTGCGCCAGCGCTCGCTGTATAACAAAATGTGCCGCACAAGAGTCTGCTGCCCCTTCTGTAATACCAAAGTCCCCCGAGGACCGTCTACGCAGGCACACGTGCCTGTTGCGCCCCCGGGGCACTTTCCATAATTCAGCTCCTGGTGACTTAATCCCAGATTTAAGTTGGGTGATCATAGAATTTGTGCTATTATCTTGACGTCAGCTACCTTTGTCAAGCCAGACCTTAAAAGGGGAACCACTCAAATCTTGGGGACTATTCTATTCTGGCTAAGCTATTCAGACAAAAATATTTGCCAGTGATGTACTTGAGCTATATGTCTCAACTGATCTGGAAATGTCCTTCATTTGACACAAATTGATTATGGAAATGGAAGGCATTTTGATTTCCAGATAGTGTGCAGCACTGCCGGATGTATGATGTTACAACGCATGCAGTTACAACGCATGCTGTTACAACGAAAGTTTTACAACGCGAGTGCATTGACAACGCAGGACATTACAACGCAAGTCTTTACATCGACTTGCACTAGATGGTGTGCTAACATTAAAAAAGTGTAATTTACTATTCCAACTCCAGTCCACGTAACAGTAGGGAAGGTGTTGGGATAGTAAACTACACTATTTTTAATGTTAGCACGCCATCTAGTGCAAGTCGATGTAAAGACTTGCGTTGTAATGTCCTGCGTTGTCAATGCACTCGCGTTGTAACAGTTTCGTTGTAATGGTAGTGCGTTGCAAAAGTTGCGTTGTAAAGGTTGTTCCCCAGCACTGCCGCATTGGGTGTATGTAGATTTAACTAAGGCATTTGACCCCACTGACCTCGGATTATTGATGAGCAAGCAAATAAAACTAGAGTTTTATTGTCACTAGTTGCTACTGTAAGTCATCTCACTAGTGAAAGCTGGACTGTTTTCCAGACTCATAACTTTATACACTAATTAACTTCGCTGTATGTCAGGGTTGCATACTGCCTCATACATTATTCAAAATATTCTTGAGTCATTTGGATCCCTTTGTACCTGCTTCAAATAATTTCCTCTGAAAGCCTGACCCAGCCAAAGATCAAGGTTTATTGCTGGTGACTTGATGATCCTTGATCAGACTTCAACGAATCGCTATACATCTGGTACATACCCCACCTAGAATAATTCATAGATTAATCTTAACAAAATGCAAGCAATTACTTGTTCGAGCAAACATGGTACAACAATGACACTGAAATTGCTCTTGTTATCAAATACAACTACGGAGGCTTGGAATTAGTTATCAAATACAAATAGTTATATTTGCAATTTGTTTCCAGGATGACTTGAGGGGCAGCTAACAGCACAAAGGTTAAATATTTTAAGAACCTTTGTATCGCACCTAAATATTTCAGTGACACATGGTGTCTCTCCCAAACCTATTAATCTGGGCCCTAGAGCCTGTATATAAAATACCATGAGTGGCAGACCTAACCCTGGTGGCCGAGATTCAAGTATTTACAGTAACCACACCCCTTTATTAATTATAAGCGATTAAGGGGCTTTCCGTTGAGTGAAATATTACCGCTATCAATGAATACAAGAGCAAAACTTAACAGCTTATCTGCAAATAAATAATTTTTAGACGTATGGTATTGCCATCATATATTTTTATCATGTTTCATTAGTGTTCAGGTCCTGTGCAGCTTCTGGTAATAAAATCTTTGATTTGTATTCCATCGGCCCAGTTCAAAATAACATAAGGGTGATACTATGTACCTTTATATAAAGTACCAAGTATTTAGAAATGCTACAGTTGATTTAATGCTTAGAGTACTTTATCTTGCAAGTGGATCATTCATATTTCGAGTAATGTATGGTTGGCGCAAACTGCAAATAAAGGTTGCTTTTGAATTGTAAAAAAAGAAATCTGAAAAAAGTAATCAACAAGTCAAAATTCTACATATTGGAGATCTAGTAAATATATGCTGTGCAAAGTCTAGGATACCCTTTTACTAATAGAAAAAATAGCTGTGATGCTTTACCCCTCTTTCCACCCGCCATAGCTACAGCTCGCCTTTTATTAATACCTTATGCCTCATTTAAAGCTAGTGTATGCGCTATACCAAATTTGGAAGGCATTCCTCCTATTAACCCAACCTAGAGAATTTGTGCACCCCACATTTCCCTGTTGTACATTTTTCAGCATTCAGTAGTAAAGGGCTTCTGATCCAGACGTCACTTTAGCTAAAAAAAATAAGTTAATATATCTTACACAAAACAAAGGCTTCTTTGAGTGGCATTACGTCACCATGAAGATATTTGTATTCACAATGCCATTAGGAATAAACCACTATGAAGAAAAGTAGCTAGAACTCATTTCATATTTAGGGAGCTATGATGAAAAATAAAGTATCAGCAAAAGAGCAGTGTGACATTTAAAAAGCGGCTAATGATCTTAAAAAGATTAAGGGTTTCTGATAGTGATAGGGTTAGGATCAGGGTCAGGTCAGGGGTAGGTAAAAAATAGTTATGTTGAGGGTTAGAATTAGTATTAGTGTAAAGGCACAGATTGGAATTAGGATTAGGGAGAGCTTTGGGGCTAGGTTAGGATTAGTATGGGTGAAGATGGCTCACATGCATTTTCTTCACCAATCGTTTTGTGAAAGAATAGTCCAAATTCTAGTCTAAATAGTGTTAATTAACTTTATGTTTTTGACGATTTGGAATTGCCTCTTTATTATGGGATCTCTTCATAAATGTATTGTTCATCCCATTGTAGTTGCACCCCTTGAACTTTAGGTACTGTACAGATAATTAATACTACAGCCTTAGTTAGACACTGTATGGCAGTCAGAATCAGAATTCTCTTAGGGCAGTCATTTGCAGAATGCTTTATGGTTTTATTTACAGGTGTGCGTACTAAGCCCGTGGTATGGGTGTCATCGGTAGTCATTCAGCTTTGAAGGATTTCTATAGAATGACACAGGACAGGGCGTGGTACACCTTGTCATTAGTATTACTTCAAATTCCTAAAACATCCTGGAATATGTAAGTGCACTGATGAAATTCCATCTGCCTACCACGCCACCTTTCTATTAACTCACCAAAACACCCAGTTAAAGAAACAATGTTTAGTACTGAATAAAGATATCTATGGCTAGGAGCTTCCTTTTTTTACATGGATTCTCAACTTATGGGATCCCACTTCATGTGTTCCAATGCTAAATAAAATGAAACTATAAAGGACTCTTTGGTTTAGAGCAGCGGTTCTTTGAACTTTGACTTCTGTGGTCCATACTGAATCACCACTAGAGGCCAGGGACCCCCACCTAAACAATTTCTACAAAGTGAACCCAAAACAATACACAAAAGCACTGAAATAAGTATACAATACACATATTACAAAATAATTTCTTTAGCTCACAAACAGAAATCGAAATTTTAATTTTAATGGGAAGGTTGGAACTTTTCAGAATTTGGGTTTATTTCTAAAAGACAAAACCAATATGCTCGGCTCCATGATAACGCTTTGTCTTTTTTGCTGCTGATTCATCCTCTCTTTGTCGGAGCATGCGAGTGCTTTAATTGATGTCACTATGATCCATAGTACTGTTTGCTGTACTTAGACTGTGCCCACAAATCAAGCTAAGGATACCAACATAATGTTTAGCCTCCAGTTTCAATCTCAGAATAACAGAGTGCTTTGCACTTATCAGTTTTGCCTTGCTACTTTTGTATAGTTTATCAATCTACTAATATGATTTCATTTTCTAGAGAGTTGCAGACCCCTAAGTAGGTGTCACTGACCCCCCACTTGTCAGCTGACCACAAGATTAAGAATCACTACCTTAGAGTACTTTGCCCTCTCGTTGCCCCATGTCTTTGCCTTAGTTACAATAGATTTATATGAAAATGTAAGGGGGTGTTTCTAGTTCAGTGTCACATGTATACTTTAAAAATTATTAAAATGAATAGAGGTGGTCATTTTTTGTAGATAAAACAGAAACATTTTGTGTTCTCAATGTATAATCTAAAATTTCTTATGAACCAGGTTATAGAAGGTTATCCCTGCAATTTATAGGTGTGTACTATGTATACTGAACATTTAAGTTAAACGTCTATACATGTATATTTATGCCATACCTGTGAAAGTAAGTTTGGCCCATTACTGAACGTTTTAGTGCAAAGTTCAGATTGTGTTTTATTTCCTTACTACAGAAGAGATAAGCCTACTATTAGTTCTAGTGCTGAATTGTGTGATTTGGGTTTGCTTTCTTGCCTTTGTTTTTCACTAATGTACATGAAAGAACTGAATAGCATGAACGATAAATGCAGATGCCTTCAGAGTAATATGCAATGTATTACCACTATTAAGTAAGGGTTGGGGCATCATCGCCCAGTCACAGCTTTATATCGTGTTAGTCACAACCCCTCCCAAGATCAACAATGGTAATAAATAGCATATTATACTGGGTAGCTTTGCATATACTCTGTTTAATACCTTTCTGCTGCTATAACTTGGTTGTACGATGTTACGAAGCATGCTTTTACCACATGTGCCTTTACCACCCATCTGCCTTTACCATGCAGGTAAGTATAAATATGGTAAGTGAAATGTGTATATATATATATATATATATATATATATATATATATATATAAGGGAAGCCTCTACCCCCAGGCGCTGTCATGTGATCAAGGCCAGTAATCGGCCGAAATGTGTCATGGCGGCATGGTGTTGTACTGAATAAAATATCAAATAGCTCTTTAATTGAGTCTACTCTCGTTTTCTTCAAGCAAGTACTGGACGAGCTTTCCTGGATATATATATATATATTACCTACTGGCAGTCGCCAGTAGGTAGTTATAGTTAGGACCTATTTTCCATAGGAAATCCGCAACATTCTATTTCCAATAAGGCTGGCGCCGAATGACAAATCTTCGCAAAATTTTCCAAACTTTTGGCCAGCTCCGGTCCGCTCCTGTCCTGAAAGTTTTGTGGTGATTCGTCAAGCGTGGGCCGAGAAAAAAGGGGGGTCCCAAAACACGTATTCCCCATGCAATTTCCCATAGGACCTGTTGATGCAGCTACAGCCCGAACTGCTGAACGGAATTACACCAAATTTGCAAAGAGGTAGTCCTCAGTTCAGACTTGTGCCTTTTGCATAAATGGTGTAAATCTGGTCAGTAGTTGCTGAGAAACTTAGACTAAAAAAGATAGATATATCTATGGCCGAGGAGTATCCGCGCACCCTAAGCGCACCCTCTGCGAACCAAGCGCGCACCCTCCCGATCACGCGCGGAATGCTAATTGGCTGTCAAGTGTCTGTCTACATTCGAAACCAGGAACTGTTGGCAGCCATTTTGTGCCTCGGTAGAAGCAAGGCTGATTAAAAATAAGTGTGTGAAAGATGTAAAGGGGGCAGGGTAGAAATACTCTGACCCTCTAGTGTTGCTTAGGGGGTCCCAGAAGGACCCCCTGGGGCCCCCTTTAAAAATAAAAAAAAACTGCGAAATGCACGCAGGGTGCGCGGATCCGGACGGAAAAAAAAAACCCCGAAGTGCGGGCTTCCGCGCTTCGTTAATAATTAGCCCCCGGGTGGGCCAAATCCCGGGGGCCAAATTAAAAAAAATTAATGGGCGAGGGGGGCTGCGTGGCCCCCCTCCTGGAGCCCTCGAGGGCCCTAGGGACCGCCACCCCCCAGGGCCGGCTCCTACAGTGTCCTGGGGTGCCCACCTCCAGGACACTGTTGTTTGCTATGAGAGGGCGGGAGTCTCCCGCCCTCCCATAGCAAACTTCGTTAGGATTTTGAAAGAGAGAGCAGGGAAACCTGCTCTCTCTTTCAAAATCCTAACGATATTGCTTTTCCACATGGGGAGCTGCATGTCAGCAGCTCCCCATGTGGAAAAGCAATGCCGGGTCCGGAAGGATGCGGGGAGCCGGCTGGGACCGTGGGGGCGTTGGGGGTCCCCCCACGGTCCCCAATGTTTTTTTACAAGCCCCAGGGTATGGGGTCCCCGGGGATAATAAAATTTAGTGATAGGGGCTATTTTTTTTTTTACGGTAAAATTAAGAGTTGCGTATCCTAACGCGTTGGGTGCACGATTTCTCTCGCGTAGGGTGCGCGGTTCCTAATGCGTTGGGTGCGCGACTCCGAAGGAAAAAAACAGAAATTTTGGGGAAATAAACATCACGCATATGACATATCGTGGAAGTGCGCAAGCGTCACGTAACGTGCTTCGTACGTGTTGCGTATAGGCTTGGAGTCATGTACCGGTCGCATAGCAATCGCACACGAAAATACATACCCAAAGCACACCGTACGCAGATGCTTTCGCGCTGGAATCGAGAACGGTGCGCTTAGGGTGCGCAAATCCCAAAAAAATGGGGAAAAAAATATAAAATAAAGTTTTGAAAATATAGTTTCAAAAATATTTTTACATTTTTGACAATGTAAAAAAAACAAATAATATTTTTTAATTTTTTAAAAGAATTAATTTAAAACATAAGTAAAAAAAAATGGTGATAAAAAAGTATTTAAAAAAAACATAATTAAAGGAATTGACACAGTGAAATAGAAAAATTTAGAAATCCAATGAAAATCATTAAACATCATAGCTTTAGAGATAAGTTATAGATAAGAATTAGCATTTAAAAAACCTTTGAAATTCACTGAAAAAACCATAGGATTCATGCACGTTATAGTTAGGAATTGGCACTTAAAAAACCTTAGAAATTCACTAAAAAAAACATAGGTTTCAGGGGCGTTATAGTTAGCTGGACATTTCCCTCATACAAAACCCTAGAAATTCCCCCGTTATAGTTAGCACAGCTAACTATAACTTGCGCCCCCGCAATAAACTGCTGATGACGTCACATATTACATTACTCATGACATAGTCAGTGACATCACTGATGACATCACTGATGACATCTCAAATGACATCATCCATGTGATAAATTAGTGCATCTTCTCACACCCTAATATAACCTTTGATACACCGACTCAAAATTTCAGACGGTCATTCTCAAAACCATAGATACTCCAATACCAATAACTACATACCCACTCATTGACTATTAGGTCTACACACACATCCACTCACTCACCTGTACAGTCACTCGTACTTACAGTCACTTAGCACAGGACTATCATATGCATTTATACACCTATATAAACACTCACACACCGCTAATCATCCATAGAGGTACTCACACACATAGTCAGTCATGCTAATAATTAATCACACTCCCATTTACTCACCTATATAATTATACACACACAAGTTCACTTACTCATAAAAATAGTACCACATTATTACGCTCTTATACAATTACTGATACAAGCACACACTCATCCATACAGCCACTCTCACAATCACACACTCTCACATATAGCCAGTTATATACTCTTACACACATATATACTGCCTTTCACATATGTAGTTACTCACACATGTACCACTGAGATATACATTCAATCACTAACACACCCATACATACACCCACCCAACCATACAGTCCATTAGAGATGCACTCTTAAAACCATGCACCCATAGAATCACCCACTCACACATCTATGTACAGAGTCACACACACCCCACCCACACAAACACTCAGGCACCCATACAGATACTCAGACAACCAATCAATAACCCATATAGACACTCATATAGCTATTCACAAATCCATGCAGCCACTCTTACACCAACAGACAGACAGATACAGACATTCACACAGTTTAGTCACTAGTCTGCAGTAAGATACGTTTAATGACTCAAATATAGAGTCAGTCACGCACCTATGAAATCATCCATTCATACACTTATACACCCACTCATTCTTCCATAGGCCTTTCCCTATATATATTAAACATATTTAAACTTTTCAGAAATACAGACTCACTGGTTGACGTCATCAGTGATGTCATCAGTGATGTCATCAGTGATGTCACTGACCATCTCATGAGTGAAGTAATATGTGACGTCATCAGCAGTGCATTGCGGGGGCGCGAGTTATAGTTTGCTGAACTAACTATAACAGGGAATTTCTAGGGTTTTGTATGAGGGAAATGTCCAGCTAACTATAATGCCCCTGAAACCTATGTTTTTTTTAGTTAATATATATATATATATATCTCATCGGCTCAATACTTTACGAGGGCCCATGAGCGGTGGAGCGTTGTGCAGGACGAGCCCACCGGCAAATATATGAAGCAAAAATCCAACACAGCCAAGGAAGGAAAACGCTCACTCAGTTTCTTGTTGCTGCAAAAGTTTACTTCTGAATATGACGCGTTTCGGCCACAGCAGTGGCCTTGATCACATGTGATCAATGTGCTAATCCTTTGCTTAAAGACTTTGATAAAAAAGCAGACATTCGAGTGTCGCTGGTGTTGAGGGTGCTCTATACAGGAGCTGCTTTCCACCTAAACTTGAGAACTACCTAGAGTTCTCTTCTTCTTTTTTGCATAATTTATGCGTCACTCTATGCCTGAAAGGGTATTGTTTTGACATATACTGAGTGATCCCTTGTGTCTGGACAAAGCTATACCTCGCTGAAGAGCTCTAATGAGAGAGAAACACGTGTCAGGGGTTGCTTTTATTCATTTCCGGTTGGCTTGGTTGGTATTTTACCAATTCAAAGCTGTAATACTGTGCCTAGAGTGGTAAAAGGCTTTTGTCATTTTACAGCCTGTCATGGACAGCACTGCGCTAGTCCTATGCTTAAAGACTTTGCTGTTGGAATGGCAAAATACTTTGTCCCTTTCTATCTCAGTGTGGATGGCACTGTGCTATTCCTTTGCTTAAAGACGTTTATAGAAAAGCAGACATTTGAGGTGAGCATATCTAGAGTGTCGCTGGTGTTAAGGGTGCTCTATACAGGAGCTGCTTTCCACCTAAACTTGAGAACTACCCAGAGTTCTCTGCTTCTTTTTTGCATATATATTATATATATTTTTTTTATTTTTGGGTGTAAACTCCCAAATTACCCATTATTTTATTTTTACCCTGGGGGGAACAAACTCAAACCCCCTTTTATTAATTACACTTTTCATCCTATGGCCCTACCCACCCCAAAATCCTAAAGTACTCTTACCACCCTATACTCCTACCAACCCCTAAACCCAGTGCTTAATTTGAGCCTGTGATTTCCTGTGCTCAGCACTGACAGTTAATTGCAAACACTGGCTCTAGTGACAGTCCACCACATGATGGCACTGTCTGTTTAATCTTGAGTTGAGCACAGCAACCGTGTTTATTAAGTCAAATCACATTGAAAATGAATAATACCAGCCTCTCACACCTTTATTATAGCTTTGTGTAGCCTGAAATAGTCTTAATTGTCAGATTTGCAGGAGTGTGATGGTTTGGTGTTATGTTGATACTGTCAGTGGCATGGCTGGCAGTGGCAATGCGTGGTACAGGCTGTAGTGGCCTTCCGAGAAGGGCCCTGGCACTTAATTGTTTAGAAATTAAGCAGTGCCTAAACCTAAAAAATACTCATAGCACCCTATACCCCTAACCACCCCTAAACCCTAAAAATACCCTTACCACCCTATGCCCATACCCACCCATAAACCATAAAATAAATTTACCACCCTATATCCCTACCCACCCCTAAACCCTAAACACACCCTTAAAACCCAATATCCTCTCCCACCCCTAAGACCCTAAAATACCCTTTCTACCCAAAATCCTTACACACCCTTAAACCCTAAAAACACCCTTATGATCCAATATCCTTACTCTGCCCTAAACCCTAAATATACCCTTAAAACCTTATACCCTTGCACCTCCTAAGACCCTAAAATACCCTTTCCACCCAAAATCCTTACACACCCTTAAACCCTAAAAACACCCTTATGACCCAATATCCTTACTCTCCCCTAAACCCTAAATATACCCTAAAACCTTATAGCCTTGCCGTCCCTAAACCCTAAAAAATTCCTTACAACCCAATACCCTTATCCACCATTAAACCCTAAAAATACCCTTACCACCCTATGGGCCAGATGTATCAACATCGGCCCATTTGCGATCGCAAAAAAGCGTTTTACAATGTATTAAACATGTGTAAGTCGCAATATGGGTAATTGCAATTATTTGCGATTACCTAAATTGCGAATGCAGTTAGGGAATCGCAATTTGCAATTCCCTAACTGCAATTCTTGTAGCTATCGCAAGTTGCGAATTGGCATTAAGGAATCGCAAATGCAATTTCCTAGAAAAATTCACTTTTCTGCATTTTTCTAAGTGCCATGTGGTGCACATACATGCCCTTAGGGCATGTATGTGCGCCACATGTGTACACTTACCCTTTTTCGGGGTGCATCAGGGTAGCTTTTTTGCCCCCCTATCACCCTTCAAAATGCATTCGCAATTTGCGAGTACCTATTTGGTACTCGCAAATTGCGAATATCTTCCCATTCATTCCTATGGGCCTCTAGGCCCATAGGAATGAATAAAAAATCTACATACATTGCATTTTGCGAGTCTATAATAGCGAATCGGTAAAATGCGCTAATAAGGACTCGCAAAGTGTAATCATGATACATCTGGCCCTATATCCCTACCCACCTTTAAATCCTTAAAAGTATTTTATATGTGTATATATATACATATATGTCATGTGATCATGGCCATTTGTTTCCGGCCAAAACG
Source organism: Triturus cristatus (assembly GCF_964204655.1). NCBI lineage: Eukaryota > Metazoa > Chordata > Amphibia > Caudata > Salamandridae > Triturus > Triturus cristatus. The sequence goes on from NC_140587.1 coordinate 926,218,177, forward strand.
CGTCATGGCGACAAGTTGATAGCACAATAAAAAATCACTGAAAGGAATTGGGTCTGCACTTGCTTTCTTCAAGCGGAAAGGGGATTGACAGGCAAGCGTGTGAATATATACATATATATACACACACACACACACATATACTTACCTTAACTAGACTTACCATGCGTGGTAAAGGTATTCATTCTAAAAGCACAAAAAATGCATGTGTGGGAAACGCTGCATGGTAAAGGCACTACGTGGTAAAAACGTGGTTAAACTGCGTTATAAAGGATGTTTCCACTATAGTTTTATTATCTGGTCAGATGACACATAGAGATTAGGGCTTGCTACTGATATCTGGTGTGAGCTGCACATCATCAGTTTGGATCCCAACCGAGGCAACTCAGCCTTTCAATCTTGCAAGGTCCATAAATTGAGTACAATAAAATAGAGTAATACTAATACCTTCTGGTTGCATATATTAAGTACTATATGAAAGCAAGTTGTTATCAATGGATTTCTCTGTAGGTATATAAAATATATATGTATATACATTGCTAAGCCAGGGTGAGTAACACTATTTATGGTGACGGTGGTTAGTCCATAGCAAATGCATTTTTTGGTTGCTCATGACTTTGGCTCAATTCGCCAAATCTGCACAGATTAGTTCTGTCATGCAGACTGGTCAGTAAGGCAAGGGTTGAAGTGGAGATCCTAAAAGTTGCAATCTACATTAAGACTCCCATAGGTATTTATATTATATGATACAGCAAAAACTGATATATAGAATCACTCCAAATTGACATGAAGATAACACTTAAACTACGGGAGACCCTTGCTTTAGTTCAATACTTCTGTTATTCTTTCTTGGGTGTGTAATTGGCGTGTAGGTTCAGGTAGGGGAGTTGCTTGCAGTGTCACCGCCTCTAACAGCTACATTCAGGATTTGCTAGTTGTGACCACAGACTTCCAGTCAAGGGCAGTTGTGGCGGTTACACGTTTGCCAAGGAGTCAGTATCCCTCAAAACACATTCATACGTTTCCATGAACCTGTGAGGAGCTCATTCAAAAAAACCCAGTGGGGGCACTGGAATTATGTAGCAATGGAGGACAAAATTATATCGCAGTGTTGACTGAATTATACAGCAAAACAAAGGCTGTAGTGTAATGCGGTACATTTTCTGATACTTTATTATTTTTACATATTTACACATACTAACAGTTTCTGCAAAGATTTTGCCTTATTAGTACCAGTGTAACATACAAATGTGGCAGTGAGAAAGGTGACCTTTGCAAAGAGCCCTCCACTTCGTAGCAACACAAGTCATATTTTTTAGTAACTTTTGATCTGTTACAGCTACAAATTTTGTTTTATTTAAAATCGTCAGATAATGCAGCAGATGATGTATTATGTGGCAAATATCGCAACACCATAATTATGTGGAAACATTTGCACACTAGGATATTTTGCCATTCATGTTTGAACTGCTCCTGTGGAAAAAAGGAGAAGTGCTGAAGACATAAAGTGCTTGGCTCGGAGACAGATGGTTTTTGTTGATTGGAAATGTATCCCACTTTGTGAATGTATTTTAATGTCGATAACTCATATTAAACCTTAAATATGTGTATCAATTGGTTGGATTAAATAACACAATACGGTGTAACTGCTCAGTAAAAGGCCAACCAAACACTAGAAATTGGGATGTTTTGCTGTATCTGGCCACACTTCTGACTCCGCCCACTAGCCCAATCCTCGCATTACTCCCGCCCTCTGATTCTCTGCTCAGTCTTCCTCTACTTTTTTTCTTCACTTTGACCACTGCTCTTGTACCTATACCCTATCCAACAGAATCCAGTGTGGATGGCATTCAACTGCACTTTGACATGGTCCCTCGACGCAGGGTCTGGCCTTTGGCCTCAGCTATGCCCTGTACCCAGTCCTTGTCCAACCAGAGCCTGCGTCAAGGGGGAGGGATTATGATAAGCTCCATGGCCAGGTCTGTGACATGAGAAACGCAGCCTGCATGCTAGGCTACCCATTCCCTTACCCTGGACAGCTCTCTAGCTTTACCCAAGATCTAGGAAGTAAAACTGATATTTCCTGGGCCACCCCAAATCTTGATAGATCCCTGCTCTTGCTGGAGAAGCTAGGGACGCACACTCTATTGCTACAAGTCCATAGTTGTCAATATTGTGATATCTGTGAATGAAAAGGTGTGGGATTTTTCAGGTTTTCAATACAAATATATTGCCATCATAAGGAACCTCTTAGGACCTTTACCACTGCGATGTAATCACAGGAAATTACATCACAAGCCACTCACGAGGGATCTACCCCACTTGAAATCCTGATATGTGATACAGGATACAGTGACAATGTAATATGTGGTCCTGTCAAGAAACTATGTAAATGTGCCTTAATCCTGATCTGTAGTCCTGAGGGAATTATTATATTGTACATGTCAGTATGTACAATCTACTTCGGATGCATAATTTTATAAATCATTGTTTTCAGGTGTCTTCGCTCAATACAAGTGCTCTGCCTCTGCAGCTCCTGGAATGAATTACGTTTGTAAATAAAGAAATAAGTATTGTAATATGTGGGTCCTAGATTACCCCAGCATGCCACCCAAAGTGAGGCAGCTTTGCCATGACCCGCTACCATAACTTACTGGAGCTGATCAGCGCTGCTCAACTGAACTAGGGCAATGGCCAAGGAGGCTGCAAAACTGAAGCTGCAAGATATTGCCGAAAAAGAACTAAATTGTCCAAAGACACCCTAAACCCAGTCTCACGCTACTCTTACCCTTGCCCCCATTATATTCCCCAAAATTTGAGAGGACCCCCCTTCAAAGTTCACGGAGGGCCCCCCCCCCACTCAGGACCCAGTCAGTAGCTTTAAGGCCAGGGGCACCACCATCCATGCACAGTGCCAGAGGTGGCCCCCTGGAGCTCTGGGCCCCCCACACCGCGGGGTTGCAAGGACTATTGTTACGCCATTAACCTCATGGTTGTGCCTCTTCCCCATCCTCTCCTTCATTTTGAGCCTTCTCTCCCGATCCTTCCACCTTCTCTTGACCTCCCCCATTCTCCTCATCTTCTCCTCCATCTTTTAAGGCCCTCCTCTTCCCATGGACCTCGCCCATGTACCTCTTGGCCAGCCCCCCTCTCATTTCCTGCCTTCTGATGCATTCACCTCCATTCCTCTTAGCGCCTCACCTGTTCCACCAGTCTCTCGGCTTCTTTTCCGGTGGCTGCTAATCAAATTTTAAAATGGCAGCTAATTAATATAGGCTTTCATTTCATGTCGATTTTGGCAGTAGCATTGATCCGTGCAGCAGCCTGCAGTGGCTGAGTCTTGAAAAGCAATAGCTTGCATAACGCAAAACACCATGTGTTTCTTCACAGTCTTTAGCATAAACATCCCTGTTATGTCTGTAGCTTGGACCTCTCTATCTCCCACTCTTTTCAAACAGCACTAGGTTGGAAAAGAAAGCAAGTGCAATTCAGAACAAATCACTGAAGTGGATTAAGACAAATACACACCAATTGTTCCTTGGGGAATCTTTTACATAGAGAGTGTATCATTGTTCCTTCTCCCTGCCTCTTTTATGTCATCACTAGTGACTTCTGTCTACAGGAGATATTGAAATGCTTGGAGGGAAAGATTTCCTGCTACATATTTACAAATCTAAGGTGTTCTCTTTTTAAAGCTGCCGCATTCCAGACAAATAAATGTAAGCAATTACAAAGGCAATAGGTTTCATCTTTAGAATGTGAGTGCCAAGCTATTGTTTTTTTGTCAATGTTTTTTTGTAAAGTATTTTTTGAAGAAGTAAAAGGAAACAACATTTAAAAATACTGGCTTATGAGCAAAACCATATCGTAAGATACCTCCAAACAATACACTGAATTCAATATTTTCAATCGTTTTAAATGGCATGATTTATTTTTTTAAATACGTTTCCTGCAGAAAACTCTAAACAGAATTTAAAAAGACTAAGGAGGTGTAAGAGTTTAAATGAAAATGCTTGCCAGTGCCTAATTTCCTTTCCGCAGGACTGAGAACTGAAACATGCTCCAGCCATTTGGTCCTCTACAGTCACAATAATTACACCTTCAGCCTCAGCTGAGTGAGGACATAAGCCAGCCCCTTCCCATACACCATGAAAACCTTTATATAGCAAGGCCTGCCTATCCTTTTGACAATATGTGCAGGATATAAAACAAAACAAACCTTAAATTCTCCTCTAGTCATACATGGCACAATTCTACCTATAGTTGGGCTTTTACAGACAAACTGTGAGGAGAATAGAGCAACACCAAGAGTGTGATGGGGGGTATTTGAGTGGGACGGGAGTATCACACAAGGGAGAAAACATTGAATGAAAAAGAAAAAAGTAGTTCTCTGAATGTGAGCAATGGAAGGTAACAACTCATCCAATTAAAAGAATAGGAAAAAAAACATACCCCAGGGGAGGGACAAACAGAAGAAAAGACACTGAATAAGAATCAATCACCTGAGCGTGAGAAGATAGCCAACCAATGAGAAGCAATGGGCTGGCACAAAACCCACTGTAAGTTTTTGGTATGGCCCACAAGAGGTCTTTCAACAATAGACAGCTAAAAGCTCCCTGTAGGTGAGACCTAAAAATAGCTATACTCTGGCACATGAAGCGCACCACTGGCCTGGTTTTTCCGACTACTGTGAGGAGAGTCTAGTACACATGCACATTACAAATATTACATATGCAAACATAGAATGCCAATCCTAACCTAGTTCATTAGTATTGTAGACCTCCCCTGCGATAAAACACTGGTCTCAAATCCTCTTCATCAACCTTCAGTCGAACAGAGGAGCTGCCCTTGGATACTGTATGGCTTGGGTACCCTGACACGTCAGATGAGGCTCTCTAGGCCTCCCTTTTATTTGCATTGCCCACTTCTTGAGAAGAAAAATCATGAGTTATGAATGAATAAAGGAAAGAAAGGGCATTTATAAAGTGCTCTGATACTCCAAGGAGTGTCCCGGCGCTCCACATCTCTACCAATGCACACAAAGAAGGGCTAATCTGTTTAGTCTTGGTTAAACAGTCATGTCTTCAGTCTCTTCCTAAACTGAGAAATTTATGTTGCGTAATGACACATCGGGAGCGAGAATGCATGCTCAGTGAATCTGTGAATTCACACGGACTGATAGTAAGCCACAGCAAGTGGTTCAGGCTGTCACTGCCTACTAAAGATTCTTGTATAGCATCTCCAGCCTTGCCCTGTACTGCTCTAAATGTGCATTGACAAACCCTGAAAATCTATAAAAATATACGAAGAATGCTCCACAATCATTGTTGGAAAGTCTTTCCAGTGTTTCAAAGCTTGAAGGCAGCCCAGATGCCTAGTCTTGCCCTTGTGGGCTTGGCTCTCATTGGTGGGCCCCATTGTGGTACCAGCTGACTGGCTGCTAGGATTCTTAGGCTGCCCCACTTCACCTGTGCTGTGTTTCTTTTCATGTTTTCACCACACCATGGCAGGAGACTTACTGTGGCTTCTTGTTAGGGCCTAATAGAAAGCAATATTATTATTATTATTTAGCGATTTATAGACCGCCTGGTGACCCGGAGGCATCCCCGCGCTATGAAATCAGTGGAGATCTGAGGGGAGGGGGAGGGATACTATTTGGGAAAAAGGAAAGTTTTCAATCTTTTACGAAAGAGGAGGTGACAGGATTCCAGACGCAGGCTGCGAGGAAGTGAGTTCCATCCTGAGGACGCTTTGACCGCAAAGCGTCGCCCACCGGTGCGTACCTTTCTGAATCTAGGGACAGTGGCCAGGCGTTCGTTGTCCGAGCGCAGGAGTCTGGGAGCTTTGTAGGGGGTGACCATGTCTTTCAGGGCAGCTGGGCCTACACCGTTGATGAGTTTGTGGGCAGTGCACAGAGCATTGAATTCTACCCTCTGGCGCACAGGAAGCCAATGTAGGGCCTTGAGGGCAGGCCTGGCCGAAGCTCTGGGGGGGAGACTCATAATGAGCCGCGCCGCCGCATTTTGAGTGCGTTGGAGTTTCGCCAAGGTGGATTCGGGGGCACCGAGGTAGACGGCGTTGCTGTAGTCTAGCCGGGCAAGAATGAGACCCTGAACCAGTAGTTTTCTGGATAGGGGAGGAAGAAGTGGAAGGATCTTGCGGATGGATCGCATGAGTCCAAAACAGATTCCTGCTGTTTTGGCTGCCTGGGTCTTCATGGTCAGCTCAGGTTCCAGCCAGACTCCCAGTGTCTTAATTTCCTTTTTCGGGGCTGGCACCTCACCGAAAACGTCTGGCCAGACCGACGGGGGAATGGTTGTCCATTTCTTGCCCATGAGCATGATTTCAGTTTTCGCTCCGTTGAGCTTCAGAGAGGACTCGCTCATCCAGCTGTGAACGTCCTGGAGGCAGTTCAATAGGTTGTCTGGGTGGTTGTCAAGGTGAGATAATGAGACGACCAGTTGCGTGTCGTCCGCATAGCTCACTATTTTTATCCCGTAAGGGGTAACGACATCCTCAAGTGGGGCCATGTAAACATTAAACAGGGTGGGACTAAGCGAAGACCCCTGGGGGACTCCGCTTGAGAGTGGTAGAGGGGCAGAGTGTGAGTTGCCGTCCCAAACCTGGAATGAGCGGCCTGATAGAAAAGAGTCTATCCAAGCGAGCGCAGCGCCCGCGATTCCTGCCCTGGCCAGACGATGGAGAAGGACACGGTGGTCCACCGTATCAAAGGCTGCACTGAGGTCCAGGAGGATCACTGCCACTGATCCTCCTGAATCCAGAATGCACCTTGCCTCCTCGATGACAGCGAGGAGTGCGGTGTCCGTGCCATGGCCGGGGCGGAATCCAGTTTGAGACTGACGCAGGAGTTTGTTGGCCTCGAGGTACTGGGAAAGTTGCACATTAACCAATTTCTCAGCCATCTTGCTGATGCATGGGAGAAGCGAGATTGGTCTGTAGTTGGCCATGTCATCAGGGTCCAGTTGAGGTTTTTTGAGAAGAGCCTTGACAACAGCGCTCTTCCAGTTCGGAGGAACAGAGCCTTGCGAAAGAGAGATGTTGATTAGTTCCATGATAGTGGGAGCTATGCTAGGGGACACTGTTTTTAAGAATCTTACAGGGGCAGGGTCAAGGGGAGAGCCGCTTTTCATCTTGGCCAGTGTAGAGACTACTTCGTTCAAAGATACTGCTCTAAATGTGGACAGCTGAGGGTGTAGGCTGTTACCCATAGGGTTAGTGGCCGCCTCTTTGTCCGTGTGGTTGGATGGACTGGTAGGTGGGAGGGAGGCTAGTATCCGGGCAATTTTGGAATCGAAGTAGGTAGCCAGTTCCTTACTTCTGTCCGGAGGAGGTGGGTGCGATGAGGGTGGCACTGGTATTTTAAGTAGTTCTTTGGCTATGAGGTAAGATTCCCTCGCCGAGTTGGAGGAGTTTTTTATTCTGGCGTCATAGTAGGCGGCTTTGGCAAGCTTCAAGGTGGATTTATAGATTCTTACCGTGCTGCGGTAGACGTCCTTACTGGCATGGAGCCAGTCCTTTCTCCACAATCTCTCTGCTTTTTTGCACTCTTTGCGGAGAGATCTGAGTTCAGGGGTGTACCAAGGGGCAGAGCCCATTTTCCCGTTTTTTTCCTCACGAGTTTTTATGGGGAGGATGGAGTCGGGGGAGGTGGAAATCCACTCCCTGAACTGTTTGTCCGCAGTGGTCGGGTCATCCGGGAGCCTAGGGGTTGTTGAGTTTAGGGCTCTGGACCAGTCCTCCGCCGAGAGTCTGGCCCATGCCCTATCCCTGGTATAGGTGGCTGGTTTGTGGGGTTTCCTGAATGCCCCTGGTAAGTGGATAGTGACCAAAAAATGGTCCGTCCACGGGAGTGGGAGAGAGTCTTTAATTTGTAGGGGATGGATGTTAGTGAACACTGGGTCTAACAGATGTCCCTTATTGTGTGTGGCTCCGGAGTTGGCAAGATGGAGGCCGTATGCCGCCAGGTCATTGATCAAGTCGGATGCCCCTGTGTCTAGAGGGCCGTCGAAGTGTATGTTTAGGTCTCCTAAAATCGAGAAATTGGAAGTAAGATGGGCCAAGGATGATACGGATTCCAGGAGAGCGACCGCAAAGGGGCCAAAATGGCCGGGGGGGGCGATATACCAGTAGGCCAGACAGGGTACTGGTCGGGGCTAACTGGATGGTAAAGAGGCAGCTTTCGGAGTCCAGGATTTGGGCATCGCTAGCTCTGCAAGAGAGGTGATCCCGGTAGATAATGGCTAGTCCGCCTCCTCTGCCGGAGGGGCGTGGTTGGGACTGGATAAGGAAGCCCGGGGGAAGAGCCATGACTACATCCGAATTCGAATGGTCGGTAATCCACGTTTCTGTAAGGAACAATATATCCAGGTCGTGGTCTGCTATGAGGTGATTAATGAGTAGGGCATGCATGGGTAGCGACCTGCAGTTTTATGTGGATATTTTAAGGCCCGGGGGTGGGACTGGAGGTTTGGGGAGTTGTAACTGGACTGGGTTGCAGATAATGCAGCTAGTAAAGGGTCCGTTTAGATCGTGTACATAGTTGCAAGTGCTGTCGTTAGTGGGTCTGAGACTAAGAAGGTCTCGACGGGAATAGCTTACCCTTGTGGGAGCTGGATCCGGCATAGGTTCTGGCCCTAAGCCCGGTCGTGCGCGGACGGGCGCAGATGGGCTTGCCTTAGGCGCGCCTTCGGCGCGCAAACGGCGCTCCCGCTGCGCTCGTCCGCTGCGCTTGCGCGGCAGGCACATTTGTAGGGGGTGTAGGGGGCGTGGCCTCCCGTGTGGGCGTGTCTCCGCCTTGAACTGCGAAGGAGGGAATCCCTGGTGCAGCGTTAAGATCCGCTGTGTCAGGGGGTCTGCGGGGGACTGCTCGGCGCGGTGCACAGTGCCCGTGAAGTGAGTAATAAGGTTTTTTTAAAAGAATCAAACACAATTTTTAAAAGAGTAAATCCTCCGGCTTTCCGCCTCAGAGGTCAGCACAATCTACTGTCGCGCTTTTCGATCAGCGCTTAAGTAGGCTAGCGGGTGGGCGTGGCCTCAGGTGGGCGTGGCCTCCCGTGTGGGCGTGTCTCCGCCTTGAACTGCGAAGGAGGGAATCCCTGGTGCAGCGTTAAGATCCGCTGTGTCAGGGGGTCTGCGGGGGACTGCTCGGCGCGGTGCACAGTGCCCGTGAAGTGAGTAATAAGGTTTTTTAAAAGAATCAAACACAATTTTTAAAAGAGTAAATCCTCCGGCTTTCCGCCTCAGAGGTCAGCACAATAGAATGGTAGACTGCACCAAAAGCAGAAGATTACTGCCTAAGTCAGTAGGGTTGGTAATTAATAAAATTCCACATTATGCAGCCAGATCCCTGAACGTGTCCATTTACCTAAGTGGAATGATGTTCCCCTCCCAAGCTGTCACCTCATCCGTAGCCAACAGTTGGGAAAGCTGTCAGTTATTCAGTATTCAAAAACCAGGCAGGAACAGGTCAGATGCAGGTCAGAGCTGCCCAATATCTTTGTGAGACATATGCCACAGGTGGGGAAAAGTTTGAGTATCAAACTTCTCTGCAAGGCCTCACCATTTAACAGAGAAAAACATGATTACTTTTGCTTATCAATTTCCTTCAGATCCTGCTTTTCAAGGCCAAAGTCTGTACACAGGACATGGTCTTCGGGTGCCTTTCTTCAGTTCTACCCACTGCTGTTGTCATAGCCCAGATCAAGGGTTATGGCGTGCTTTCTTGAATGGCAGAAGGCTTTGGGAAAGCAATTAGTGCACTTAACTCTCTTCCCATTCTTGTAGTCAGATCCCTGTCATTGCCTAATTGGTGGGGAACAAAATCTGTCCCATGGTTTGCAGCACCCAAAGTCATGAAAGCTCTTATTCTAGGGTTGAGAACTACTGTTCGTATGACAAAGAGCCATGACTCAGCGTTCATCTTCCGCGAACTACTCCAAATATGTGGAAAAGGACAAGGGAGCTATCACCTTTTAAGAAGAAGGAAGCTACTCTTCAGGGCCAGACCACTCCCACAGAGAAAATAATGGGAAAAAGTGTTTCTGTCAGCTTACCCAAGAAAATTCTGCTAGGACACACACACTCACCAAGGAGTAGTGGAAGGGGCCTGAGGAGTAGTTGAGGGGGCTGGTGTGTGTGGGATAGTTTGCCGAAAAATATTTGCCATGGAGCAATAAGTAAGGCACAATACAGGTGCCTCCATTTTGAAAACTGGAATGTACACTTTGTTGTACTGAAACACATAATGCTCATTATACTTTTTTAGAAAAGATTGGCAGTAAGGACAATGCCACTGACGTTTTATACCCTGATGTCTCCAGCATATTTTTGTATTTCAGGGAGACTAACATATTTTTTAAATGTAATCCCACCACAGGATATTCATTTTTAATTCATGTATAATTAAGTGAATCTAAAGTTGTGAATAGAAGACCAATATCATATCTTTTTGCTGTGATTGACACAAATCAAAAGGCCAGTGAATGACTATAGCAGACAAATTCATACAAGCCAATGTAGCCCCCATGGTTTTCCAAGTGACATAATGATGCTGTTTTTAGCCTGCCAACAAATCGATCAGTTAATGGGTTAATTGAAATATAAGTTACTACAACCAACACCACTCATAACACTTACCACGCATGGAGAACAATGACTACACTTCGAGCGTGTTCTTATTCTCCACAATAACATTTACCATTTCAGTGCAAATCACGACCAAACGCTATATTACATGACATTATAGCACATATTCACATATATATGTGTTGAAAAAAAGAATTCCTACTAACCCTGAACATGACACATCCATAAACCCAAACATATTCTTACTACCCCTCAACAATAGCCTTCCCTAAACAAGAAACCATTTATTACGCTTCAGCACAAGCAATCCCTGAACCCAAAAACCTCAAACTGTCTCTGTACACCACTCTTCCATCACGATAAAAACACATTACTTCCCTGTGCACCACCAATCCCCGAGTCCTGAAATCTCCTGTAGGAAAGTAGGATCAGCTTCTTATGGTTACTCCCACTTTTTGCACCCACTGTTTTGACTAGTCTGGCTGGGATCCTGCTATTCAGGACCCCAGCCTATCTGCTTTCTCCCTTAAATTGATATGTATGAACTTTGGTACAACTCCAGATTGGATACTGGGGTACCCTTATCAGTCCCTAGTATATGGTACACATGTACCCAGGGCATAGGTACCCCAGAGGCACCCATGGTAAGCAACATGTATTATGCCACCCATGAGGGGCCATGCAAAATGGAACCTCAGATCTGCTACTGCAGCTTATGTAAGCTGCTGCTTGCACCACTTATGAGAGATATAGGTTCACTATATCTATATATATCACTACACCTAAAACATTATAAGTCACCCCTATAGCAGGCCTTATCAATCCTGAAGGCAGGGTGCGGGGTTTTATGTGAGAGGGTGCTCCTGCATGAGCAGAGCCCCTCTGCAGCCTTTGGAAACCTTTCTCCTGGGCTGTGTGTGATACTGCCTGATATATAGATAGAGGTGCATTATAACCTCTCGGTAAATGCTATCTCGAAAACGACTGCAACGAAGTATGTCGTGTTTGGTGTCAAACACCTTGGAATCATACCTCCACTCCAGTAACTGTGTGAGAGGTATGATTCCTCCCCTCAGAACCGAGGTTCTGGGGGTAACTATGTCTACAGGTACCAACTTTCTCGAACCTTACAGCACAAAATGGATGCTGCCAGCCACAGACACGAGTCTGCCCTCCTACTGCTGAGCCAAGCTCAAGCAGGGGAAGGCAGCACAATAGGCATCCTGTCACAGGGAGGTGTGATCACCTCCCAGACAGTATTTAATGTATTGGGGCTGGGTGAGTGCACTGTCACAGTGCCAGAAAGGCTGGCTCAGGGGCACATTTGGTGTCCCTCTTTCTAGTCCAGCTCAAACCAGTTCTGGGAGCCATTTGCTCCTGTGCTCCTGCTTTGGTGCGAAACTGGACAAAGGACATTGGAGTAGCCTCCCCCCTGTCCTGTCCCTCCTCTAGGAGGGTCCGTAGAATCTGTCCAACCCGTTCCCTTGGGTATAAAATGGGTTACCTGGCTACAGAACATTAGATTGTATGTGGACAAGATTCTGCAAGAAATTACCACTACACTTCGACCGTCTGGACACGCTGGACTTCGCTGGACCTCCCTTAGGCTCGACTTCGTCTTCCCTTGCCGTCCCCAGTCTTGCGACCGTCCGTGTTCCATACAGGCTCCGTGCAGGACCCTGTGGACCTCCAAGATAACAGAAGAATCTCCCTTGGAGTGAAGGAGTGACTCCCCTGCAAATGCAGATACCATAACGCTTCTGACCGGTTTGCTGACCGTGAGCACCTGCAGACTCCGAAGGCTCCAGCAAAACAGGAGGTGGGTTTCTGAAGGTCTCCGAGGTTGAGCTGCCCTCTCACCATCACTGAGGCGGATATCCCTCGTGGGGACCATATACCCATACCCCTGTGCATCGCGTTTATTTGTAGCGGTACATGCTTGTTGTCGTGCAACAATTCCGTGCATTGGGCCATTTGTAGCCCTGACCCCAGTGCATCTTTTCTGAGAAGGACTCTGGCATCCTCACACTCGGTGCCCTGCTAGCTGCTATCCTGTGAAACCGTCTGCTGTCCCCTCGCGACTCCTGTGCCTTCGGCCTGTGGGTCCACTGGAGGGTCAACTCTGCTTTATTTGGGCTCCCCTGGTTGCTCCAGGCCTGCCCTGACTCCCCTTGCTTTGGTGAGTCTCCTTGTCCTTGCTGGGCCAGATCGACAACGAATTTGGCCATCTGTGTTGCTTGCCACTGCCATGGCTTGTTGGTCCTCCCGCCGGACACCGACCCCTCAGCACTCGACATTCGTCGTGGGATAACTCGCCTCCGGCTCCTGGTTGTCTTAGATGTCTCCTGGTCCTCGCAGCTGAAGAGTCAAGATCACCATCATTACACCTGAAGCACCCGACATCGGTGGGCATTCATCTACTGAGCCCCCGTCACTCCAAAGTGACCCAGACCCTGCCCCCTCTGCTTTCAGATTCTTCTCATCTAGAATCCATATTTTATTCCACCAGACACTTTTCTTACTTCCAGCAGCAGCATTTCTTTGTTGACATCCATAGAGACCGACAAGGGTTTCCCATGCCACTTCGTGACTATGCAGGCAGCTCCTCTGGGATAGGTAACTCTGGAACAAAGGTATCCATGGGTGGGGTGGCTCTCCAAACTCTTAAGTTCCAAGGGTTGTCTTCGTAATCTGCTGGGAAGGGTCCTTAATCTCTAATTTTCCAACCGCGACTTTCCCATTGAATTGTACAGAGCACGTGGTCGTGTTCTCACTCTGCACCCGTCCTCTGTAGGGTCCCTACTCACTCACCTTGGGTGGTTCCTTGGGGTCCAAGCGGTTCTACACCTTCTAGACTAGGTCTAGTCCCGAGTTGTGGTTCTTATACCACTTATTTAGTATATGGTTTGGTCTCCCCTGGGATCCCACTGTGTATTGTGCTACTTACTTTTGAGTCTTTGCAACTGTATTATTTGATTTGTGTTCTATCCTAGAGAGAGTATTATAGATAATAAATACATATTTTTATAATTACTGTGTGGTTTCCCTTTCATTTAACCAATACTATAATGCTGCATTCTGATAAAACAAGGTGCTTAACATTCCTTCAAGACTTAGCCTGAAGGCTGCTCTCCTTAGCTACCACTAGCTTTCAATAAAGGTTATCTTTGACCATGTCACCATCAGGTTTGTTTGGACTGGTACAGGGTGCCCACTTTAACTAGTGGACAGCCTATACTAGGCCACCTTCTCACAAATCCCTATTACCTTTATGCACGACACATCCCTGAACTCTAAAACACCTTACTACGCCATACACCACCCATCTCGGAGCTCTAAAAGCTCCTTACTACCCCATGGCCGCCATACCTGAGCCTTAAAATCTCCTTATCATTCCTTAACAGTACCCATCTCCAAATCCTAGAAAACCCCTTACTTCTTCTTAGCCCTACCCATCCCTGACCCCTAAAACCCCATTACAACTATGATACACTATCTGTCCTCGAGCTCTAAAAACCCATTATTGCCCCTCTGAACCACCTATCCCTGTGCCCTAAAAACGCATTCTTCCCCCTACACACTGGCCATCCCTGAACACTAAATATCCTCTTATTACCCCTTTACAATGCTCATCTCTAAACCTTTCTCCCTAAAATGCATTGGAATACATTTCAACTTACCTTGCCTTGCTTAACAGTATATGTGTTGTTAAAACTTTGTTTCAATTGTAATACTTTCAACTTGATGCTTTGTAGTGGTTTAATACCATCTTTTCGCCAAAGTAAGTAGGGAGTTGTGTAGAAGGGCAAAAAAGGGGAATGATCTACTCTGTCATGGAAGAACAAGCATCAGTGCTTAATTTGTGCCGGTGCTTAGCACCGGCACTTATATGACCGGGCCGGGTCTACACTCAATACGCATCTGCTGCACTGCACACACCAGGCGCACGTCACATTTTTCAATTTAACTTACAATACTGACTACTGTGCTGTCAGACAGTGACTCTCGTGCCGCAGCGTGTTTTTCCGCATCGCAATTGCATTTCCCTATCTGAGTCTCAGATTCTGTATTATTCATATTTAAACTGTGTTGATGGCGACGCCGCATCGCACAGCGCGCCGCGGAGCCGCCTTAACCACTTACTTGCTACTGGGGCGGGAAGGAGGAGGACACCGGTTTGGGCGTTTTTTGGGCTGGATTTTAGTTATGTTAGGGGCTGTGCGCCAACGTTGTGCGCAGCTTTTTTACACATTGCCACGCCCCAGCAGAACCAGTCCAGCACGCAACAGGCAGCTCGCTCACCACGAGGAGTCAGTCATCGCGTGTATGTCCGCCCCGGCCTCCGCCTTCCGAGGCCCGACCTGACGACCGTGGCGCGGTTGAGCCTGAGGGCATCGATTAAACAGTACTAGTAGTACTGTGGAGTGTCTGGTGGTTGGTACAATTAAGCAGCAGCAGTAACACCCGTCCAGGCCCTAAGTAAGTTCCTAACGACCTTAAAGCATGCCAATTGAATCCTCACAATGTGATTTTTCAATGGGGGGGAGGGGCCCTCCCTCAGTACAGACCTGCCGGGGTTAAGACTCACTCACTGTGATGTTGCAAATGAAGTCCAGGCTGCACTGACTGGCTCTGAGACAGACTCAGTGTTGGGTGGGCTCTGCGCCATTGATAGTAGAGAACACATCTTCTGGCTGGGCACGGGAGAGGGATTCAAAGAGGGTGCACGCTGGGTTTATTTTTACATGTTTGAGCAGTGGAAGGAGTGGATTGAAAAGAGGTGGTATGGGCAGGTCGAGGACACCAGGTTTAATTTGCAATTTAGGAGAGGAGGTAAGGTAACAGGAGAGGATGGTTGGGGGTGTGGCAGAAAACCAGGGATAATTTTATTTTAACATTTCGGGGGAGAGGAATTGAACAGAGGTGAGTAATGTCGAAGGTTGTGTGTGACGGTGGCAGGAAGAGAAATAATGTTTTTAAAATGTGGGGGGTGTAGGAGAGAGATGTCAGAGAGTGATGGGTGACAGACACCACGTTTACTATTGTGCAGGAGCGGGCACACGCGTGGCCATGTTGTGTATAAGCCTTCCTATGTCTCCTATGCTCCTGAACAGCAGATGAGAGCAGTGAGAGATGAAATGGAGAGGCCATACATAACAAAACATTGAAGATGGATAACGGTGAATGAAGGAGATGTTTTTAGCCTTTGGGTTCTGAATTACATCATAGCATTGTGACAATTCCAGCCAGCATGTCATTCAGAGCCCCTTGTGAAAAACATCCCAGTTATTCACAGTTATTCACCTATAATTCCCTGGTATTTTGGGAGAACTTCTTTGCAGTGCTTCACAACTACTTTGTCCACGTCAGACCCGTGGGAAAGAATCATTTTAAAATATTTAGATTACGGAATGGGAGAAATCACAGAGATTTTTATAATGAAGCTTAACACTAAAATCCTAAAAGAGTAAATTAAGATGTAAACTGACAAAACAACAATATTAAAACATTTTGTAATATTGTAGCAACTGCAAACATTTGTGCATTTTTAGAAACTGATTACTATGCATCACTGACTGATTCCCGGATATGAATGATCTGTTTCCCAAATATAAAGTTGCGTTACCTATTCTATCATGCTTGAGTTTAATGGAAGATTAAATGCAATTCTTTGTGGTGTTTTTTGCACAGCCTGCCTGCCTGGTGACACATTTTTTCTTGCTGTGCTTCTTGTTCTCTGCCAAAGCTCTTTAAAAAATCAATACTCCAGGGTTGTTTTGAGTTAGGAAAACGGTAGGTAACTCCTGGTGTGCTGTTAGTAGTAGCAAAGATGACAAAGAACATGCAAGAGTGAAATAGAGGAGCAGGGAGTGTCTGGTGATGTGTTAAAGATGCATGAAGGGTGCTCAAACCTACCCAGCCCTGGTACTCGGCACCATAACTTTCTGCAGCGCTGGCGACAGCAGTTTCAGAGCAAATGTTTAGCCCCGGGACCTAATTTTTTACAAATTAAGCACTGACAAGCATTGGCTAAGCCACTGGGTCTGAGTTTTGCTGACAACCTTGTACCTTTGTTTTGTTTTGTCATGATTTTTTCTAAAACTTTATTGTTGGTGGAGTTGCCAAGTACTGGCCTGCTGCTGCATTCTACCCTTGTGCTGGTGCACAAACAGTCTGCCTCGTAACACACACAATCTATGCACTGTAGTGTAGAGGTTTGTGTCTGCTGTGTATAAGATTTGTACTGGGAGCATACCCTTCCAGTATAAATTCCTAAATCTAGACAAATGATTACACATTCTTCACATACTATGTGCGTTGTACAGTGCGGCACACATGCAATGTGTTCAATGCTTGGAGAAATGAAAACATTTCTCCATGTTAGCGCTTGGTTCAAGAAGGCCTTATTTTTTAGGTCGAGCCTAGCGCAGCACGCATGCGCTGCTCGACTTTATGTAAGGGCTTCTGAAAGCTCACCACACGCTCGTGTGTGTGTGTTTTTGTTTGTGTCATAGGGTATTGGGCTTTGTGTGCGTCTTTCTAAGAAAGACAGAACGCAATTGGATAAAGGCGGGTGCTGTGCCGCCTTTGCTCCGCCAACGGCCTAATGCTTGCGGTTACCCGCACAGGCCACATCTGTTTTCAATTATCGTGCCCAGACACGGGCGAGATATTTGAAAACATATTGCTCGCTGTGGCATGCGCGCGTGCACCACTCACGTGCTTGTTTACTCGTCTTCAGCCCTTGAACCGGTGATAACAGCAAGAGTAAGAAAGGCGTAGTGGACTGTCTATCACATTTCATTATAAAGACATTGCCACAGAGCGCGGACATAAAGGCACGCTAGATACACTGCACGCCTCTGGACTGTCTATCAGATTTCATTATAAAGACATCGCCACAGAGCGCGGACATAAAGGCACCCTAGATACACTGCACGCCTCTTTCTTCCCATACCCCTTTGTCTTTTTATCTCACTCTTGCATGGTGTGTTTCGTCTCTGCTCTATTCACTAGTTTCATACCTTTCTCTTCATCCTGCTTCCTATCTTTTCTGCCCTCCCCTTGCCCTCTCTCCGAGTCACATTTTGATGATGGAAAACACGTTTCAGTCCCCAAAAAGGAGGGCAGGTACCTGGGTCTTTAACAACAACCCCGTGCACCAGCCTTGTTCAAGGCTTGTCTTGCAAAGCCCGCTTACGCCATTAGGACAATCGCTAAATTGTTACTAAAGAGCACAGGGGCCGCTTCCTGCTCTGGACGGAATGCATCCGCTGACACCAGCGCGTGGCTCTGTCACAGCATTATCACTCTGCAGCAATGCGGTGGCTCGGGTGAGCTAGCGCTCCAAGGCCTCACTCCTAGCACAGGCGCTGAGTGTACATTGTGGAGTACTGTATTTTCGGTGTGTGCACGTATACGCATTAGGTGTTAAAAGAGACTTCTCAGTGGCCATGGCAACAAGCAATCTTCAGTGCTGCGTGCATCAGGCAGCAACTGGCCTGCGTTCAACTAGTGATTAAGATCAACAAAAACATTCAACTGCGCCCTGCTATGCACCCACCCCCACACACACACGCTCACGAAAATACACATGCAAGGGCGTGCACACACCCTCCCGTGCGCCCAAATTAATAGCCAAAAGAAAGGGAGCTATTGCAAAACACTGGATCTTATGAGCAACTAACACATTTTCATGAGGATAATAAAAGCCAGTACTCCCCCATGACAAGCGGCCTCAGTTTCTGCATGGAATTACAATAAAGGTATAAATCCATGCTCTTTAGCTACAAAGGCTACATAATTCCGAACAAACGCTCGAAAAGAAGGGAAGCTTACAAACAGGCCACTAGCAATCGCTTGGGTAGGATTCCCACCCATCGTTTTTTTTACCACTATGCAATCTCAGATTAAACTCCTCCATATGCAAATGAGTCTAGTACTGCTGCTATGTGGAACTACGATGCCTTATCTGAACTAGAACATCAGCAGCCAGAAACTAGTTTCAGCCTAGTTGGGCCTCTTCATTCAGGTGCAGCTTGAGGCCAGAGCGTACTGAGAGCTCGACACACATTTCTGGGCATACTAGTAGTCTTTTGGGACATTACATTAAACAAGAAGACTGATTTGAGAGGTGGAGAGGTGTGGCTCACTGGTTAGAGGCAGCCAACCCATAAGCAGAGAATTGGCCAGGGACCAGGGTTCAATTCCTGACGCGGCAGGGTTGTGGACCAGGGTCAAAACAGACTTGATAATTCTCACCTCGGTACCTCCTCTAACCAGGAACACACTCGGCAACTCTGGGCATTAAGCTTGCCTCATCTCTACAACAGCCCCCCCACAGATGCCGGGGATGCCTGGTTTCACCTTGGAGATACCCAGAAAGGGACCATCTCACAGGGAAAACCAGGACAGGTTCCCCAGCGGTCACCAGCGTAAGGATACTCCATGGAGTCACAGTGTGCTTTACAAGTACACCCACATTTACATTTGCATATGCATGGTGGGCAAAAGGATGATGGATTAGAAAGCTAAGCCAGGAAATTGCCGGTGGTTCGATTATTTGCAAACCTCCCTTTACCTTTGTGTTTTTTACACAATCCTTCTGTGCTTAGGCAAATCAGGCTATTCCTATAAATACAAATCATGTTCGTAGTTCAATGCCAACGTATTTACTTACTAAAAGGTTTACCAACATCTCCATTGCATGCAGCCATTCGGTTGTTCGCATTTGACTGCAGGTGTTGTTTATTGTACCTGAACATAGTAGCATGCCTTTTCACTCCCCACACAGATGATAAAGCTTTGCCTCCTGTTCCTCTAAGCTGTACTTACCCCAAGGGTGAGAACGTCAGCCCCATGTGGCCTTTCTGTGGAGCATTATAGTACAAAGCAGACACTCGGATCACTCCTTCTGTTGTCATGTGGTTTAAGCCTCCTAAAAAAAGATAACAGACCTGCGCTTAGCTCTCTGAGCGCTTACTTTGCAGTGAATGATGATAAAGACGAGGGGTTGAATCGCCAGTTTCTTTTATTGTACTTTGTAAATGTCATCCTGGTGCAATCTATGGTCAGAGGAATCTAGTGACCCTTCCTTCTGATTTCCTATAAACCAATCTGAATCAAGGTCAGGAATATGGTGCACCACTGCTTTTTACAGGGGCCATCTTTAGAAGTTACCAATGCCCTCATGGAGACAAATTACCTTAGCCTTAGAACAGGCTGAATATTTCATAATTACATTTTAAATCAATTTATAAGCACAAAGCTTCAAGCTCATGCAGTTAAAAAATTGTCTAGCACAACTACCGCTGTTAAACGAAATTTGACTGGTTGCTCTGTCTATTTTCTGATCTTTGTAAACTAGCAGCTTGTGTGTTGCATGGATAAACACTTATAGGGTTCCAACGGCGAGACCTATTGGCTATGCCAATGCTTGTTTAAACAAAGCCAGGCCTGGTTATCTTAATAAATACAGCTTTATATCAAAAAATGTGTGCTTCTCTGCCCAAGTTTCCCCTGGGTAATTACCCATGTGAACCAAAGCGCCACGCAGCTGCTCAAAGAGCTGTCTTAAAAATACTTTTTATACTGGAAAATGAATACCTTCGCTAGACCCTGTGCTACTTTCTGTAACTTTGCACCAGCATAGACTCTTAGTAAAACTGTCCCCAAGCTTCTGTTAGTGTGCTCGGCTGTCAACTTAGACAAAGAAATTGTTTTTTTATGGCTAAAGTTCTTATGACTGAAATTGTGACTGCCCCACTCACATTACAATTACCCTTGAAGGAGGGGGCCGTTGGCAGTGGCCCACTATGGCCATGCCTTAAACCATCTCTGTATGTCTGGTCCTATTATCTGCTATGATTATTGTTTATGCTTTCAGCCACAGTCTGCTCAACCATGTTTGTTCCAGGAGCTGGAACAGTGTCCCACACTTTTAGGTTCACTCACTGTAGCAAATGTTTTGTTATGACTGAAGTCTGAGATCCTCTAAGCCTTGAAAAGGCACCTGTGTTTTTGTAAAAATAAACATGTGTGCAATTAAAGTTATTTGTACCGGTTCAGAACGGAAGTCTGCATGTTCATTCGTAGCGTTCCCATTAAGCCTTGTAGATGCCCAGGCAGATAACATTCCAGAGGCTGAAGATTTCTGTTACACATTCTGGGGGTTGACATCTGGTACAGCAGCTAGAAGCTGAACCCTACCACATCAGCTTAGAGGTTGCTTTTGACTCCAATGGCAGTAGGTGTGAGTGAAGCATTTGAACCGGAAACTCTGTACAAAAAGGTTCTAAAGGTCACAGGCTGCAGAATGACTGTGCAAACAAATGATAAGGGAGATTAGACCTAATTTAATTGCAGGTTGGTCAATGGTCAAAATATTGGGATTATGACCTGGAGAATCTGGTTCCTATGTCATTTGCATAGCGGAAGAACACATCAGGTCCCGTCAGTTATTGGAGCCGCTTAGTGCTTACTGGTGTTATAGTTGATCAGAGTTGGCAGGACACCTTTTATTTTTGGTTTTCATTTAAAATATCTGAGGAAAAATGCAGCCTGAAAGAAAGTTGTGTTAAAAATGTAGTATACTCAAAAAATATAATGAAAAATGAATACAGTGGCTACAAACAAATCGAAACAATTTGTGCCTTATAGGGCAAAGGTAAGCGTATTGGCAGCAGTGGCAAGCAGCGTCCTCCTACTAAAGCAGAGAGGAGCATTTACGGTGAGGTTGGGAGTGCACCGGGCGAGCTAGATAAGTTTGTTAGAATTCAGGGAAGGATCAAATTAAGAGGTATTATGGGGTTGGTAGGGTTCAGGGATTGGTAGCATGAAGAGGTAGTTAGGGCTTTCAGGGTTCAGGGAAGGGTACCATTAGGGGTTTTAAGATTTTGGGGATGGAGTTAAGGCGCACTAAGAGGTCATTGGAGAACAGTTACATATTTTCTGACAGAGTACCCTCTTTACCAAACCCTAAATCAGGTCATAAGGACTGACTTGAGAAGGTAGGAAAGCAGAGAGTAGCTAAGACTGGGATATGGAATTTTGGTACCCTAGTCAATGATGCACTGATCTACTTCTTGGCTAGCAATGTAGCAATGTATGATGCTTCTAGGAACAATGTGGCGCGTCCTACTGTTGGAGATATAGACCACTGCATATAATTGCCTGACTAAAGGTACGTAATGGTGCATAAGCAGAGGTGAAATACAGCCCTTGGACAAGCTGTTCAAGAGGTCCAGACATATTTGAGAACCGCGTGTTAACTGTCTCGAATCGTGTATATTTCTGATCAGACCTACAAAGGAACCCAAGACTAAAACTACAATTCAATTTTGTTGCGTAGGACATATTTGACTCCTGTGAGTGACTGACCAGAATACATCCAATGGTCACTTTCATAACGAAACTTGTGGGGGTCACCCTGCAAACCGCATGTGGGGGCCCTCATGCACTGGACCCAGTCAAGAGCTCTCTGGCCCAGCTGTGCCCAGCGCTGGAGGGGGCCCCCTGGAGTTTAGGGCCCCCCACATCGCAGGGCTTCTGGGGCTATTGTTACGCCATTGCCAGTGGTTTTGTTAACTTGCCCCAGGTGCAAATAATGAGAGGTAGACTTTTACCACATGTCTGAGGGTACCATATATATGAGACAAACTTTGCAATTCCATTATAGGAAACACTGAACATAAGTGGCGTCTTCAAACCTGAAACATGCCTGTTTTGCTTGACTACCAGACCCAAAGTCAACTTGAGAGTGAACAGATTCTTGGATCTGGTACTGGTTATCGCTAAGAGACGTATAGTAGTCACCAAGTGACCATGGCTTCCGGCAATGAGTGGGAGTTTGGCCTGAAATCTAGGGAGGTTCTTTGGTCAGAAAATTTAAAGGGAAGGGTAACAGAGACAGCAGTAAGAAACAGTGCAATCTTTCAGGAATGTGATAAAAGAGGACAACCTTAAATGCATTTCTGGAGGACTCGAAGAGATAAACTGTAAATAATCTCGAGTAGACACAAGATTTAAATAAGTAGAAAGAAAAACCAACTCACCCTAAGAAGGGATGAATGTCTACCTCTGGGATAAGATATCCCCATTGACCTTCTTGACCCTACAAAGCAGCAACATACTTCCATAGCTTAAAGGACGACCCTAATGGAGTGATGCTAAGCCCGCATTACACATCAGGCTGATTATTGTTATGCTTGAGTTAGGCGCACATAGGCTATACATGCATGGAAGGCTTCGAAATCAATCAATCAGGGAAATTTTAAGCGCTCTACTCGCCCGTGAGGGTCTCAAGGCGCTGGGGGGGAGGGGGGGGGGGAGGGGAGGTCCGCAGTTCCGTTCAGTCGAAGAGCCAGGTGAAGGTGTTCATGGAGGGGCGGGTCTGATGTCGATCGGGAGCTTGTTCCAGGTCTTGGTCGCAAAGTAGAATAAAGCTCTTCCCCTGATCTGGCTCTGTGGATGTGTGGGGTTTCGGCGAGGACGAGGTTGGTGGATCGGAGGTTTATTTTGGGTACGTGGAAGTAGATTCTGTTGTTGAGGTATTGGGGCCCGGTTTTGTGGAGGCATTTGTGGGTGAGTATCTTCTTAACTGGGAGGCAGTGGAGATTTCATAGGTGTTGGGTGATGTGTTCGTGTAGGGGGGTGCCATTGGACGAGTCTGGCGGTGGTGTTCTGTATCGTCTGGAGCTTGAGGAGTAGAGACTTGTTGATGCCAGCGTAGAAGGTGTTTCCTTAGTAAAGTCTGCTGGTTATGAGTGCGTGGGTGACTGTCTTCCTTGACTCGGGGGGATCCATTTGAAAGTCTTACGGAGGATGCGAGGGGTGTTGAAGCAGCTGGAAGCGACCGCGTTGACCTGTCGGTTCATGGAGAGGGAGGAGTCGAGTACGATGTCGAGGTTTCTTGTGTGGTCCATGGGGGTCGGGGGGCTGCCGATGGCAGTGGGCCACCAGGTGTTGTTCCAAGCTGATGGGTTGGTTCCGAGGACGAGGACTTCCATCTTCTCCGATTTGAGCTTCAGACAGCTGTTGCTCATCCAGGATGCGACGTCATGCATTCCTTCCTGGAAGTTGAGTTTGGTGGTGGTGGGGTCCTTGATGAGAAAGAGGATGAGCTGGGTGTCGTCGGCATAGTATACTATGCTGAGGCAGAGCTATCTGACAATGGCAGCGAGAGGGCTATGTAGATGTTGAAGAGGGTTGGGCTGAGTGATGATCCCTGGGGTACTCCTCAGTTGATTTTCGTGGGTTCGGAGAGGAAGGGTGGCAGTCTGATCCTTTAGCTTCTGCCGGTGAGGAATGAGTGGATCCAGTCAAGGGCATTTCCTTGTATGCCGGCGTAATGTAGTCTGATGGCGAGTGTGCAGTGGGAGATGGTGTTGAATGCTGCTGACAGGTCAAAAAGGATCAGGGCCGCGGTGTGGCCTTGGTCGAGGAGGGTGCAGATGTCGTCTGTGGCAGCAAGTACAGTGGTCTCGGTGCTGTGGTTGCTGCGGAATCCAGATTGAGAAAGGTCGAGGATGGAGTTGTCTTCGTTCTGCATTGATGGTCTTCCGTTTGCCGCGGAGGGGAAGAGCGAGATGAGCCGGTAGTTCTTGAGGTCCGTGAGATCTGCTATGGGCTTCTTGAGCAGGTTCTGACTCCTGCGCGTTTCCAGTCATCAGGGAAAGTGCCGGTCTCGAAGGTGGTGTTGATGGTGCTTCGTAATTTTGGCGCCATGGTGGTGGCAGCTCTGGGGTAGATATGTTGTGGGCAGGGGTCTGTGGGGGTCCCTGAGTGGATGCCTTTCATGGTTGCGGCGGTCTCTTCAGTCGTGACCGGTGTCCAGGAGGAGAAGGTGGGCTGGCTGGCGTTGCCGGAGGGCAGGATGGTTGCCGAGTTAGGTGTTTGGTTGTTGAAGTTATCATAGAGGTTTTTGATCTTCAGGTGGAAGTAGGATCTGAGCTTGTCGCAGAGGTTCTAGAAAGAGTTGCTTAGTGAGGCAAACTTGTCTGCACAGTTGGAAATCCATGTGTGGAATTCCCTGGCTGGGAGGTTGGCATCAGTTGCAGCGGTGGGGGTGTTGTGGTTGAGGGTAGAGTTGAGCTGCTCCTTGGTGACTCTGCTCCAGTTCTTTCGCGGAGGGCGCGTAGCGGGTTTGGGCAGCTTGGGTTTGTTGATGAGGAATTGTACGCAGTGGTGGTCAGTCCATGGGGTTGCATGGTGTGGCAGAAGTGGATGCTGTTTCCTCCTGCGAAGATGGGGTCGAGGGTGTGTCCTGCCTTGTGGGTTGACCGTGGTGACATGTTGTTTCAGTCCGATGTTGTCGAGGTTGTCCAGGAGGGTGGTGGAGTTGGGGTCACTGGGGTTGTCGAGGTGGAAGTTCAGATCTCCAATGAGTATGTAGTCCATGGAGGCGATGGCGTGGGATGCGATGAGGTCGGTGATGGTGTCGGCGAAGAGGGGCCGGGGGGGGTCTGTAGGCGAGGGTGCCGCAGAGTGTGAAGTTGGGTCTGGTCTGGACCTGGAAGTGGTGTTCGGCGGCAGGGAAGGTGTTTCTCGAGGTGAAGAGGCGGAGGGAGTTTTTGTGTGCGATGGCGAGAACTCCTCCTGGGTGGTTGAGGCGGTCCTTTCTCTGGATCTTGTAACCATCCAGGATGGCGATGACGATGTCAGGGGTGGAGGAGGCATTGGTCCAGGTTTCTGTAGAGAAGGTGACGTCGGGTGAGAGGATGTTCAGGAGGTTTCAGATCTCTACGGCATGTCTGTGCATGGAGCGCACGTGGAGGAGGATGCATCTTAGGGCGTCGACAGTGTTGGCGGCGGGGCAGTTGTGAAGGTTTGGCAGTAGTGGTGGCAGGAGAACTGACCGTCGGTCGTGTTCGGCATGGACTGCTGGCAGTTGCTGTTTCTTCTGGGGATGAGTGCGAGGAGGGTGGGTGAGTCATAGCGGTGGATGATCAAGGATCCAGGGTCCCTGGCGCTGGTCAATGTCTGGTTGCAGACAGGCTTGCCTTTGGCTGCCATTAAATGGGGAGGAAAAGCGCAGATGGGAGGTGGGAAGCGGCAAGGGGGAGGGGCGGCAAGGGCAGTGGCGGGACATCGGTTACGAGAACAAGCACTAATAGATAATAAAGACAAAAACAAAGCAGACGGCAGAACTGTCTAACAAAATGCAGGAGGTAAACAAAACGGAAGCAGACAGCATAACTATTAAAGATAACAAGGCAGGCAACAATGAGGGCACAATACCGGCAGCAGGAACCAGGGGCAGGCAGAGAGCGGGTAGAGAGTGATCTCGAACCCTATTCGCACCAGGCAGAGACAGCGACAGACAAGCGGAGCTGTGGGGAGAGAGAGCGGATCTCTGGCCAGAAGGTCAGAGGTCTCGCTCCCTGAGTCACTGGTTACCTGCTAAACATGTACCATGAATATATACTTCATTTGCATTCTTTACTGGCACTGAAAACTAATAAAAAAGTTTTGAAGAAAAGTTTCCAAAGAGTTAAGTATACCCCATTGCTCCTTCTTCCTTATGCTTTCAATTCATCCCTTGTGCTGCTCCCAACCCGACATTCTTCTTATATCTAGTCGCACTTACTCCACACCTGCGCTTTTACTGGTTTTGTGTTAAACCTTACGTCACAGTTTATGATACTTTGTAAAGTGCATCAGTACCATTTGTGAACATGTGCTGTATAATTCTGTAAAATAAATAAATCAATAAAATAGTACAGGGCATCCATTAATCAAAATGACATTTTAAAGAGCCTGGAACAACCTCCCCATCCACTTCCGACCCTCTACCTCCCTCGCCAACTTCAAGAGTAGACTCAGGACCTGGCTGTTCAAGTAGCTCCACCTCGCACAAGCGCCTAGATACCCCTCGGGGTTATTAGTACGCTCTGCAAATCCCTGATTGAAAGACAACCAATACCCCCTACCCGCACCCAAGATCCGAGTTCAGTGGTTCCCACGATTACGACTGAAGATTTTCTAATCACCTTCAGGGACATCTTAAGGATTTTGGGGGCCCTGGGACAAGCGAATTTTGGGGGCCTCTGTACGGAAAAGCACCCTCATACAAATTCTAAATGTGTTTCCATCTAATATTCAGGCATAGTGATACGTTTTCAAAATTAAACCACAGCACCAGCTCACTAATATTACTGCTAAGAAATCTCTGTGACACCCTCCCAGTTCTCATATGTGAGGTCCTGTTTTGATCTAAAAGAAACGTTTTTTGGGATGTAGCATGAAACATAAACACAATCTCTGTAAGGGACTCCCACACATCACCCACATTAACAATAAATTCAAGGAAAACAGTATTTAAAACAATCTGTTTTAAGAATTATTGACGGTAACAAGGGCAGGACTGAGCAGTACAGAGCAGGCTCTATCAGGGGCCCAATGAAACCAGCGGAAGGTGCACAGTCCGTTACAGAACAGAATAGCAAAACAATAGTTATTGTAGAGAAATACAAGAGATCCTGCAAATAGTTGGGACAACCCCTCACAGGAGGTAGGAGTCCATCAGCCCACCCTTATTGGCGGAGCATCGTCATCTGGTACTCCTGGGAATCACTGTCTAGGCCCGAAATCGCAGATCCCCAAGGACTCTGCCTGGTGCACAGACCAGTGATACCCAGAAAGGAAATAAACTCCTGCCAGGGTGCGTACCCAAGTAGTCGAGGGCTCCAGTGGTGTGCAGTGCAAGAAAGTGATGTGGAGTTAAAAATGAATACTTGGTCAAAAAATGTGTTTAATGTGGATCAACCAAGTTTCATGTCTAAAAGAACCTATAGTCTGATATATATTTTTACAGGCTAATCTTTGGTTCGTGTGGAAGTGTGGTCGACATGTTTCAGCCGATACGGTGACTTAACCCGGCTTTCATCAGGACCGAGAGAACAACAAAAAACAGCTACTGCCAAACTAATTATAAAGTGATAAAGCTAAGCCCATGCACCAAATGTGAGTGTGGGGTACCAGCGTGGCAATTGCCACCCTACCAGAAAAGGCTCAAACTTGAGCGTAAGAACAATGTCTTCATTCCCAGCTTTGTGTGGGAGAACAGCCTCACCTCACCCGGCTGACTGCTCGGAGAAGGAGGCACCGCTCCAGCTTTGTGTGGGAGAACAGCCTCACCTCACCCGGCTGACTGCTCGGAGAAGGAGGCACCGCTCTGTCCGTCGATACCTCTGACTGACTCGCAAGCTGTCTATCAGGGGCCCCCTTGAAAGGCTGGGGCCCTGGGCCAGAGCCCACTTTGCCCATGCCTTAAAACGTCACCTTTGTTTTGTAAACTGTATGGCTTATTATTCAGAAGTGCCTGCAAGTCAAGTAAGGAAGGCCTGGCAGCAGTGGCGGCATGCCCTGGGAGTGCTGCGGGGCGGTGCGGCAATGGGGGGGAGGGGCAGGGTGGGGGGGTAGTGGAGTCCGACATATGATGGACAGGAGTAAGATAAGTAATTAAATAAATAAAACTATTTACCTTGCGCCCGCTGCATCGCGAGCTCGGTGATCCATCCATCCATCAATCCATCCTCTCTTTCTCTCTTTTCCCTATCTGATTGCTTGCTCTCTGTCTTCCCCATCCTTCCCTCTCTATATTTCTCCCTCTTATGAAGCCTCCCTGTGCCTCTGAGGGGAAAGTGACAGAGGCACCATGACCGGCCCCTGCTTTCAAAACCCGCCTCCAAGGGTTCCAGCCCACTGGGGAAATGCCCGGTGGAGTGAGATGCATGTCTGACCCTGACTCTTAATCTCACTATCCCTCCTGCTGAGGTATCACCTTTTTTTGTATCCCAGCAGGGTCAGTCTAGGAATGGAGGATTACGGACAAGGGTGTTATATTGATGCCACACCATCTTCTTCCTCCTGGTCCATTCAGAATCTGACTCCTTCTTTCAACTACCAATCAAGCCTTCATTCTTTAGGCAGAGGCATTGCCTAATTTGTGCCGGTGTTTGCTGGTGCTCAGCAGCAGAACTTAATTCTTAATACCAGCACTTATTTTTGATAGGCCACTGCACAGTGGCACTGTCTGTTTTTTTGAGCAGAGCACATACATTTAACAATTAAGTATACAATTAAAGAGTTATTCTCCCATGTCATGACCATTCTTACAGCTTTGGTGGCCTGAAATCGACTAAACTGTAAATTTCAGTTTATTAAGATTTTACAATGTAATGCAGTGCACTTTTATGATTTTATTATGAAATCAAAGAATTGAAACTGACTCATTTGTAGGAGCAGGCAGTAGTGCAAGCTGCAGTGGTCTCCTGAGCAATACCTGGCAGGGGTACTAGTTTTTTTTAACAAATTAAGAATTTGTTTGTGGATTGTAGTAAGGGTGAGGCCTAGGCTTGGACAGGGCATACGAGCGGTGCACATTGGAGGGCTTTGGCGCTGGGGAGCACAAGTGAAGCCAAAACGGGGCCAACTGTTGGTGATATCTTTCATGGGATGTCGTCGCAGATAGTTATAATTGTTGTAAAAGTCGCCATTTTTGAAGTAAATTTATAATTGTATTTATACCTTCCTAGCCTGTTACTGCTACACATTTGGAGTTGTAATACAAATTAGATGGCTTTGCAAGACTCATGTTTGACTTTTGCTAGTCGTGTTGCTCCTTGTTCTTGTTTTACAGCTTTTTTATGACAGGACATAATCATGTTTCGATTCTTGTTGTTATGAACAGAGTGCGACGCCATCTTGAGTGATGGCGAGCATGATTATGTTTTTACAGGCACACACATTCTTTGCTACCTACCAATTGTACGTATTGTGTGCAGAGCATCCCAGATGAGTCAGGGGACATTTTGAGCGCGATGTTTTAGCTTACAATAGTGTTTTCTTTAAATTTATATACCAGCCACGGTCTCTCAGAGATTTTTACTACCACTTTTGCAAGTGAAAACTCGTTCTAACTTTATTCTGCTCATTTCCAAACCATTTGTTCTGTCACATCCTCGACCAGTGTGTAATCCTTTATGCTCCAGTATTTATCAAAGAACTTATTTGCAAGCTTTTGTAAACGAATTACACGGTTACATCAGAACCAAACATTTTAATTGAACATTGTTTTATCACTTTTTGTTTCACCTACGGGGGAACTATTTCTGTAGGTTCACAAGTGATGCTATGTTTTCTGTTTAAAAAAAGGTGTGCACCAGCGAGTGCTTTGCAATAGACCCCTCTAATGTGTACCACATTTCGTCATGTACTCTACAAATGACAGATTTTATAAATGGATCATACCTTGAAAAGCTCCCAAAAAATGCTCAAGCACTCAACTACATGATACATTTAGTTTCTTGTTTAAAAACAGTGGGGCCTATTCGCCAAAACATTTTTGAGTACAGAAATGAGTACAACTTTACGTGCTCCCAGATACTGTTCACTAAGGGCCCAATTCACAAAGGGCCCAAATCTGCCCTCCATTAACCCCTCTTTCCCCGGAGGGAGATCCTTGGATCCAAGATCTGTGTTGCAGAGAAGGTGAGTTGATAAGCAGGGGGGAGGAGGGGGGGGGGCACTTTACATCAGCAAAGTGAATGTGGAAATTAACTAGTTTAGTGGTGGATGCAGTGTAAGGACTTTTGTCGCGGCAGACTAGTGACATTTTGCCAACTCCTCCCTATAGGTATCGTGCTATGTTTGCAACTGGTTGTGCCTAAGCCTACCCCTTAGAATTGCATTACTGTAGAACTAGTACTTTGTGTACTTGAGTATACATTACCTGCTGAATGACCACAAAATACTCACATACACTAATACTTAATAAGGTTATTCATCCTGTTTAATACTGGCCAGTGTGACAGAACGTATTTTTAAAAAATATATATATATATAGTAGCCTCATCGCATTGAAGTCGATAGTAATAAATGCTTTAAGGCTTCTTGCTGCAACTCTGTAATCCATTTAATGCAGATTAAAACATGCTGTCAAAAGTATTTTTCTGTAGAAAGGACTGTTTTGACAAGATTTATACACAGGGCTGATGGAATCATGCAGTAATACACGGTGTATCACTTATGTTGCATAACTTGCAAACATCTGCAACATATAAAATAATATTTCTGCTTTTTTGTGCAACTAAAAGCAAACGATGAGGCACTTTAATTTATGATGGTGACACCGTTAGGGTCTACATCAGAAGACAATGGTAACGGAAGGTCCTCCAAAAATGGTAGGCTATCCATTCTCACATCTGGCAGGCAAGCAACAGTATTAGAAGTTTCCTAAATGGAAGGCGACTCCTTGACAGAGACGTTGCCGTCTTCACTATCAGTGGTGCTTGCGTCACTAGAGATACTGGTATGTCTTCCCGCCCTTCTGCATGTTTGGCAAAGTAAGAATTGTGAAAGACCACCATGGGCAATTTGGTGGAATTTCACTGAAAGGTTGATGTTCTGTATATAACAGGCCAACTCCATAAATATGTTAAGGAGACACAGAATTATGTTGGTGCGGACAACATACCCCAACTTTGGGCATACATTTCTAGAGACCCTAGTGGTTTTGGAAATAGCCTTAACCAACATTGGCAGAGTTTCCCAGAGGATTATAAAAATTGAGGTGCAATTTCTTTCAACAGCCTGGGCAAGGACTACCTTCTACCACACACTCAGACAATAATTCCACTAGCTAAACTCTAACTGGATCAGTTACATATTGGCTTAACACAGATTCAATACAGTAATAAATAATTTAAATATGTTTCGTCAAGAAGTCATGATTGTGGCGCGTCTTGCATATTTCTTCTGCACGTCCACCACGTCACTAGGTGTCAATTATTTGTATAGGTCTTATAAAATGTTTTATTCAGCAGAACATAAACCATCATGACGTGAAAGGTGCACGTCCTTATCCTTTCAGCTATGTTTGACGAGGTGCCTGTGTGATGTATACTATGTTCACACTGTGAGTCTACTGAAAAGACTTAATTCCTCATACCGAAGCAGCCCCAAAGGGCTGCACGTTACATATGTATAAAGGGCGTCGTTCAACAGAAGGCACTTAAATATTTGCTTGGAATTAAGTAGACAGAGAATCTCAAAACATATGGAAAATCTTTGGGACTCATTCATTTACAAAATGCAGATTCAAGAAACTGCTGCTTACACAACCAAAATGCAAACATACTAAGATGGTTGCAACTGAGAAACGGAAAACTTCAAAACATAGTAAACATTAAAGAAAGTGAATCTTAACATCAGTGCAGCAGCCTATGTGTTCACACTTATGTTTCCAGAGCTCGTGTACTATTTTTAAGACCTAGCCTGTAAAGATTTTTTATTAAAGAGAAAGTGCCATTCTCTTCATTTCTCTTTCAATGGGCGGTGTTCTTCTGTTGCCGGTTTGTATTGAAGTGAAAGCACAAACTCACCCTCACTAACACACCAGTGGCAACTTATGTATATCAACACTATTAAGGCCCATCTAGACATTGTATACATCGGTGATATGGATGACTCAGGAAACAGAAGAGGGCTTCACACCCTTTGAATGTGCAGTGTATTGTATTGTAAAAAAAAAAAAATAGCTTTGCTTTGTTATCATCACACTTTATGACTGCAAATGTATCGCGTGCTGTGCAGGGCAAGTGATAACGCGCAATCTGGGTTTCTCTTAAGGGAGCGGCTACAAAGTTGTTGCTCAATTATCGCGAGCGTGCGTAAGCGTCACTTCGGGTCAGGAATGGCCTTCACTGCGGCTTAGTCCTTTAATCATCTTGGGCCGTAAACAGGGGCGTAGGAGACACTAAAATTCTGGGGGGGACAGGGACAACCTTGTGCACTTTCCAGTGACCCTATACAAATCACCGCCCGTTAAACAAATACAATTGCATACTTTCGAAGTGAAATATTGAGAAAAGCAGGCATGTAGTCACAGTTTGCATGTATGCTTTATTGTTATTTACATTCATATAGTAATGAGACCAAATGTTTAAAAAAAACATATATATGAATCTTGCATCTTAATGCACAAAGCAAACAAAGGCCGCTGACTTAGGGTGGGGGCGTCGTATTTGCAAGTGCATTATGGTTTGAAAAGTACCTGCTGCTGCATTCCTGGTCTCCAGCAATTTTCAATCAACAATAAAAATGTGAAGATAACTTTGGTGATTAATGTTCTTTTTTTTTAGAGAGATCGAAGGCTTGTCTAGTGAAAGTTTTAATTCAAAAGGTCAGTGAGTTACTGCTTTTGTCTGAGATATTCTTTTGGTATTTGAAGTTTATAAGTTAAAATCCTAACATTGAACAGTGAGCTATGAACCGTCATCAAAGAGCTGCATAAAAACTTCAATGTATAGATTAGAACGTTATGATTTTTCCCCAGTCTTTCCCTATCCTAATGTTGGAAAATGGGTTCATTAGGATATAAATCAATTCTGATTATTGAAGAGAACCCCCCAACCATGGTGTTATGTTTTACATTCTGAGTTTGTGTTTCTCTAGTGTTGCAAAGCCACCCTGGGCACTCCCCAACTTTTTGCTGACTGGTACTGGTGGTACCTGACTGACTGACCCTGGCCTCTGCCTAAACAGCCAGTGCTATTCTGTAAGAGGCAATTAAAAATACAGTGAAAACACCTACATACACTAGGGTGCACTATGGGTTAGGGTACCCCGATGATTGGCATGACCTCTCCTATAAGGCCCTAGTACATAATGGGGCAGGGGGATTAGAACTACTTTTAAGTCCCTAGAATATAATAAGGCATGGCAGTTTAGAGGCCAGCAGCCCTTTCTGCGCTTGCATGTGTGCACTGATGAAGCCTGAGGTCAGTTTAAAAGTAGCCCTGTGTTATAGGGCTGCTTTTAAAATGCAAATTGTGCCCAAACTCGACTTTTGGGTTTGGGGAACTTACAAATTGATCAACTACAATGTTAGGGCAAAATTAAGTGGAAAAATGTTTTCCACTTAACTATGGCTGTATCATATTTGCCACATAATACATCATCTGCTGCATAATCTAACGATTTCCTCCAAAACAATTTTGTAGCTCAAACGGATCCCAAATTCCTAAAAGAAATGTGACTTGTGTTGCTGTGAAGTTTAGGGCCCTTTGCAAAGGTTAGTAAAGAAAACAATTCCTAAGAAAACAATTGGTCCCAGACACTCCTAATGACACTCAAGTTAATACCTGTAGGAGAGTGTAGTATGCAATCAATTCATACAACCGAAAATGTATAATGTAAAGGCACATTCAACAGGAAAATCTCATAGATAAGAGGCCAACCAAAGTCAATTAAATTGCAAACATCAATTTATTTCCCGCTGAATCATATTCATAAAATGCAAACTTAGGGGCTGACTACGATGGCAGGCGGACTTCAGTACCACCGCCATCGAATCGGGGAATGGGACCGCTGGTCTTCAAGGTGGATGCCCCACGATAGGCATTACAATGCGACTGCCACTACGGTGTTCGCAGTGCCTATCTTTTACATTGCAGCAGGTGCTGCTGGCTGCATCATCCGCCGCAAAGTAAAAAAAAAAGGAACATGTTAAATATATAGTTGCCTGCCACATGGTGCAGTGATATGTTGTGGGGCATCATAGATGCCCCCCAGGACCCATGTCTGGGGGCCAGGGGTAAAGGGGCCTGCTACGGGCCCCCAATGTCCCTTTCGCCAGCATTTCCATGGCAGGTGAACCGCCATTGATAAACTGGCGGGTAAGGGACATCGTAATCCCTGCTGCGGTGCATGGTAGGCACCACCAGCATTGTAGGAACCACGAGCCCCTCCACCACACCGGCGGGCTCAAGAAGCCCGTCGGGTGCGTGGTGGTTGGTCTTTCCGGCCGCCAGGTAACCACCGGCCATTGTAATATGGCGGGCTGTGATGTAGTCACCAATGGCGGTGGGACCGCCGCCGACGGGGTGACGTGGCAGTCCCACTGCCATTATAATCACCCCCTAAGTTTGGTGTGCATGCAAATCCTACATTGCCAACCCCTGGCAAGTTGCACTGCTAGTGCTAGAAAAAGGCCAATGGAGGTACCAATGGGTGAGGTGGACTGGCCTCAAGGGTCTTGTGACCTCAGTGACAGATTCACTGTTGATCTAGGATGTGCTTCTTCATATGCCTGCCCGTAAGACTGGAAGTGAACTGCAGTATGGATTGTGGTGGACAGGTCCACCTGCGGGTGCTAAGACACCTGGGCTTCTAAGGTCTATCGGGCCTTCTAAGGTGTAGCATCGGAATAATTTCTGTCAGGAGTGTGGTATGGTGAACTGGTCATGAAGGTCTGAACATGGTTCTCCAGTTTCAAATTCAGCAGCTCTGGCCAGAGTGCCACATTCTCTCCCACACTGAACACCATACTGGCCCACTGAGAGAAACTTGCACTGCCTTCAGCACAACTCAATTGTGCTGCGACTAAATTCAAATTATGCACTAGACAACAATAAAATGCTGCCTGAAAAAAAATGAATAACACCCTGGAAAAAGCAAACACTCATAGGGAATGCAAGAATAAGCAAAGCATGTGAACTGTAATCAGAAAAAAACATGGTTACCTTAACCGTTTTAAACTCATATTCAGAAATCAGTAAGTGATTTTGCCTCAAAAGTTCAAGACATGGCTACAGGACCAGGAAGGGACCCCTTTCAATTTCCATTGCTTATATCCTTTCAAAATGTATGCAGTTTGGTTTAAAAAAGACCACATCCCCAAACACAGAGCCGCATTTTATAAGCTAAAATAAATAAAAAGTTGAAAACGATCATATTAAACGTTTCCACTCTACCCATCAACCAGGTATTGCAGTCCCTTTAGGAATGGCGCACTTACCCACCCTGGGAAAACAATGTTGTTCAAAGAAAGAAGATAAAAAGAAAGTAGCGCTTTCACTGGCAAACTCTGTAAAGTGGCGCTAATGTGTGTGGGTGTAAATAACAGTCTGGCCTGTCTGCTGTCCACTCTGTATTGCTTTATTTAGGTATTTAACTATTTTTTCTCTCCATTCCGAGGTTTTTCTTTACAATAGAAAACGGTCAGAAAATGACGACATTTACAGCCAAAGTGTTCAGCCTTTTTTGGATCCATTTCACAGGGGAACAAATAAAGAAAAGGAGAGGCAAGAGAGAGTACCTTAAGAGCTGCCTCTTGAAATCAGCACGTAAGCAGGAGCGAGACAGAGACAGAAAGAGATGGAGGAATAAAGAGAGGAGGGCAGCTGCCAGAGGCAGATCAGGAGTAGTGGACACGGTCCTTGCCATGAAGGAAAAGAGACAGCGTTTATTTTTTCTCCGTTCTCTGCCCTTCCCAGAACGGCTGAGCCTTCCTGCAGCAAAACAAAAGGCCGAGGGCGGGTGGCCTCTAACTACAGGCAGGTCAAGGTAGCGCTTTCGCGTGCTAATGGCCCTGTGATAACAGAAGGGAGAGGGGAAATTCCTTTGTCCCCTCGTCCCCCCCACCCTTGTCCCCCGTGTCCCCCCCACTCCAAAATCTGGGGGGGATATATCCCCCGCATCCCCCACACTTCCTACGCCCATGGTCGTAAACATTGTATTTCTGATGGCTTCTTGCTGTGACAGCTGTCAAGCTGCTCATACAGGTGTGCTTTGTCAGGCGAGTAGCAGGGCCGGCCTCGAAATCAAAATCAGCCCAGGAAAAATGGTGCAAACCAGCGCACACACTACAGGAGTCATGACCAGAGTGGAGCACCGAGAACATGGTTGGTTCATGTAAGCCCTCCCTGCTCTAGAAGAAGCCCCTCCTAAGCTGCAACTCCCGCTGGGAAAATGCCCTGGTGACTTATGGCCAATCAGGCCCGAGTAGCATCTGTGGGGTCTAAGAGTGCGGGTGTGCAATGAAGGCGTCTACACACAATCTGCTGTCAGTGTGTTTTCCATTTTG
This sequence comes from Triturus cristatus, assembly GCF_964204655.1. NCBI lineage: Eukaryota > Metazoa > Chordata > Amphibia > Caudata > Salamandridae > Triturus > Triturus cristatus. The sequence continues at coordinate 926,254,646 of NC_140587.1, forward strand.
CACACTTTACTATGCAGCCAGTTGGGAGCAGGAAGCGCAGTGGTGTGTGGTTTGACAAATCATGCATCCGGAGAGAATCTTGTGTATGCTATAGGTATTCCTTCCCATGAGTGCACTTTTCTTGCTTTGCTGCATGTCTGCTTAGGCACTTGTTTCCTGCTGCAGTATATTTTTCACCCATTGTCCCTGGGCACTCACTTACCTACTGGGTAGACTGGACTGCATGTCTATGTGTAACCACAGTAGTGGCGCAATTGGACCCTAACTTAGAGGGGGGCTAAGACTCCCAGCCAGGGTTGGCCCTAGCACTGGTTGCGCACGGTGCAACAGTGTTATTTGGCGCCCCTCCCCCATTTCCTCCTTCTCCATGAATTCCCTCACTCCCACCCGCCAACAATGCACCTCATCTCTCTATAACCCTTATCTGACAAACATTTCATTTTGTTATAGGGCTACTCTTAGTTCACTCACACTCAGTTCTGTGAACTGCTTTTTGTACATGTTCTTTGTAGCAGGCACATTAAGCATCTGTGCTGTGTGGGTGACAGGAGTGCCCAAGTGCACGGTGAGCGATGTGACAGTGTGAGAGTAGTGTGAGAGGAGTGACTGCAGGGTGAGTGAGGGACCATGTGAATTTGGGTGGGAATGTAATTGCAGAGTGGGACGAATGAAAGTATGGTTAGTGATGGGCTTGTTGGAGTGACATTGCAGAGTGAGCACTGAGGCGAACAGATGAGTGAAGTGTCCCATGAGTGCAAGGTGAGTAGTGTGCTTGTGTGCCTGCAGGGTGAACAGCGCAAGTGCATTGTGAGTGCATAGTGATCACTGTGAGTGCAGAGTGAGCGGTATGCTCATGTGACTGCAGGGTAAGTGCAGGGAGAACAGTGTGAGTTCATGGACCATGGCATAAGTGCTCTGTCGTCATTGTGAGTGCTGGGTGAATAGTGTGAGTGCATGGTGATCACTGTGAGTGCATTGTGATCGCTGTGAGTGCAGGGTGAATGTGAAAGTGAAGGGCGAGAATGAGGGGTGAGTTCTCTGAATGCAGGGTGCATTCCCAGACACTTGAAGTAACTCAGCATGTTATTGAAGGCTGGCGTGGGGTTTCAGATATAAGTGAATCTATTGCTATTATGGCATTATTCAAGGACAGGGCCGGACTGGCCGTAGAGGTCACCAGGCATTTTTTCAGTGGGCCGGGAGAGTGGGGGCCGGTTTTGGACCGGTGGGGGGCATTTTTGACACAGGGGGCCAGTTTTGCAGCTGTACTGCAATATCGGCCCCCTGTACCAAAAACTGCTGCAGTGTTTTCCACAAACACCCCGCCTCCACCGAGGCCCCACTCCCTCCCCCCCAGCCAGTCAGACTCAATTGCCAAGGCCAGTTTGTGTTTCCAGTCCGGCCCTGTTCAGGAATCGAGGGTGGAGGAAATAAATATTGTGCTCATCCTGCAACAAACTTCCAGTCTTGTGATTAGGGTTGCCAGCTCATTATGTCGATGTCCCAGACATTACAAAAATAAGCAGTCATCTAAAGCCTATTTTCAGCACTTATATGTGCATACTTGGAACATCAAATATAACTAGAAAGCTCTTTTAATTGTGTTCTAGGGCTGCCTGAATGATCCATGACTGATAATTAAAGGGAGCAAAGAGAGAAAAGTCAGATTATAAATGAATGGGGAACATCCTCAACAACAACTCTGGAATAACGAGTTCCGGAGTCATGCAAGTCGGACAACAGCTTGCCCGAACAACGACGTGGCCTTAACCACGCATGTGCATGGTTAAGGCTAAGTCGGTCTAGTGTTAGGCCAGGGCAGAGTTCAGTGGAGCGTTGGACAGGAACATGTAAGAGGAGTTCGGGGTGGAGGGGGGATTTGTGCTAGGTTTTGAGGGTGGGAGGGGAGCATGAGCAAGGGGGGTTCATGTTAGTTTTTAGGGGGCAGGAGGGGTTTGGATTAGTTTGTAGGGGGTGGGAGGGTTCGAGTTAGTTTCGAGGGGGTGGGGTGTTGGGTTCCTTTTTGGGGGTTGGGAGGGGTTTGGGGGTAGTTTTTTTCAAGTGGTTGTTTTTAGGGGGTGAGAGGGTTCAGGTTAGTTTTTAGGGGGTGGGGTCTCAAGTTAGTTTATCGGAGTTGGGGGTTTGGGTTAGTTTTTAGGGGGTGGGAGGGGTTGGGGGTAGTTTTAAGGGGTAGGTTTTGGGGGTGGGAGGGTTTGCTAGTTTTAAGGCGGTGGGAGGGGTTTGAGTTAGTTTTTAGGGGGTGAGGTGGTTTGGGTTAGTTTTTATGGGGTGGGGGTTGGGTTTTTACGGGATGGGGTTTGGGATAGCTTTTAAGGGGTGGAATGGGTTTGGGGTAGTTTTAAGGGTAGTTTTAGGGGGTGGAAGGGTTCATGTTAGTTTTTGTGGGTGGGATGGGGTTTGAGTTAGTTTTTAGGAGATGGGGGTTCGGGTTAGTTTTTAAGGGGTGGCGGGGTTTCGGGTAGTAGGAGTACATGTGTTGTGTGCCCTGTTAGTCTGCGTGCTGCAGCAGCCCCAGTGAGTAAAAAGGTGACTTTTGTGTTTTAGGAGGCACTGTACACAGAGAGAACCATGAGTCAGCTATTGGTTGGGAAGCGCACTGTGTGCAGCTGGGTAAACATTTCCAGCTGCAGTTTGTGTCCACGAAGGTGCTAAGCAGGTGTACACAAATAACTACAAAAGAGCACAACAACATCCACACTCTGCTGAACATAAATGTTACTCAAGAGTCTCCAGTGTGGCTCAGGAAGGCCAGTGCCACGCCAGGCTTCAGGGTGACTGACATAGACCCTTGGCATGTGCATTTCTTATCTGTGTTAACCTGACAACCAGGGATGGATCCGGCCAGGGATGGATCCGGGCAGTGAGTAATTTGTAAAATATTAAGTGCCAGGGCTCTAACCAGGGGGCCACTGCAGCTTGCACCACCCATCGCCCTTGACATTGCTGCCAAAACAACTACTAACCATCTCTCTTGCATGTAAATGAGACAGTTCAGATTATTTTGGGTCCCCAAAGCTAAAGGAATGGCTAGTGAGGTAGGTGTTAGCAATTTTTAGGTCTCGCGCCTAGCGTTGCACTGCGCGACAGTGCTCGCGCAGCGCGAGACATTTAGTAGATGAAAAAACGGGGATTTGGAGCTGGCCTAGGAATGGCACACGCACGAGCGTGTGCCTTTCCTTCTGTTGCACGTTATTGGCCTTTGCGTGTGTGCTTTTTTGAAAGCCAGCACGCAATAGGCCAAAGGCGGGCGAATTGCTCCGCCCACGGCCTATTGGTGTCTATTACACGCTTGGTGCACGTAATAGACACCAATAGGCCATGTGGTTTCACTTATCATGCCCAGACACAGGCGTGATAAGTGAAAGCACATGGCTCGCAGTGGCGCGCGTGCGCGCACCTTTCGCGGGTGTGTTTTTTTTTTTAACTGATGGAGCCTCAGTACCAGCCCCTTGTTAGTTTCTGTGGGTGGGAACGAGTTATCACCAGAGACAATGTGATAGTGTACTGTAACCCCTGCAGCCTGTGTTCAGAGTGTATTGGAGGACGTGGAGCGAGGGTGTGGACTGCAGGAATGGTACATAAAGCAGCCGAGCTCCGCAGACTGCACTGGACGCGGTGCTCTGGAAAGGGGCAGGGCTGTGAATGCCTCGGCGTATTTCTTACTCACAGACCTGCAACTCAGTGTGAGGTTGAAGGAACCCCCCATTTTAATTCGGATACCGCTTTTGTGTGCGCTTTACACATTTTCCATGGTAGCAGGCAGCACTCGCCCCCAAGAGTTTTTATCCCAGAGGGTCCAGCACAGATCCGAGTCCGCATTACACCCTGGGAAACGAATCCATCTTTGTGCCTTATAACAGCGCAGCTGCTGTAACCAGGGGGCTGCTGGGGCTTTCATCCGTCTTGCCGTCGCCTCTGGTGCACTAGTGAATAGTTCGGCAATGGGGGCCCCCTGAAGAGCGCACACTCATGGAAGACCTGAAGCTCGTGGCCGTGAACGGGGCCTGCACCTAGTGATCAACATGCAGAAGGACTGTCTGCGTGCTGCCAGGTGAGCCAATGCCCTCCTTCCCCCGCAGCACTCAGTGCCAACTTTTCACACTCACCCCTGCACTACCACTGACAGACACCCAGCACTAGTGCACAGCACAACTTGCACCAGGACAGTTATGTTTAAGGAGAGCAGGCTGCCTGGAGTTCTCCTTGTTTGTGGGTTTTTAGTGGGCTTGTTTATATTTTATATCCACCCCTAAGGGCCCCCCAAATTCTCTGTTGTTCCACAGTTCTCTCCCCATTCCTCCCCTAAGTTGACTTCTCCCCCACATGTCCACAGGAGGAAGGAATACAGAATCCTAGGGTGGGTGTAGCGGGGGTTGGAGCGTACGAGAGGTTGCGCCCTGCCCCGGATTGAGGTCAGAGATTAGATCTAAGTATCAGATGGAATGTAGCTGTGGAAAAATGACTTCTAACGCAGAGGACTGATGTGCCATACTGATCATATCGCGGATTGGTACGTGCATGGTGTGTGCGTATTTTGTGTTTACTTGGACGGTTGTGTCACTTGCAAACATTGTTACATAATTATGTGAAATAAAACTTATTGGAAACTGCGTCACTATTTAAACGTTTGTTTCTTGGATGTGTGTGCTGTCGCTACGGGTGCTTTTTGCTGACTGGGGGGGGGTAGGTGTGGAGCGGAGCCTGCAGGGATAGAGTGGGGGAGGGGGGTCAGGCAGCATTTGGTGGTGGCTGACTTGGGTGTCGGCCCCACATTCGGTGGCGCTGGTGGAGATCTTTTGAGGGGGGCTTGGAGCCCCAGTACTTAGTATTTTACACATTAAGCACTGCTAAGAAGGCATAAATAGTTTACACTAAAAGTGCATGTACATTGAAGATGAAGGCACTCAAGTGAGGCCAAGAGATGGGGATAGTTGGAATGAAGAGAACTGTAAAGGCTTATTTAGAGCACTTAACAATGGATATCTTTGATCTATAATTGGTGTGCAAACTCTCCGATAGAAAATTTGGTGATGGCGTGCTACTGTCTAAATACCAGATCCGTTTTAACATTTCATTTGAGAGAGACATCAGTGTGAGAGACAGCAGTTTGTGTGTCCTAGAGAGAGCATGGTGTGTAACAGAGACAGCAGTGTGAGAGAGACAGCAGTGTGTGTCCTAGAGAGAGCATAGTGTGTAACAGAGACAGCAGTGTGAGAGACAGCAGTGTGAGAGACAGCAGTGTGGGTGTCTCTTAGAGAGAGCATGGTGTGCAAAAGAGACAGCAGTGTAAGAGAGAGAGCAGTGTGTGAGACAACACTGTGTGAGAGAGACAGCAGTGTGAGAGAGACAGCAGTGTGAGAGACAGCAGTGTGTGTAAGAAAGACAGCAATGTGTAAGAGAGACAGCAGTGTGTGTGTCATAGAGAGAGCATGGTGTGTAAGAGACAGCAGTGTGAGAGAGACAGCAGTGTGAGAGACACCAGTGTGTGTAAGAAAGACAGCAGTGTGAGAGAGACAGCAGTGTGTGTGAGAGAGACAGCAGTGTGTGTGAGAGAGACAGCAGTGTGAGAGCCAGCAGTGTGTGTGTCCTAGGGAGAGCATGGTGTGTGAGAGACAGCAGTGTGAGAGAGACAGCAGTGTGAGAGATAGCACTGTGTGAGAGAGATAGCACTGTGTGAGAGAGACAGCAGTGTGAGAGACAGTAATGTGAGAGACAGCAGTGTGTGTAAGAGAGACAGCAGTGTGTGTAAGAGAGACAGCAGTGTGTAAGAGAGACAGCGGTGTGTGTGTCCTATAGAGAGCCTGGTGTGTAAGAGACAGCAGTGTGTGAGACAGCAGTGTGTGTAGGAAAGACAGCAGTGTGTGTGAGACAGCAGTGTGTGTGAGACAGTAGTGTGAGAGGCAGCAGTGTGTGTAAGAAAAACAGCAGTGTGAGAGAGACAGCAGTGTGTGTGAGAGACAGCAGTGTGTGTGAGAGAGACAGCAGTGTGAGAGACAGCAGTGTGTGTGTCCTAGGGAGAGCATGGTGTGTGATAGAGACAGCAGTGTGAGAGAGACAGCAGTGTGAGAGACAGCAGTGTGTGTAACTAAGACAGCAGTGTGTGTGAGAGAGACAGCAGTGTGAGAGACAGTAGTGTGTGTGTCCTAGGGAAAGCAGTGTGTGTAGGAAAGGCAGCAGTATGTGTAGGAAAGGCAGCAGTGGGTGTGAGACAGCAGTGTGAGAGGCAGCAGTGTGAGAGACAGTAGTGTGTGTAAGAAAGACAGCAGTGTGAGAGAGACAGCAGTGTGTGTGAGAGAGACAGCAGTGTGTGAGAGAGACAGCAATGTGAGAGCCAGCAGTGTTTGTGTCCTAGGGAGAGCATGGTGTGTGAGAGAGACAGCAGTGTGAGATAGCACTGTGTGTGAGAGACAGCAGTGTGTGTAACTAAGACAGCAGTGTGTGTGAGAGAGACAGCAGTGTGAGAGACAGTAGTGTGTGTGTCCTAGGGAAAGCAGTGTGTGTAGGAAAGACAGCAGTGTGTGTAGGAAAGACAGCAGTGTGTGTGAGACAGCAGTGTGAGAGACAGTAGTGTGTGTGAGAGAGACAGTAGTGTGTGTGAGAGACAGCAGTGTGTGTGTGAAAGAGACAGCAGTGTGTGTGAGAGAGACAGCAGTGTGTGTGAGAGAGACAGCAGTGTGGGAGCCAGCAGTGTGTGTGTCCCAGGGAGTGCATGGTGTGTGAGAGAGACAGCAGTGTGAGATAGCACTGTGTGTGAGAGACAGCAGTGTGAGACAGCAGTGTGAGAGACAGCAGTGTGTGTAGGAAAGACAGCAGTGTGAGTGAGACAGCAGTGTGTGTGAGGCAGCAGTGTGTGTAAGAAAGACAGCAGTGTGAGAGAGACAGCAGTGTGTGTGAGAGAGACAGCAGTGTGTGTGAGACAGCAGTGTGAGAGACAGCAGTGTGTGTGTCCTTGGGAGAGCATGGTGTGTGAGAGACAGCAGTGTGAGAGATAGCACTGTGTGAGAGAGACAGCAGTGTGAGACAGCAGTGTGAGAGAGAGTGTGTGTGAGAGACAGCAGTGTGTGAGAGACAGCAGTGTGAGAGACAGCAGTGTGAGAGACAGCAGTGTGTGTAAGAGAGACAGCAGTGTGTGTAAGAGAGACAGCAGTGTGTAAGAGAGACAGCAGCGTGTAAGAGAGACAGCAGCGTGTAAGAGAGACAGCAGTGTGTAAGAGAGACAGCAGTGTGTAAGAGAGACAGCAGTGTGTGTGTCCTATAGAGAGCATGGTGTGTAGAGACAGCAGTGTGTGAGACAGCAGTGTGAGAGACAGCAGTGTGAGACAGCAGTGTGTTTAGGAAAGACAGCAGTATGTGAGAGACAGCAGTGTGTGAGACAGCAGTGTGTGTGAGACCGCAGTGTGAGAGACAGCAGTGTGAGAGGCAGTAGTGTGAGAGACAGCAGTGTGTGTAAGAAAGACAGCAGTGTGAGAGAGACAGCACTGTGTGTGAGAGAGACAGCAGTGTGAGAGACAGCAGTGTGTGTGTCCTAGGGAGAGCATGGTGTGTGAGAGAGACAGCAGTGTGAGAGAGACAGCAGTGTGAGACAGCACTGTGTGACAGCACTGTGTGAGAGACAGCAGTGTGAGACAGCATTGTGTGTAACTAAGACAACAGTGTGTGTGAGAGAGACAGCAGTGTGAGGGACAGTAGTGTGTGTGTCCTAGGGAGAGCATGGTGGGTGAGAGATACAGCAGTGTGAGATAGCACTGTGTGTGAGAGACAGCAGTGTGAGACAGCAGTGTGAGATACAGCAGTGTGTGTAAGAGAGACAGTAGTGTGTGTAAGAGAGAAAGCAGTGTGTGTGAGAGCAGTGTGAGCATAGCATAACAAAACACAACATAGCATAGCATAACAAAACACTACAAAACAACATAGCATACCAAAATACAACAAAACATAGCATAACAGAACAGCATAGCATAACAAGACAAAACATAGCATAGCATAACAAAATATAGCATACCAAAACAAAACATAGCATAGCATACCAAAACATAGCATAGCATAACAAAACACAACAAAACAGCATACCATAACAAAACGTAGCATAGCATAACAAACCGTAGCATAGCATAACAGAACATAGCATAGCATAAAAAGCATAGCATAACAAAACACTACAAAGCATAGCATAACAAAACAAAACATAGCATAGCATAACAAAAACACACAACAATATACTTTTTAGAGAAGAAAAACAATATAAACAAGCATTTGCAATGCAATAGGTCTCGCATTATTGAAGTTTGAGCTATTGGCATTGCTAAATAATGCAACACCAATAGCTCAAACTTTAATAATGCAAGACATATTGCATTGCAAATGCTTGTTTTATTGTATTCCTAAACAACTGTTGTTCTGCTCCTCTCTAAATTAGATGAGCAGCGCCACCATGTGGTAGACTGTTCCAAGTATGGTGTTGACAATTAGGTGCCGAGCACTGGAAACTAATTAAGTGCCTGTGCTGAGCACCGGAAAGCACCGGCTCAAATTAAGCACTGGATCCGGCTCTCCTGAACCTACGATTGGAAACCCATGGTCTATTGTTTCGACTACCCAGAAAAGGAAGGCTCTAAACAGGCCTGCCAAATCACACGGTGCTACTGTGTGTCATACTATTCCAACTCCCTTCACATGGTCACCCGGTGAGGAGTCGAAATCACACAGTGGCAGGGAAAACGAGCTGAAAATCCACTATAAACATTGGATTTCCAGCTCGTTTTCGGAGGCAGTATGCAGCCGGTGTCCATTAAATGTTGTGAAAACCCCCCAGGACATCAGCGACAGCCTTGGTGACCCTTTGTTTTTGCCCCGCACCCTCCAAGGCACCCACTCCTTACTCAGTGAAATTATTTTGCAAGTTGGCAGGTATACTCTAAACCGGATTGGTTTTCAGTTCCTAACATACATGCTTTTGATTGTCCACATTGTTCTGCGTTGCCAGGGTGCTTGGATTTCTGATAGTATGAATTGTACCAGAATCTGCCTTTCAAAATGCTGATCCTTTTTAAGCAATACGAGAGGTTCAAGGCTGCCAATCACACAAGTCTGATTGTATGATTAAAGGCCACCACAGTTGCTGCTGGGGCTCACTAGATGTTGGTTCGAAGACATCTCAAACAAGCATTGGCATAGCCAATAGGTCTCGCTTTTGGGACCTTATAAGTATTTAGTTATGCAGCACAATATCCTTGGTGCTACACCATCAATTGTTGCATGGCTAAACACTTATAAGGTCCCAAAGGCGAGACCTATTGGCTATGCCAATACTTGTTGTAAGTGCCAGCACTGCTGTGTTGAGACTTTTTGGCCAATGATATGCTGTGTGACTGTGTGCAGAGCTAAAAAGTTTGATTCTTCTGCTTGATAAAATAATATACCCAGTCTACTTGCAGAGAATATGTTCACAAAGAGGCATATCCTAGTACTTCTGAGAGATAAAATATGTTTATGGTTTCCAAACTCAATGGAACTGAATGGTCATGCAGACATGTACCAGTCAGTGATCATGACATCAAACACAGATCCCTGCAGTGGATGCGTTAGTCCACTGAGCCATCGAGACCTGACTGGGACACTAAGGGCATTGCACCAGTACACACATGGGGACACAAAAAGCCTGGGAAACAGATGAGTCACTTCTCAAATGTTTTTCTGCACATAACATGTGAGGGAAATGTGGCACTTGTGCAAGTAAAATCAGAATGACTAATAAACTAGGTTTATTAGTTTATGAAAAGAGATATTTCTACAGATCAGACGTGCACATGGAAGTGGAACAGCATTATATTGACACATATGGTCCAGCAACTTGATAATGCAGTCAGGCCAGCACTTCCAAACCTTGGATCGCTGATGTGCTACCCCAAACCCATTGCCTCAGAGGTTCACATTTGTGAATGATGCCCCAAAATCTTTAATAGATAAAAGAACACATTCAATTTGGCACTTGGTCTCCTCACAAGGGTAGTGACTCTTTCTTCCTCGGAAGCCACTAGCACTGTGTATCGTCACCCTAAAAGCATTTGAAAGAATGTGGTGTTCCAGAGAAACAAAGAGAACAGAAAGGAAGTTCACAATAAACAAAGAACAGCTCACCTAGTGCATATGATGCCTGCTGCGCACATTATGCCATCCAAACTTCAAATGAATCCCTTTAGGATAGTCATAGCATGGCTTTGTGTCAGTTCATAAAATGAAGGCCCACGTTTCCTAAGGTGGTGCCTGGGCACTCGTGTGATAAAGTGCTGCAAAGCAGCGTGGCAATCTGCCATCCTTTATAAAGGTACGCGGGCACAGGTTTGAAGTGCACTGCGTCACAAAAGTGACTTCTTTGTAAGTCCGGGCCCATGTGTTAGCAGGAAGCACAAAACCCTAGTCCTAATTCCCAGAGACTTGACTACATAAAGTTAAATATCTCCCAGGAATGGAGGCAACGCCCTCGACTTTAACCGGCATAGTTAATAGTGAAGACGTATTTTGCTATTTCATGGCACTGTGAATAGTACACGCTCTTGTAACCCAGGTGAACGGGATTGAATTCACCAACCTCATAACGATTATAGAATAAGCCGTTCTTGTCTGGTATTTGAATAAGAGACCCGCAGGCTAAAAATTGCGAAAGCGCGCACTGAACTGACTGACCTCTTAGGAACGGTTTAAAAAGGTCTCTGCCTCCTGTCCGCTTCTGGTGTCTAATATCTGCCCCTCCACTCGTTACTGTTAGTGTCTGGGTAACCGAGTCATAGAACAGAGAGAGAAAGGGTGGACAAAGAACGAAGAAGGGAAAGGGGGAGAAAGAAGTAGGGGGGAGAGAGGGGAAGAACAGATGAAAGAAATGACGGAAAAAAGAAAGGCAGAAAATGAGTCAGAGAGAGGAAATGAGAGATATAATGCAGCACAGTGTGAGAAAAGAAAGAACGAAGACGAGAGAGAGATTGCCAGAAGAACGAAAGAACGAAACAAAAAGGATAGAGAGAGTGAAGAGAAGAAAGAACGAGACAGAAAGTAAGCCAGGGAAGTAGAGAGAGATAAATCGGGAATAGGAACAGAACGAGGAAAGAGAAGTGGGAAGAAAGACCACAAGCGCGTGCGCCACGCGAGGCACGTAAAAAAAAAAAAAACAGCCCAGGATTTTGTGTGTGCGCGCGCGCTCTAAAATTAAAAGCACGCGAGTGGAAAGTGAAAGCAGCAGCAGATGGCGCCTGATCGGGCACTGAAAGCAGGTGGCTGCACGCGTGCTCGCTCGCGTAACCGCCAGCGCTAGGCCAGCAAAAGCGTGTGGCAGCACTTTTAAAAGTCACTTACTAAATGTCTTGCACTGCTTGCGCTGGCTCAGGCGAGACCTAAAAGGCCAGGTAAGCAGGATTCAGATCTCTTGTATATATTGCAAAGGCGTCAGAGATAAGGAGGCTCACGAACACATCACGTGCATTGGGCTTCACTGTTAGATAAGGGAGCCTGCCCCACGCGTTGCACCCAGTAAGTCAGAGAGCGGTGCTGGGCAATCTTTTCTCTTTCCACTGTGCCTAAAGATTTTTCATTTTATAGTACAGCAACGTGAGTGCAGGAACAGCAGCACGGTGACAGTTTAAGCAAGAGTAGCAACAATCAAGTACAGTTGTAAAATAAAAACAAAGGTTGTTTTTCTGTTAAAAAAAAAGAATTGAAGCGGGTAAATGAGTGTGGTCAAATTATTTAACGAAAAAATGAAAGTGATGGAACTCAATTTATGTGCGTCCCCACTCACATCAACCTCTGGCCCTTGCACTAAAACGAAGTTTGCAACCATTTGCAATAAACGTGTGCCACTATGTGTACATATAATAAATAACTGATAAGCAAGAGCAGTCTCAAACTTAAAAAACAAGCATTGGCAAAGCCAACGTCTGGCTTTGGAAGCATGCCTTTTTCATTTTTTTCTCAATCATATAAATACATATTAAAAGTTTTGAAGTAATAAAAAGTACAAATGTTTCTGTCTAAAATCTGTGTTAGCGCTGGCAGAAACAGATAAAAAAACAAAAAAACAAGCAAGCAAACAAAGCAGAGATTGACTATGCAGCACTGTCTCTGAAATGAACTGCTTCATTAGCCAGATGTGCGCAAGTAAAATGCAGCTGCTCATGATGAAGAGAGTCAATGGATGAAATGCACTGACCAGCTGCCCACCACTTGATGCTACAGTGGCAGTGCTTAATTTGAGCCAGTAGTTTATGTTGCTGAGTACGGCACTTAATTGTCAACACCAACGCTTTGTGACAGTCCGCCACAAGTTAGCGCTGGCTGGCTAATTCAGAGATGACCGCAATAACAGTTAATTATTAATTCATTATACATTAAAAATTACTATTATCTGCCACCAAAGCCATTCTTATTGCTTTGGGGCCTGAGATAGTCTGAATTGTCAAAGTAGTACTGTGATGGTTAGTAGTTGTTTTGTTACTAACATTGCCAGTGCTTGGAGGGGCAATGTGTGGTGCAAGCCCCAGGGGCCTCCCAAGGAGAGCCCTGGCACTTATTTTTTTTTTTTACAAATTAAGCATTTTCTGGTGGGCAGAAGCAACATGCAAATGCTACTGAACAGACCAATGGTAAAAGAGGGCTGACCAAAAGCACCTGTAAGTGGTAAGTGAGATAGAAAAAGCAAAGAAATTCAAGCACATTCAAAACCAATAATCTAGCTATTTTATACGTAAAGTAGCTTAATTACTTATTGCCATGTTTCTGCATGTTGCTGTCGGAATGGCTGTGTGGTAGAATGTGAGAATGAATCAAGCGGGAGATGGATGAGTGACTGAGTGCCTGGATAATCAATGGGTGCGGGTGTTTAATTAAACTTAAACAAGGGTATGGATGAATGGTCAAATAACTAAATAGACATATGTAGTAATTGACAAAAAAAATTGTACAGTTTATTAATACCCAAGAAGTGGGTGTCCGGGCAATGATAGGGTGAAGCAAGGAGGAGATGCAGCTTAAGAAGCAAAAAGGTATTTTTTCAGAAGTTGGTGAAACTGAGAGCTAATGGACTAAAGACTGAAAGGAATAGTGCTTTAGGGTTTAGCCATGATGACCCATAAGTAGGCCCACTGGAATTATGTGGAAGAGGAGGACTAAATTATGCATCATGGTTGACTAAATTATGCGGCAATAAAAGTCATATTATGTGGCATAATGCCGCACATTTTGCGATACTTCATAATTGTTATTCACTTGGTAATAGGGTCTGGGAAAATTGTTCCCCTTATTAGTACCAATGTATCACCCAAATACAGCAATTAGCAACAAAAAGATGACTAGTCAACCTTTGCAAAAAGCATTGTGGTGCACAGAAACCAAACTAGAGTCATCACATTTCTGTAATGTTTGAGCTAGAATCTTATTTTTTGGTTCAAACCTGTAGATTATGCATCAGATGATGGATTGTGTGGCAAATGGCAAATGCGGCACATCTACAATTATGCAAAAATCACAGCAGAATCACATAATTGCAGTAGCCTTGCCCATAAGGAACGGACACTCAGATAAGATCTCCTGAACCACAAGACTTCCCGTAGAAAGGCAGACCTGGAACAAAGAGTCTTGGTTGTCTGGTTCCAGTTAAAGTGAGATCTCACATAAGGAGACAAAGAGAATGGGGCGTTTTATAAGAAAACCATAATGCTTTGAACGTGCACTGTTTGTGGTTTGGAAGCCGAGCACAGATTTGAGATGAAAGGAAATCCTACATCATATGCCTCATCCAAGAGTAAGTCAGGCAATTGCATAGAAATATTACAGGTCATGCCATCTTTCCATATGCACATCGGTACAAAAAGGGCAGTAGCAGTTTAATCTTCCACAAGAAATAGAACAAATGCAACACATACAGCAATAGTTCAAGCTTCACTTGTGCCTACAAAACAGACAGGGCAGACACAATAGTTCACGTTTTCATTATACAAAGGACGGGTACAAGGTAGGCAGTAGTGGCCTAGGAACATCAGAAGTACCTACTTTCCTCACATTCAGCCGCACAAGGTATTCCTGTATCCACATCCCTGCCATAGGTTTCCTGCACTTACACAGCCCTGGGCCCTGTCCTACCAACAGGACAAATGTTCACATTTCCACCAGGGTGTAGCAATCATTGTCTCATTGGCTGAGGGAGCCTGACATCGAAAAGAGCACAATAGGAAATGCTCTTGATACACTTCCATTCCATGTTGTAGTCTTCAGTTGCAGTAATAGTGCGGAGAGAGGGGTCAAGCTGCAGTACTGATGTGTATATATATATATATATTCAACTGCAATTAGGTTCAAGCCTGGCGCGCTCGTCTGCGGGTGCTGGCAATGGGCTCGGCCTTAGAGCCGAATACTCCTCTCATGTACAGAAAACGCCGCAATCAGTGAATTTGTTATATTGATGTAATGGCGAACACCACTCCTCCACCAACGCCTTTCGAACACACAGGTGAGAAAGACACTGTGTAGTCGAAACGCATTGGTGGAGTAGTGTTCGCCATTAAACCAATATAACTATAATATATATACACACACACACACACACACACTCACACACTTTTCAGATGACTCACAGTCTCACCACTGACCTTTAGGGGCAGAGGGGAAGAAAGAACAGCAGATGAAGGAGGGAGAGGAGCTATAGAGCATCGAGGCACTGGATAAAACCACCATCAGTTAGGGTTTCAGAACAGGGCAGAATTTGCAAGGGGGCACAGCTGCAGCAGTTCGTAAGAGAGCGTCAGTGCTTATTTTCTTTAAAGTTCAGTCATTTCAGAAGGCTTCAGTATCATGCCCAATGGTTCACAACTTGTCCTGTTCCTATAGATAAGAAATACACAATTACATGGATAACATTTAAAAAAACAGAAATACAAGTACTCATTATGACAGATAGGATGAGAACATTGTCAAGTCAGCAAATGAATTAAACATTGAACGTTTTGGGTAGCATTTGCTATTTCTGGAACGTTTAATACAAAAGAGCAGCCGTAATTTTGATCAGCACTGCTATATTTTTAGGATGTTCAAGCACCAGTGAGCAGCGCCAGTGTGCCTCAGACCTCTCCCTTAAGTTCATTTCCTCACAGTTTACATTTAATTATTTCGTTTTTCAAGAAAAAGTAGCTGCCTGCACGCACATATGACGCTTTGAGCCACAATATTTTTTTCTCACGGAAGCCATGGCTGCAAGTGAAAACAAGCATTGGCATAGCCAATAGGTCTCGCCTTTGGGACCTTATAAGTATTTAGCCATGCAACAGTTACATGAAAAAACATAAAGATAAGAAACCAACTGGGTGTTTGGGACCTGATTAGGGAAATTAAAGCTGAGAGGTCATAATATAGAAACAAGTTTTTAAAATCTTCCGAAAAGTCACATGATTGCAGATCAAGTGAAGCTTGAGAGATAGATGGTTACAGGCCCTGGTCACCAGGAAAGAGAAGGAATTACTTCCTGAATGAGCACAGTGAATTCTTGAGATTATGAGAAGCCAAAAAGGTTGTCGTAGAGCACGAGCAACAGTGTGAGGAGAAAACATCTGCTGACGATACATAAAACCTGTGCTGTGAAAAGCGTGAAGGACCAGACTCAGAGCCTCACATTTTATATGAAAAGAGTGAGAGTGATCTGTCAAAAATAAAACCCATTTTCCTAACAGAAGCCACTGAAGAGGGAGCCGAAGTAAGTTCTGCAGGCCACTATTACCATGTCCAGCTGTATGGAGAGTTATGGAGATCCCATGATTAGGATCTGTGTTTTGTCAGTGTTTAGCCTGAGGGAATGAAGTTGTATCCAGCGGACCACAGTCTAGAGTCAGATGACAAGAACTGCTTGGAACACCGTCTTTAATGAGTTAAGGTGAACCAGTATCTGTGTACCATCACCAGAGGTTATTGATCTAAGGCCAGATGAGTGAATAAGCTTTACAAGAGGGGTAACATAGATGTTGAACAAGGTAGAACCAAGGACAGAGCCCTATGGAACTCTGAGTAGAAAAGGCAGAAGGGCAGATGTAAATGGAGCGGTCGAGACAATTTGAGGTCTATCAGCAAGAGCCTGGTCGCAATATAGTTTGTGAATGCCCACAGACATTTCAATTTTTATCTACTTGCAAGCTGCTTTTCCCTCCTTTTCCCACCCTGGAAATAGTATTTGATTTGTTTCTACTCAAGAAGGAGTGGATCCTTTCCAAAGTGGGACGGGGAATGAAATCTTCCCAAATTTCAAGGGAGTAGGAAAAAATATTTTCCTCGTGGAACAAATAAAAAGATCAGAAGAAGAAACCAAAGTGCTATTTTGTAAAGGTGCAGCCATTTTACAGTGTGCAATCGTACCCTGCCTACAATTGTGCATTGTTCATATAGAAGAAAATATGCAGAAAATGAAATTCACAAAACCTTCCCAGGAATGCATGTGAAAACCTGCAACTTGCAACGTTTTCCAGCAATATCCTTAGATTGTTTCTATAGTGCTAAGAAGCATAAACGTTTCTTTGAGCAGAATAGGAAATTCCACTGAATTCAGACCCTAATCTTTAATTTTTGGTAGGTTTGCTTGTTTTTCGTTGCTGTATCTGTTGTTATGGGCCCAAGTCATCTTAGGTGCCACATTTATCTCAGGGTACCTTTCCTTCTATTGCTCACCTCAGTGATAAACCATGATGGGCCAAATACCAGAAGGGGCGCAACCCAGGCCTCTGCAGTGCCAGGCCCCCCCAACCCCTTGTGGGCTCACAATCTGGGGCCTATGGGTTTTAGAGACATATGGTAGTGGGGGGGTCCTAATGACATTATTTTGGACTATGACTCTGCCACACAGTTTCAGCACAACTTCAGATTATAAATCTTCATGAAGGTAGTTGCCTCAGTGATATTGTGCATAGAAGACACCAAGACAAATGCCTGAGTCACTGCATATTTGCATATTCAGGCCAGCCCCCTCCAGTTGTCTTCAAAGCACGCTAGAGGGTCATTACCTTACACTTGGGAACCTTTTATTATTTCTCAAGAGGTCATCTCATTTTATTTTAGATATTAGGAAAGTGAGCGCCTTCAACTGTTTCACTGATTTTTAAGTGAAATCTATAAACCAATATATTGCCCTAAAATCAAAATGAGATCCAAGATTGATTGGAGAGGCTTAGTGTATCTAAACATGTAAACATATGTACCACTTTGAACTTTACATTCATCCTGAATACATTCTAGACTTCCACCTGCCTACAAGGTCCCCCCAATTGTTTTATAACTATTTTGTTGATCAAGTGTCTTTTCTAGGGCCTTCAAGCCTGCCTCTTCACTGTGTTCAGAAACAACTGTTCCACATCTTGCCTTCCAGCTCCCTGGCAGGATCAGGCTCTGCAGTTTCCAATTGTCTGGTTCCGCAATCAAACCTCCAGTTTCTTTTAACTGTTGTTCATCGGACAGAACTTCTTTGGGCCAGTACAGAATATCCAAAACTAGCTAGGAAGTATACCTTCTTCTGCATCACATACTACGAGCATACTTGACCTACTCTCTCCCCCCCCCAGATACTCCATCCTTAGAAATGACAGACCCAACAGAATAGGGGGTGGTTTAGCCATAATCTTCAAAAACGAACTTCAACTCTCCCTTGTTAACAGTTCTGGCCACTCCACCTTCGAATACCTTGAAGCTGAACTAAAAGTGCAAATTCCCTCCCAATTCGTCTACATAACATCTATAAAACCTCTTTGGAGATCCTCATCCCTTCATTGATGAACTATCTGACCTTCTGACACAATCCTCCATATCCAACTCAAAAAATCTCGTCATTGGAGATCTCAACCTCCACTGGAACGATACCTATGAGCCCTCAACCACCCTCCTCACCAATCTTCTTAAGATTAATGGACTCAAACAACTATGACAGTCCCCAACCCACACCAATATCATCCCCATCGACTGGTCCGACCACTACTTCATTCTTCTCACCATTTCTACCACGGCATCACCCCCCTCCACTAAAATCATTAAACCTAAGAAACGGACCAGAAATCTAAAACTTATCCTCTCTGGTAAACTTGAGTCTAAACTCAAAGCTCAACTTCTCCTCACTCCTCTCTCACAAAACGCAAATTAGCTTTCTGAACACTTTACTAAAGCTGTCACTGTTGTCCTTGACCAACTGGCCCCACCTAAACTTACAAATCAAAGAAATATCCCTTTCAAATCATGGTTTAACTTACAGCTCAACAACGAAAGACGTTCGCTAAGCCTGATGGAAAGAACATGGAGACAGCATCCCTCTCCCTCACATGTGGCACTCCTCAGATTAGCTAGATCTACATATAAGAAACACATTTTAACAAAAAGGCATCCTTCTTCCGTACACAACTCGATCGGGCCAAAAATAGACCCAGAGAACTGTTCAACATCGTTCGTAACCAAACATCCTCCGCACCTCCAAATCCGATGGCCTCGACTGCTAGATGTTAAGAAATAGCCCACTTCTTCTCGGAAAAAAATCTATAAAATAGAGCAATCCTTCTCTTCAACTCAGATCCCATCCAACTCCCAACATACACCCGACATCACCTCAAAAGCTCATACCACATTCCCCACCCCCTGATCCCTCCTCACACTTGCCCACTACTGCACCTCACCCTAATCCACCCCTCACACATACCCACTACTTCACCTCCCCTAAACTACTCCTCTCACTAACTCACAACTACACCTCTTGAAACCTACCACCCTAACTCACAACTACAAAACAATGCCTCCTGGCATAACTTCCTCCCTGTAACCGACAACAAAGTTTTCAACATCTTGGTTAAACTTAAACCGTCCTCCCATACAAATGACCCCCGCCCATCTAACCTTGTCTAAGACCTAAAGCACATTGTTGCCAAATCTTGTACCACAATCATCAACACCTCCTTTGCCACGGGATGTGTCCCTATCTCCCTTCAACTTGGACAAATCACTCCCATTATTAAAAACCCTAATATCGACCCCAATGACCTTAACAATCTCCGCCCCATCTCTAACCTCCCCCTTTTTTCCAAAGCCCTTGAAAAATGTGTCCTGCTCCAATTAGACAAACACATCGAACATTTAAACTTACTTGACCCCCAACAATCAGGCTTCATGAAAGGCTGTAGCACTGAAACTGCCATGCTAAACATTGTTGATGACATCCACCACTCCCTAAACAATGGCGAGACCTGCCTACTTATCCTCCTTGATCTCTCTGCAGCGTTTGATACAGTCAACCACTCAGCCCTACTTAATGTGGTCAGAGATCGTTTCGGCCTCAGTGGTACTGCCCACAAATGGTTTATCTCCTATCTACAACACGGAACACAGCAAATCAAAATCACGACTGTCTATCTAACCCCACTCTGGTCTCCCTAGGAATCCCCCAGGGATCTATTCTCTCTCCCTCTCTCTTTAACCTCTTTATGGAACAACTCACCCTCATTCTAAAACAGGCTGGAATCAACTACCACCTCTACTCCAACGATACCCAACTCTACTTTAAGATCAAAACCCATGCGGACATCATACACCTTAACAACACCCTCACTAAGAACCAATCCTGGTTCCAATTAAATCATCTCAAACTCAACCCTAAAAAAACTGAAATCATTCTCTTCTCCCCTAAAAATAACCCTCTCCCCATTCAAACCTGGATCTTCGACCTTAATGCCCTCAACTGCTCACTCTCCCTGTCCAACTCAGTAAAATCTCTTGGTATCTCATCGATAATAGCCTAACTCTCAATGTTCACATCAAAAACTCGGCCAAAGGGGCCCTCTTCACTCTCCGTCATCTCAAAAAAATGAAGCCCTTTAATCCAACGGATGACTTTAAATTAGTAGTTCAGTCACTGGTCCTCTCGCGAATTGAGTCCGGCAACGCCATCCTCACCGGACTCCCCACGGTCCACCTAGCTCCACTCAAATCTGTGCTCAACCTTGCAGCCAGGCTAATTTCCGACTGCAAACGTTTCAACCACATCTCCCCAGCCCTCAAAACTCTTAAATGGCTCTCCATCGAAGGCAGATCCGCCTATAAAACTGCTTGCATTACACTTAAAGTCCTCCATCAAAATACACCGCCGTTCCTTGCCAATAAACTCTGCAAAGCGGGCAGCACACGACCTATGAGAAGCACCAACGCTCTCCTCCTAGTCCCACCCCTGCTAAAAAAGAAATCCACACAATCCCGCTCCTTCTCCGGAAATGCCCTAAACATCTGGAATGCCCTCCCCAAAGACCTGCGATGCAACCCTTCCTATATCAGCTTTAAAAAAGACCTCGAAATGCACGTCCTCAATAAATATTGGGGGTCTTATCCTGCGCCCTGAATTCGATCTCCCATTTCCATATTATATATGTATATAGCTATTGCTCTATCTAGCTGTGTATTTGATTTGTGTACTTTCAAGCCATTTCACTTTTGTTAACTTGTTGGTATACCATGCTGATGAAATATTGTCTTCTACTGTTACTATCTTCTTACTCATGTAAAGCACTCTGATACCTCTAGGTCTAGCCAGCGCTATATAAAACCTGTAAAACAAAATAAATAAATACAAAAGAAAATGTCTTACCCATGTGGGCCTCCTTCTTATCAACCTCTGAAGCAGTGGAAACAGTTGTCCAACCTTTGTTTGGTCCATCACACCCATTCTTAATAGCAGGTTTATCAGATACCTCAAAACCCTCCTCATAATTCTGATTTACACCCATGTTTCCAAAATGATTTTACAGTCTAATTATTGAGAAAAGCTCATGCAGTCCTAGTAATGTACCAGGCACCCAAGATCTGCCACGCTTTAAGAAGTGATCATTTGCTGATAGATATCCCGAGGGTTATTGAAGAAGAACCACCTCTTGAACTCCAACCATGCTATCCACTGGGAGAAGAACTGGTGATGCTGTGAGATCGTAGCAATACAAGCTAACTTAGACATCAGTTGAAGAACCTTAGATCGTAAAATGATTATTTCACGTTCACCTTATTGTGATTTGAAAAATATAAACTTTGTATGTCGTTAGTGAAGCTAAAATTGAATGTATTGCAACAAACGAGTCAAAGGCCACGATGGAGGCGGAGTTTAAAATTGCGTTTGGAACAGGCCTCTTTCTGTCCATTTATTTGAGCCTCAGTCTCTCCTTCCATGGCTGTTAAGTCATCAGCAATGCTCGCAGGTCTAGCGGCAAGGTTATTTCTGAACTTTATTCGTTTATTTCCATTTACCATCATGGTGGCATGCTTTGGCTCTTGCCCTTTAGTGCTTAACGGTGATGCACTTTGGTGGGAGCCACATTATTACGTTTCTAATATAGAAATGTACAAATATAATCTACAAAAATGTGACTTGTACTATATGATCTATTAAATTTACTTACCTCAATGTATTAGTCAAGATGGTTGAGCCAATATATGTGGAGGTTTTATTTCTGTCCTCGATTTGAGACATACAACCATTAACATAGTGTGTTTTGCTTGCAAAGGATTTGCCGCCTTAGTGTAGGCTGCTCTGTTTTTGCAGTCAAGGAGGTGTAATCACGTCATTGATTCAAGAAGGGGTCGAAGCACTCCTGAAGCTCTAAGACTCGCCAGTATTCCGATGGCCGTTGAGCCTTTCTACAGTTTCAAAAGCACCACCTTTGCCAGAAGCACTTGGAAGCATTGAAATTTCACTTAAGCCAATTGAAAGCTTCTTGGTAAGTTCTGGGAGAATAATCCACCTCTGAAAATTGGGGGGGGTTTCAGTTGTAAACAAACTCTAAGCCAGGTCCTCTGACAGGCAACCCCAACCATGCCAGGTTTCCCAGGACAATGCATAACTATCTGCTCCACCTCAGGCTTTCCATTTGAATTGTGGTTAACTGTAATTACAGGGATGTGTTTCACTGAGGGGTTCTGAGTGACATCAATAGACAATGAGAGTGAAGCTCAAGTTGTCTATGTCACTCAGAAACCCGAGATGAAAAACATCTCCGTAAGTCACTTTTTACCCATCTATAATTTTCTGTTGTATAACACCCCCATGGTCACCTGCCTCCTGCTTTTAACTACTACCCAAGGGCAGTGGAGTACTGGGGTGCCATACATAACATGGCGTCTCCCCAGTCCCAAATGTGACAAAAAAATAGCTTACCTGCCATCCTTAAAGCAGACAAGCAGCGCAGTGCTGAGAGGCTCACAGGGTGTCCTGTCAGTCTGTTCTAAAGCACTTTATGATGCAGTATCAGTGGTTAACAAGTTTTGTTATCAACGGTTGCTAGGTCATAGCAGTGAGTTACCAGACATAGAATCTGCTATAAAAGATAGAGGCTTCCTCTAGAAGCCATGCATAATGTTGGAATGAGCAAAATTTCCAGTCCCACAATATGAAGAAGAATTCAGGACTGGAGTAGTTGCAATGCCAAGGGGAACGGCAATTTAAGCGTTTTACAGTGAGGCTGTTTTATTCTAAACTACATCTCCCTACACTAAGAGCTCACAGCTGCGGGCAAATGCATGTCAGAACTGTATTGGATTACAGTGCGGGCAGTCCTCCCGCGGTGTTTGTGTCATCCTGCATCAGACTTAACTGCACATTTTAATCCCCTCAGCTCCTGTGTCTGCAGGCTTTGTCAAAGCATGACACAGCTAATTTTCACCATGACACTAGAGTTCTCTGTAAGGAAAAGCTTCACTGGAAATATCGTGAAATAATCACACCCACACTCAAACTAGCAGGGCACAAGTCCTAAAACAAGCATTTGCAATGCAATAGGTCTCGCGGTATTGTAAATGGCAATGTCTTTTATGTATTTGTTTTTAAAACCAACAAATAAATAAAAGGTTTGTTATTTATAATGTCAATAGGTGCTAGGTGAACGCAAAACGCTGCTAAAGGAGGAGCTCTTGCGGACTGCTCTGGTTTTTAAAGGGCAGCGTATTTGTTAGTTGTTTAAATCATTTTATATATTTTGTGACTTAATACAACATTATGTTTTCACTAAAAAAAAATGTTTACGTGTATAATACACACCAAAAAATATGCTGTTTAATTAAAGCAGGGTGGGAGGAGGTCGAACTTGTGCTTTACGGTAGTAGCAGAGTTTACGATGTTAAATAGAAACACCCTGTCACTCCTATCACCGTACACAGAGATGTTACCAGACTCGTCGCCTATTTCTTTGCAGCAGGGCTTCCTTTGTTCTTATTCTAAGATGTAAACGGATGCTGCTTTGATGTATGCAACAACAAAATATATGCTGTTTAATTAAAGCACCATGGGAGGAGGCCCGGATTGTTCGGTCTCGTGTTAGGAGAGTCTCCCATAGTGAAAATAAACAAGCACTTCACACATATGGTATGTATATAAACCGACTTAAGGGTGCCAGGCCCACCTGTTCAGTCCATGACCCTTTCAGATTAACCAAATAACTCTACTGTTACCCCCTACAAGAAACCTCACCCACTCACAAATTGAATAAGGTCACAAGTTATACCACTAAAGGTCCCAACAGGTGGCAGATAAATAGTTTCTTTTTCGAGCCTAGTCATGTCCATGCTGAAAACGAATCCCGTTTATTTTCCCTAGTTGTTTTTGTACACATGTTAACAAAAATAGTGAAAAAGCTATTGTTCTGTGTTTCGCCATGGTGTAAAGATCATTTTCCTATTTCGTCTTACGTAAGCATAAAAATGTTGGAAATAGAGTCGCTCTTTCATTGCATCAGTGCACAATTTCATATGAGCCGTGGTGTGTGAACCCTGTGTGGGCCCACCCTCAGCAGAGGTCTTTTAATAAAGCCAGGCAGGCGACCAACACAGTGGCAGGCCTACTGGTCGTTCAGAGGTAGCCGTCTATTCGCATACCTCTTCGTTCTGATGTGCGTCTGACACGGACCCAGCCCATTGGCATTTAAAAAACACCGACCTGTGTACTGTCAAAAAAAGTGACCATTTCTCAAGAGCCATAGGTTCTTCAGGGGATCTTGCCTGAGCCTGATATGGCGCTCACCCATCCGCACCAGGGTTCTGAGGCACCGACCTATCGGGATATATTAACATGACATATAAGGCTGACTCTCCCCCAGTCCAACTGCCCTGTCGGAAAACCTCCGTGCTCCGTCGGTCCCGTTTTGAAATGCGTCCCCGCACCCGGCCTCGCCTTTTATTCTGTGAGGTGGACTGGAGCTCTGGAGGCCTCAGGCCAAGTTTGAAAGCCCGGGGCTGCTGCTGGTACCTCTAGCAACTCTTTCCGCAGCTCACCGAGATTAGTAACAGCAGGCACACAGAGCTTCAAGAAACAGAGAGGGAACGGGGAGAGAGTTCGAGATCAGAAAGGGAGGAGAGAGGTGCGAAGGAGAGAGAGAATGATAGATGGAGAGGCAAGAAAGCGGGGCTAGCTACAGCATGTTTGTCGGCAGCTTTCGGTTTCACAGTCTGGCCCGTGGATTCACTGGAAGGGGCTGCGCCACTCACAGAGCACTGGCTTCGATTCTTAAGTGTCTAGTTACTGTGGAGTGCACAGTGCTGTCGGCCAAGAGAGAAAGAAATGCTCCACAGGCTAGAGGCCAAAACTCCTCCGAACAATGACTAGAAAAACGTTTCAAGACACCCCACCCCTCCTGCTTTCATGGAGACTGTCCTAACTCCTTTAGAGTTTTACCATTACGAAAACAGCAGCGTGTTTATTTTTGCATCGCGCTTTAAAATGAAAGCGCGATGCAAAACAAAAAATGAACACGCTGCTGCCTCTGCCAGAATCCCCCTGTCCTCCTTGTGACCCCTGGCGCCTCTCAGCGCCGTGCCTGCTTGCCCAGAGTAAACAAAGCAATAAAAACAAGCGCGCGGTGGGAGCGTGTGAGCGCGGAGAGGAGACGCCATGCACGTGCACATCGCCTGTCCGTGCACGCACATGATTTGTCTCCCTTCGCACATCAAACCCACAACAATAGTCTCGCCAAGGCGAAGCAGCGCATGCGCTGCTTCGCTATGCGAGACCTAAAAAAGAAGTGAGGGAACTAACTTGTTAATGAGCAGGCAAGTGGCATCACGACATGTGACATCACGCCACGTGACATCACGGCACGTGATATCACAGGAAGTGGCATCACAAGAAGTGACATCAGATCTTAAGTCCTCACATATATGTTTAACATGTCTATTGTGAGAACATTGGAGCATATTTCGAGTATACAGGGAAACCCTCCTGATTTAGGCAGAAGTTTCACACTTTTGTAAGCTACACATAAAACTGTTTTGCCTTTTGTCAGCAGTGAGTCACACCTCTCTTGTGGAGAGGTGTGGCTCACTGGTTAGAGGCGGCAGATCCACAAGCAGAGAATCGGCCGGGGACCAGGGTTCAATTCCCGACGCGGCAGGATCGTGGACCAGGGTCAAAACGGACTCGATAATTCTCGCCTCGGTACCTACTCTAACCAGGAACACACTCAGCAACTCTGGGCATTAGCTTGCCTCATCTCCACAACGGCCCCCCACATTCGCCGGGGATGCCTGGTTTCACCTTGGAGATACCCAGGAGGGACCATCTCACAGGGATAGCCAGGACGGGTTCCCCAGCGGTCTACAGCGCCACGACGCCTCAGGGCAGCAGTGCGCTTTACAAGACACATACACTTACATACACTAAACCTCTACCCATAGTGCTTTACAAGAACAAAAGTGGTACTTAAATTATTTCAATGCCTCCTCAGGTGTAGTAAGCTCTATATAAATGCTATTTATTTTGTGTAAATACAGGGAAGACCAAAGCATCTGACATTCTTACACTGCATGCATATCTTGTAAACTGTGACTTAACAAAGTGAAAAGCTGCCTCTTGAATGGGTGAAGTGCTAACAAGGTGTGAGCCTTTGTATCTCCTCTGCTGCATTTGCATCAGGTGTGAATCTCCTGACTGCTCCCAGCCAGAAGACTCATACAAAAGGAGGCCTGATGACCCCACAAATTGGGCCTTTGTTATGGCCCAGCAGGAGTCTAAAATAGGAAAGCACAGTCCTGTCCCCGCCTGCACATTGTTGTGGATCAAAAGCAGACAACGTGCAGGCACTGCTAAAAGTGTCCAGGTGTTTGGAAATTACACCTGGATGAGTTCAGCACATTTTTCAGTGGGGCCAAACTTCTTGGCAGGGTGGACAGCGTCCACCCTGTGAAAATAGTTGGCAGACGCTGTCTACCCGCTTGTACCCCCGACTCGTGCCCTGCAAACTAGAAGCATAAAAGGCCACTTTATTAGGACAGAATTGTATCAACTACTTAATTGTAAATTGAACACAACACTAAACAGATTATCAACTTGATCAATACATCAACTAATTGCCAAAACCCCTTTCAGCATACTCCCTTCTACAGCTGTACCAAGCATTCCCAAACCAAGTCCCCATACACCGATCTCATTCTTCAACTTCCATTCACCGTCCCGCTCGCATCTCCAAGTCTCTCTCTCACTCTGCCCATCACCCCTCCAACGAAGCCGCCTTCTTGTCCTGCTCCAAAGCCCCAAACCTCGTCTTCCCCTTCCCGGGTTCCCCTCTCCCGCCCCCAAGGGGTGGATACGCCCGCATCTGACTCACCACCTCAACTATCACCTATCCCCTTACAGCACATCCCTGTCCTACTGTGGCATAGCCTGGACCCCACACTCCAACCCCGATACAGCTGGGGGTGGGGGGGTCTCACTTTTCTCTCCCTAACTGCCTGGGTAAAGGAGTCGGATAAGAGGCTGCACTTTCGTCACCCAGGAGCGTAAGACCTTTCCGTACACCCGCTCCTTCCTGTCCCTCTCGCCCTATCCCCCGCGTTTTTCCCAGTGGCCTGTTCCATCCCACGAATACCCAGGGGGAGACCAACTACACCAGTCGCTCCCCCGGGTCCCTTCATTCTGGAAATGAAAGAGAGTTACATTAACTTGTTCCTTAACTTGTTCCCGGCTTGTATAACCGGGCCTGCAGATTGCTGAAGGCCCTACATTCCTGGCTGTTACTGGGCTAGCTCGACTTTGTAGGCGCAGAATTACTGCATGCGATTGTGAAAACTGTTTTTTTCTACCCTGGAAGCATGACAGAGCCATACAAAAGGAAATACATATATATTAATTCTGTCACTCTAGGTGTTTGTTCGGAGGGCAGTAAATTCACCCTTTTCACACAGCACTGCTCAGACAGTCGTGTTCAAAAACATTTATTCTAGTATTTGTGAAAGATATAATTATGTAAGCGTAGCATGGTTAACTTAATAAATGCATCACCTCTGTGAGAGAACATGATATTTGGCTTTTTCTCCGACTCACATGGTATTTATTCCACCTAAAAAGTAACCAGGGTTTACAAAATTTTCATTCATCATTACGTTGATCTATTTGTAGGAGGTCTGGGTTGTCATAGATATTGGTAAAGTGTTAATATATTTATTGAATATATTAACAACAAACTCACACAGGTGCAACACCATCCCAACACACAGACTCAATTGAGGGAGTCCCTTAAAAGGGGGAGGTAGTTTTAGCATTTCATTTCCTTAGATTTCCATTAGAGTACATGACAATTATTTCCTGATGTAGCAAAAGAGGTGGTGTGGTTTTGTGGATGAGAGAGGATGTGGCCTTGCGCTAGAATGGTCGACGTCGGAGCTGGGTTCCGAATTCGAGTCTCGACAACGACGCTCAACATCTTGTGATTCTGGGCAAATCACTTAATCTCCCCGTACCTAACAAAAATGAATGTGTCCTGATGTAACGAAACTGGTGCTCATTTAAAGCACTCTGATACCCGATGTCTTGGGTCTAGTTTGCGCTATATAAAACTCGAAATAAAAAATAATAATGTATAGGGTGAGAGGAGCCTAGCGCGCATCCAAGATGGTCGCGTGAGCACCGGGCTCCCCGGACCCTCGCTGCTCCTCGGAATTTATCCTGACTCTATCCTGACTTGGTTGATGGAATCTGGGAGACGAATGCTGGCTGAACACTAAACTCCTTTCGGAAATCAAATCGGACCTGGCAATCCGGAGTTATGGTGGTTTGAACTTTTGAGGCCCACCCGACGGCTGTGCCCGATGCGAGGGTGATCTGTGGAGCCGGGGCGTAGTTGAACAACAACGGCAGCAGGGCTGTGCCAGTGGCCGTCACATCACTTTCGGTTTCACTTTTGGTCTTTGAGGGGCTGGACTGTGGACTTGCTTGGTGCGACTGGGCTCTCATTTTGCCTTCGCTTGATGCCGGTGGCTTCGTCTGCTGCCAGCGTGCTCATTGACGGGGGTCCCTTCGCTCCGCCATATTGCGGCCTGTGGTGCGACACGCGTCTGCCTGGCCTGTGCCACCTCGACGCTTCCTCGGTGGTCCCCTTCGGCGATCGAGGTTCTCATGGGAGGCAAGGGGGACCCCGAGAGGCGTAAGACCAAAACATCCCTACGTGGGGGACCGGTCCAGACGAACAACATGGACCGCTACACTCAGGGTAAAGGATCCCCCGGGACGGCCACTGTCCCCCCGGAGGACACCAGTGGTGGCCCGTCCGTTTCTCCGGATCTGTCCCTGCAGGACATCATGGGCGCCATTAAGGGCATCAGAGAGACCATCGCTACGCAGTACGAGGCCTTGGCCCGTAAAATCGACACGGTGGCCATTGACATTACGCTAATCCGGGCGGATCTCTCTAAGACTAACAAGAGGGTTCAATCGCTGGATGTGCGGACGTCCTCCCTTGGTACGGACGTGTCGGACCTGCAGGCCACTCTCGGCGATCTCAAGTCGGCCAATGATCTGATGGCCCGGCGGCTGGAAGACTTCGAGGGACGGGCCCGCCGCAATAACATCCGCGTCATAGGCGTTCCGGAGACCTCCGATAACCGCCCGGTTGATCTCCTGGTCGAGGAGCTCATCCTCGAACATCTTGCTCCCGCTGGCCTGAGTAAGTTTTTCGCCGTGGAGCGGGCCCATCGAGTCCCAGGTGGCCGGCCGCGACCGGGTGCCCCCCCCGAGGCCTATCGTTGCGAGACTTTTCCATTACAGAGACCGAGACGCGATTCTGCAGGCCTCACGGGTCCATGGCCCGGTCCGACATGAGAACTCGTCCATTAACTTTTTCCCGGACTTCACCCAACTTGTCCAGAAACAGCGGATGGGCTTCCAGGGGGTGAAGCGGCGTCTCCGGGACCTCGGTCTCAAGTACTCTATGCTTTATCCTGCAAGGCTCCGAGTGGAACATGAAGATCGGACTACCTTTTTTGACTCTCCTGCGACTGTGAGTGACTGGCTTGATTCGCTGCCGGACCGGGGTGACCGGACTGGGCCCTCTGCCGGTACCGAGGGTGGCGGGTCTCCTTTGGAGTGACTTATGGTCCCGGACTCTGCCATGTTGTACTGTTCGGCTGGGTTCTACTTCTTTTGTGCATTTTGTTTCACTATGTTGTGTGTGGGGAGCGGGCGGGGACGGGTCCCTTCCCTCCTCCGGGGTCTTTTCGTAGAATGGGGTTTGTAGGGCGACAGGCACACTGCAAGTTGGGGTGGTTTTTTGGACCGCAGGGGTGCAGGGTGGGGGGTGTTGGAGTTGGGGGGGGGGGGTTGGTGGGTGGGTGGGGTTGTTTGGATTTGTGTTTTTTGTTTTCAAGGCGAAGTATTGGCTATGGTTCATCCTTGGGTGTTGAGCTCTTTGCTAGGGGGCCCTTGATCTACTGGAGGGGATGGGGGGGACGGGTTGAGATTGATGTCTTGGAACGTCAATGGATTGGGGGACCGTATCAAATGGGGTGTTGTGCTGCAATATCTGCGTCGTCTGACTCCTGATGTGGTGTTCTTACAGGAGACGCATCTGGTTGGCAATGTTTGTCGGGCTATGAACAGGGGGGGATATTGACTTGTGGCCCACTCTGGTTTCACCACTGGTTCGAGAGGGGTGGGCATTCTCTTGCGAGTTTCACTTCCGTTGGAGATCACCAGGGTGGTCCCAGACGATAGAGGGCGCTATGTGGCTCTGACTGGGAGGTGGGAGGGGCAGTCCCTTTCCTTGATCTCGGTCTATGTTCCCCCGGGCCTCCAGAACTCCACCTTCTCAGACTTGGGTCGGATGTTGCTTGGGCTTCCTGACAGTCTTTTGCTTATGGGTGGGGACTTTAATTCGGTTGTCTCGGGTGACCTGGACCGTCATCCGCCCAGGGCCCTCCCTGCTGCCCAGGCGTGGCTGGGCGGGCTCCTGGAGACCTTCGGTCTGGTGGACTGTTGGAGGTTAATGCATCCGACACAGTGTCAGTACACCTTTCATTCTGGGGCCCATGGGAGTCTCTCCAGACTGGATTATTTCCTTATGCCCGCGGCCCAGGCTACTCGGATTCGAGAGGTCAAACACCTGGCCAGGGGTATTTCTGATCATTCCCCACTGTGGTTGCTTTTTGACACCGGGTCGCGGTCCGCTGGGCGGATTGCTCCTATTAACCCTTGGTACCTGCGAGACCCCAAGATCCGTGATAGCCTGATTAAGTCGATTGATCAATATTTTTCTGAGAATGAGGGGTCGGTGTTGTCCTCGGTGTCCCTGTGGGAAGCTTTCAAAGCAGTGCTCCGCGGGCATGCCCTGTCCCAGATAGTGGAGGCCAAGAGGGTTAAGAGAGAGGCGGTTGTGACGCTGGAGACTGAAATATCGGGGCTGGAGGCAGCCTTGGAGGCGGGCGTCACTCCGGATGGGCTGCATGCCCTCAGCCTGAAGCAGTTTGAATATAAGTCTCTCGTCACTGATGCTGCCAAGACTATGTATAGGGAGCAGCAGGGTAGGTTGTATGACGCCGGAGACAAGGCGGGTAAGCTGATTGCCTGGTTGGACAAGAAGGAGAGAGTGAATCGTGTGGTCCCGGAGCTTCGGGTGTCGGATGGAGTGTGTGTGACTGAGCCTGGTGAGATTGTTGAGTGTTTTGCTGACCACCTCCGTGCAGTGTACTCCCCGGTGTCTGATAGAGATGAGGACGACTCTCGTCTTCTGCTTCGGTATATTGCCCTGCCCGGCTTATCCGTCGAGGACCGCGAGCTGATGGATGCCCCTTTGTCTGTCGAAGAGATAGCTACTGCGATTCGCTCCCTCCGCTCGGGCAAGGCTATGGGCCCCAACGGTCTGCCGATTGAACTATATAAGTTGCGCCCGGATAAAATCGCGCCTTTCCTCCGTCATATGTTTCAGGAATCGCTCGAGAGGGGTTCCCTTCCTGACGACCAGCGTCTGGCTACTATAGTGGTGATTCCCAAGGAGGGTAAGCCACGTGACCGCTGTGCCTCCTATAGGCCTATTTCCCTGCTAAATGCCGAACCCAAAATCCTTGCTAAGGTCCTCGCCAATCGCCTGCTGAGCGTTATATGTGACTTGATACATCCGGATCAATGTGGCTTCATCCCACATCGTAATACCGCTCTCAATTTACGGCGTCTGCACGGCGTCCTCGCTAGGGCGGAGTACTTCGCTGAACCGGCCATATTGGTTTCCCTAGACGCCACGATGGCCTTTGATACCATTGAATGGCCATTTCTTTGGGCCGTCTTGGCGAAGTTTGGTTTTGGGGAGGAGTTCCTTAGCTG
Source organism: Triturus cristatus (assembly GCF_964204655.1). Classification (NCBI taxonomy): domain Eukaryota; kingdom Metazoa; phylum Chordata; class Amphibia; order Caudata; family Salamandridae; genus Triturus; species Triturus cristatus. The sequence continues at coordinate 926,286,270 of NC_140587.1, forward strand.
GGTGAAGCTCCTTTATGCTGGACCAATGGCTCAGGTGGTTGTCAATGGGCGGGTTTCTCGGCCTTTCGCTCTCGGGAGGGGAACTAGGCAGGGGTGCCCGTTGTCCCCGCTGCTCTTTGCTCTCGCCCTGGAACCGCTCGCTGCCTGGCTCCGTTGGGAGCCCTCGATTAGAGGGCTCAGGTGGGCCCCGGGCTTCGAGGATCGGGTTTCATTGTACGCGGATGATATTCTCTTGTATCTCACCTCACCGCGGAAGTCGCTCAATGTTCTCTTTGATGTCCTTACTTCCTTCGGGAAAAACTCGGGTCTGATAATTAACTGGTCCAAATCTTGTGTGTATCCTATCTCTGGTGGTCTTCCTCTCTTGCCACCTCGGCTTCCGCTCCAAATATCTCAGTCCGGCTTTAAATACCTGGGGGTGTACGTTTCGTTGGATCCGGCGGTCCGCTATGAGCAGAATCTCCTGTCTCCGCTCCGGCGTTTGAGGGCAGATACGGCGCGGTGGTGTAAGCTGCCCTTGTCTCCGCTTGGTCGCGCGGCGCTGTTTAAAATGATGTCCCTTCCCAGATTCCTTTATGCACTCCAGAACTCCTTTGATGTCATTCCTGCGGCCTACTTTAGGGAGGTGGAGAGTTTGCAGAGGAGACTGGTTTGGGACGGGCGATCGCGTATCGCTTTGGCCAAGCTGACTCTTTCCTGGTATGACGGGGGCATCGCGCTTCCTGATATTAGACGGTACTATTGGGCCTCCCAGCTGTCTGCCATTAATCATGCTACGTACGCTCCTGGTTCGAACCCGGCATATGAGATGGATAAGTTCCTGCTCCCCGGCGGTAACTATAACAGAGCGCTTTACTCGCGGTCTGCTGGTAGGGCCCTTACGGGCCCTACCAGGATTGCGGTCCGTGTATGGAAGGCGGCTAACGTAGCGATGGGCTGGAGTGAGCGTTTAACGTGCGCCACTCCTCTATTCGACTCAGACCGCTTGGGAAGCCTCTGGACAACGAAAGGCTTCGAGCGCTGGGATACGATCGGCATCAGCAGAGTGGGGGACCTGTGGGTTAAAGGTGCGGTTAAATCCTTCGCGGCGCTTCAGCGCGAGTATGAGCTTAGTGACAGAGAGTTCTTCCGTTATGCACAGGTTCGGCACGCCCTGCTTTCGGTCTTTGGGGAGGGGACCACGGTCCCTTCTTCCTCGCCTCTCGAGGACCGCATACTCGATGGTCACGTCCCCGACAGTACTATCTCCCTGATTTACAAAAAACTGATAAACAATCGGGCTGACCTCTTGGTGCGTCTTCGGGAGGCATGGACGGGAGATTGGGTGGAGCTGGACGATGAGGACTGGCAGACTGCACTGTCATCCCCTAAGGAGGTGGCCATCCCGGCCCGTCTCCGCCTGGTCCAGCTTAAGATTCTCCATCGTGTATACGTGACGGGCCCCCGCCTGGTCTCGATGGGGTTTTCAGACGACGGACTCTGTAAGCGTGGCTGCGGGCTCAGTGCTACCTTTCTCCATATCCTATGGGAATGCCGCGAGGTGGCGGAATACTGGCGCCGGGTGCATGATATTATGAGACGAGTCACCGGGGTCGCTCTGCTGCCGGAGGTGCGTCGTTGTGTGCTGAATGTATGGGAGCCCAATGACTGCAATGCGGCTCAGGCTCGGTGGGCGGCCTTGGGGAACATGATTGCAAAGAGAGATATTGCACAGCTTTGGGGTTCCCAGCGGCCTCCCACCGTATCCGTCTGGAAGGAGAACATGGACTGGTGCATGTTCAGGGAGAAAACGGTGTATGTGGCTCGTGGTAAACCGGGGGCTTGGGGTATAATTTGGGGGCAGTGGAATGCGTATCGTGGGTCTATCTGTGCTCCCCCTTTGGTGGATACGTCCGGGGTTGCCTCGTCCCCCTGATCCTTGAGGGTTCCTTGTGTATCTCGTACTTTGGAGTACAGATTTGGTTCTCTCGTGGCCCCCCCCTCCCTCTCAGGTCTTCTTTTATTGACCCCCCTCGGGTGGTTGGGTGTTGACTCCCCCGGCTGGTGTTCGCCGCCCTTCATAAGTCGTTTCGCCTTGTTTGTTGTATTTTTGTATTTTTCTTTTTTGTTGTTATTTATACTAAAAGCGTGTATTCTGATTTCCCTTCTGTGCAGTCTGATCTACTGTGATAGTGCGGAGCCCCTGTGGGCCAGTCATTGTTTTCTGATATGCTGGAACACTTCGACTACTAGCGGCCGGCCCTGGTGGTTGTAGGCCCGTGTTTGTAACCCTTTTTGTGCACAATAAAATCTTTAAAAAAAAAAAAAATGTATAGGGTATCAAACAAGATACAGGAGCCAGAATCAAACCACCAGACCAATTTTCCATATCTTCCCCTATAAGTCACTGTCTTGGTCAGGTTCAAAATGCTAAATTGTATACCTGTTGGTGAATACCTTGTAACCACTTGCCAATTTTCATTACATAGGGAGTTTCCTTTCAAGGGAGAATTGATTTACTTTGATTTATTTTGGGAGTTGTGAAGAAGCTACATCTGAGAGATTTTATTGAGCCAAGGAGCCGCCCTCGAAATTAAGTGAAACCTGTGCTGTTTGCAAACTGCACATCTCATCATGTAATAACGCAAAAATTGCTGTACATAGCATTCTTGGGCCTTTTTCAACCTGGTGCCTCAATTTACTTATACACCAAGACAGTGGAGTAACAAAGGGACCCGCAGCCCTTGCAGTGCGGGGGGCCCCCAAACTCCGAGGGACCCCCTCAGCACAGTACTCTGGCCGGAGATCTCCTGATTGAGTCTGGAGGGGGGCCCTCCACTTGCCTTGCAGGGGGCCCCATCTATTTTCGTTATGGAAATGCACGAAGATGTGTCAGCCTATAAACGGTTATAATATCACTGTTTGGTATCCCACATCAGTTTATAGAAAGTCCTTTTCCTTTTTTACATCCAGGCCCGTCTTAACAACAGTATAGGCCACCTGGCAAAGGAGTGCACTGGGCCCTGCCTACAGAAACCCTCACAGGAATAAAATTGTTCCATAGATTAGCATGGGGTCCCTATGCTTGTGGGCCCCCCTGGAAACTGCCCAGCGTGCCCATGCTTTAAGACTGCACTGCTTATATCTCCATTTTGTGTTAAGTCTGCATCTCTCATCCACATAATGTGGCATGCTTCATTGTAGAGTTCTCCGTTCAACATTACGGACAGACTTCAAAAGGTTTTTTATTGCCAATATTACTGTGTGTTTTATCCATCAAGGGCCATATTATGAAAGTGCCCCTGGAGCGCAATAGGCGTATGCGCCCGCTTTGCACGCCCCCAGGGCACTTTGGTATTACAGAAGGGGCCTCAAAGGCTTGTGTGTTCCCTTCTGTAATACTGATAGCACTGGTGCACTTAGAGCGCCAGCGCTCCCTTCAGAGGGCATTCCCTCATTTGCAATAAAACCTGGTCCATGCCAATGAGGAAATCCTTTTGCCTCTGTACCCGCGCTGTACTACAGACACTGGTGCAGAGGCAAAGACACTCTCAGGAGGTGCGCTGGCAGTGTGCCACCTTGAAGGTGATGCACTCTCAGTGTGCCTCCTGACAGCAGCCCTCTGGAGGGGGGAATAGTAGTCTCTGACTGCACCCACCTGCAAGGGGCTCTCTAATCCCCTTTCAAATTGCAGGCTGGTTGCCACCTGCACTATGAAAACACGTAGCGGCTTCAAAGCAGCCGCTCCGTTTTCCACAGGGATGCACGAATTCGCGGCTGCCCTGGGGCAGAGCAATCATGGTAATATGGTGCATTTTTATTGTTTGCGCAGGGCACAACTTTTAAAAGGTGCACCTATCGCAAAAAATAAAAAATCGCCTTTAGTGTGATACAGCCCCTGGTGCTCTATGTTTGTGCTATGAGTCACTCTATTGTCCCAATAAACGATTTTGATGTGCCATAATGTGGTGATGAAAGTAAAGCTAGACTACTTTCCAAATCAAAAATGTCACCATAAGTCCATTAAATATGTGTAAAGGAAGAATACATTATTTCATTCAACTGCCAGGCCAAGTCCTCCCTGGACTGGAAACTAGCATCCTAGAACCGGTTTCGGGGTTTCACCCCTCATCAGCTGGATAGCTTGACTTGATTGCCTGATAAGCTGGCCAGATTTGAAATGCTAAATGTGCATAAAATGTTTATTTCTTGACCTTTCCATTAACATTTTTGTTCATAAAAATCAATCCATAACAAAGGAGATATGCTAATCACCGTCTTGATGGGTGCTAGTAAAGAACTGACTTGTAAGGGGCTATGCAGTGTATCAAGCTTTGGCTGGTAGGGGGACAGTCTCTGGGCTACGAATTTGTTCATTTAATGTATGTGTCCTGAATAATGCTCCTAAAAGACAGCGGGTAGCTGCTGATCTTGATTGATGAAGCCAGACATCCTGTGTGTACAGGAGACACACATACCTTGGGCTAAACGCACAGCATTAAAAGAGCTTGGGTATACACTAATTACGGCTCCTAGACAGGCTACTACAAACAGGGGGGTGGGTATATTGGCTCAACGGGGAATTTGTGGGACAGGGAGGTCATTAGCAGAAAATGTTGGCAGGTGGGCCATCGCTAAATGTCTGGTAGGGGGCATTAAGGTAGTAATATGTACAGTTTATGGATCAAATTTTGATGAAGAAGCAATATTAGAAGGGTTATATGTTGAGCTGGCTCAGTGGGGCAACCCGCTGATTTTGTGCGGGGACTTTAACATTCACCTGGAATGTCAGGCGAGGGAGCTAGATAATAATAAATATAGGGGTCGTAAACCTAAGGTTTTCAAAGCAATTCGGCAGCTTATTGGGGATCATGGACTGGTAGACGTGTGGCAGACCCTGAAGTATCCGGATCCTGTATATACTTTTTATTCTTATTCTTATCCCCACCACAATTTAGTTAGGCTGGGATGCTCGCTAATCCAGCCGTGAGGGCAACGGCTTGTACCTGTGGAAACCACATCCCCCAGGTGGCAGCGGGGCCAACGTGGCGTGATTCCCGCGCCCGGAGGCGTGTCAGGAGGACCGGTGGGCTCTCACAGCACAGGACGCGCGTGGGCCAAGGGTGGGCTCATTTGCGCCCATCCACGGCCGATCAAGGCTGGGCTGGGCCCCCTCTCTTGGCCTTCACCATCCCATTTCAACCCTCAAGTTCTCTGGACGGTTTGTCCTGTCGTGGCTGTAACTACCCAGAGCCAAGGAAAACAAAGGACGCGGCAGCCACGACCATAGCGAGGTCAACCCTGGGACTAAATTGTAAGTGACTTTTGTTTCCTTCTCTAGCCGCATCTGTTATTAACTTTGACTGTCTGATTTCCTCTCCCACTATTTTGGTACATAAGTGTGGTGGGGCATCCGTTTGCTCAGTCTAGTTATAATCACAGTATCCCCGTCATCGTACATAGTTAAATTTGCCGGCATGGGGAAGCAGACAACAATTGCCCTATGTCACGCACCCCGGATGCTTGTACCTCCCTCCTTACCGTAGACCTCTGTCGATATAATGCTCCAAAGGGCTATAGGCGTTGTGGCCAATTAAATTGAACTCACCGAGCGTAGATTATCACTGACCCCGGACCTTCCACAGATAAGCACCATTATGGACTCCCCAATCACACCATCTGGCATTGATCAAACAACTGAAACAACTAATCTGACCCTGACCACAGGGTTGGACACCGGTTTGACCCCCAAAGTGGTCACCAGAAGGAGGGGAGTTACAAGGGGTTCAGTTAAGCCCACACACTTAAGGCAGCCCACCAAGATGACTAGGGCTGGGGTCAAGCGGAAAAAGCCCAACAATGGTTTACCAGTGTGCACAGGCAACAGGCCAACCTCAACTGTGCCGGAGGGGGAACCTCAGCCCATGGATCCAACACCACCAGCATGGGTACGAGGCCAAATCCGAGATATTATGAGAGAAGAACTTGCAAAGTTATCTGCCCGACTGGATCGAATTCCAACCACCTGTACTTGTACTGCAGGTCCAGCACTTAAGCCCTCTATTATGGCAAGAGAGTCCAGTAAAGCGACTATAGTCTCCGCTGAACTTGGAATCACGGAAGATCAGAGAGAGATCAGAGAGAAGTCCATCTCTCCTAGCGGGGTCCCAACTGCCATCCAGGAGGACAAAAGTGACCCTTGCAAGAAGGGTCGCATGGCAAGGGGTAGTGCACTTGTCAATGAGGGTACCTCTGATGCATCTTCTGACAAAGGGGGAATGAAGAGACTGAGAGGCAGGGAAGGGATGGACCTGCCAACAATAAACTTGCCGCCAGCCTCAACTCCATATGTCATCGTTCTAACTGGAGTCCCACCTCTAAAAGAAGACCAGAAGGAAACCCACTATGAGTTAAAGAACAAATGTTTACACCTGTTTACTAGAAATAGCCAATTTAACCTTGTCAATGCAGATGAAATATTACTGACACGCAGAGTGCACTGGGTGGGTAACAGACCCAAAGATGCTAGGGGGGACTGTGCCATAGTTAACTTCAGAAACCCCACTATTGTGCAAAATCTATTGCAATACAGTAACTGTTCTCCATTAACTGGTTCTGCTATTAGCCTGCTTCCCCTCACCCATTTTTATGTTTCAACAACCACCTTCAACAACAGGGATGATTTTACATTTAGACACAATACATGGCGCCAGACTTGGCCAGTGGCAGGGCAAGATGCCCCGTATGCCGCAGCATTTTTCCATGATGATAGGGCTGACCCTGGAGCCAGACAAAATACATGGCACCAGACCCGGTTAACGACTGGCCAGGGTCCCCTTCAAATGCAATCCCATGTCTTCAACTTACCTCTGGCGAAAAGATATGAGTTAGACTGACTCTTGGCCAGGTGGCCATCTCGGTCTCCTTGTGCAAAGGAGCGCATAGTGTCAAGGACCGTGGACCCTAAGCAGAAGTCACCTAGCCCCCTTGAAATTGACCACTCTAAGATCACTGATAATGCTCAAACTGGGGAAATAGCCCCCCTCGAACCTCTTACATATACAACGATTACCGGTAGATTTAAAGTTCCCATCACCAGTAAGGACTCACAAACTTGCACCGTTAGACACCCACACAGCCTGATTTACTCACATGGTAACAGGGAAGAAATTGGCAACATAGCTTGGAGGGTAGACACCACGCCTACCGTTGATTCCCCAAATGAGTTTCAAGTAAACACCATAGGTACTTCAGTGACACCAGACATTGGAGACCACCCAAATATCAATGCTCAGGGTGACACTTTAGTTACCAGCAGTACAGTAAACAATCTCAAGATTGTATCCTGGAACGTGGCAGGCATCAAAAACAAGCTCAACTGCCCCGATTGTTTTTTTCTGTAGAAACATGTGATATCTGCCTGTTCCAGGAAACCTGGTTGGTGGAGAACTCATCCCGCAAGGGTTTTGTTACATTCCATATACCGGCAGTAACTAAGGGCCGAGGCAGGCCATCGAGTGGGCTATGCACGTGGGTTGGGACCCATCTTGGATGTAGGATTGCCCTAGTGCCCCACATCTCCCCAGACATACTGTGCCTTGTATTAACGTTCAAACTAGAGTTAACAATTGCCCTAATCAACATATACTCAAGGCCGGTTAGGATTGGACAGGAGTCAGCAACCCTAGAACACCTTGACAATCTGTTTGCTAGCCTCACGAATAATGCTTTAGTAGTGATGGGAGACGATATAAACTGTCAGTTCGAACCACTGAAAGATCTAACGGGTCCATCAGTAACTGAGGAGGACAAGCTGTGGTCAATCCCTAAGACCAACATCACCCCCATTAGGGACTGGACACCATTGGCACTTCAAATTAAGGCGCTTACCTTAAAGTATTCTTTGTGAGCCTGTAATGGTCGCTTTGGCTCAGACTGTCCTGGGAACAGAGCTGGCCATTCCTCTATCTTAGATTACATCTTTTTAGAAACCAGGCTATGGCCCCTGGCTAAAGATTTTGTTGTCTGTCCGCGGCAAGATAGCAGACAAAATGCCTTAATCCTTACACTTAATCTTCCCCCCATTGGGAATAAATCGGCTAAATCTACCGGTGTTGGTCACAGATTGACCCTTTCAAATAATAGGCGGAAAGTTAGGTGGGTCGGGGTGGAAAAATCGCAGGAAAAATTGGCTCTCTTATTCAATTCCATCACTCCCAACATTGAGGCTCTAGCAGAGATTGTGAAATCTGGAGACCTTGCTGTGTCCCTTGATGAGGTTAATATCATCAATGAATCCATAACAGCAAAGTTGGAGGAGACGTTTTGGACAACATGCACCAGGGGTCGATGTAGAACACCTAGGCAATCTTGGTTCAGTGGGGATTGCAAGACGGACAAAAAGGCATTATTAGAGGCCATTAAAACAAAGTGCAACACCTCAGTAAAAGCAGCCAGACATCATTATAAAAACACCATCGTAGCTGCCTCGTGGGAAATAGACCAGTGGGATAGCATGAAATTGGCCTTGGAATCTAAAGATATTCAACAATTCTGGAATATCGGAACCACTGGTAGTAGTAATAGCCAAGCAGCATTTGAGCCAAATATTGCGGCTGATTGCTGGAGAGAGCATTTCTTAGCTCTTTATGTTCCACCAGATGGTACAGAGAGTAGTCAGACCATAGCAACCTCGACTCACTTAGGGCCGGTAACAGCCACTCCTGAGATATCCCTGACAGAAGTCCTTAAAGCCTTAAATAAAATTGCACCTGGCAAGGCTGCCAGTCTGGACAAGATCCCAGGGAATCTCTATTGGGCTGAACCCAAGATCTGAGGCCCTTATTTTTTGGCAATCTTTAAAACCATCTTACTGGCAGGGATATGGAATTCCTATAGCCTGACACCCAGGACATATTGTTTGTGGTCAAGGGCAACAAGTTTCCATGTGTATTCTGTCCTTGGGACAAGTAGGCCCCACCCCTTACATCACTAACCCTTTGACTGCCAGTTTATAGTCCCACATGATGGATCAGGGAAAGCATTGCCTGCAGTTAAGGTGATATTTGCTTCCATGTTTTAATGCTGTTCAAACTTGTATTTATGGTTCATAAATGCAAAACCTTTATTATTAGCGTGAGCGATCTAAGTACATGTTGTAAGCTCAGACTACTGCTGACAGTGGTTAAAGTATAAAAATGGGTGCACACGCTTTCATTGTTTAGCACTATGAGGCTATGCATACTGCTCCCAGAATGCTCTCTGATTAGATGCAAATATATGGAGACGCTTGAAAGCAAGATGGATTATTCTTAGCTTTCAAGATAAAATGTTCACAAAAAAAAGCAAAAACATTTAGCTAAACTACTGTAACATTTTAGGTAGCGTTTTTCTGCAGCATCATTTAGTAAAATGTGTTGATGCATGCTAGTATTTCCCAAAAATATTCATAATGGAAAATCACTGTAACCAGTTTTAATAAGATTATGGGAAAAATAAAATAAACAAGCATTGGTAAAGCCAATTGGTCTGAAATTGTTGGTCAGTCTTTTGTTTTTATCAATGCGTGACTTGTTTTGACATGTTTTTTGTAAAAACTTATTGGTGTGGGTGCTGCTGGGCCCTCATCATTTTAAAAAACATTGGCAAAAGCAAAAATTGTTTCGGTCTCAAAAAGCACACACTGCCACAGTCATTCCCATGACTGAACAAAACGACTGTGTGTCAACTTTGCTCCTTGTGAAAGAACAGAATGCTGTCATTCACAGTGAAGCTAGCCAACTGACAGAGAGAGACATTTTAATAAACACAACATGTCATGGTTAACACCAGACCTAATTAGGGGACCAATTATTAAGTAAAGTCTCAAAAGTGCACTTATGTCCTTGCATTAAGTGCAGATATACGACTTTCCTGAATTCACAAGACTTTACAGAAGTAGGCCATGAAATAGTACTCCTAGAAAATATTTGTGAACTGCATTTTAGCACGAGCAAATATGCATGTATAGATTTGCTCATGCGAAAATACGAGCGTTTGCAAGTTTACTTCCCCTCCAACCACTTTTTTCCCAACCCAGGAAAAAGTTTTATGTCTGCCAATGTCAGGAGTAAATATCCAATCTTTCTCAGTATAGGAAAAGATTAGAGAAGAGTTGGTGAAAACCCTTAAAACATGCAAGTTAGTAGGTTTGCACAGACTCAAAAGGGCATTCCAACCCTGAAACTGTTGCTTAACTTCAGCGTCAGTATGTAGATCTGCGGAAACGTGACAACATAAGGGAATTGCTAGTATTCATACCCTGCTATGGAAGGAGCCCTGGCATTTTCAGAGAGGCTATTTCGGAGCTCTTATATAAGGGTATTGCTGCCATAATTTGTCACCGCATTACATGGCACAAAAGGGACAAGTGGATTTTGTTACAGGACAAGTAGATTTATGAAGTAACCTGCCCCATGGACAAGTAGATATTTTATTAAATAACACCCCTGACTGGGAATGGCTCTTCCTGCAACATGGTTAGACGCCGAGATTATCCTGGTATACAAGAAGGGATTCCCTTTGTCACCGGCAAACTATAGACCGATCAGTTTGATCGATGTCTCACAAAAAATCTTTGCCAGAACATCTGCAATCTTGGTTGGAAGAACAAAAGATTCTGACCCCCTTGCAGGCTGGCTTCAGGGAGAAAACATCAACAATAGACCAGCGTTTCAGGCTCCAGCTTCTCTACTGAAAAACAGTCCATTTAGAAGGGGGCATCCTATATCTGGTCTTTGTTGACCTGAAGAGTGCGTTTGACCTGGTACCCAGAGTTGCTTTATAGAGGGTCTTAAGCGAGCTGGGACTATCACTCTATCTTTTAAATGTATTAAGAGGGCTACACAATCAAAATTATGCCCAAATTAGATATAGGAAAAATTGGGAACTAACGCAGCCCATCCCTGTGAAAAGGGGCGTCAGACAGGGATGTGTGCTCGCCCCCACCTTGATCTGCATATACATCAACGGTTTGATTGATGCGCTGAGAGTCTGTAAGGACATCGACACTCCTAAAATCGCGCAAAAGCAAATTCCTGCCATGATGTTTGCAGATGACACCCATCTTCTCTCTAAGTCACCGATGAGCATACAAAGAATCCTAGATGGGTTTTGTGAATTTTGTAGGATCAGGGGACTAGAGATCAACATTAACAAAACAAAATGTATTATCTTTAACCCCAGCAAATCTACACGCCCAAACCCGCACTTGAACGGTATCCTTTTGGAACAGGTCTCTGTATTTGATTATTTGGGTCTAACTCTTACACAGAATATGACTTGGGAGGCTCAAATTAGCAAATCTAATCTCAAAATGACACAGACCATAGGTGGCCTGGCCAAGTTCTTTAGGGAAACATTCCAGAAACCAGTGAGCCCGGTTATGGAGATATACAAAACTCAGGCCAGGAGTGCTGCCCTATATGGGGCTGAACTCTGGGGGCACTCCAACCTTAGGCCTCTGGTTACTACTGAGAACAAATTTCTTAGGCAATTACTCAGTCTACCGATTAGCACCCCCCTGGTTCCACTGCGTATGGACCCAGGGGTCAGATCCATTGCTGAGGAAATTGGCTGCAGGCCACTACTATTATGGCGACGCCTCTGGGTAACACGGAGCTCCTAGAGTACAGATTAGAGCTATTGGAAATTTTGAGTCTCCCCGGTTCAGGAAAGCTGTCATGGCTTAGATTTATTAGGGAGGTTGTCTATGAAATAGGCTTAAAAGAACTATGGGATCACCCTGACGCTGCTTGTTCGAGAACTTCACGCAAATTACTAACTACCAGCTACTGAATCCGCTCATTGCTTTCTTACATTACTTTTCCTGGAAGTAAAAGACACTTGCAGGCTGGAGGCATGCCTTGATGCAATCCGCCCGGCATTAGGCAGGTAATTATATGTACAGTTTCATCATGGCTGTCTTCGCCTGCGTGCCTTCACTTGTAAATGGGCAGGTGGTCATTTAAGTGGGTGCCCAGCCTGTAATATGTGTGCTGAGTCTGAACTCCATGTGTTCTTCTTTTGCCCAGGATACCGCTCAACAAGACAAAGATGGTTAGTCCAGCTATGTAAAAACCTAGGCACAACCCACTGCACTAAAGCCTTCAGAATCTTAAAATATAACACAGATTCTCATATAGTCTTATCGGTTTCACGCCTCCTAAATACTATGTGGTGCGCTAGGAGAAATTTCCTTAACATGCAAAATCAAGGATTTGATTGTGGCTGACTTTTTTATCGTCTTTTTAATTCAAAATGTAACATCTCAGAAGAATTGTTTTATTTTTTTTAAGCTTTTTAACTATTTTAACTGTCTGTATATACTTGTGCTGTTCTTTTATGGTGAATAACTGAAATGAAGAAATATTGGATTGGATTATATTTTTCTGTCCAGGTTGCTTACGGTGAGAGCAAGAATGCAGGTGTGGCCAAGGATAATGACGGACCATGGTCCACTGTTATTGGATGTGTGTACTATTATGCAAAAGAAGCCAGGCAGAACCTTTACCTTTGATAGGAAACTATTATTGGATAGCTCGTATGTGAACCATATTAGAAGCTGGACCTCACAATTTTTGGATATTAATAGAGGATCCACTACTAGTGCTATGGTATGGGATGATCTGAAAGCAGGATTGAGGGGTGAAACACTCAGCCATGGACGGAGTTGGCAGAAACAACAGCAGATTATCATGCAGGGCCCTGTGGATGATTTAAGGATAGCGGAGCAGGAGCTAATGCAGAGAATCAGGAGGGGAGTGGACTTGAAGGGAATGCAAACTAGGATAGCCTGTTGCAAAGCTAAAATCAATAGGGTCTGGACTAAGGAGGTTGCTAGTAAGTACAATATTCACAAGGAGGAAAGATATGAATATGGGGAAGCTACAGGGCGCTGCCTGGCGCAAAAGCTGCGGGTTAAGCAATCCTCACAAAAGCAATCCTGACAAAAAATGACTGCCCTGGTTGATAGTGTAGGGAATACGGCTGAAACTGTGGAGGGGATCTTGGAAGTATTTCACGCCTTATATAAAGAATTATATACACAGAGTGAATGTAATGAGCAATACATTAAGACATTTTTTCAACAAATAGAGGTAGAAAGCATAAGACAGGAAGACCTGGAAGTATTAGAGGCCCGATATCTGTGAAGGAGCTCGAGGAGGCATTAACGTCATTAGCGAAGGGAAAAGCAGCAGGACCAGACAAACTACCACTTGAGATTTATGGTACATTGTTTCAGGTATTGAAGGAGGATATGCTGATTAAATTTCAAGAGGTACAACTGGGGAACCCTCCATTGTCGTGGGCAGAGGCCAATACAGTAATATTCAAGAAGAAGGATAAGCCGCCGGAGCTTCCAGGGTCGTATAGACCAATCTCCCTTTTAAATGCGGATGGCAAGGTCTATGCCAAAATTTTAGCAACAAGACTGGCGCGAGTAATCGCCCCCTTGGTATCGGATTATCAACATGGATTTATACCTGGAAGGAGCACAGTCAATCATATAAATAGGGTAGTCACTTTGATAGACTTCGCTAACGTACAACAGAGCAGATTAGGACTGATATTTCTTGATGCCGAAAAGGCGTTTTACCGTGTCTCCTGGCTGTTTTTATGGGCTGTTTTGTGCAAGATGGGGTTTGGTCCGGATTTTATTAGGGCTACCCAAGCTATGTATAAATCTCCTATAGCTAGGATCTGTGCTATGGGCAAAGAATCGGAGCCTATACATATAACCGGGGGGACAAGGCAGGGATGTCCCTGTTCCCCGTTATTATTTGCTTTATATATCAATATGTTCCTGACAATGTTGGAAAAGAGTAATATGATCAGTCCTATGGTGTGTGGGCAGTGTCAGACACAGGTTCTAGTTTATGCAGATGACATAGCGGTGGCGACATCAGATCCAAAGCAAGCGATTATAGAGATAGAGCGGTTGGCTTGTATCTTCGTGGACGTTTCAGGGTATAAGTTAAATTCAACAAAAACACAAATAGTATGTACTAAAGCGGCCTGCCCTGGGGAGAGTTGTGTAACTGAGTAAGTCACGTATTTATGTATTCATAGCTGCCAAGGTGTCAGATTGCTATGTGTGACATTTTCATAATCTCAGTGTAATTATGAGTGACATTTCAACAACTATGAGTGACACACTCTCGCCAGCAACAGTGACCCTTAAGTCTCCATAACCACTCTCTCTCACATGCTTTTGTTTTGCTTTTTAGAGCTACTTGTACCATTTTAGGGTGTCAGAGAACTGTACATCAAACATGGAGACAATACGTCATTCATACTGGGTATAGTTTAAGAGTGCTTGATCTGAAGAAGCGCAAACTCAGAATGTAAAATGTCCCACCATGCTTTGGGGTTGTCATTACTAATAACAATTGATTTCTACCCAACTGAACCCATTTTGCAACATTAGGATAATGAAAGATCAGGGGGAGATTTTCATTTGTAAATTGCAACTATTAAAAGGATCTCTCCGGCAAAAGCAGTAACCAAATAACCTATTTACATTATATGCACTTCTGTGAGCTGCGTGATGCCTGTGCTTTGCAGCAGGCACATTAACCTTCTGTGTAAAATTTCCACTAGAACAAACCTTGATCGATCCCCAGCGGGTCCATTAATCACCAGAGTTTTCTTGACAGTTTTATTGGTGCTCGAAACATACTGGAGGCAAGCAAACTGTCAGGTGTCATTGGAATGTGGCAGACACATTGGCGGGCGTGGGATATTGGCTGACGTGAGGTTAGTGCCACTCACCAAGGCCAGTATATGTTCAAAAGGAGGTGGGTATAATACCACTGATCCAAGAGAAGGCCCGGGTGGCCTGCGGGGATGTCTGGAAGGCCTTGAATTAAACTCTGACAAGTCAAATGAAGTAATCGAGTGAGCATGGAACAGCTGTGCGCACTGGTCATGTCATGTGTCAAGACGTCGGTGCTCAAACCTGCTGCGAGGAGGAAGTCCTCTTGAGTATATTCAGTTAACTGCGGTGGGACGGGGCGAATGGGGGAGAGTGGACAGATAACGGGATAGTGAAAATAAAATAAATAAATAAATCCACTTACCTTGCGCTTGCCGGATTGTCGACTCGGTGATGCGGCGAACGCAAGGTGTGTGGTTTTCTTTCTTTCTTTATTTTACTTTCACTATCCCGTTGTCTGTCCACGACCCCCACCCTCCCCGCCCCACCACAGTTAACTGTGCCGGCCGCACCTTAGTATATTGTTGTCTTTTCAAACTCATACTATGTGAATGGGACCTATTACGATTGACTTTGTTAGGACTGTGACGAGCAAGACTAGGACTCAGAGTAAAATAAGCTTATTGGTAAGTCGTCATGGCATTTTTAAACACCAGTGGTGTTAAATCATGTTGGATGATATATTCAAAAAATGCATACAGCGCACACACAACATGCACTGGCCATTTAGAAAGAGAACTGTCACCAGTTCCCGGTGAGCTGGTTATAGTAATCATCACAAAAGCCTGTTTAGATCTGATTGAAAACAGGTTGCTGTTGCACTGAAGACCATGGGGCCTCATTTATGAAAAGTGACGCATCACTGCGTGAAAACAGTGATGCGCCACTTTTCACTGCGCCCTCCCTGCGACTCCAGTGATGCGTCATATTTACAGTATGACGCATCATGTCGCAAGGAGTCACAGATACGTCAGTATTTCGGACGTATCTGTATGCGCAAAAGTGACGCATCGCTGGAGTGTGTCACAAAAGTGACGCAACTCCAGCAATGTGTCCTTTCACATGGGGCAAGCCCCATGTGAAAGGGCCTGCGTCAGTCTTACGCCTGCTGTGAGGCAGGCGCAAGAAATTGACGCATTTGCGCACTAGAAGTGGCGCAGTGAAATCTCATAGATTTCACTGCGTCACTTCTACGACCCTTTTTTGCGTCAAAACGCCCCCCTTGCATACATTATACCTGGCGCAGGTATAATGTGGCGCAGGGGTTTACAAAGTGCGCATCTACCTAGATGCGTCACTTTGTAAATATGGCGCAACATGGCGCATGTTTTATGCCACTGGTGCGTCACAAAAAGTGACGCACCGGCGGCGCAAAAGTGACGCAGGGGCTCATAAATGAGCCCCATAATAGACTTTCAGTCACAAACTAGTGCCCAAGTACATAGATATTTTCTTGCCCAGAGGACATTCCATCTCAGCAACTGGCAAAAACAACAGAAATGTCATAAGTCCAGACTGCAGGAACTGATGTTGTGTTTGTCCCTCCACAACGTTTTAAGTTTAGAGTGCGAATTAACATGCCACAATATCCCAGAGATGCTTTCATGGACTCCACCCATGTTTTGGTGTCTCAACATCCTGACCACACAAACCATGGATGTTCTGTTTGTAAAGCTCTGCTCCGTGACTACTCATGTGTTCAAACAAGCGACGGTCATTTTTTTTTATTTTTTTACTATTTCCATTTTTCCTTCTTCTCATCGTCCTCCGTTTTCCTAATTACTCTGAGGGTAACCAGACGCCAAGTGCTTCCTGCTGCCAGGGCCTAGTAAGCAACATGTTGCTAAGGCCTTGGCAGGCCGATGTGCAGCTCGCGCTACCTTGAGGTGTTCCAAGCAGATGGTGTTTTCCCAAGTACTGTCGGGATGACGAGGACATTTGCATAGTATTGAAAGCTCTGAGTGTATTATGGCCTGTGCTTAATTTGTAATTTATAATGCAGCGTGTCGGCTGCCAAGTCTGGCTGAGTCTTGCTTCCACCCTATGCATCTTTCTTACTGCACCCTACACTGCCTGTCTCTTTCTCTCACGTTTGCAGGTTCTGTATTGATCTATACTTTCTCCCGTTGTCATTGTTTTCCTATCTTTCTCTTCCTTTCTCCCTTTTGTGGGTCAGTATCTGATGAAAATTAAGTCTCAGTCCCCAGAAATCAGCACCAGTACCATCGCGGCACAAATTAAGCAAGTGTTTTTTGGGCGCCATGGGTGTGATTCTTGTGTGCGTGGAAATCCACAGATTGCTCGAAAAGCTGCGAAGGTTGCTGAAGCTACAGGAACAGCATCGTAAAGGAGCCTGCTTACACGCTTTACTATAGGCCAACCAGTGGAGTAGCTACTATTGGTGCAGCAGGTGCAGAGGCACCGGACTCAGATGCCTGATGGGCCCAGTGAACCCAGATTATTGATTTATTTTACAATTCTAGCAGCAGCCAGGTGGTCCACTTCCTTCCATGCACTAGAGCCCATGACACACTAGCAATGCTACTGAGACCCACTGTATATTGTAACATAGTAATTTGCATACCCTACTGCATTTAGGCTTTAGTTTTTAAATGGATGAAAATTGTAGGTGTGGCCATTTAAGTACTCATGCCGAGAAGAGAAGTGCTAATTGCGCCCACTACTATTTTTGCATTGGCATATCCCATCAGGTTCTACGATGTGGCAACTGCTCACACAAAACAGTGCACTAGTGTTGAAAACACGTGTGAAACAGACAGAAATACTGTTTGCACTAGTAATTCCCAGTTAATAGCTAAAAACTGTAAACTGGTGCAGATGCCTATGAACACCTGGAACCAGTGTATTTTGCCCATTGATGTTATTACTCTTTCTTAGTGATCAGGTCTAAATAACTGTGTTAACTCCGCAGAAACGCACTCACATGCCTCTGCCTGTAACTGTTTGGATTGTGCCTCAGCTCTTGTCAGGCTGCAAGATTAAACAGTCGCTTCTATTCCAGAAATGTGGGAATCTGGAGAACTTGACACAAGTGTTGTTAAAAGGGAAGTGACGTGAGTAGCAAATGCCTCACTCTCAGGAAGGTTACATTAAAGCTCAAAGTGAATCTGAATTACTTGTGGTATCTTATGACATTTTAATGTATGTGCCCTTATAGCACATTTGGATAGGAGGGGAAGTGGAGCAGAGAGCAAACCATCAACATCGAATCCCACTGTTTCTGTATTGGAGACAACACAGCAAATAAGATGAACTTTCTTTCTCCTCAGCATGTTGTCAGATGAGAGGTTCCCCTAGTGATCTACACTCCAAATCTTTTATTTACCATATATATGCGCTAGCAGGCTCAGGCCGTCAATAGACATGAGCTCAGCTACCAGATGCATGCTGATAGCTCTGAGCTAGCAATGAGACTACAGAAGGACAAGGAATGCCTCTCACATGTCCTTTTCCAATGTTAATGGAGACAAGCCGGCTGTTTCCAAATGGCGGGATAAATAGATGATGATGGTAGGAACATGTCCTGTTCACTCTTGATAAGAATATGAACTTAGGGCTAATCAATAAGTCAGAATTCATGCCCATGTTTTCCAGGTTGTAAAAACATGTAACTTCCCCCTGAACCTATAGGGTAGTAGAGAACTCCTACCTCTCAAACCCACTTTGGGAGATCGTAGTTTTATCCGTCATTTGGTCTGGTATCGGCGAGGACTCCAGTCATTTTGACCTTTGAACACCCACCAGATACCTCACCGTCCCGACCATCTCACCTTAGGCAGACACTACAACCAGTTCTCATCTTTTGGGTTAGGGGTCGTAAAACCCGGCTGTGTTAATTTGCACAACAAACAAGGACAGGAAATACCACCACATTCCCATGATTATGTCCTGTAACGCATCATATTTTACAGCTTTACTTACATGTGTTAATGCCTAACCTTAACAGAGATACTAATACATTAATTTCATAACCTTATCTAAAGTTGCTCCTGCGTATCCACAAATTGGCCATTGACTAGGAACATGACTGGTCCCAGTGACCCCTGCTCTGGAAAGTCTTCTTCCCAGTTAAATGTACCTGGATGAGTCCCTCCTTAGGGGAAGACCCTACCCACCCATATCCCCTCCTGGAGTACACCTGTGCAGGGGGCCCATCTGCCCTCTAGGATCCCTACATTTTTTATTATTGAGATTTTACAGCGCATGGCTATTCAACCAAGGGTTTCCTAGCGCTACGCTACAGTAAGGTACCCAGGTTTTAAGGTTACCTTGGGGACTCCCCACACCCAACATTGTCCCCTCCAGGGCCTGTACTTGCTTGACGCCCATTTCATCTGTGCGGGTGGCTGGCACGAAAGACCGGATGCCAGCGATCACTCCCAACCCGAGCCCATACAGTCTCCATTTAACTCACTGCCAGCACCCCTTGGAGAGTCATGTGACACTGCTCTTATGATGGTCTGAAAGGAAAAGGGGATGCCTTTTATGGAACCAAACTGTCCCCCCAATCATGACCTCACCTGGCACATGTCAGCATAGTTCACCTACTATCTGGCTCCTGTAGACCGAGGTGGCGAGTGAGAAACAAACACCCACTCGCGGCCTTGCAGACCCTTTATGGCTTGTGACATCACCTCGTGGCGCAATTCCGGTAGCACTACAAGTGCCTCTGGTGTGGCACACCCTGCCCCAGCCAATCGTTGAGAGTTGAAAAGTCTGCTTATGATTCAGTCCATCCCATTCTATGAAAGGTCTTATGAACCAGGGAAAACATTGATAGGTGCGTCACAAGACATTCATCCTGTGCAGCTCCTATCTGCCTGATACAACTAGCCTCACTTAGAACCCCTTCTAGTGTCACACGTTAACCCCTTCGTTGCGCCCATCGGCCAACGGCCGTCGCGAGCACTACCTCGGTAGTGCTGCGCACGTCCGTTGGCCGACGCGGCCCCGCCCTCTTAATAGAACACCCGCACCGCGGCGGAATTACCGTCGTGGTAAACGGGTTAAAGCTCAGAGACTGGCTGCTCTGCACTGCCAGGCAACGACTAAAAATAGCTGAGAGCCAGCTTGATGTTTACTTTTTGATATCAATGAATGTGAGTAAGCCTTATGTGGAACCTCCTTCAGTGTCTTACTGCTTTTGTTCTGGCGTTACATTTTTATCACACTGACCCACACCATAGTGACTTTCGATTCCATGAATTTAACACTACTTTAAATCCATGCTCAGAAATGTTTGCTGCCATTTCACATCAAGTGATCACTGCAAGTGCTAATTTAAGACATGGGGCCCGTTCACAAAACATTTTCTTGTCCTTCGTGGTAAGTTAAGGCAGCCCTTAGTGCAAACACCATTTACCAACTTGTTATTAAAGCAGGTTACTGGAGGCGGTACTGTGTGACGAGAATGCTTGGCGTGGTGTTGGTGTGTTCTGTTGTTTTTCGTACCGCTGTATTTTTGTGCTACATTATTATGATGGTTTTGTTCTTTTGTACAACGGTTGTGTTGAGATCTGTTTTGTTTTGATGTGCCATGGTTTGTTTCAATTGTACTGATATGCTGCTTTGTGTTTTTATTGTGTTATGTTCATTTGTTTACTTTAAATATGTCAACAAATGCTGCTATATTGCCATCCGAAAACAGCATATGCTTTTAAAGTCCTTTCACAAGCAACCTTTACCACTGTCTAAGGTAGTACCGTGCGACAACTCCAGCTCAAATACTTAAGGCGCAAGTCAGCCCAGAACTGTGGTAGAGACTTTTTCTCAATTTAGCAATTCCATTGTCACTGTATGTGATATGGCGCATGGTCTTTCACTGATTGATGACTTGAAAAGTTAAAGAGCTGGAGCAGTGGTGTTTTACCACCTTAGGCAGTAGGTAATAGTTGCTTGTCACAGGAACATTTACAGCATGTGCTGCTTTTGGCGGCACACATAAAGTAAACAGCAGACCATAACAAATTAACATTAACATTTTCAAAGCAACAAAGCCCAATTAAAACCTAACAGGGCACAGCTCAACAAAACAATCAAAATACAATACAAAATAACAGCCACAGTACAGCACAGCATCATATTAGAAAAATACAGCATAAAAAGAACACATCACAAAAAATGCCACTCAACAAATATGTACAAACGTTCTTGTTACATAGTAGCACCTCCAGGAACCTGCTTTCGTAATATGGTGGTAAAAGGTGCTTGCACCAAGCACTGCCTTCACTTACCAGCAAGGACATGAAATAACACCAATGAAAAATGTTTTTGATCCAGCCCTGTGTTTTGACACTTGGAGCATGGTTGACTCATAGCCTGTACACATTAATGCTGATGGTGTTTGTCACGATTTGTACATAGGTGTCATTTAGGGGTTCGCAGTTGCAAATATTGACTTGTCACCTGCTAATATTGGCATTGCATTTGCGACCCCAACCTCTGAGGTTGTAAATCAGTGTCAAAGCTCCAGGGATGTCAACGTTTTGTCCTACTTTGTTTTCTGCCTATTTTTATTATAAAAGTAGCAAATAGTACTCTTTTATTTCTATTATTGTAAAAATAACTGAAGCACAATTAGCTGGAGTGAGACCTTCAGTGGCAGTTGAAGAAATGAAAAAAAGATGCCACGTATGTCAAGAGACGACACAGTTTATCGGAAGAAAACTGTGATCTAAGGTAATACTTCCCTTAAGGAGGAGGTAAATTAATATTGCCCCCGAGACACTGGACCGGACTGAAGCTGGTGCCACTGTCCTAAAACTACCATATTCAATTAAGTATGGTTTTGTTTGTTCATTTTATTGATTTCTAAGCTGAGTGACAACATCATAAGGTCCTGATGAATGCCGTGAATTCATGTTCAATTGGCAGAAACATGTCGACCAGTGACAACTAGGACATTTTTTCAGTCCTTTATCACATGCTTTTATCTTAGCCCATGGGGACTACTATTAAATTTTTCTTGTCACCCAGGAGCTATTTTTAATGCACTTTTTTTGTTTTGTAATGTGCACTCTGTCCCTCACTCCCATTGCCTAAATTGGTAACCCTGGAAAACACCTCACGCTCCTCTCATTCCTTGTGGAGAGTTGTAGCCCACACTGTTTACCTTGCGGTGGCAGTGTGCAAGAGGGGACCCAATGATGAAGCATGTCACCTTTTGGTGAGTGAGGGTTCTCGTCTTTATAAATAAAGACCTCTAATCCTATTCTTTGTTTCCCTGCGCATAGAAACAGTACTGACCCATCTTTGGTCATAAGCATCCCATCATTTTTTGTGAGATATATAAATATATGTTGCATGCATGCTTGTGGGAGATAGTATGTTTATGTGAGAGAGCGCATGAGTATGTGCTAGCATGCATGTTTGTATGTGCATGAATGTATATGTGGCAAAGTAAGTGAAAATGTGTGAGATTGAGTGTCAGTAGGTGTTTATGGGTGAGTCAGAGTGAGTGGAAATGAAGTGAGTCAGAGTGACCATAAGTGAATGAATAAGAAAACATGTGAGGGAGTGTTGAAGTGTGTGTGACAATGAGTGAGTGACAGTGTGTTAGTATAACTGAGTTAAAGATAGTGAGATTAAATGAGAATGCGTGTGACTGAAAAACATATGAGTAAGTAAAAGTAAGTGAATATGATTGAGAGTGAGTGTGAATGAATGAGTGAGAAAATGTGTGTCAAAGTGAGTGAGAATAAGTGAGACTGAGTAAGAGTGAGGGAGTGAGTGAGTGTAAAAGTAATGCAAGTGAGAGAGAAAGTATGAGTGAGTCAGAGTAAGAAAGGTTGAATGAGTGAGTGCAAATACATTAGTGTTAGTAAGTGGAAGTAAGACTAAGGGCCTCGTTTAGATCTTGGTGGACGGGTTACTCCATCACAACATTGATGAGTTTCTAGTCTGCTGAAATATAAATTCCATTATGTGATTTATATTTCAGCAGACAGGATACCTGTACGCCAAGATCTAAATCAGGCCCTAAGTGCAAGAAAAAGAGTCAGAACGAATAAGTGAATGCAAGTGACTAAGAATGAATGAGTGAAAGTGAGTGTGAGTGATGAGAATAGTGTGAGTTGGTGAAAGTAAGTAAGTGAGTGTGAATGAGAATGTGGTGTTTTGCTTGCAAGTCTGCTGTTGGCCCTTGCATACTGGAGGTAATTGCTGTCTTATAACTCAATGGGTACCCATGGTAAAATACTCATACTAGAATATGGGGTTGCTGTGGAAAAATCCTGTAATACTCGAGAACATTTTTGGCTTGAGGGAGGATAAAAGCGTCATATGGGAGGGGAGCAACCATGGCGAAATGGTGGCCCTGACATATTGTGGTAATTTTTGACATATGTATCACTTGTGGTATATGGAAAGCATAAATGACAACATTCTGGTGCTGGCATTATTGGCATAAGAAGGCAGATAAGATAAAATGCTAAATGAATCCCACTCCTAAAACAGCCGATCCAAACATTCTCTCCAACTACTGGCCAATTTCTCTGCTGCTTGTAGTTATAAAACTAATAGATGAAATGGTTAACAGCCAATTATCCAACTATTTAGCAACTAACAGGCTTCTCCATCTCACCCAATCAGGTTTTCAACCTCATCACAGCGCGGAATCGGCCCTCCTTGAAGAGTCTGAAACCATTACATTTGCACTGAATGAGGGAGAGAGTATCACTCTCATTCTGCTCGATCTATCTGCGTCCTTTGACATGGTGACTCTTTCAGTGCTCTTTCAGATGCTGGCAGATAAAGGCATTGGGGGCTTGGCGTGGCTTTGGCTTAAGGCCTTCCTTGAAGGGAAAGCACAAGAGATCTGGCTCGCACCCTACTCTTCATCGCAGAAGAGGTTTGCTTTGGGTGTGCCACAGGGCACTTCCTTACGCCCCAACCTGTTTAATATTTACATGGTCCATTTGCTGTTCTAATTGAATCTCATGGGGTGGTGACCTTATCATATGCAGACAACGAACTACAGCTTTTCACCTTTGATCATTCGACCTCATATAAAATCTCTCCTTATGCTTTCTGTCTGATGGATGTCTTGCAGAAGATTTTCCTCCAATGCAATGCAGACAAAACAGAATTTTTCCAGTTTGGTTAAGCAAGAGATCTCTGGACCAATCTTAACTGGCCTCAAGATATTCCTTCTCTCCCCTCTCTAGCTATGACAGCTAGGAATTTGGGAGTAGGAATAGATGAAAAGCTATCCATGGACACCAATATTAGCTCAGTATCTGGTACCTGTTTTGGTCTGCTACATTCTATTATGAAATTCTTGGACATGTAACCAGTCGAATTCTGCAGAACAGTACTCCATGCTCTGATCACATCTAGGCTAGACTACTCTAATTGCCTTTACGTTGTGGTGCTCGGTCATAAGATGAGAACATTTCAGACAGTCCAGACGCTGCGGCCAAGCTCATTTTAGGCCTCTTGAGGAAGGGGTTCAGTCTCTTCCTATCTATGGTAATTGCACTAGTCACCCATTAAGAAATGGGTCTTGTTTAAAGCCTTATATTTCTTTCATTGAAGCTTCTATAATCGAGGCCCTTGCTACCTGATTAGAAGAAAAATTCTCCATGAAACTTCCACCAGGGTTCTTCGATTAGCTTAAGCTCTGTTTGGGAAATGTCCTAAGGTTTGTTTGGCCAGATCTGGAGGTTGCTCCTTTTCGGTGTTGGCAGGAAAAGCATTAAATGAGATTCTACTATCTTTGCAAACTCTTCAGTATGAAGCACGGTTCAGAAAGGAATGAAAAACACACCTCTTTTTATCTAACCAACTCAGTCAATCAATCAAAGGCATTTTCTAAAGCACATGGCTGTTTCAACCGAAGCATCTGGTATTCAAAGCAAAGAAGATTGATACCAAACAAAAGACACCTTGAGAGTTATTCAGAGTAAAACAGCAAGGTTTTTGAGGCCCTTATCACAAGTTTGCCGGTCTTCCAGGAAGACTACCAAGCCCGTGCTGAACCCGCCCGCCGGGCCCGCTGGATTCCGAGTTGAATCCAGGGCTGGTGGTGGTGCAGCAGCGTCAGTGTGGCTGTGGTGTCACAGCGCTGGGCATGTTTGGCTCATAGGAGAGCCTAAATAGCATACTGCCACCGGGACAGCACCTCCAGTATGTCCATGCATGGTGTGGCATGCATTGTGTCATGCATGCCACACAGTGCACACACGACCATACACTTTTAAGGTAGCACATCATGTCATCCCGCGTGCACCCCCATGTGCAGATTTGCCCTGGGGCCCTGTTGGGCACCTCTTTCCATGCCTTCGCACCAAGCATTTGATGGCGGGGTCCCCGCCATGAAGTGCTTGGTGGAAAGGCAGGTCGGAATCTGATCGGCGGTGCGGGCATCAGCACCGCCGCCATTCCCGCCTGCTTTCCCCATTGCTGCTGGAACCTGGATCCTGTCGGTGGCCGCAGTCTTGTGGCGGTCTCACTGCCACCATCGTAATACGGCAGTTGGACTGCCGGGGTGGTGTCGGTTTAACGTCCACTGCGAGAATGGAGTCCCAGGACCGCCATGCTCATAATAAGGCCCTAAGTCTCGTTTAAAAATGTCAACTGACTGTGCCCTGCCAAGACTGAGAGGCACAGCAATCCATAGCTTGGCTATAAGAACGGTAAAGGAGCTGCCTTCACGTCTAACTTTAGTTAATTTGGTGACCTGCATCAGTTGAAGATTATTCAATCTACTGTGAGTTGTTTTTCTGATTCATGCAGAATAGTGCTGGACACTCCCTTGGAGCAGCTGTGCACCCTATACATCGGTTCATTCATTTATTAATTTCGTCCTTGGAGGATTCAGGATCAGAGGTCATATAATATCTATTCCTGTGATGTTATTAAGGTGCTACTTCAGCTACCCCTGGTATTTTGGTGAATCGACATTCATCGATTTGTTGAAATTGTATGTGCTATTACTGCATCTCACTGATGAAATACTACAGTTTTTCAAAGATGGAACAGCACTCAGTTTATACAATATTACATGTTAATCTGGAAACAATGTGACTGGGCGCGTTCCTAAAGACTGTAATGTCCAATTGAGGGTGGTGCTTCATATTCCAAGCTTTATTTTAGCTTGGAACTCAGATGCAATGCACGTGACGTTTTTATGATCAAGAAGAATTTCAAAATAAAGCTTGAATTATAAAGCAATGTCATTTCCTAGATGTGTGCAAGGTTCTATTTTCCTTTTGTTTGTATTTACCGATATAAGATGGCAGATGCCACTTGGACCAGCAAATAAAAATAAACTAAATTTAGTAGCGTAAAAAGTGTCTTGTAATTATAGAGTGGCCTTGAGGAAAATGGCAACTGCTACAAAGGGAAAAATGAAAAATTTTGTTGAAAGGACTGCGGGGTGGATAAACAATGGAGTATGGGTTGGATGGGAACACGTAAGGGAAGCGAAGGGGAGTGGGCGGAGGGCGAGAGAGCAGTAGAGGCACTTGAGGCAGAAACTAGGGGAGAAAAAAATTAAAAAGAAAAGCAACAGAAGTGTGGGAAAAACAATCGATATGCCTGGGGTGGGATGAGTGGGATGAGGAAGCAACAAGGAATGCTTGAAGGATGTGAGAAAAGCATCACATAAGGGAGAGGGCTAGAAAACACATGGCCTATCATGGAGTGTTGAAATAAAAATTGTAGTTCATGAATGTGAGGAATGGAACGATGCAAGTCATCCAATCAAAAAGGGTGGCAAAGAAGCTAGGCTCCAGGGGATCAACAAATTTAATAAGAGGTAATAGAGTAATTGAACGATAAGCAATCAGATGAGAATGACAAGCAAGCCTACCAATGTTAAGCAGTGGACTAGCTCTAAGCCCACTGTAGGTTTTTAGATCTCGCCTGACCCAGCGCATACGCTGGTCTGGGGAGACTTATTGAGAGGGCTCCAAAAAGTGCTACCAGGCTAGCCTAGAGCTACAGTGCATGTGTGCAGGCGCGCGCGCCGTAGCTTTACCGCGATTACTTTCACTTTCGCGGCCGCACGCCCGATTTGATGTTTGATCGTGATCACTTTCGCGGCCGCAGGGCCGCTTTGGATAGCCAATAGGTCTCGCTTTTGGGACCTTACAAGTATTTAGTTATGCAACTGTTGCATAACTAAACAATTATAAGCTCCCAAAGGCGAGACCTATTGGCTATGCCAATGCTTGTTGGTTTTGTTCACAAGTCGTTTTGCATAAACAGACAGCTTAAGGCTGACCTAGGAAGTGTTTGTGTCGCATGCATTGTTACTCTGGTAAAACAATAAAGGGGCGACCAGGGGCGGCTCCGCTGTTGGAGAGGAGCATGGCCCCACTTAAAATCCCAGAGAACCCCTAAAAAATAAAATGCTAATTTATTCCCATTTTATTTTTCTTCCCCATCCTGAACAGAGTGTTCGGACAGGGACGGTACTGCTGATAAATTACAGCAGCATGTCACTCAGCAGGGAGGAGGGTGGGCTGGCAGTGCGCTGTTTAAAGTGTGCATGTCATTTTGGCCGGCCGGCTTGCGATGGTGAGCTACACATGCACACTTTAAACAGCTCTAACCCAGCAAGCCAAAGCCTCCAGAGTTGTGGAGCGCTGAGTGAGACTGCTCCCTCCAATAATGGAGCTGCTCTCATGCTGCATGAGAGCAGTGCCATGATTGGTCACGGGAGTTGCTTCTTCCTGTTCCGGTGGTGAGAAGAGGACCGGGAGGATGTTGCGTTATATTTGGCATGCTGGTTCCAATGGGCCCACCATGCTCTCAATCGGAGCCCCTGGCCAGTACCTGTCTCTAGATCTGTTTCTCAGGAGCTGTCCATGTGCTGATTGTGTCTCATGCAAGACACTGACAACCACCACTGACAACCACCATCTGGAATCCATGGTAACCAGGCATTAGCAATACAAAATATGTTTGACATCCAGCACATCATACTGTTTGCATTTGAGTGGCACACCACTGGAAATTTGAAAACACAAAGTAAGCTCAGCTGAATGCATCTCAAGGAAAGGGAAATATATAAAAGGATGACCGCGAGGGTTCATTGTAAGAAACGACCAGGAGAATCTCATTGCTCTGAAGCACACTGTATGTGAGCTTAGTGTATTGGTGGAGGAGCCATGGGAACAGTCTCAAAGTCTGTCTATTGGGCGTTTACAGATAGCAGTTTATGTACATGCAATTCTTCCACACATGAAACACAAAGAAGACCTGCTAGGCTGCATCAACCCTGTTGCTTCCATGTGCAATGTGTTTATCAGGGCTAGTGTTTGTGTGCGTTTCTGTTAGTAGAAGTGTGTTTTTTGTGTCTCGGTGCTCGTGTGTCCTTTTGCGACAAAGAGGAGACAGATAATATTGACTATGCTGTATTAATTGAATATGAATATATGGTTTGCTCTCCGAGAAGGGAGGTGTGGAAAGAAGCAATAAGATGCTGCAGGCCATTGATCTACGCTGGCCACAGCCTATCATGGCTGATCCCTCGCAAAGCAAACAAGTATTTGGAAAGCCAATAGAGCTGGCCTTTGCAAGCTGATGAGATGGTTACATTTGTTATTTGTTATTGAAAGCCCATGAAAAATATTTAAAAAGAAACTATGCTTCTGCCCTAAGTTAGAACCACGTGCATCGAATTAAAATATTAAATAAGAAAATAGACATTGCATATAATCTTAAAAGAAGAGTATGAATGATCAGATATATAAACCCTTTTTGTTTTCATGCACTTCATAGGAAAATAGGTGCAAAGAAATTGGTTTCGAATCACTGTAATCTGGTAACATCGTTTAGAGACAAATTGATGACTAAAAACATGAAAAGGGCTGAAGAACAAAACGAAAAAAGAATTGGAAGAGGTAAGTAATGGACTTAAAAAACCCTGGCACTGAAGTGCAATTCCTTTTAGGCATGTTTGATCAGGCAAAACACCATCACTCACAGTGCAACAGAGTCAGTGGCTAGAAGCCTGTTATGCTGTAGTGGTCAGAAGCAAAATGTGAAATAAGGCTCAATTCACCAATGGATGAGGAAGGCTGACTCAAGCCTCTTGTCAACCATTGTTTGCAGCCCTTTGCTAATAAATGCTCCTCATTGTATCATAAGTATTTATAAGGGAAGCCCTACCCCCATCGTCCCTCACTTCAGTGTCTGTGTCTCCACCCCTCAGCCACAGTTTGCATGCATTACATATCCCTGATCTGAGGGAGGCTGTCCTTATCCTCCATCTTGTGCCATGCTAAACCACGGGCATCCAAAATGGAACTCTCAGTTCCTAGTACTCAGACTTTCACAACACACAGAGCCCTAAATCCATACATGTGCTACACATTCACTGCACATATGCACAATCAGCATGCACACAGAATGTCAGTGTAAGGTTCTCGGTTTCACATAATAGAAGACTTTAACACAAGAGTGGCTAGTAGTCTCGCCTCTTCTTGACAGAAAAAAAAGTTGGCCATGCTACATATTCACAAAACACGATTTGTTACCACTACTGTGTTATTTGATGCACTCATGGTATGGACAGGATCCAGTGCCAACTATGAGGGCATATTCAGTGCTCCTCTCTAGGTCACATATGTTCCTGTCCCAGCAACCTCTATGTATGTGTATGAATATGGAGTTTTCGTAAATTATTTTCTTTTATTATATGAGGCTTGTGAGACAGTCTCTAGGCAAGACCCAAAAAATGGATTTTCAACCAGAACCCTCTAGAACCCACTTTTTTTGTCCTTCGCTAGTTGGAAAAAAGTTACTATGCATCTCTGCCTATTGCACACAACAACTGTAAAGTAACATGGTGACAGAGGAGGTGAAGCAACACTGTGGATACTGTTGTCTATCATTCGTGCCTGAGGGTCTATGATATGTCATTCCAGTTGAATAACCAGGTTGTCCCATGTGTACACCTGACTTTCCAAGTAGTCAAGGTCCGATTACTTTTAATTTACCTTGTTAATTGTTTTATTGCTGATGGCCCTGGATAAGGGTGCTATATAAACTGTTCAGGCATACTTACTTATGCCTCCTCCTCCTGGGGTATAGCCCATCAACCAGGACCCTCCAGTCAGCTCTGTCTTGGACTTTTCTTTCAATATGACACCAGGTGTAACCTGTCTCCTTTCAGTCAGCCTCAAGGCCTCAGTGCCAGGCATTTCTTGGTCTTCCTAATTTCCTTTTCCCTTGAGGGCTCCACATAAGGGATTGCCTGGTGGTGTTTGGTGCGGGCTTGCAGAGGTTGTGACCTGTCCAGCCACAGAATCTTTTCATGATTTCTTCATAAGCAGGTAGTTGGAACGTCTGCTGCCATAGGTCATTGTTGCTGCTGGTGTTTGGCAAGCGGATTCGGAGGATTTTCCTCAGGCAGGAGTTGATGCATGAATGTACTTTTGTACTTTGTTGGTGAGGGTCACTGTTGTCCTCATAGGTTTCTGCTCCATACTGAATGACCGATTTCACACTTGTGTT
The DNA here is from genome assembly GCF_964204655.1 of Triturus cristatus. NCBI lineage: Eukaryota > Metazoa > Chordata > Amphibia > Caudata > Salamandridae > Triturus > Triturus cristatus. The sequence goes on from NC_140587.1 coordinate 926,316,490, forward strand.
AAAAAGCCTGATCTTGGTTTGCAGCGTTAGGTTCTTGGAGTTCCAGATCTTCTTTAGCTGAATGAAGGCAGCCCTTGCTTTGCTGATTCCTGCCTTGACAAGAGAACACAGAAAAAGCTCTAGCAGGATAGATATCTTAAATCTCACAGAGAGGCAAGCTTATTATTTGTAGCCTCACAGGCTGGAATCACCCTTTCAGAATGAATCCTAGGTATTCAATAACTGTACACTCATTATAAGAGGCATTGTTGCACCACACGCAGACAAGACAATACCAATAAACTAGCGTTCACATATCCATGTTTTCTTATTGCATATTATTTGTACACTTTACATAGAGACTTTCAGGTTTAATTGCTCCTATACATCAAAAGCAATTAATGTCACAGAAAAACAGTTAAATGCAGGTGGGCATTAGGACTGCAATGACAGGCAATACACCGTTATTAAAAGGCGACAAAGAATTACCAACTCTAGGTAAAGATACCAAGTGACAGTAAACCTACTCGAATAGTGCACAAATCAATTGTATTCTTGCCTTGATGGCGGATTCTGTGCTACCCTGCTTGTCTAAGACCCTGCCCAGGTAGGTGAAGACCTCAACATCTTCCAGTGCATCGCCTGCAAGAGTGACTCCAGTTGTGTTGGCCATGCTAGCCTTCAGGATCTTGTTTTTTCCCCTGTGAATGCTGAGGCCAAGTTGTGCTGATGTGGCTGCCACCTTGTCGGTCTTCTTTTGCATCTGCAGATGGGTATGGGAGTAGGGCCAGTTCGTCTGCAAAGTCAAGGTCTTCGAGCTGCATCCATGGTGTCCACTGGATCCTATTTCTTCTCCTTGCTATGGGCGTATTCATGATCCAGCCTATGGCCAGCAGGAAGAGAAAAGTCAAGAGCAAACATCCCAGTGGACTCCGGTCCTCACATGGAAGTCTTGCGTGAGTTTTCATCCATGAACTATCTTGCAGGTCATACCCTCGTAAGACTTCCTGATGATTCTGTCCTGGCATACTTGGACAATATTTTGCTCTGCAGGAAACAGATCATTCGCTCATTTTATAGGCCTTCTTTTGCCCAGAGCAATGCCACTCTTAGTACCAAGGATGACCTGGGAGCACAATACATCCAAGGAAAATGTTTCAATAGCAGTCTCATATTGCACTCAGCAAGCAAGCATTACTGTTCTCCCACAAGTAATTATAGTACAAATTGGAACAATGTTTAATTACTTAGCATAATTTTTCAAATATAGTGGATAAAAGGTTGTAGTCATTGTCAGGTCTGAAGATAAATAATAGGTTTAGAGTTTAGATACAATAGTGTAAAGACAAACTAATTTGTGATTGTTGTCACGCATCTCAATTTACTACTACACAGCAATAGGCAGCACATTATTTTGTTCGAGACATTTAAATTATCACTTAGTTCTTGAGGTACACAGCTTCTTGCTGGTATGCAGAGCATCAGCAATCCCAGGTTCTCCCAATGTAGCTAGTTCACCTAGGGCTTTTTCAAGGCCTGTTTGCCGGATTAAGGTTGATTGTAGCAGGAAAAGAGATAAATGTTGACAAATCAGCAGCAAAACGTAGATGTTGTCTGAATAAATGGTCTCTATGTTCCGCAAAGAAAAGTTCCAGAATTGAGAACCAGTTTTTTTCCTGAGGACCATTGGCAGATTTGTTAGGTTTTGAACTGTACTTTTCATAACGTAATCCTTTTAAGTAGATCTAAGATAGACTCTCTTGGTTTCAGAGAGCTGCAATATTTTTATGGCTGAAATAAAAGCAAAAGCTTTTCAGATTACCGTATGATAATGTTAATTGTCTTTATTGTCATTTTACAGGAAAAGATAAAGAGGTTAAAATACAACAAGAGATTAACATTGCGGCATGAGCATCAATACACTTATGTGATATACAGTCCACAATATGTCATACCATGGGGCAGAAGGCGGTGGTGCTCATTTAGGTACATTCCTATCTATTACACCTAATATTAACTCAGTCTAGACCACACTTCTAGCGGACATGCTCTATTCACTATTTCCTGAGACTACCCTGGGGGTGGAGAGTGCAAGAGTACTCTGCCCCCAAGCTTCAGACCGCTACCAAGTACTTCTGTACTCTTAAGGGGACTCTGCATCCCTTCAACACTCCCTGGGGACCTCCATCCTCCTCTACCTCCCTCACCAATTGCTCCAACATCTGTCCCCAAATCTCCAGGTCGCGCTCTGCATTCTTGTCAGTCTACACTCCTCTGCTACAGTCCACTCCTGTAAGACGCCATCCATTTCTTCAGTGGGAATCGGGACTAATCCAGTCAATCGCAAGACGGTGCCGGGCTAACACCAGTCCCAGTAAAGCGATTCTATACCTCATTTTCCTCTCCTGTTTGGGGGCCGGCAAAATGCTGAGGAGGGAGTCGCGAGCTGTCAGTTCTATTCTAGCACTGAAGACCCTTCAGACTGTCCACACCACCTCAGCACAGTTGGCCTTGAGTTTGAGACACCCTCATGCCACATGAAGAAAATTTTATGGGGTCTCACTATTTCTAGTGCACCATTCTGCCTGTATGATAATGGTAGACCTGGATGCTACCTCACAGCAGTAGAATAGATGTTCTGATGCTCGCTGGTCTCCTCAGTATAGTGTGATACTCCTATGAAGTCTTATAACAGAGATACAGGATTTTTTTTATTGTCCCTGAAGAATCATCTCCAATACATTTAGTCTGAGAAACATTAAAAGTATATTTACGAGGATCGGCTATTTACCAGCAACACATAATAAGGAGGTGTAAAGAGTGGCAGGTTGAAAATGTATGCTGTATGTTGCTTGGCCAACAAACCACTCTTATGCAGAATGTATTGGTGGAAGATAAAATTCATCTGGATAGGTTGGGATCTGACTTGGAGACAGCAATCAAGTCCACTAAAATAGTTAATTCCCTGACACACGCGCAAAAGGTTTTGGAAAGGAAGGATAAGATCGAGAAACTGCTATCTTAGGAGAGCGGAGTAACCATATCTGTGAATAATTTCACTAAACATGGGGAAAAGTAACAAACACATTACTATACAGGGAGAATCCATTGGGGAAGTTTTCAGAACTCTATTCGAAGACTGTACAAAGAAAATCTGCAACTTGGCGGTAGTTATAAATGGGGCCTTTTAATCTGTGATAACAACCTGAAAATCGCCAAAGATTCAGAGCTCAGGGATGTCTGACAATCAGGTGGAGGAGGTTTCATGCCTAATCATGTGGAATAATCTCTCAGAGAGGGTAGAAAAATTAAGGAAGAGAAGCAAGCCCTGGTATTGGCTGAAATATGTAATGTATTACTGATAGGATATCCAGTGCTGCTGTAACCCAAAATGGGCAAGTGATTATGGATGCATATGGTGTTTGGAAAATAAATGTAAAAATGAGCACAGAGTGAGGGGAGATGTGAGAGTATATATATCATGAGAAACCATGGGTCAAGGTAATACCCCTGTTGAAAAGGATACAGAAATGACATAAAGCATAAATAAATGGCAAAAGCATAAACAAGCTAACTCGAATTTCTAACGTTTAATGGTAAACATATTTGTGGTAGCTCATTACTGCATTTCATATGTGCCTTAGTTGGGTTTCTAAAACGTTTGTGAGTAGATAGACCCAGTGAAACCAGCAAGTTAGTGGAACGCACTTTTGGAGTTTAATGTTTGTGTTTAATCAATCCCGTTGGGTTGATCCATTTTCGTGGAACTCTCTGATTGGTATCATTTAGGGCTCAGAGCAGGTCCAAAAAGAAACTTTGACTCCTCTTCAAATGCTGTACCTTACTCTGGGCTACAAAACTGAATCATCTTGGGTTCTGAGTACCACTTTAATCAAGCAAAAGTATTTTGTCAAAAATCATTCAGGTGGCTTAGAATGATATCCAGGACCATCAATAAGGACTTATATTGTGCTGCTAATCAGCCGATAAGGTATCCAGCGCAGGCAGGTCCGGGAGGCTCATTCGAACTGCCTGGTCTTGAGGACCCTTCGGAATTCCAGAAGAGGGGTGATGGTCCACAGTTGCATGAGCTGGCTGTTCCAGGTCTTTGCTGTGTTGTAGGAGGAGTGTCCTCCATTTTTTTTTGTTTTGGTGGATGCAAGCGTGTGGGCAAGTGATAGGGAGGCTGAGCGTAATCTTCTTGACGGTAAGTGGAGGTGCAGTGCAGTGGTTAATGTAGGCTGGTCATTGGTTTTGTAGAGCCTTGTGTGCATGGGTCAGCAGCTTGAATTGGCATCTCTTCTGTGCGGGGAGCCAGTGCAGTTGCCTGATGTGGTGTGTGATATGGGTTTATCGGAGGAGGTCAAGGAGAAGCCTGTCTGCAGTGTTCTGTATGGATTGATGTCTCTGTAAGAGCTGTGTAGCGATGCATACGTAGAGAGTGTTGCCATAGTTTAGTTAGCTGGTGATGAGGGCCTGTGTCACACTGCATCTCTTGTGCAGGGGTAGCCAGTTGATCTTTTATAGCATGCACAGAGTGAGGAAGCAGGCAGAGGCAACACTGTTGATCTGTTACTTAATTGTGAGCTTGGTATTAATGATAATTCTGAGGTTTCTGACGTGGTCTGCTGGTATAGGTGCGGGTCCCAGGCCTGGGGGCCAGCAGGAGTCATTCATGGAATTGCTGTTGTTGCCAAAGATCAGTACTTCTGTCTTGTCCGTGTTTAGCTTCAGGCAGAATACTTTTTCTCAGAGATAGACAACAGGCACATCTGCATGTACTTAAGAGTATTTTGGTGTCATATGGTCAGTGTGACTGTTGATTTCAATGTGTATGTGTGTATGTAGAGGGTACTTACATAGGGCAAAACTATCTGGGAATGAACATGACACTGAACAGAAGGTGAGAGCTTAAATATGTTTTTGAATATTAACAAGTAGTAGATGGAAAGTGAGGGCAAAATGTTCTGTGAATGGGTGTCTTAAGTTTCCTTCAGAATTATTGGGGGAGTGCGAGCAGGTCTGATGTTGGCTGGTATGTTGTTCCAGATCTTGGGTGACCTAACTGAGAAGGCCTAAGTGTGTTTTCTGTTTTGTTTTTAGGTCTCTCCTGAGCCAGCGCTTATAGCGCTGCTCTGGCGAGCGTTTTAGTAAGCGGGTTTTGGAAGTGCTAACCTAGTGGCTTTTTTCAGGCCTCCAGCTTGCGTTCGCGATGTCGTGCATGCGCACAGCTGCTATCATGGTTTTTAGCATTCCTTTCCTCGCATGGCCGGCTTTCCTCCCCCTCTCTCACCCGCTCCTCCCCCTCCCTTACTGCACGGAAGAGTTTCGTGAGACAACAGACAACAGGCGCCACTGGGCTCGAAGCCACACAGAGCCATCCGGCTTGATTAATGGCGGCATTTGCAAGTGTTACAAGACCACAGTCTTACACCTCTGTTGTCCTTACCACATTAGTGTGGCTCTACGGCCAGAGCTTCCGACATTGTAACTAGTGAACCACGTTCGAGTTCCAGCGTGGCTCAGTATTTTGTGATTCTGGGCAAATCACTTAATATCCCCGCGCCTCAAAAAACATGAATGCGAGCTTGTGTGATGTAACTGATGCTCATATAAAGCACTCCTATATATTTGGATCAATACTGCCCAAAAAAAGTCCGAAACCTCGACACTCCATGTTGGGTCTGGCTTCCTCACTCCCTTCTTATGCAGGCTTTAAAGCAATAACACAGGGTCTCACAACTTTCACCTTTGAGTCCATCCCTGAGACCCTGGTGCTGTCCAGTGTATCTAAAGCTGACATGCGACTGACTCTGACCAGCCCCTACGGCCATTGAGCAATACAGCGGTCCAAGTAAAACGCAAGCATTTTAAAAATGCAGTTACAACACAATATATAAACAAACATGCTACCTCCCCTCTTTCCCTGCCTGTCCTACCAAAGTACACCGCCCTGATGCGGCCTGCGGCACCACAATCTGCTTCAGATGCCTGCTTTGTTTGCCTTCGGGAGTCAGGGGACATTTTCATATTTTCAAGAAAGCAAAAAAACATTTTTTTTCATCTGAAGGAGGCAGCGGGGCGGAACGACGCCTAGGAGGAGCCGGTAGACTGCCCGAGAGCATCTATTCTTATCGCCACGAGCCCCCAGGGGCACAGCCAGGTGTGAGTGGGAGAGGTGGAGGGGCCGCCCTGAGATGTCTTCTTCAGCTCCAGGGCCGCATTCCTGCCAAGCCGCACCGCACAGGGGCCTGGAGGATCCGGCCCATCTCCGCGGCCTGCGCTGAGCGCCAAGCTCCTGGGTTTCACAGCACCAACTCTCTCACATATACCTAGCGATTCTAACAGAGTAGTAGGCACAGCAACCTATCTTTGACATTTTCTTTTTCCCATGCGGACTTAGGGGCTTATTTACAAGGCCCTTGCGCCACTTTTGCATCATTTTAAACATGGGAAAAGTGACGCAAAAGTGGCGCAAGGGGCTTGTAAATCTGCCCCTTAATGTGTAAAAAACAACGAAATAAAATACGTGCAGGGGGTCAACGTTTTTTTCTTGGAAGCTTGCACCGCTGAATATCAAAGAAGGCTTGGCCATGATGCCATCTGATGCCTCTTTACCTGAAAACCTTAACCTTCCTGTTCGTCCAGATTTTGAAGGGTCCTTTTCATTTCTTCTCTCTACCTTTCCCACTGTTTGTATTCTTTTCCTTCTCTTTTCCTTGTCCCTTTTCTGCCCTTTTGTGACTCTATGTCATTTCTAATGATAGCAAGCATTGGAATAGCCAATAGGTGTCGCCTTTGGGACCTTATAAGTGTTTAGCCATGCAACAGTTGATGTTGTTGTACCAATGATATTGTGTTGCATAACTAAATATTTATAAGGTCCTAAAGGCGAGACCTATTGGCTATGCCAATGCTTGTTCTGTTTTCCAGTCTGCAGACGTCTTGGCATTGCGTGTTGTGCTATTCACTCAGGATGACTGTCTTCTGGGTCAGAGATGTAGGGTTTTTCTTTCTGAAGGCCATGGGTGTTATGCTGCAGATCTTGAAGTTGGTGGTGGCCTAGAAGAAGAAGTGATAAGACCTCTCTGAGACCTTTGTTGTGGAGAAACAGTAAAGGTTGCACCAGTACACATCAAAGGCCTTAATGGAGAAGGTATTTCAAACTCCGCGGGACCCAAGAGTCCAGCATCTCATAGAACAGTGAAGAGCACTGGCTGACGCAAACATTTATCGAAACTAAGACAACATGAATTACGGACTCAGTAACATTGGCAACTGCAAGTCTAGTTGTGTTGGTAGAGACAAATTTGTCGCATGAGAATGTGTAAAAAAGAGCAAATAATATAAGAACATTGATAAACAGGTTTGTATGCTAGAACATCGTATGCAGAAATATGGCCTGACATAAACACATTGTCCTAAATATCGTTTGCAAAAATACTTTCCCATTGGGTGGACATTTTTCATTATTAACTTAAATTGGGTATTTTTTGTATGTAGGACGTATGTACATCACACCATAATCTGACAATAATATTCTGGGATCACAACCAGACAGTAGTGTAGGTACCCCTAAAACAGATATACCATGCCGCAACACCAAGTAGAATTCCACACAGGAGCATGCCACACAGCAGTAAAACATATTTAAGTTCATAATCAGCAGTTCACACAATAATTCCAAAGAACTGCCACCCTCACCTTATTTCTTAAGCAAACAGTGCAGTGTGTGCTAAAAATGGGTGCAACATGTTAACTTTACTCATATTAGCATCTGCAGCCAGTCAGTGGCGTAACACAGGATCCCGCAACCCACGCCTTGCGGGGGGGCCAAGCTCCAGGGGGCCCCCTCAGCACATTTCTCTGGAAGGATAGTTCATGATTGAGTCTGGAGGGGGCTCCCCACGTGCCTTGCAAGGGGGCCCCCTCAAGTTTTGTTACGCCAGTGCAACGGTATTAACAGTGCATATGTAAGGCAGTGCTTAAAGTGAGCTGGTGGTTTCCGGTGCCCCCACCGGCACTTAATTGTCAACACCGGCGCTTGACAGTCTGCCACAAGGTGGCGCTGTCAAGCTAATTTAGAGATGACCACAACAACAGTTAACTAATAATTGAATGTAGATTAAAAATGACTAGTACCTGCCGCCCAAGCCATTCTTATAGCTTTGGGGCCTGATATAGTCCGAATCGTCACGCTTGTTGGAGTGTGATGATCAGTAGTTGTGTTGTTACTATCATTGCCAGCCTTGGGAGGGGCAATGTGTGGTTTAAGCTGCAGTGGCCTCTTGCACTTATTTTTTTTTTTTACAAATTAGGCACTGCTGTGAGGCAGACATACACCATAAGAAATATCATAATTGGTGGCAGCTTCACATTCTTTTGTATGTTTGAATTATTCTGTGCCAGACGACTGGTAACAATCATTTTACTTTGCCACTACCAGACATGTTGCCTTTGTTTTTCCTTGTTCATGTTGGAGGGACCCACTGTTTCTGATTTGGACAGCTCATACAGCCTTATTTATCGCTGTATAATCCTTCCAGTTGGCAATGAACATGTTGAACTGCTGAATTAAATATATTTAAAATAATTGCAAAATATTATGTTTTTGTCAGTTGTACGAAAGCATGTCCAAACATTATTCTGACTAAAGGGTGAAATGCTTCCGTGTTGTCTAGCTGTGAACTGTAACCTGAAACATGTTGTGTGCGAATTTTGTTTTCACTCCAAGGTTTGGACTTTCTAGAATGCGTTCTGTACAATTTTTTCAGGCACTCAGCTTAAAACAAACATTGACAGAGCCAAAGGTTTTGCTGCTCTCACTTAAAAAGACCTGGGCAAGCACCGCTACCCTGTGAACATATGCAGTGTAGATGGCAGCAATGTCGTATTCTCAACAGACACAAAACGGGTGCAGTATAGTCAGCAAAACACACGCGCGTGAAAAATTGCGCCTGACAGCAGCAGTGTTAACTTTCTTAACACACCTGTCAGATGTGGTTTGGAAAGCAGCAGTGCAGCTTTCGTCACAGAAAAAGAGCAGCTGTGGCGTGCATCAGAAATGCTATCTTCCCACATCACACACAAGAAAAAAAATTCCCACACTTGCAAGAGGTTCAGCAGTTATGCAAGGTTTCCTCATGCTCAGAGAAGGTATGCAGAGTGCCTCCGGCAAAGAGCGACTGGATAGAGGGTATTTCGTTCTTAGCAAAAAGCTCATCCTGCATTAGCCTGTTTGAAAAACAATAGAACAAAAATTATTTGAGGTCAAAATATTTGCTTGAGACTACCATGTGTGTCGTGCAGACTCCCCCCCCCCCCCCCCTTCACGAATAGCTCTTTTCCCACGTCTGATATCTCTTTTCTTTTATCTGCTACTTTTCCACAGACAGTCTTCTGCCAAGTCGCTACACGAAGGGCCGCTCATTGTGCAGTTTATTTCATATTGTTTCACTATCAACCTCGCTGTTTGCGTCAGTATGAGATCACGCGCATGAGGGACTTTATTATAGACGTCATCGAGGACGCAAATGTTGTGCTTCCACTGCTTCCTAGTCACGATGAACCTGTCAAGGCATGTACAGCACCATACACAACTAAATGCAAATTAAAGATTACGAGTTGTTAGGAAACTTAAAAAAAGAAATCGGCCTGTAGAGGTAGCTGAAGCGGACATTTTGTTGGTTTATAAATGCGATTTAGATTTTAAGAATACGAAACTAGGGCAACGATCTGTTTACGTGGTGACGTCGACATTATAAACAGTGCTTGAGGTAGCATTCTGGTCATGCTGGTGGATGAGTCAGAACGGCGGCGATATGTTTATCTATCAGGACAGGTATCGCAACAGCTACAAAACAGGTGTCGAGTGCTGCCAAATGTAACATCCAAATAAACGCTTCATGTAGCTCTCAGTTTAAAAAAAAAAACGATTCTCCTCACTACACAATCAGTGTCCTATATAAATGGTAACATTCATTATTAAATAATCTAGTACAGTTCCACTGTGCCTAATTCAACACGCTTCCGTGCTTTAACGTTTACACCTATATTATAGCAAACAAGCAATGGCAAAGCCAATAGGGCTGGCTGGAGTGTGCTATGGTATGGTATTAAATGGTCTTTGCATGTATTAGCACATACAAGCCAGACCTCTTGGCTTTGACAGTGCTTGTTTTCAATGTCATTTGTTTTCATCATGAACGAATGGACTGTGTGAGCCATGAACACTGCTTAACTCAGTGATGTTAAAACATAATGCAATTAAATGCGGCCAAAGTCTGACATGTACAGAGTCTATTGAAACATTGGATCGAAGACAATCTCTAACCTGTGAATTTTGATATTTCGAGTCTCACTGTTAGTGAATCTCACAAAATAGTCATGTCATACGAGCTTTTATGACAATCACTGCAGTATTTGCTCAATGCGCAAGTGTATTGGCTGCACTGTATTCCAGTAAATGGGTACTGGAAAATTTGTAATCCGTGTTCACTTGCTGTTAGAATTGGAGGTGGTCCAGAAAAGGCCAAAGTGACTACATCTTTAACAACTCTAATAGAAGAGATGTGGACAAAACAGCAGGAAGATTATTATTCTTATGTTTTTTTTAAACAGACTTCATTGGCATTTTCAATTCCGTCTTGTCATTCCCAATACAAATCTTATTCTCATGTCTCTGGTAATAGTATTTTAGTCAAAGGCTACTTAGCTAGGTAACATTCATTTTATCTGCTTATTGTATACCTTGTTATTCTGCAAGCATATCTGAGGACTTCAGTCAACAGCAGGAAGATTAATATGCAAATCATAAAATGTTGAAGAAAAATGGACAAACAAAATACGGGAGTCCATTCCACGAGAAATAGAATTTGCAAAAAGGGAGTAAAGTCAACATTTGAAATCCGGAAACTAGGACATAGCGTAGGTCTGATAACAAGGACGGCTTCATTATATCCAGTTTTTACTTCGAGGGCACAGAAAGAACAAGCATTTACAATGCAATGGTCTCGGCATTGTTAAAGTTAGAGCTGTTGGCATTGGTCATGACATTCTTGTATGTTTTTGTTTTTAAAACATTTAAAGAAACGGCATTGTTATTTACAATGTCAATAGCTTAATCACTCTCCAATGTGAGACCTATTGCATTTGCACCCACACACAGGGCCACCCACACATACAAAGCCACACACACACAGAGCCACCTACACACACAGAGCCACCTACACACACAGAGCCACCTACACACACAGAGCCACCTACACACACAGAGCCACCTACACACAGAGCCACCTACACATACAGAGCCACTCACATAGAGCAACCTACACACAAAGTTACCCCCACCACTCACATAGAGCATTCTACACACAGAGTTACCCCCACACAGAGCATCCCACACACAGTGCCTCCCACACACACACACACACAGAGCCTCCCCCACACACACAGAGCCTCCCACACACACACACAGAGCTTCCCACACACACACACAGAGCCTCCCACACACATATACGCTACAGCCAGGGCTTTGAGAGGGCCGGGTCTCACCAGTGAAGAGCATCGGCAGTTTTTTAAATAGGGCCTCGAAACGGGTCTCTATCGGGCTCTGTTTTGTGCCCTGGCACCAGCGGTCCGTTTTTTGTCCGTTTTGTGTCACAGAAGGCACATTGACGTGCGTGCTCACTTCTCTCTAGTGGAGAAGTTAGCTTTAGCGTTGTACCCTTTAAAGATTTCCCTTCTCTTGTTTTTGCCAAATCGATGCTGTCCGGAATAGTTTAGACATGGTAATGACTAGCTCCACAAAGTGGTTTCGTGGGCAGAATAATTTCGGCCTCGCTGGATGCACGCGTAGTTTACAACACAGGCAAATTACCAAGGGCTAAATCTGAAGTTCTGCGAATCTCAGTCGTAATGTACGAACTATGCAGTATTTATGCAAAAGCCACTATTGTATGCAGGTGCCAGTGTACGGTGTAACTTTGCGAATAATCATGATGTGCACAGGGTCACACTGTGGAGAGCACTGGCGGAGATCTGTAGCCCCCAAGTATGGCACAGTATGGTGTGATGGAGTACCTATATAGCGCTTACTAGCCCTGAAGAGGCGCTAGAGCCGTGTTCGGAGAACAGCTCAGCACATCCAATCCCTTTTCTTTTGCACTTTAGGACATGTATGCCTACATGTATGGGGGGGCTTGTACAGCACCAGAACGCATACTATGAAAGTAGGCCAGATATGCTACTGTGACCGGGCACCGAACACCCTGAGTGCTCTGGGTCCAGTGGACACTATGCCATGGGGAGAGGGGGGGGTGTAACATAGGACGATCACTCTACACCGCATTAAGGTTTTGAAACCTCCTTTTAAATCGTCTCGAAAATTCCGAGCAATCTCATAATTATTAAACTGGTAAACAACTCACTGACCCTACTACCTACAGATCCTACAGTACAGTTCCCCCGCCCATGCACCCCCACCCCCACATCCCACCTTCGTCCAGGTAGCTGAGCCTCTGCAGCTCGGCCGTGACCCCGGCCACGGTCTTCAGCCGTTCCTTCAGCTCCCGGAGCCGGGTCTGGGGGCTGCACCCGGGGACAGAGAACAGCTCCCCGCTGGCTTCTAGGCGCACGGTGACTGTGTACTGCCGCCCGCCGTGGGAGGAGGCCAGCTTGGGGAGCCCCTGGAGCCGGTAGCCCGTAGCCAGAGGCCGGCTCGGGGAGGAGGCGACGAGGCCGATGGGGCGCGCCATTGCCGAAGCAGAGCCCTCAGCGCACCCGCCTGGTTCGGTGTCTTTGGGAGCGGGACAGACGCGTCGCTAGGTGACAGGGGCCATAAGTCCTCCTCCCCACACAGAGGAAGGCATTAACATCTCAAACGCCTCACTAAAAGAGAAAACAAAACTCATTCGGGCGGGGGACATTTTGGGTTGGATATCTGAGGCTGGCAGATTAAAAATAACGTTCATAATAATATGAAACCTTGCTCGCTTTTTACATCTACCAGTCAGACGCTGAATGCGTTTACACGATATGTTTTGAGAGTTCCGTAGTTATATTGTATCATTGCTCTTATAGGGCATACCCTGTTGCAGTGCCGCTGAAGCGCATCAGACGGGTGGGCACAGTGTTGTATAAATTGTTTCATTGTTTTCGAGTAATTGCGTTGTAATTACCTTTACAATATGCTTCTTACTCTGAGGCGCCGAAAAAAATAATGGAACCGGGAAAGAGATTAATGTCTGTGTTAAAAAAAAAAAGAAATCCGAACAAGAGATGAGAGTAGGGGGGCGAAGGACAGAAAGGCAGGGAGATAAGCGAGCATCTATGGAAAGAAAACACACACCGCCGCCTTTCTCCGAGGCGAAGCAGAAATGCCTCGGAGAAACGCAGCGGCGGTTTCAGATTCGGGGGCGTGTTTTTCTTTTCTCTCCTCTTGCCATTGGCTGGAGGAGAGAAAAACACGCCTAAAAAAGGGCGTGGCTAAAAAGTGGAAAGAAGAGCACGGAACACGCCCCCCGAATCTGAAAAAGACGGAGCCTATTTGGAGGGACGGCTCTCTTCTCCAATGGCTGGCCTCCGTTTAGGAAGCCAGCCAATGGAGGAGAGGCAAAAAGAGAGGCGGGCTAAATAGCCACTCTAAGAATCATAAGATCTCCGGACTTCCGGTTCTGCCTTCGGCAGACCGGACGGTCCCTCGACCTAAAAAGGGGATTATAAGGAAGGCTTACTTACCATCTGCTCTTCGTTCAATATAGTAAACAGGCTCATGACTATAAAGAAAGCCTCCCGTGCTATCCAACCAAGTAAAGCACACTTAAATTCTGCTGGGGCAATAACAAAGTTCAAAGCTTATGTGGGGGCACTTCAATTTGATATGCCACTCAACTTCCGTGGTCATTGCTTGATGTAGGATTGCAGCATTATTTGCAAAGGAGGGGTAGTTCATCGTTTACACCCACCCGTTGATGACAAAGGTGGAAATGATTCTAGATAGCTTGTGTCAGTCAGTAACCTGGAAGGAGCCAAAAGCATATGTGGATTAGTGATGGCTGCTTCTTAGAGAGTATTTCATCTTAGTGTTCATTACATTAATTACATTCTCCATCAGCTCTGGAAGATGTAAAAGTAAACTTTCAAACAAAATCGCTGCCAAAATACAGCAATACCTTCAAAAACAGTGCACAAGGGTTCAAAACATTCTGAAACAGAAACTTTAACCCCACTGTACTAAATCAATCTAATCATTTAGCCATAAGACTAAAATAGACAATCAAGCCATGGAACGCCTTACCTTGGTGATTGGGACTGAAATAGACAATCTCTACGCAGTCTGGACCCTCAAGGGTACTCAGGATAGAATTATGCAGCACAGCACTGAATATGCACTTGTAAGAAGAGTTTTTTTCATACATAAAGTTAAGGATCACCGCTACATTTAGGCAACTGCAGGCTATTTCCTTACGTATCCCCACAATTGGCCACTTGAATGGCCTGGTTGCTAGTGGAGCGGATGAGTCCTGAAAGCACCCAAAATGTTTGCAAAGGAACAGATAATGGGTGAAAGTACAGTGCTTCATTTGTTACAAAATAAGTGCCAGGGCCCTGTTCAGGAGGCTACCGCAGCTTGCACCCCCATGCCCCTTGCCAGCTCTGTCAGTGACGGTAACAGCACAGCTGCTTACCATCACACTCCTATAAGTGTGGCAATTCAAACTATTCCAGGTACTCACAGCTATAAGAATCGCTTAGGTGGCAGGTATTACTCATTTTTGTTATATATCGAATTAATAAGCAATTGTTGTCGCGCTTATCTCTAAATTAGACAAACAGCACCTCCATGTGACAGACTGTCATAAGTGCCAGTGTTGACAGTTAAGTGCCCATGCCAAGCACCGGAAACTACTGTCTCAAATTAAGAACTGGTGCAAGAATTACTGTGAGAATAAACCTTTTTTACATTGCCCCCTCCTGTAGTATATTTACAAATGCAGTGCCTTTCTGTTGAAATCACATATTTATTTAATTGTATAAATGAAGATCAATAATTCTGTTTCCTACACTCTATGAGAATCTAAAAGCTGTAAGTTGCCTTGGTCGTAAAGCGTTATATAAATGGAACAGAACACATGAGGCAGGGAGTGGTTCAGCAGTTGTTGCCCATACATACAAAAAGTATCCAGCAGAAGCCTCCCAAGCAAGAACTTTGGATACATGGTGGGCCCCAGGAACATAAGTCTCCAGATCTTTAAATTATTTCTCTTTTAAATGCCGCTTAGTGAGTTAAGTAAAGGAAGCAGTGAGCAGCTCATCAGTATGAATCAAGTCCTTACAGAACCTCTTATGCATGGATAGAGAGTCTTCATTTGCACATTTCATCAGATTCAGGAAGCATCTATTTATAGCATAAAGATCCCAGACATGACTAAACTGATCAATTCTGGCAGCACAATAACTAAAAATTGTGTCTAGTGAGAAGTAGCAGTTATGGCTACATCTGGATCTCCATCCTATATAGGACTTATAACATATCCTTTGGAAAGTGGACTTCAAAGGCAGCTGTAGTGACAGCACCTGCAATGGTCCCCTTTTCAAAATTCTGAAAACTGCCATTTTTAGGTCTCACCTAGCGTTGCAGCGCGCATGCGCTGCCCGATCGGCGAGACATATTGTTAGAGAGGAGATTTCAGAAGGGGGATCAATGCCCCGCCCATAATTTTGTTGGGTCACGTCAGCATTTATGCCAAACGCTGGCTTCCCATTGAAAAGGATGCTTTTTGGCCACTACCCTTTCTCAGTGGCGGATGGTGACATTTGAAAGTGGCGAGGTGTAAAATAATTTGGTACTGCACTGTGGCGAGCGCGCGAAGCGTGCAAGCCCGAACAACCTACGGGAGGTTCGGGGAGGTTCTCCCCGCGAGCAAATTTTGAAAAAAGAGTGGACAAATGGTGCATTTTCAAACAAATTTGAGGTCACAGAAACCCCTCTTGACTAATTTGCAAATGTCCACTTTCACCTCGCCAATGTTAATACCAATGAGTGGCTGAACAAAGTGCTGTGCCTGACCTGCACAATGATGCTGTCCGAGCAGGCATCCTGTCTTCCGTGGTTTTACTGCCCCCATAAGAACAACATTTCAAGTGCTCAGTGACAAAGGCCTGCCAGAAGTGCTCCATCTTCTACAGATGGGTGTCTCATAAAGTTATCAGAAAAACTCCACCTTGTGACTAACATAACTGAACATGTTGGTATTGTTACTAATTGCAAACGAACCGCACTGTCCAGTGTTTCACATACTGTGTTTTCAATAAACATTATTTTGCAGAAGACACATACGTTATTAAAGCAAATAGCACCTGAAATAAACATGCAGTATAACAAATACAAAAAGCCGTCTTTGTGAACTTTTTCACTAGAACCCCTACTGTGACGGAGCATACATATAACTGAAAAAATATAATTTCTCTCTCTCCACACTCTCTCTCACACACACACACACACGCAAACACACACACCACATGCACAAACACCACACACACACTCACGAAAAATAATACAATAATTGGTTCTATTGAGGGCAGAGATATAAGTATACATAAATCGGGGGGAAGGCACCCATTTTTGACAATTAATTAAGTCGGTATGAAAGGCGGCCACTTGCGCACCACGCAGCCCAGCTGGCAGTGCTATCTTTTTTCATATGATGTTTAAACAAAACAAGGAACAGAAAAATTATAACTATTAAATGCATATGAGGAAATGAATAAAGCATAACTTCTGCCTGCATAACGTACAAAGATGTGGAAAAGATGACCAAGGAGGGGGTGTTGCATTAACCAGGTTTTCAGATGGCACCACTGACTAAATTGTTAACTGAATTGCAAAGCGTCAGTTTGCTCATTCACATGTAGCACACACACCAGGATGTTACCGAGCACAACTGTCAAACAAAGTATTAATTTACGCTTCACTTTAAAGAGCACAACAAATGTAGTACTTTAAAGTGTAATTAAGAAATGTCACCTAATCAAAAAGTGCTGGAGCGTTCCTTATGTTACCTTTTCCTTGCGCAGTTTTCCCCAAAGCTGAGACTGTCCGCATGCTGTGGAAGGTGCCTACCAAAGCAAGTGTCATTCTCAAGTGCCACACTGCGCACAGCTCTGACTGGTTCGACAGGGTGTGCAACATTTTAATCGTTAGCTGCTCAGAAGAAGAGTCAGGTTACTTGACAAACTGCCCATCCTGTCACAGGCCCTCTGTACTCGTAAAATCCAATTAGTGCAAAACGTAGTCTGCCTTCACCCCGAGCCTGCCTTATAGCCTGACAGCTGAGTAGTGCCCTGCCCAGAGATACCCACCACATGGGGGGTGGCATGCCTGCCACCCAATGTGCCTCATGAGGACTTCGGACTTTGCTTTGGATGAATACTTTGACAATGGACATTTTGTAGAATCTTAAGGATTCTGCTTAAACTACGCATTAAAAACATGTGATTTGTATAACGGTGTGCAAGTATTTAACAACTCTTTTTCCTGTACATTGTGGTTTTTGCAGGGCTGGTCTCATAACTGTTCCTGATCACTCGCCGCATTAACCTCAAAGCGTGACTCAGCACTTGGTCTCATAGTTCTTCATCATCGCTTGGGCAATAACCTCAAATGGTGGCACCAACCATGTCTCATGGTGCATAGGTAATGCTTGAAAAGATCGGCACTTTATATGGAGATCTGAGGCGCGCAGGGTCAAGGCCTGGAGCCGCAGCTGAGATGTCTGTCCTCGAGCGCCTGGATGGTGCAAACAGACATGTGAGCACTTGTCTGTGCGCTCAGTCAGCAGTAATCCCAAGGCATTCCCAAATTAATTTGTCTTGCGCCTAATGAAGATTTTGTGAAGGCCTCATGATTAGGTTGGCAATGTTCCTGTAAGGGGATCACGCTTCAGGCCCTCTGAGGATGCGGGCCAATGGGCTGGCCTGCACCTGGCACTTTAATGGATCTGCACTCTCTCTGTCCCAGGGCTCTGTACATGGGATGGGAGAGGGTGGTCGAGAGCCTGAACTGGAGTGACCCCGGCAGGTCTAAATGTGCCCAAGCAACCTTGACATCCATCCATCCCTCTGGGGTAATGAAGGGAAGTGACAGAGGCAGCCACGGGCATGCTCACGGGAGGGGGAGAAGTGCTGGGGATAAAATTAAACAGATAAATGTTACCAATCAGACCAGGGTCCCCGCTGACGCCTGCCTGGCCACTGCTGCAGGCTCAGCCGTTTCCCGTCAAACGTGGTAGTAGTGGTGAACATGAGGTTTGTCTGCCTCGATGAGGAGGCTCTGACGTCACGCTCGCTCCTGTGCTGCCTACGTCTCAGCCAATCTTCCAGCAGCAGCGCCAGGATTGGCTTGAGCAGTAGTGCGCATGTTCTGTTTAGGGCTTAAAATTTTTGCGACCAGCCCGAACATGCGCACTAGGCTGCTCATTAGAAGAGCGGCATGGAACAACCCTCGCTCTTCCAAAGAGCAGCCTAGTGTGAGCATGTTCAGGGCTGATCGCAAAATGTTTAAGCTCTAAACAGAACATGCGCACTCTTGCTGTGCGCTCCGCCGACCACCTGATAGATATTATCGTGGATGGCTCGATGCACATGTACTTACACTGAAGTCCTGCTACCCCGCCCCCTTCTGTGCCGACTGCCTCAGGCGGCCTGAATTTGCAAATGTGAGTGTGAGAGTGACGGCAACGGCACGCACGCTTGTTACTCAGTCAACTCCTCCACTCATGCCTCAAATTAATTAGTGGGGCAACGCCCAAGCGCCCTAATGGATGCACCGGCCCTGCCCTTTCTCCTTTTGGTCCGGCCCATCCGGACTGGATCGTCTGTTTTGCGGCTGTCACAAAGCAATTTCTTATCTTTAGGGGGGCCATCTGTTTCTAATTAGCATGGCCTTAGCGCGTTTGTGCGGACGTACTTGTTTAAATGAGCTTTCACTTTTGTTTGCGAGGCGCTCGCAGGGGCCATCTGTTTTTTTCTTCAGTGTTCCTAATGTGCTTTAAATAACTTTTGTGTTTGTGCTTTTTTTTAAATGAGCTTTCACTTTTTTTCGCGAGCTTCACGTGCCCGGGGTTGTTTTGCCTCATGCAGGGCAGCCGCCGGCTCCGAGGGTCCACCACGTCTCGGCGGGCAGTCTATTATTGATTACTTGCTAGTTCTGCCACCCGGGCTCGATGTGAGAGGGAGCGCGCCTTTTTCTGCAGCCTCTCCGAGCTGTCTTGTCAGCCCCGCGAGACGCTGCAGTGATTAGGCAAAGTCATACTGACAACTTCACCATGTTCTACATTTTAAACATTTACGTTATTTGTATATTTATCAGAAAAGTACTTTTGGGAATGCCCCCCCCCCTTAAATCCAAATATTTACCAACTCTCTGCAGCGTGCGGGAGAGTACACGGCTGTCCCCGCTGTTTGCCAATGTGGAATGTGTGACTTGTGTGAGCAAGTATTTTAGTTTGAAGCTCACTTTCGACATTGCAATCCCAGACATAGTTGTTTGTTTAAATCATTTCTTTCCAACAAACATAGTCCATTTGTGGCTCAGTTCGGTTTACTGTTCAGAGCTACCAGTGGCATGCGGCTTCGTGGCGCTTTACCTTCCTTCCCTTCCTCATCAACTCCAATCTCCCTACAATTAACACCACCTCGCCCCCCCCCTACCAGCATGCCACCTTCTGGCTGTACGTCTTCCCTCTCCCCCATGTACCTCGGTCCTGTGCTCTCCTCAGGCTCCTCTCCCGCATTGTCCCAGCAGAGCCCCCTCCCTGTCAGTATCACCGGCTGTGTCTGCGAGGGAGCGGGGAGGGGGAGCGGCAGGTTCTGGCAGCAGGCACCTGTGATTACCTCTCCTGTCTTCCCTTCACCCTGGACCCCCTCCCACCTGCACCCGCTCTCAATGGCGGCCATCCTGCCACAGTGACCATGGAGGGCAACACGGCGCAGGACATGGCAGGTCAGTAATGCTGCCGGCGTCTGCATCTCATCCACCACCCCCCCTGCCTCACTGTCCCTTCCTTCCTCAACTCCAATCTCCCTACAATTAACACCACCTCACCCCCCACCCCCACCAGCTTGTCTCCATCTACACATGTATTCACGTGTATTCATATTTTCAAAGCAGCAAAAATGGAGCAAAACATATTAGGCAAATTTTGCTGTTGCTCGAACAAGCTATCGTTTTCATCCTCTTTCTTTTATCGGTTTCACTCCCTCTCGTCTCCTTTTTAATTGATCTCCGTTGGTCTTTCTCTGCCCCCACACATTCCGGTCTCTCTCCCAATCTCTCCATTCTATCTCACTCTTTACCTTTCTGTCTTTCTGCCCCGTCCCTCTCTTTCATTTCCGTTTCGCCTTCATCTTTAGCTCCTATCATGTGGTTCTCTTATGTCACACTCTTTCTTGCTTTTCTTTTTCATTCTTTCTTCTCTCCCATCTCCCGTTCTTATCTCTCGTAAATTCGCTGTCTCCTGCTCTTTCCCACCAATTCGTTAGGTAGTTTCTCTCTCCTTTCTCGTTCATTCTCTCCCCCCAGCTCACCTGCTATTGATTTTTTCTCCTCCACTCTAACTCTACATTCCTCTATCTATTTTTCTCTTCTCTTCCATTCTCTCTCACTCTTCGCTACTTAGTAAGTGTTATATAAATGCAAATACTTACCTCTTCGCCCTTTCCCTGGCTTTCCTCGCCCTTGTTTCGCCTTCCATTCTACCATTTGCCGGCACTCTACCGACCCCTAGAACTCTTGCAGACTTTCACTCTTTACTTCTCACCACCCCTCTACCATCTCTTTATCCTTCAGTTCCTCGTCCCCTTCTCGCATTCATTTATGTTTTTCACTATTTCTCCCGACCCCTTTCTCCTTCACTTTTTTCTTCCAGTCGCCCTTTTCGGGTGCTGCGGCACTGCGGCCTTCAGGAGCCCTCCATAGCGGCGCCCAATCCTGGTGGGCTCGGCTCAGGTCTCCCAGGGCCCCCAGCACAGCACCTGGCCGTGAGCAGTATGCAGGGTAAGGCCGGTCAGTGAGCTTTATTCCTTTCTATGTCTGTGAACGTGCAGCGGCACAGCTCATCTCGATGTTTGTATATAGACATGGCTGGGGTTATTCTCACATAGTATAAACTAACCTCTGTGTATGCCGATCTGTGGCACTCTTTTTAGGTCTTCTCTCTCTGCCCCCCCCCAACACACTCTTTTTATTTTTTATTTTTAAACTTTAATAAGCGAGGCGCTGTCTTCCCGGACACCGTGCTATGTAATGCAATAGGTGTTGCTTTTGGTATTGTAAATAACAATGCCTTTTAACTTTTTTTAAAGGCATTGCCATTTACATTGTCAGTAGCTCAAAATAATGTCATTGCAAGACCTATTGCATTGTAAATGCTTGTTCAGGATGGCGGAGCCAGCCCTCAGCACTGATGACTTTCAGTGATAACTGTTTGCACGGGGCACAAATTGGCTCATGTGGCTCCATGAGCAGAGGCTTTATGATTACACCCTTAAGAAAACTCTTCAGTCTCCCAAATAAGCTAGAAGACTTGAAAAAACGTTGATGCCATCAACACTTCTGTTAATTAGCCGGTGTCTGTCCATAAGCACTTCATAAATTCTTCTGTTTATATACAATTGCCAGGGCCGGTTTGCGTTCCCAGTCAGGCCCTGGCCATGATAATTTGTTTCCTGTGTAGCTGGGCTGACACAGTCTTGCAGCTACATTGTAATGTAAATAACAGGTGACATTACGCAGAGTTACTCATTTTGTTGACATCAGAAGGATGAAGGGCTGAGAGGGCCCTAATAGGATTCAAATGTGTGAACGAGATGTCGTACACAGATATTTCCAGCACCAACCTTTCCCTGAGCAATGTTACCTTCATCTGTATTTGCAGTTTACAAGACTTCTGGTGCAAGTAACTTGGTTGCAGTATTACATTTGTGCCGGCAGTTGCAGCTGGTGACACTGCCTTTCAGGTTAGTCGACCAGAGGCTTAATCATGATTGGCTGCCCTGGCTCTGCCCAGAGCTCAGCGCTTGTTTTTTAGGGTGTGAGGTGTCTAAAGTTCAAACTTAAGCAATTTCTGCCTCTTGTTTCCGACTTGTTCTGTGGTTCTGTGTAAAGTTCACCCATTACAATTCTGAGTGATATGTTTGAACTTTTGACCCCTGGCTGAGCCAGTGCAGCCCATCAGTGTAAGTGCTTATTTGTTTTCAGTAGACTTTGACCCACAGCAAAAGAAAGAAAAACAGAAAAATGTGGCTTAGAATGATAGGAATCATGCAAAAATCTGAAAAATATAGGAGTGGCGCAGCAGCCCTGGCAGTGAAACTACTTCTTGTCAGGGAGTGTGCACATTTGATCAGGAAAAATACCTTTACTCACATTGCAAGACAGCCAATGAATAGAGTGCACTGAACCATTGCCCCATGCTGTATGTTGATGTACGTAGAAGCACATTGTGAATGGCCTTGAATAGATCAGTGGATGAAGTGGGCTGACGACTATCCCTTGTACAATGCATTCATGTATGTATTGTTATTATTTTTTGTCACACAGCTAGCTGGCCAGGCCTAAAAGTTGGATTGGAAAAGAAACCGTAAGTGTGAGGTAACGAGACAGGAAGTGTAAGGAGATAAAAGAAAGAGGCGTGAGGCAGAATCTAGGCCTAAGGGCCTGGCTTACAGTTGGAGGCCAGAGTACTCCGTATAAATGTAGCGGATGTCCTTAGAGCGCCAGTGGATATAATGTACTTGTAATTCAGCGGTCGGACATACTCCACGTTTTTGAAGGAGTTACCTGTCTGCCAAACTCAATAGTGCCTGGAGTAGGCTTGCTGTTCTGCAACCTTGCATTCTTTAGCTCCGGCAGGAAGTTTCTGATACAATCTTTGTACCGCTACATTATAATATCACAAACCAAGCACCTATTGGTTGCCTGCCACTGATACCAGGTCATTGAGCTGTCTATGGTTCAGTACTGTAGCAGAAGAAAGAAAACAGAAGCCATGAGTTGATCTATGTGGTTGCATTTTGTAAAGGACTTTTAACTTCATCTTTGTTCTCCACTGATTGAAACCTGGATCTTTCGCTGACGATGCATGTTGCTCCATTTGAGGAATCGTTGTATTCTGTCTAGACCACCTTAACAGTTTCTGTAATGTCCTCTACACAGGGCGACGAGAGGAGTCAGAGGCAGGTTCGTAGCTAAAGTATTCTTTACTAAGAATGGCCTCTCTATCACGTTTATTCCTCTACTTCTGGGAGAGCTATCTTTCCTCTGTCCTGATCTGGAATGTCCTGCTCGTCCTCGCTCGTTCTTTCCTGTGCTTGGGCCAGGGAGCTGGCTGGTCTCCAGTCCTGGCTGTGACTCTCTCCTGAAGAGATCTAAATTCCATAGCATTTTTTTAAATGGAGTTTTATATAGCGCAAACTCACCCCGAAGGTATCGGAGCGCTTTACATGAGTGCCAGTTGCGTGACGGACACATTCATTTATCATGCCATTAGGTCATTATCGATTCCTCGTGTATATTCCAGATGATGACTTGTCACTGGAATCAGAAAAATGGTTTACCTTCCAGAAATCCTTTCAGAATCCTTCGAACCAAATATTCACCGTGAGGTCTGTAGAATGGTAATCTCGTTTATATCTGTGAATCCCGGCAGGGCGCTTCGCTACGATCTTCAGATATATGACTCTGCGTGTGCCCTTCAGGGGCGGTGGGTGAGATTTGAAAGTGGTGGCGCGCAACCGAATTAGCAAACAGCACCGTAGTGAGCGAGCGTAGCGAGCGAGCCCGAACCCCAAAAGGGGGGTTTGGGGGGGTTACCCCCCCCAAGAAAATTTTGGAAAAAAAGAAGAAAAATCGTGCATTTTCAAGCAAATTTGAGAAAGCAGGAAGGTTAAAGCAGCAATTGTGAAAGTGCAGTTATTACATTAATAGATGGCATAACATAGGTAGCTGCTTATTCAGTATTACCACAGAGCTTCATACTTTCTGTCCTATTTTGCTCAGGTGCTGAATTCAGACTATAAGACTCATGGAAATCTCAGCTCTAAGAGTAGAAGAAGTTGCACAGCAGTGTAATGGTTGCCAGGCTCGTTCCGCAGGAGCGTCAGGAACTTGAAGAAAAGTCCACAGTCTTCCCCTACGGCCTTCCGACTCTATTAGAATAGACTCTAGAGTAACGAATGGCACGCAAGGGGAAAACAGGGAAACAAAACAAGGAAAGGCGGGGGAAGAAAAACAGTCTTACAACATACTGAATATTAGACTCTAGAGTAACGAATGGCAAGCAAGGGGAAAACAGGGAAACAAAACAAGGAAAGGCGGGGGAAGAAAAACAGTCTTACAATATACTGAATATAAAAGAGGCAGCGCAATGCGCTGTTACCGTGATTCTGGTTGAGCTGAACTTTGTACACACACTTCACATAGGTCCACGCAAGTACCCCAAATATAAATGGTATAAAGCAGTGTTTCCCAAACTGTGGTCACATTCCCAGGGGGGTCCTCAGGCAGTAATTTTAAAAGCACAAAAAAGTTCCTTGTAGAATCAGCAGTTTTCCAGCAACAATAAAAGTGTCAAGATTACGTCGGTGATTAATGTACCTGCTGGAGAGAGATGAGAGTTGTGTCAAGTGGCAGCTTTGACTTATCTAATGTAGCACAGAGGGTTAATATGCCTACTGCAAAGAACGTGTACCATGCATTTTGAAAAACATTTTTTATGTGCCTAGGTTAGTGGGTTACTGCTTTAGTCACAGATTCTTTTGTTACTGTGCAGTTCATAAGTGACAATAGTAATCTAGCACAGTGACCTATAAACTGTCATCAAAGAGCTGCTTGCAAGCTGCATGATACAAGTTAGAAACATATGTTTGTTTCAAGTCTTTCATTATCCTAATCCTGCTAAAAAGGTTTATTTGGGTGGAAATACATTTTTATTGTTAAAGTCAATGCTAACCAGTGTTATGTTCTGAATCCTGAGTTTGTGCTTCTCCAGACCAAGCACTCTTTAAAAATGCCTACCAGTATGAATAACATGTGAATCCTACACCCTGTAGTCGCATTTGCCTTATGTAACATTTTCTATACACTGATTTACACGTATGAATCATTGTCTCCATGGGGCAGATTTGCAAGAAAATTGACTGTGTGTCGCAAGCCATTTGGCTGCGCCGCACTGAGTCACTTTCGAAGCACAGGGATGCGACATATTTACAACAATATGTTGCATCTCTGTGCTTCCCCCTGTGCTGGCGCACAAACTGCTGCCATACGCCTGCACAGGCACATTTGCACCATGGTGCAAGGATGCCTGTGTCGTGGGGAGATTGTTTATGTGCAGGAAGTAACCCTTCCTGCATGTAAACAATCAGAAATGGCGTTTTTCAACTTCTAAGTGTGCTGCATTAGCACACATAGAACTTGCAAAACGTCATTGTTTTACTGATTGTTTATGTGCAGGAAGGGACACCTTCCTGTACATAAACAATCACCAGAGGTAATATCCTGTTTCTATGCGTGCTGCAGAATGCAACATGCATAGAAAGAGGAGAAATTAATAAATTTCTCCAAGTTGCCCCTCCCTACGCCTCCCCTGGGGTGGCGTAGCATTCAGACACATTTCCAGATGTACGATTCCTCGTAAATCTGGAAATGTGTCTGGTTCCATGGGTTATGCGTGGGAACACCCACAGCAACACTCATGGAACGTCCCTTTCACGTAAAGTGCTGTGTGCAATTGGGCCATATTTACAAGACCAGTAAAAGTCACGCAGGGTTGCTTTTCCTGCCTTGGAAATATGGGGAACTAAAATGCGTCACTGGTGCATCACTTTTTGTGACGCACCTGTGGCGCAAGGGGCTTGTAAATCAGCCCCTATATGTGTGTGATTTAAGGTGCTCTGACATCCTTCAATGGTATGAGAGATGTTATAAAACAAATTAAATACATGTGACAGAGGGGCTATGGAGAGATGAGAGGCACTGTTGGAGGAGGATAATATGGGAATCATTGAAGAACCCCAACAAAGATTGTCATATCCTGGTGCATAGTAAGGTCATCATTTACTACTCTTTAAAAGCTGATACAATTCAATATATAATGATACATTTGTTGTAGACTGCACCATTATTTCCTAAATTGTCTTGGGGGGAGAGCCTCCCAAAGCCCCCTTTGTAGTGGTCAGGCGCACTCACTGCACTAGGTGTGCACTGTATGGGGACTGGTCTGAAAACATTTGCCTGGGCTGCTTTGGGTTTCCAGTCTGGCCCTGGCAGGAGTCTCATACTGCGAAATAAAACCAACCATTTAAAAGTTAGTCATGGAGATGCAGCGCTAACCCTCCTGTTTTTTGCAAATTCTTTCAATATAAAATACTAAAATCCTTAGTAATTCGAGTATCCGTTTTGTGTGCACACGTGTGTTTATTGTTTTCGAATTACTGTTTTAATGTTTGAAATTTAAGTCATACAAATTGCTTGGGGGTCCCCGGCTTCCAGTGGTGACTCAATTGGGGTCCTCAGGAGTAAACAGTTTGGGAACCACTGGTATAAAGGTTTTCGCAAATTGCCAAGGGGAAAGGTTTGATAGGCAACACAAGCAACGAATCGTTCACCCTGCGGGAGACAGGTCCGGCCAGTGAACAAAGGTGAGCAAATCTGTGTAGTCTCCAAATAGAACAAACACTACAAAACTTTTAAAAACAGAGATAACAATGCATTTCTTACCTCAATCAGAATTTTTGGTATTCAAACAAGTAGCAGCATTCACTTTTTGTAGATGAAATCCGCACGTCTCTCTTTCAGTGTAGCAAACTTGTCAATTACTTTCATGTTGAAGTCCGGTATCTTTTGGACTAGCTTGTGCTTGCTATGATAAAATATTCCCCGTCCCAACTGTATTCTTTAATGCTGTCTACGTGACCTCTCCCTCTGGTGCTCATGAGTGCAATGCTGGGGTTGCCTGGTTACCAGCCTTGTATACCACGTTCCATTCACAGGATTCTGCTTCTGGTGCCGCTGGGACGGCACGCGCCTTTCAAATCAATATAAAATGCAGGCTTTTCTAAGTCTTTATTTTAAATAAATGAAACTTTTTATCATAGGCCTCATTACCATCCCTTGCTCAAACAGCGCTCCTTCATTGTACAAATTAAATGATTTTTACTGGGCCACATCACCGTCTCCAAGAGGGGAGAGGATGTGGTTTAACGGCTAGAGCGGCCGACCTTGAAGTTCGGGACGAGGTTCCAGTCTGACAGGGGGCTCAAACGCCCTGTAAGTTTTGGGCAAATCTCCCCCTGCCTTAATAATTAATGTGTTCCTCTGTCATGTAACTGGTGTTCAAGTAAAGCGCTCTGATAGCTTCGGGTCGATTTAGCGCTATAAAAAACTGCAACAACAAAATCTCCCCGTCTGGCCTGCTCCCCCCCCTCGAGTACTGTCCAGTAATGCACTCTTTCCTGTGTTACGAGTTACTACAGCTGTTAGACACTTCTGAGAAATTACCTATTTCCATTTTATGAATTGTTTGAAGAATACTTACATTTGACACTTTCTACTGTTTTAAATCCGTTGTATACAAATTGAACGGGATTAAAAAGCCATTCCACTCATTAACACGTAGAGAAGCCCTTCCCGTCCCCCTGCATGTCCCGGCACATTAATACATTCGCCCTGAAAGTTTTGGGCAAATCTCCCCCTGCCTTAAGAATTAATGTGTTCCTCTGTCATGTAACTGGTGTTCAAGTAAAGCGCTCTGATAGCTTCGGGTCGATTTAGCGCTATAAAAAACTGCAACAACAAAATCTCCCCGTCTGGCCTGCTCCCCCCCCTCGAGTGCTGTCCAGTTATCCACTCCTTCCTGTGTTACGAGTTACGACAGCTGTTAGACACTTCTGAGAAATTACCTATTTCCATTTTATGAATTGTTTGAAGAATACTTACATTTGACACTTTCTACTGTTTTAAATCCGTTGTATACAAATTGAACGGGATTAAAAAGCCATTCCACTCATTAACACGTAGAGAAGCCCTTCCCGTCCCCCTGCATGTCCCGGCACATTAATACATTCGCCCTGAAAGTTTTGGGCAAATCTCCCCCTGCCTTAAGAATTAATGTGTTCCTCTGTCATGTAACTGGTGTTCAAGTAAAGCGCTCTGATAGCTTCGGGTCGATTTAGCGCTATAAAAAACTGCAACAACAAAATCTCCCAGTCTGGCCTGCTCCCCCCCCTCGAGTGCTGTCCAGTTATCCACTCCTTCCTGTGTTACGAGTTACGACAGCTGTTAGACACTTCTGAGAAATTACCTATTTCCATTTTATGAATTGTTTGAAGAATACTTACATTTGACACTTTCTACTGTTTTAAATCCGTTGTATACAAATTGAACGGGATTAAAAAGCCATTCCACTCATTAACACGTAGAGAAGCCCTTCCCGTCCCCCTGCATGTCCCGGCACATTAATACATTCGCCCTGAAAGTTTTGGGCAAATCTCCCCCTGCCTTAAGAATTAATGTGTTCCTCTGTCATGTAACTGGTGTTCAAGTAAAGCGCTCTGATAGCTTCGGGTCGATTTAGCGCTATAAAAAACTGCAACAACAAAATCTCCCCGTCTGGCCTGCTCCCCCCCCTCGAGTGCTGTCCAGTTATCCACTCCTTCCTGTGTTACGAGTTACTTACGACAGCTGTTAGACACTTCGGAGAAATTACCTATTTCCATTTAATGAATTGTTCGAAGAATACTTACATTTGACACTTTCTACTGTTTTAAATCCGTTCAGGCTGGGCTCAGGCAGCGACGCGCACGAGTCAGTCGAGACAGAGTGAAGAAGTGAACCCGACCGTTACTTACGTCACGCGCTCGGCATCCAATATGGATTGCCCGCCCCTGCGGTGACCGGCCAATCCTGGCGCAGTGGCGCTGCATGCAGCACCAGGATTGGCTTGGAGGGCACAGTGACTCCTCGCCCTGTCGCCCTTTTGCTGCCAGCGCTGCCGCCAGCAGGTCCTGCACTCCCCCCCCCCCTACTAGCTAATGGGGCCGGCCTGGGTGCGCATGCTCGGGCAAGTTGCTGCCCGAAGCATACATGCGGGGATAAACGTTTTTTTAAACAAAGACACCAGCCAGCCCGGCCCGCCCCCCCCCCCCCCCCCCCCCCTGCACACTCCCGATAAAGTCGGGTGCTGCCCGGCGCCGTGGAATAAGTAATTAAGGTAATTATTTCGAGTTTCTGTTTAACATTTATTTTAATTCTTTAACGCGGGTCCAGGGCTGGTGGGGCTACGCCCCTACGCCCCAATGGACGCACCGCGGCTGGTGCCCTTCAAAACAAACGTAAACTCACAACTCAAGAGACATGTAAAAACAGAAAGCATACAAATCAAAGCCCTGGGTGATATTCATGAACAATAAATGTGTGGTCCAAATCTCTTGGCCTTTCTCATTTGACTGTTCTCTGAGGTATAATGGACCGTTGCTCGGTGCATCACCCTGTTCACGTCGCTGGCAAACCTTGTGAATGTCTGACTCTGACAAACAGAGCCGGCCTTTGGGAAGATAGCGCCACGGGTGGAGAGAAATTTGGCGCCCTTGCTGATGCTAGTACATTAAATCAGGCAACAGGGGGTCCCTTTTGTGTTCACTGGTCAGGACCTGGATGAGCAGGGACTGGCCCCTGAACACAAACATCCCCCGACCAGTTCACCTAAATCACCGATGCCTCCCGCAGATGGTGGTTTTGTTGATGTGTGCCAGCAGAGGACAGAGGGTGAAGGGAGGGCAAGGAAGGGGCTAAAGGGGTGTTAAAAGCATTGCCTGCCTTATGATGATGAAGGACTACAACCAGATGGCCTCCACATGATACCCGGTACAGTGGAGAAAGCAGGATGGAGTTCGAACTCTACAGGGAGGTTGCAAAATTACATCACAACTGTGAATCCCACAATCTGCCGCAGGGTGTTATATCCTACCCGGCCATACTGGCGGCACTCTACAGAGGGCACGAGATAATCCTTCAGTAACAGTACTCTCTGCAGCATATACATGATAAATACACCAAACTGAATGAGAAGGCCACCCCACTGACCTTGCACATCAACACGAAAAGCTCTCTGCCATCAATGTGTGGAAGAGGAATTAGAGAAACAGTTAGTTTAAGTAGTTTCTCACGCCGGGGTCATTCACATCAATTCACCAAAATGGCAGGGAAGCGGAAGTGACATCACACGCCCTTCACCATCACTTTCTCTCATACACACATGCTTACATATACACACACATTCACGCATACACACACGCTCTCACATAAATACAGTCACCCGCAAGCACACACACAACATACATTTAAAATCACTTTTTTTACCTCAGCTGCCAGAGAGGGTCATATTTCAGCTAATTTAACTCCATTTTTTACAACAGAAATAGTGAAAAATATTATATACACACACACACACACACACACATATTACACTATTCGAGTAAGAATATAATTGAGAGAATACAGAGAGTGTCCAGTCTTAACTGACGCCCATATTGACGAGCTGCCTCTGTGTTCCTGGCACTGATTTTGCCACCACTGAGGCCAGGGTCTCAAAGGCAGTGCCAGGGTTAGCAAGGGGCAAGCCAGTGGTCAAATGACGTCCATGGCCAGGGTATGTAACATCCTGTCATTTGAATGTTTTGCAGCAAGCACCACGGTAAAATGCAGATTATACAAAAGTATAATCCAGAGCATAGTATAACTAAGGGTTTTACATTAATAGATTGCTCATTTGCTATTGACAAAACAGCGTGCGTTGCCTTTCATTCTATATTCTTTCAACCAAATATGCAATGATGTAATGTAAAATAAATCGATCTTCCAATCAAACGTAGTAGCTGCTTCACACTGTGACATAAAGTACTGATTTATAATGCACAGCATGCGCGTTAAAGGGTCTGGCAAACACCATAAAGTGAAGCTGGGTATTTCACAATAATAGCCAGTGGACATTTGCAATTGGCTGCTTCAAACGCAGGTATTCAGTCTGTAAAGTTGCTGTAGACTTGCAAGGTTTACGCTAGTTGACAAGCAGCTGTATAAAGATGGCGGATGTTGTTTGCGCATCAGTTTACACACCCCAACCCCTCGATAGCAGCAGTATGATGAGCAGATATACCAAGAATGATGGATTGCCCTTGTGCTTTTTAAACACATAGGCAGCTCCTCCGCTATGGAGGAGGAGCGTCGCCCCACTTCTTTTATGCAGTGCGAAGCAGAAACATAAAATGATAATAAGTTTGAGCAATGCTTTGCGGGTGGGTAAAAGGGGCTGCTCTGCTTTCAGCGCAGAGCAGGGGAGAAGTTGTTTGCCCACTCCTAAGTGCACAATGACAGTTTGGTCAGCCCTCTCGATACGGCCAAAACAGTCATGCACACTTTTCTTGTTCTCCATGCAGGCTGCATTACAGCCTGCATGGAGAACACGTTCAGGCACCCATTCCCTGGTTGAGCATCGAATCAGGTTGCTCAAAAACAATCTCAACGCTGCATTGCAGCGTTGTGATTGGTCAGTGGGGCCTGCTTCTTGTTCCTTGACTTACACGAGGAGAGCAAGAGCAGAGATGCAGGACCCGGCGGGCAAGGTAAGTTTATTTATTTATTTTTATATTTGCACCCTCCGTGAGCCCTGCCCGACCCCCCATGCGATCCCCAATGCCTGCCCCGCCACACGAGAGCCATGCCAGCTGCCACTTAAAGTCACACATGCCTTCGAGATTGGTAGTGTTTTGTCTTTCCCAACTCGCTTGCCAGAATGGATATTTATTCTAGGGTATAAATGAGCATTTTCCATGCATCTCCACTCAGAGCCTACTTTGTCAGCTGATGATATAGTAAAACACAGGAACTGTCAGGGTTTGATGGGCTGCTTATTGCTGGGCCCCGGTGCACCTGCACCTGCTGCACCAATTGCAGCTAAGGCCCTGCACAGTGTGTTTAACGTTCAGTTTCCATAGTTGTTCATTCTATAGCTACTCACATAAATTCATCACAGAGAGGGAAAGGTAATTGCGCCCACACTGTGTGAAGGCTGGAAACAAAAGGCAGGATGATAGTTGACAGAAAGGCTTCCACGGTATTGGGAGGCTTCTAACAGCTCTCCTGCTTATAACAAGCATTTACAATGCAATAGGTCTCGCAACTGCGAGTTTTGGAGCTATTGGCATTGTAAATATCAATGCTTTTACAAAAATTAACACCTATTGCATTGCAGAGCGCGGTGTATGTGAAGACGGCACCGCGCTCATTAAATTAAAAAAGAAAAAAAGAGTGTGGTGACCCTGAAGCGAGCGCCGCACTCATGATTAAAGTTAGTTAATAAAAGCATTTTTCAAGTGCTTCAATGCCTTATGAGGGTAGTATTTATATACAATAGTAAAATATGTTTCAAGCGGCACAGGCCATTCATTATGTGTACATTAAGGGAACAGATACATAAAACAAGGACAAGATGTGGTCTAGTGCTCAGGTTGATCTCGAAGAACAAATACTATGCAGAAATTATATACTATTCAGCATCGAAACGCCTGGATATCATTCGGTACGTGGTGTTAAGCGATGCTAACATTTTCACTAATATTCACAGAAATAAAGTTGTTAACAAGTAGCATTGCTACAGAAGTACCATCTGTATTTTCTAATATTCTGTTCAGTTACATGAATGTGGAAAGTGCTTTGAAGCAACTATTACGTGCCACTATATTAATGACAAAAGCTGTTTAACACAGTAAACTGTAATGCATCTATTTTTCTATGATTATGAGAAAGAGGTCCAACGTTAGTAAAATCAGTATTTTTTTTATGTTCTATGTCTCAGTGTGCTTTAAAAAATATGAACCTGGTACTAATATCACTTGTTTATTTATGTATGTTAATGTGTGAAATTTATATTTGACCTTGGTCTGTGCCATTTCTTTCAGTGTGTATGAATGCATGTGTGAATGTGCTGTTTACATGGACAAACCTTCAGTGTGTATGAGTGCATGTGTGGATGTGCTGTTTACATGTGCGAACCTTCACTGTGTATGAATGCATGTGCGGGCATGCTGTTTACACGGAAAAACCTTCATTGTGTATGAATGCATGTGTGGATGTGCTGTTTACATGCGCAAACCTTTAATGTGTATGAACGCATGTGTGGACGTGCTGTTTACACAGACAAACCTTCGGTGTGTATGAATGCATGTGTGGACATGCTGTTTACACGGACAAACATTCAGTGTGTATGAATGCATTTATGAATGTGTTGTTGACACTCTCGAACCTTTCTGTCGCAAACAAGATTCCTTTAGGCTCCTATTTTAAGCATACGGGTACCCATTCTTGTCATACATACATCATACAAGATCATCAGCAATCTAAAAAACCAAAAAAGGATAATATAAAGATGACATTTTTATTATATAAACATATGTGAATATTTCTGATCTAAAATTTAAAAAGTGTGTACAATAAATTCATAAAAACACATCCAAAATATAAAATAAAATAAATAAATTTGTAAATTGTATAGCGCACTACTCACCCGCAAGGGTCTCAAGGCGCTTGTACAAATACCGCTGTGGAACCCATCCTGGCTTTCCCTGTGAGGCGTCCACTCCTGGGCACCCCAAGGTGGGGGCCAGGCAACCTTAGCGTTGTGGGGGCCGTTGTGGAGATTAAGCAAGCTATTGCCCAGAGTTACAGAGTGGGACTCCATGATTGGAATGGCACCGAGGCAAGAATTATCAGGTCCGTGGAATTTTTGAGCCCAAGACCCGCCGAGGCAGGGAATTGAACGCTGGTCTCGGGCTAGACCTCTGCATCAGGGTCTGCCGCTCTAATCATTGAGCCACACTTCTCCATCAGAGATACATCAGAGATACAATTTTGCTTTAATTAAAAACACCTAATGAAACAGACTATAGTAATCGATGGAAACATAAGACCCAATGTTATTTCAATGGCACACCAAGTCTTACAACCAAGTAATTCGGAGGTCAACCCAGTGTCGTGTTGTCCTTATTCTCGGTGACCTCAAATGATGCTTGGGTGCTCAAATACACACAGCGACGCGTTTCAGTGGTACAAATTGATATGCCACCTTCTTCAAGCTAAACGTTAATGAATCATTGTTTCCCAATCTAGGTCTATTGCAAAATGTTCCAATCACCAATAGGAGAAAAAAAAAATTTCTTCCTCAAGTGGAGTTCTTATTGCCACCAAATCACACAATGTGTGAAGAAAGATGCATCACAAAAGAAGTTCACCCTTAATTCGTAGTTTTCCTTTCATATATTCTTTTGTTGAATTTATAAACGGACAGACTGTACACCAAATTCCATCAGCCTTCAATCTTTTGATACAATCACCAATAGTGTAGTCCGGGACCTAAAAAAGTCTCCGCTGCTCCAAAGCGTCTCCGCGTCCGACCGATCGTTCTCGAACCTTGCCAAAAGGCACATAAAGGCAGTGGAACGCTGCGCAAGGACAAAGGCAAAGACTCCCTTAATATGGGATTAGAAGACGTAGCTGGTTTGTGGACTCTTACTACAACACAATGCTGAGCTTTTTTCAAGAAGTGAGCAAAGTTGACGGAAGCAAATAATTACTACTAAGAAGGGGGACCCCTGGAAAATGATGAAGGCAGGTATGGCAGGGGGAATAAGGACCACCAAAAACAAGAAATACCTGCCAAAATTGTTCAGAAAAGGCCCTAAAAAGGGTCCTAATATTAACAACCACACACTGGTGCAGACCAGGACAAAAATCAAAATAATCCAACAATGATGTTATTTAATCACACTAGTTGATCATATTTATTTTCTGTATTGTCAACACCATTTTGTCAATTATATACAAATACATATATTGCAAAACAACATTCCACAAATCTCATTAATATAATAACTATGTCCCACACGCCTCATTCAAAAAACGCAATCATACTATCACACATTCCACAATGACATCATCCTATATATAATACCAAACAGTTTTTATTCACAGAAATAAAAGAACATCAAGATAGTAAAACTGTCACATGCTGGTTGAATGACAAGTTGACAGTTATCATCCACAGAATGTGGGTAGTGATATTTCAACTACCCAGCAACCTTAAAAACACCAACACGCATTTCGGTGTCAAGGCCCAGCCGGGGCTACACCTTCATCAGGGCTAGGATGGACAGGTGGTATGGGACAGACACACCTAAAATCACAGAAGAAATATATATAATTTCAGAATACATTATGCTATGGAAAAACAACGATACAATATACAAAAAGTTTTTTTGTCGCTTCAGCTCTGCCACAGTGTGAATAATCAATTATATGATAAGCATAATAAGGTAAAATGGAATAGAGTGCACTACCAGAATAGGATGAAAAATAGAGAGAAATGAAGAAACTGAGTAAAACTCAAACCAGTACCGCCCAAAGATAATGGACAGTGCAAAGTCCTCAAAACCGTTTGGTTATCAGGGAAGGATAAACCACCAAAGAAATTAAAAGATAAAGAAAACACCCAGTCACAGTGTTAGAGACACCAAAGGAGTACATATTGCACATTGTCACCCATCGCAAAGTGGTATACCAAAAGGCATTCTCTTATATAATGCCATTAAGTACCTGATGGTCAAACTCTTTTGCAGAATCGAAAAATAATTTTCCCCAAACTATTTAGTGGGCTCCGGACAAGGTTGATAACCTTACATATATATCTGAGATGATAAGCAGAGAATATAATTTTAGAAAAAAGAGTAATCCCAATTCAAGACCCATTCACACAGAGGGCGCGCACGTATATAGTAGAGGCGTCAAACCAACCTACCTATCAGTGTCCAATATGGTCCTGACCCATGGTTAAAGATCAAAAGGGTCCACGATGCAGAAGAAATAGTTAGGAATATTACGCCAAAGAATATGGTCGACGATAGGAGCTTGATGCCAGTTTCCAGAAACAGATAATATAGATACCTGGATGACAACAAGGAAAATGCAAGATCATCAGGGAAATGGGGGTGACTTTGTTTAAAAGACAGTGAGGGCAGGAACAATAAATCAAGTGCGTGCCTCCTATGCTATCAAGAAAAAAGCATACATGATGCCACTGCTATTGCAAGGTGTGGCATCCTAGTCAAACAAAGTTTTTTGCTAGGTCATGCCAGGCCAAGAATAATCAAGGGCCCATCTAATTTAAAATGATGTTAGGAAAAAAGGAAGCCTGCTCTCTTTAGACTAGAGGGGTAAGACACATCAGTCTAAAGGGCGCTGCGTATAGATAAGAAATGGCCAGCGCATGAAGAAATATAGTTCGCCTAACTGGTGAATGATAAGCGAGAAGACACACCCAACAAGCCACCGTACAATGAGGGTAACTAAAGCAGGGACATAGCGCGGCCATATCGCGGGAGAACAAAGCAGGATAAAGAAATTTATCCTCTCGCGAGTCCAGTACATCTTACCTGGATATCAAGAGAGCTTCAGTAGAGCGATACGTTTTCTACGACTCAATGCGGGACGGCCATCTTCAGGTAACGAGCGATCGAAGAGTGGGAACGACGGAACTGTCAGTCATTTCCTTATGCCGACGAACCAATAATGCTGAGGATCGTCAGGAAATCAAGGTAGAGAGCAGACTGCGGGAGGCAAGGTCTATCGAAAGAAAATGGCGGCCATCTTACAATAATGGACAAACTTAATTCAATATGAAGAGCAACGATCCTAGCGATAAAACCAGTGCCTTAAAAGGGGGGGGGGGGGGCAATGGCACAAAGAAAAATTCCAAATATGCCAAAAAGTAGAGAATTATCCATGTCGTTCCTCGAGATAATGAGTGAGAGTATTAGGAAACACATCGTAACAACTCTATCCCACAAATGAAAAGTGAATAAAAATTCAAAGGGAGAGTTTTAATGATACAGAGAAAGAATAGGGAACCAATAAGAATCCTAGTGTGCCAACCATAAGAGGTAGCAAGAATGAAAAGGCTGCAGATGTTATTATCGTTTTCTCCAAGGGGCAAAGTTCATTTAGGCCTAAGCTAACCTCAAGAATCCAAGAGTGCCAACCATAAAGGGTAGCGAGAACAAAAGGGCTGCAGATTATGTTATCGCATTCTCCCAGGGGCAATGTTCATTTAGGCCTTTGTTAACCGCATTAAGGAGGTAGATCCAAACTACCTCTCTTTTTTTGCGAATCAATATGGGGTCTCTTCCAGGGTTTGCAACAACTTTTTCCAAAATCGGCCACTTAAGGTCATTTTCAGAATGGTTGTTCCCAATCCAATGGGAGACTAAAGGGACAGACAGTTTTTTAGTCCGAATATTGGACTTTTGTTCCCCAATTCTGGTCCTACACTCATGCCCAGTTTCTCCCACATATATGAGGTGACAGGGACATATGATGATATAAACAATGTTGGAGGTACGGCAATTCGTCATCCTTTGGAGTTTGACCGAGCGCTCAGGGGTATTGATGATATCTCCCACAAGGGCATTGGGGCAAGCCTGGCAACTACCGCAACGATGGTTGCCTGTAATGGGTCCAGGGCCATATATAGTTTTTTGATGTAGGGAAGGCGGTTCTTGCAACTTCCCTTTCACTACATGGTTTTTAAGATTTTTGTTTCTTTTAAAGGCATAAATAGGTTTGGGAAGTAAATCTTCATCATTGCCCATGTTGAGAAGATACCAACACGAGTTGATGGTCTGTCTCAATTTGTGATCGATGTTAGAATGTCTGGTCACACATACCAATTTATCCATAGGTTTATTTTCCTTGGGTAGGAACATGGAATCACGATTGAAGTATCTCTCCCTTTTAAATGATTCTTTGATCAATTTGTAAGGGTAACCTCGGTGAATAAGTTTCTCTTTAAGGATGTCAGCTTGCTTGGGAAAGTCTTTGATGTCTGAGCAGTTTCTTTGTATGCAAAGAAACTGGCTGAAGGGGATACTGTCCCTTTGGCAGCGAGGATGGTAGCTACCATACTGCAATAGCGTGTTTCTAGCAGTGGGTTTAGTAAATAAAGACACATAGAGTTCATTTTGATTGTGCTCAATCCAGACATCAAGAAACTCCAATTTGTGATTGCTGAAGTGGGCAGTAAATTTGAGATTATTGTCTGCGGCATTAATCCATAGGATAAAGTCATCCAATGAAGCGTGGTCCCCCTTCCAGATAAAAAAGATGTAATCGATGAATCGAGACCAAGCTCGAACATTCTCATGGAAGGGGGCCATCTCATTGTAGATATTTACTTGCTCAAATTGTCCCATATATAGACAGGCTATACTAGGGGCACACAAGGCCCCCATGCTAACTCCCTGTACTTGTTGGAAGTAGCAGTGATTGAATTCAAAGTAATTCTCGCTGAGAACTACCTTGAGGCATTGGATGATAAAAGGGGCGTTGCTAATCCCAGGTACAGCAAACAGGATCTCTTGCATCACCATTAATGCTCCTTCCTGGGGGATATTGGTATATAGGGACTCAAGGTCCAATGTCACCAAGAGTTCCCTATCAGCATAGTAAGAAGTTCCCTCAATTTTGGCAATGAAGTGGCCTGTATCCTTAACAAAGGACTCCGATTTATTGACCAAGGGTTTTAAAAAACGGTCAATATATTTGGAGAGGGGTTCCGTAGCAGATCCAATCGTGGATACAATAGGCCTGAGGGGAGAATCAAGGACATTCTTATGGGTCTTAGGAACCCCGTAAATGATGGGCATGCAGGTATGACTAGGAGTAAGAAATTCAGCTTCCTTGGGGCATATATATCCCATATCGACTGCCTCCTCTACCATAGACAAAATACGTTGTTTCAAGGCAGGTTCAGGGTTTTTCACAATTTGTTTATAGTGTCTGGTAGAGGCAAGGAGTGTGTTCACTTTCTCAACATATGAGGGGGTATCAAAAATCACGATACCTTCACCCTTGTCACAGGGCTTGATTGTAAGAAGTTGGTTTTCTTTTAGAGATATAAGCGTGGTGTTTTCAACTCTGGAAAGGTTGCAAGGAGGTTTGGGTACGTATTTGATAATTTTATGAATCTTGGTAGTCACAGCATTCTTAAAGATACCTACCTCCGGTCCAACTACATCCAAAGTGGGAGTGAAGCTGGACGGGGGTCTCAATCCAGACACATTCTCACTGGTCTCAAGAGAGGGTCTAGTAAGAAAGTATTTTTTTTAATCTAATTTTACGAAAAAAATAGGTATAGGTCTTTCAAAAATTCAAATTTATTGAAGCTAATCGTGGGGACGAAGGAGAGGCCCCTGGACAGGAGAGTCAGAGCTTCCGAGTCAATATTGGTAGTAGACAGGTTAAAGACAGGGATATTTTTTACGTTTTCCAGTATTGATGGTGACGTGTCTGGATATACATTTGCAGCTGACCCTGACCCTGATGGAAATTCCTCTGTTGTGGGGTCCGTGTTCTGGAGCGGAAATTCCCCCTGCGGTTGCCTAAAAAACGATTCGGCATTGCAGATCTTTCAAAGGATTCCAGTCTAGGCTGGTAGTCGGGGTTATAGTTGAGGTCTTAGTTACTAGGACCCTCACCTTCAGAGTCCGTAGTATCCGAAAAGGTAGTAACCCGTCTATTACCCCATCTAGGGGTACCACTCTGGGGGGCATAGTCTTCTGAGGTATTATAGAAATTAGTCGCCAGGTATGGATACGCGCGCTCTTGTGTTCATAGTCGAATATCCTTCCTAAGTTTATCCGTTTTTCTCTTTAGGAGATGATCTGATAATGAATCTAATTCTAAGCAGATTTCTTCTAATTTTTTCTTACCCATATCGACTGGGTTGTCTTTTTTCAATTTCTCCTCAAGTTCTTCTGTTTCCCTGTTAAGGAGAGCTATGACTTCTCTCGCGGTCTCAATGATCAAACTCATCCAATCCCTGGAGCACCTATTGGATATTAAGGCGCATTTCTCCAGGAATTGTTTGATTTCTATAAAAAGACCAGGGATATTTCTGACCCTTAGTCCGATGGGAATAGTTCCAGCCTTCAGATATTCCAACATGAAATTAGCGTGAAATTCAGTTCGCTTAGATTTCTTCTTGAGATTAAGGAGTTTTGTCCACTCTCCCTCCAACCCTTTAGTGAGAGAAAACTGTTTGTCACTACCAGCAGATAGGCCAATCATTCTTGCAAAGTCTTCATCTGAAAACCCAAAGGTTTTAACACTTTCCATCATGTAGAAATAGAATAAGCCCAGATAGACAAAAGAATCCACAAACAAATAATCACATAAATAAAGTTCATAGGGAGATAGAAAACTCAGTTTCTTCATTTCTCTCTATTTTTCATCCTATTCTGGTAGTGTACTCTATTCCATTTTACCTTATTATGCTTATCATATAATTGATTATTCACACCGTGGCAGAGCTGAAGCGACAAAAAAACTTTTTGTATTTTGTATCATTGTTTTTCCATAGCATAATGTATTCTGAAATTATATATATTTCTTCTGTGATTTTAGGTGTGTCTGTCCCACACCACCTGTCCATCCTCACCCTGATGAAGGTGTAGCCCTGGCTGGGGCTTGACACCGAAATGCGCGTTGGTGTTTTTAAGGTTGTTGGGTAGTTGAAATATCACTACCCACATTCTGTGGATAACTGTCAACTTGTCATTCAACCATCACGTGGCAGTTTTACTATCTTGATGTTCTTTTATTTCTGTGAATAAAAACTGTTTGGTGTTATATATAGGATGATGTCATTGTAGAATGTGTGATAGTATGATTGCGGTTTTTGAATGAGGCGTGTGGGACATAGTTATTATATTAATGTGATTTGTGAAATGTTGTTTTGCAATATATGTATTTGTATATAATTGACAAAATGGTGTTGACAATACAGAAAATAAATATGATCAACTATTGTGATTAAATAACATCATTGTTGGATTATTTAGATTTTTGTCCTGGTCTGCACCGGTGTGTGGTTATTAATATTAGGACCCTTTTTAGGGCCTT
This sequence comes from Triturus cristatus, assembly GCF_964204655.1. Lineage (NCBI taxonomy): Eukaryota > Metazoa > Chordata > Amphibia > Caudata > Salamandridae > Triturus > Triturus cristatus. Next base: position 926,357,534 of record NC_140587.1, read on the forward strand.
TTCTGAACAATTTTGGCTGGTATTTCTTGTTTTTGGCAGCAAATAATTACCCTTAAAGCTGCCCGCTTCACTGTTAATGATCACATTGATCGTCAAAGAGTTGTGCTGAGCATTGCTAGCAGTAAAATACCAAGCCACCCAACGCACACTCCAGTAAGGTGGAGCAGTGTCGACAGCTTGCTGTGCATTGTTGGTAGGATTTACACACTATAGACTGTGTACTTAAAAAGCAGTGTGATGCCTTGCAGTGTTCACCAATGTGCAGGCTTTCTGTATAGAAGGTGAGAGAATTTCCAACTATACCACATCAGTCTTCGGCTTTGTGCTCAGACTGGAAGAATGGGTCAGGCACTACTAATAAAACTAGCAGAAAGAAGTTAAGCACAATTGAGTGGAGGGGCGGTGAGGGGAAGAATAAATAAACAAGCCACGGCGAAAGAAACAAGAGATGGTCACTAGCACAGCAAAGAGAAGGGGGGGGCATACACTACTCACAGAAAGAACCAGGAAACAATACAAAATGGCAGCTGGCGTGGATACCTGGTGTTTTGGGGGATGGGCCGGGAGGAAGATAGCAAAGCCACAAACCTAGATTAAAGTGCAAAATAAGAAAATGGGAGTATACTCCTGTGCCCTAGTGATCTTCTCTGTGACCCTCCACGACGGCGCCAGTAACAACATGGGGTTAACAACAATGCCAGCGATAATTGAATGCGCTGGTGACCTGTCTCAGGGAATCTCTAGGCACCAGTAAGGCATACGGATGTGGATGCCTGCTTTGGTCTCATGAGCACCGGAGAATGCGGGCTGTGGGTAGGGCCTGGTTGTCTGTGTGGTAGGCGAGGAGATAACACCAGAGGCCTTCAACGTGCGACCCAAGCTCTGGGAACCCTGCATTTGAACAACGTGGGTTGTGGGAGGGGCCTGGTGTGTGGTAGGAGTGGACAGAAGCCGTTTTAAGTGTACTCTTATTCCCTGTGAAGAATACCTTGATAGTGTGTGTGTGTGTACACACTGGAAGTCTTCCCATTGCCTCCATGCACTGGTAAGCCTGCATTCCAACAGTGTGGGCAGCCAGAAGAGTTGGAATGAAGCAGAGCTCCAGTCTCTGGGCGTTGCAGGGTTGGGTTACGAAGCATAGGAACCTGCTCGTTCAGTTTGGGCGTAAGTGAAAAGCCCGCCTTCACCTGCCTTTCTGTCGGGACTTTCTGTCGGGATACATTTCTCTCAGGACTTCAGCGGCCGTTTGTTGTGTATAGAACTTTCCTAGTAACGAAGACACCGACAAGTATTTTCTGTAGTAAACCTATTGCGAACACGAAGCTGTGAACTAACTCGGGCCACTTTCCTTAGTGAAGCGGCGGTGTTGGTGAGAGTTGACCACTTGCTGCTATTGTTTCAGCACACAATATGCTGACTGGAGTGTCCACGAACACTTCCGGGCGTGGGACCGCAGTTCATTGTTTCTTCGTCACAGCCTATCCCAGCAAGCAACGAATATAGCATGTTACAATGCTGCCAGCATTAGAAAGACAAGAACACACCATTCTGATAAATGAGTCCCAAGTAATTCTTAACAAGTACACAACAAAAGAAATGCACTGTAATTAAAGCCGTGCGGGAGGAGGCTGTGGGCGGCGGCCGCCACGGTATCACTTTCAATTAAAACTAGCCGCTCTGCCAGCACACCGTGATGTTTCACCGCGGCGCCATGTCTCACACTTAAACTGAAAGCGCAATGCAGAATGATAAAAAAAATGTGGTGCTTACAGACTAGTTAAAGGAGACCGTGTAACGCCACCAGTACACAATCGAGTCTGGATGGGCGGAGTCAAAAGGAGGCAGGGCGGTAACAAAAAAGCCTCACTTTCAATCGGAGGCCAGTGTTTACCATAAAGCATGACGCCGGCCAATGGGAATGATGGGCGGCGGTTCAAGTCCCCTTCCGAAATCTTCTCAACTACGATAAGCCTCGCAGAGCGAGGAGCGCATGCGCGCTGCAGCACTAGGCAAGACCTAAACATTTCTTTTGCCTTGGTATAAACCAGTGGCGGCCAGTACGTTTTGGAGGGAGGAGGGCAGGCGAGACACACACACACGCACATGCACAAATACACATAACACTCGCAGCCAGGCATTCACACATGCGCCCGCGTACACACACACACACACACAAACACATCCTTCACAAGACTCTTTACCAAACATTCATACATACACGCACGCATGCACCACACATTAATTTAAAGAGAACAAAACACACTTACCTGCAGCCAGCTCTACCTCCGAGGTTCCAGGAGGCTTGTGACTGCTGCTGAGGGAAGGCATCAGTCCCAACATCATCACAGAGTGGGATGGGGGTCAGTGAGACTGCTGACCTCACCCTACTCTTTGATGAAGTGTCACTGATTGACACTCGACCCTTGGCGCTTCAGGGCTTAAAACTGAAGTGCCCAGGTGGGAGGCAATCAGTGACGCTACCCCTAGTCACTGAGGGGAGGGCCTCAAGGACCTTTGCTGAGCTGAGGACGTCACGCCTACAGGAGCTGTGACTTCCTCAGCCGAGCAAAGTTCAGCTCAGGCAGCCAGGAGCCTACGCATTTGTGCATGTCTTGCTGCTGGCTGCTTGAACTGAAAGTGAACAGGCTGACCTTTGTGCTGCCTGACAAACACTGTTCGTTAGAGGCAAAAGGTGGAGGGGCGTGACCCCTCAGCCCGAATTGACATGCCACGCCTGGCATATACTAAGAAGTTAGAATGGAGTAGCTCAGACATTTGCCTAGGGAGGTAGGAGATAAGTAGTGGCAAAATTATTTCATTCGTGGAAACCATTTAATCCCAGCTTCAGTGCTTTTTTTTGCCAATAAGTCTGTTTCACACAGCTATGTGAAAGTAGGGTGACCATATTTTGAAAAACAAAAAACGGTACATTTCACAAACAACTTTTTCATCAACAAAGGGGCACAGAATGATTTATTTGACAGCGCTCGGAAGCTTTGAAAACACAGACAATGTGGCACTAAGTGGAACGAAATGGAACTTTTAGACACATTTGGCCCGATTCACAGAACTAACTTAAGACAAAATCCTAAACTTACTACCATTTTGGTATTCACAGAAGGCACTTACTCATTTCGGTATTCAAAGAAGTTAGGAGTCCTAACTTTAGGACTCCTAAATGCCTTCTGTGAATACCGAAAGCCTTAAAATTAGGATTTTTCTCAGTTTAGTAGTAGTAAAGTTAGGAGTCCTAACTTTAGGACTCCTAAACTGAGAAAAATCCTAATTTTAAGACTTTCGGTATTCACAGAAGGCATTTAGGAGTCCTAAAGTTAGGACTCCTAACTTCTGTGAAAACCGAAGTGAGTACGTGTCTTCTGTGAATACTAAAATGAGTAAGTGCATTCTGTGAATACGAAAATGGTAGTAAGTTTAGGATTTTATCTTAAGTTAGTTCTGTGAATCAGGCCCATTATGAGCCGTGTGAACTATATTGCTTTTTGCGAGAGGGCTACTAATTCTACTTGCTTCCCTCTGTGTTCAATCGTCCCTCACTGAAAACTGGAACATGTGTGAAATGTACTAAAATTTGCTGGTAGAGATGGTGACAACCTGGAAGCATCCCAGCAATTAGGGGATGTGTGAACACCTATGTAAAAATAATCAGCACTCTTTTGAGATGCACATATATCTCTTAGTAGCCACTTTCAACATGCTGTCACCGAGTAAATAAAAAGAGTTCCATATATTTAAAAAAAGGTAATTGTTTTGTGTGCCATCGACCTCTCTTAACATACAAATCCATTACCTTTAAATTGAAGAAGTGTATTTATTTACTCGGTGATGGTGAACTTTGTAAAAGTGGTAACCAAGGTAAATTGTAGTTTTTAAAAACGATTTCACTTTGATTGAGCTGAAAGCACAATTTCAAAATGTTTTAAAATGTTCTTAAAATCCAGTATTTTGTGGGCATTGACAAAACGTACACTAAAACTCCTTATCTTTGACAATTGCCTTTTTCAAGTTTACATTCCCTTTGAAACTCCCAGGCCTTTACTTACCTCTTATACATAGGAATGTACAAAATTCTTGCAAACTTTACGCAGGAATGGATTAGATATTTTGACATTTTCGCGTGTAAATTAGATGTTTCCTGCTGTGTGAATGTCTAATGTATGTATTGGTAAGTGATGACTTTTTTCAGAACTACATGATACTTGCAAATGAAGAAAGTTTTGTGAATCATGTCCTATATTTAAAAAAATAGAAATAAAGAAAAATTAACAAGTTACTTCGGTAATACTGTTTCTAGGGGATACTCTATCTCACCGCAGAGATTCCTTACCTTTAAAATACTACCAGGTGTCAGACTCGGTCTGGAAACATTTTCAGCATAGCCCATGCATGCTGGCACATCTCTGTGTAGAATCCGCTCTGCCCTGGAAGTGACGGCTGGAATGCCAAATAGGCACCACTTGGGCGCACTGATGTAGGTTTTCTTCATAACATTGTCTGTGCCCTCAGACCCCCAAAACCAATTATTTGTGCGAGTGTGCACGTCTCTAATTTGACCTTTTAGATGGGAAAGTGCCTATTACACAGAACTGGAAGATAGGAGCAGGAGGGTGGTGAGGGATCAGTGGTTAGATAGAGAATCCACCAGAAAGAGCATTACTGAAGGTACTTATCTCGTTATTCTGATGGATACTTCTAACCTCAGTATTCTTGCCTTCGTAATAGATACCAAAACAATACATGCCCAGGTGGCGGCTCTGTGGAATTACTCAGAGCATAAAGTCCTGCAAGACATAACAACCAAATTGCTCTTCCCTTGGCTGTCAAGGTTATGGTACTTTGTGAACAAGTGCACTGATGCCCACTTATCAGCGTTGACAAATATCCAGGACAGGCACTCTGCATGCTAATGCAGAAGTAGCAGCCTTGGTTCTTGTGGATTGAGCCTTCAATCCCTTGGGGACTGTTTCTTGGTCAGCACACAGCATATCTTGATGCAGAGGACTATCCACCTGCATAGTGTTCTCTTCTGCGTTGCTATTCCTTTCTTTCCCCCAGAAAGAGCTGATTGTCTGTCCGATGATCTTCGATGTAAAAGCCCTGTGCTCTTTTGGGATTCAAGAAATGGAGTCTCGCCTCTTCTTTCAAGGGGCGAGGTAGAGCAAAGAATGTCAGGGCTGTGATATCTTGGCCATCGTGAAAGGGAGTCACAGCTTTTGCTAGAAAGGTTGAAAGAAGGTGGTGTAGGGTGACTGTACTGAAAAAGTTTGAAGCTCACTCATGTGACGAGCTTAAGTGATCACGATGAGGAAAAATGTCTTCAGGGCCAGTGGATGCTGTGGAACGGTTGAAACAAGGTACCCAAAATAAAAGTAAGGAACATGTTAAGATCCCACTGTCATCTCAAATTTGTTTGGGGTAACATGGACTAGTCCTATAAAAAAAAAGAGCATAAAAACTCTTTATTTGAATAAGGACAGCTTGTCCGATAAACGCAAAAAAGCCGAAAGGGCAGATGGGTATATTTTAACACTGCCCACTGCAAGTCCTTCCTTGGTCAATTGTATTACAAACAGTAAGACATTCAACTGTTTATGAAGCGTCTGTGTTATGAATACCACTCCAAGCCAAAAACTTGTCCCATCACCCGGCTTAAACAGATTTTGTAGAATGACGCTTGGTTGCCAAGATGATAGTCATTACTTCAGGTGATAGATCGAATGCAGTCAACTGCCGCCAGTCAATCTCCACTCATGAAAGTATAGATTGCACAGGCCAAAGTGCAAGACACTGCCTTGCTGCTCCCAAAACTGTAACCTGATCAGCGGGCAGATGCTCATGCCCAGAAGTTCTGAGTACCACTAAGATGACTTGGGCCAAGTCGTTCCTGATCTTCAGAATTCAGGCAGGAGAGGTAGTGGTGTGAAGGCATACAGGTGTCCAGCACTTCACTCTAGACAGAATGTAACTCAGATAGAGAACCTTCTTGGAAACTTGAACATGCTAAAGTCTTGACACTGGCATTCTTAGTGGTGGTGAAGAGATCGATCCATGGCTTCCCTTTGTTGGAAGACGCTCTGCTCCACTTCTGGATGCAGCTGACAATGGTGATCTGATAGACATCACCAGCTGAGTTCACCCTCCCTGGTTTTTAAAGATCCCTACGGATAGTGATCATGTAGTGCCCTGATGATCCAGCCAGTTCCAAAGGTGCAGGGCCCCCAAGCACAGCATCCAGGACCATATGTAATATCCATGAGGGCTATGCTAGTCTCCCTTTGATGGGCAGCAGGAAGGCTTTCAACGCTAAGCGAATGTCTCGCAACACCAGAAAATTGATGTGGAGGAGGCCTCTGTTGGAGACCAGAGGTCTCCATCTCTCCACCTCTCCCAGATGATCTTCACAGCTCAGCTTCAAAGCATACATCACCACCGTCAGCTGTGGGTGGGGCAGGGAGAGAAAAGTCTGCCGCTGATCTAATTGTGGTTGAGCAGCCACCACTGCTGATCGGGAAACAACCTTTTTAACACAACCGTTATAACGCATGCGATTACATCACATGCCGTTGCAATGCAAAAGGTGTGCAACAGTGGGTAGAAGGTGTTGGATTTAACTCCAACACCTTCCCTACTGTTGCACACACTGGAGTTGGAATAAAAAATTTATCTATTCCAACTTCCAGCGCTCCCCCCGAAAGTCAGGGTAAAGTTTTGCGTTGCAACGGCATGCGATGTAATCGCATGCGTTGTAACGTCACATATTCCTGCTGATATTTTATATTCTCCTCCAAAACCTGGATGGAATCTGACAAGTTCCCTTGGTACAGGGCCTACTGAGACTTCAAGTCCCACTGCAGAGCTTGCATATGCCACATAGCATGGCCAACAAGTAGGATGCAGGAAGCCAGTAGACCAAGAGTCCACAGAGCCATCCTCACTGAGACCCCGGACAGAGGTTCAAACATCGGGATAATAGCCCAAATGTCCTGTACTTGTTGATCTGGAGTGTAGGCCCAAAAATGCACCACATCCAGGATGGCTCCAATGAAGGAGTTAGGTGTGGCATTGGCAGGTTAATCATGAATCCTAATGAAGTAATGGGGTTTGCCGTTGTCTGGATGTGGTCTATGAATGACTGTGGTGAGACCGTCTTCAACCACCATCACCGCTGTGAGCACCCAACAGGCACTGGTAAGGCCTAAAGGGAACACTGCAAACTGAAAATGTTGGTGGCCCACCTTGAACTGCAGGTAGCCCATGTGGGCCTGCAGGAGAGGGTTATGGAAATCAGTGTTCTGCAGGTCCATTGCCACCATCCAGTCTCCTGGATCCATGGCATGTAGAAACCGGGCCACCATGAGCATCTTGAATGTGTCCTTCTACAGGAAGAAGTTGAGGGGTCGAAGGTCTAAAATGGGGCTGAGGCTTCTGCTGTTCTGTGGCTCAAGGAAATATCAAAAGTAGGACCCAGTTCAGATCTCTAAGGCCGGGACCCTCTCTATGGCTACTTTCTCCAAAAGAGGCTGTACTTCCTGCAGCAAAATGGAACGGACAAACGGTCCTCAAAACCATTCTGATATGGGTGGAAGATGAAGCTGTATGGAAAAGAATTGCAGAGATTAGACTGGGACTATCTGCAGGACCCACCTGTCAGATGTAACCCATTGAAAAAAAGTCTGATCCTGCCTCCAACAAGGTGGTCTTGTGTTGCTAAAGCAGCTTGGGTTTCCTGCTGGAATGGTTAAGGACTGGGGGGTGCCCTGTATCAGCAGGCCTGTGCGTTGTCTACTGGATTCCCTCCGAAGACCCAAAAGCAGTGGGGTGCCTTTTGTTGGGTGATGTACCTACTGATGCCTTGAAAGGGGGAAATTGATGTGGATATTGCATTGCTGGTCTAGAAAGACCGAGGAGAGTGGGCAGAAGCTCTATTTTTATTTAAAGTGCTCAAGTGCAGAGTTGGTCTTCTTGCCACAGGGACAGGACCATTCATAAGACATATCAAATGAGGATGCCTGAATGTCACCTGAAAATCCAGTGGATCTCAACCATGAGTGGCACCGGAGCCTGACGCCGGTATCAACAGCTCTTCCAGCCAGGCCTGGCCAATTTGAATGATCTGCGCCAAATTAGAGCAGAACTCCTCTGGACTGCTGGTAGGATTTCAGCGACTGGGTCCCATCAGATATCATAGATGGGAATACCTACCCAGCAAGCAGCTGGCATTGGCAGACCTAAGGGCAAGACTAGCAGAAGAAAACATTCTCTTTCCAAATGCCTCAATTCATTTTGCCACCGTTTGGTGGGTAAAGATTTGGGATTAACCCTGCTGGTTGTGGCCTGTATTACCAGACTGTCAGGAAAGGGGTGCTGCATCGAAAAAGCAGGGTCACCAGGAGTAAGTCTGTGACAACATGCCAACTGTCCATTTACTGGTAGGAAAGAGCAGGTTTTATACCAAGTGCCCATGATGGCATCGATCAGGACCTCGTTGAAGGGCAGTAATTGTCCCAGGGGGGATTGTCCAGCCTATAGCGCCTCCATGAGAACATTGGTTTTTAGCTCAACGGAAGGTAACTGGAGATCCAAACCTCTGTTGCTCGTCTAATAACCATAGTGAACAAAGAAGATTCCATTTCAAGGGCCAGGGTGAGACTAGCCCCGTTCCAGGGGAAGTTTCCAGCCCATCTGCTTAGGTGTTGGTTGGCTCAGTAGCCGCAGCTGGACCCGAAGTGGGTTCAAGAGGCACAGATGGTGCGGAGGGCGATCCCACTGGTGGTAACCTGACTGGAGGCTTCCTCAGATATGTGGGGACGGAAGGCATGCCAGAGGTTTCTGGTAGGGTGCCAAAGATGTGGAGCATGGCTGAGAAATAGACATGGGGGAGCACCTTAACGTCCTTGTGACTTCTCAGAGGGTGAGTGGAGAGCATGGGACATGGCCAGTTTAGGCTTCTTGTGCTCCTTCTTTGATTTGAACTTATGAAAGACTTGGATCATGATGATGAAAATCAACCCCCAGAGTGGGAACAAGTCTATGTCCTCAGCATTGAGTGATAACAGGGCTTATGTGACTTGCTGCGGTGTTTAGCAATATACAGCTATCCATCAAAGAATATTCCCTGAACATTTAGAGTTGTGGCCTGAACCAGACACCCGTTGTAGACCTCGTGGGGATCTGTCACAGACAAGGCTTAACCCCTGTAGTTTTTGGAGTGAACATATTCCCTTGCACACTGGAATCATTTAGAAAAACAATTGTCAAGTGAGAAGAAAAAACATATATAAAGACATGGAAAGAAAGCAGGAAGTGATGACAGAACAGTTATTTTGCGTCTACATGCAGCTGTCACTTCCAGGGTGGCAAGGCAACAACATGAAGCTGCACGATGCCACCTACGGGTGCCCAAGGGCTGTCCTGAAAAATGTCCACACTCAGTCAGGCACCTGGGGTTATTCTAGGGTGACCAGGCGTCCCAGATTTGCCAGTATAGTCCCCGTTTTTCACCAGCTGTCCGGGCAGTTTTCGAGAAATTTAGCTCAAGTCCCGTTTTTTGGAAAGGATTGACTAAAAACGGGGGGAAGTTTAATTTATGTTTTACAAAGCGGGGATAGTTAGCAGTTGTTCCAAGAAAGCAATTTAATTCACAGGCAAGCTACTGGGTTTAAACATTGCAACTTATGTATGTTTTTTCTGCCTGTTTTGTAATTCTCTGCTGAGGAGCGCTGTCATTCTGTACGCTCGCTTGACGTAAAATTATAGTCCTTCTTGTATTTTTCTGAAATGTCACGATTTTTTGCTTTAAAATTCTGGTCACCCTAGGCTTTTCTAAAGTTGAGAAATCTGTGGTTTAAAGTATCTATCAGAGTAGCCAGATATAAGAGCAGCATGCAGCCAAATGGAACCTCAATAGAAAAAAATGAAATTGCAGCTTGTGATTCATCAAAATTAGTGTGCCAAAAAATAACCTATGATTTTAAGGGATGCCTGTGTAAGCCAGGATCAGTGGCGTAGCAAAAGTGGCATGAATGGCAATGCAAGCAAGGACTATAGGTCCCCTAGTTCCTAAGATAGTTATAAAAGATTATCATGATTTGGGGAGAGGGCATCTCAAACAGGTGGGCACACTGCTACCACTCTTGCTGATGATACTGTATATGACTTCTGAGGTCCTCTTTCTACCTGTCTTTGCTTTCTCATGCTTATGTTTATTTTTCTCCTTGTGGAGAAGTGTGGCTCAATGGTTAGAGTGGCAGACCCTGATGCAGAGGTCTGGCCTGGGAC